>NC_137342.1:38432357-39632357 GCF_965287045.1 Carcharhinus amblyrhynchos | reverse complement strand
AAACTCCACATAGTGACCCACGCTGGGAATCAAATCTGGGTCCCTGGTACTGTGAGGCAACAGGGCTAACCACTGTGTGTTGCCCCAGGTATATTTTCCCCTCTTGGATTCTTCTTCCTGTACTGCAGACCTCAGCTTGGTGGGGTCAGGGTTGGTACATGGTAATCAGCAGGATGTTTCCTTGCCCATATTTGTCCTAATGCCATGAGACTTCAAGGGGTCCAGATTCGACGTTGAGGACTCCTCGGGCAATTCTTTCCCTACTATGTTGCCACCTCTGCTGGGTCTGTCTTATTGGTGGCACAGGACATACCCAGAGATGGTGACGGTGGTGTCTGGGATGTCAGCTGTAAGGTACTATTGTGGGTATGACGATGTCAGGCTGTTGTTTGATGAGTCTGTGAAGGAGCTCTCCCAACTTTGGCACAAGTCACCAGATGTTAGCGTGGAGGGTGTTGCATAGTCAACTGGGCTATGTTTGCCGTTGTCTCTTCTGGTGCTTTTAAGCTGGGTGTTCCATCCGCTTTAATTCCTTGCAGACTTTTTCACAGTTTGACATTGTTGACTGGCTTGCTGCATCAGAAGGGATTTAAGAGCCAATGACAATGCTGTGGGTCTACCCCTCAGTGCTGCAGAATGGGTGTGTATCCATGTGCGTGTTTGTATCCTTTACCTTTGGTATAAATTGGTGCAAGAAAGAAACCATAAATGACGTAAGTTATGATTTGTTGCAGAAAGGTTATGTTGTCAAATTGACGTGAGCCTGTTTCTGTAATATTTCCTTTTAACATTTTGTCATTTACAGATGCTGTTGACAGAATACTTGGATGTGAAGAACACTCGAACTGCTTCTGAACCTTCGTCACAGCTCAGCTATGCCAGCTCTGGGAGTGATTTTGCAGCATTCTTTGCCAAAAAGAGACCTCAGAGGCCCAAAATGTCCCTCTTTAAGTAAGAATAATATTACCCGTTTTATATATTTTTTTATTTAGAAAAGAAATGGTTGTTTTCTTAATACTATTTCAGTTTAAAACAAAGAGTTCATTTTCCTTCAGTGAATATGACTTTCCTGTAACATTTGCAGTTTATTGTTTTTATGTGCTGGTGTGGAGAAAAGCAAGTCCGGTTAGCCAAAGTACTTATAACCTGTTGCCCCTTTTTGAAACAAACAGAGAAACATTAACGATAGCCACAAAGAAACCCAAAGCCCATTCTATTCCTCCTAATGAAAGGAGGAATTGGAAAGGCAGACATGGTGGGGTTGCAGGTGGAAAACCTATAAAAGTCTGAAGTCATGTACTAACCGACTCAAGAGCAGCTTCTTCCCTGCTGTCATCTTTCCATTTTGAATGGACCTACCTCATATTAATTAAGTTGATCTTTCTCCACAGCCAAGCTGTGACTGCAACACAATATTCTGCACCCTCTCCTTTCCTTCTCTATGCATGATATGCTTTGTCTTTATAACGCACAAGAAACAGTACTTTTCACTATATCCCAATACACGTGACAATAATAAATCAAGAATGGGAGTTATCTAAACCTTTTTTAACTTGAACATGTTTCACCTTTTAACTAGTCAATGATTAGAGCATGGAAAGAGAACTGAAAGCATTTTGGTTTATTGGCTTAGCTGTTGTGAAGGTCATTTCGTAGAATTACACTTTATCTCTGGAAGTAATGATTTTGAATTCCCACCACTGCAATGGGCTTTGACATAGACAATGTTACTTTTTTAGTTGTTCATTCTTGGGATCTGAGCATTGCTGTGAAAATCAGCACGTAATATTCATCCCCAGTTGTCCATGGGGATGTGTATTGTGCCGCCATCTTTAAACACTGTGGTGTACATACGCCCACAATTCTTTTAGAAAGGGCCAGCACATTTCCTGAAATAAGTAGTTGAATTTTGTTTGGAGAAGGAGCAGAATCTCCTTTGTACAGTAGATTCACTCTTCAGGATTGATGCACAAATCATCTTGCTTGAGGCTTGCAGTGGTGTTTTAGATGAATTTTCTATTGGCAAGGGAATCATAAAAATTGCATATTGTAATATTAAGTATTATAGCAAAAGGACTGTGTAAAAATGGTTTGAAAGGGCCCTTGGGTGATGGGGTAAGCAAGGTTATTGCTGAGTTGATGCTTAAAACAATGTTGCAGGTTTCTGAAAGCTCGTGTAAGGAAAATATTATTTTTGTCACTTCCATGTGATCTATCAAACCAAAATCACATCATCAAATTATAAGCACAGCACAATATTTTATGGACTCCACATGAATTTTTTGAGAACATTTGAATTTTTTGAGATGCATAAAACCTGAACCAGTTCAGAAAAACACTCTGCAAAGATTGGTTTATGTGAAATACAAGTAAAAATGCTGAAAACGTTCAGCACTCTTGTCAAGTTCCAAAATGAGAAAAGATTGATGAATACAAAAGCAAGATACCTGGACCCTGCAATCCTAATAGGACCAGAAAATGCTGCAAATACTCAGCAGGCCAGGCAGCAGATGTGCAGAGAGAAACCAAGTTATGCTTAATGCTGATGGCCTTTCATCAGTACTGGAGGAAATGGGTCTTTTACAAATACAGTGATGGAGAAGGTGGTGAGGAGAGGCGAGAACAACACACTGAAGACGGGGTGAGATTATACAATAATGTAGCAGTCTTGCAGGGCAGTGGGGCTGGTGTATGACAGTAAGAAAAACAGAAGTTGTCTGGGGAGCAGAAAATTTAAAAAGCTGAAAAATCATGATCAGCTGTTGTGTAATAAATGGTAGTGGTTCAGCCCAAAATTGTTCAACTCAGTGTTGAGTCAAAAGGCTGTAAAGTGCTTAACCAGAAGTTGAGGTGTTGTTCTGCAAGCTTGTGTTGAGCTTGGTACAGGATAAAAAGCTGAAGTTAGAGAAGGATAAGGATTATAATATCAGATGACCGGAAGCTCAGAGGTCACACATATGAATATAGATTTACTGCAAAGTAATCACCCAATCTCTTTGGCGTCCCCAATGTCTGGAAAGGCCACATTATAGAATACTAAACTGGAAGAAGTAAAAGTTAGTGAATTTTTCACCTGGAAGAAGCGTTTAATGCCATGATAGCAAAGACAGAGATAAAAGGGCAGGTGTTATTACACTTCCAGAAGGATGTGTGGGATAGGGACAGGGTATCGAGGGTGTCTTGTGCTGCAATAACATACACTCATTCCCAAACAAAACTTCCTATTCCACGAGATTGATTTTGAATGGAGAGAAATTCTTTCGGTTGGTTTCGCATAGTTGCCCATTCGGATTCTTAGCTATGAAGATTTCTACAGCATGGAAGGAGGAATTTTGACCCATCACGTTTGTGTATTGACTTTGTCCTGAGCTGGTAGTAGCCACCATCAAGACCTTTCCTGGCAGGTCCTATTCATCACATGTTTGTCTGGCACTAATCCCATTCACCTGCTCTCTCCCAGGGTCTTGTCTTTCTCTCGTATACTTCAAACTTGTCTCCATTGCCTGTTCCTAAAAAAATGAAATAGTCTCTGCCCTTATTTCCTGCCATGATGTGGAGACACTGGGGTAAACACAGTAAGAAATCTCACAACACCAAGTGAAAGTCCAACAGGTTTATTTGATAGCAAAAGCCACTGGCTTTCAGAATGCTGCCCCTTCATCAGGTAAGTGGGAGTTCACTTACTTGACGAAGAGGCAGTGCTCTGAAAGCTAATGGCTTGTGCTACCAAATAAACCTGTTGGACTTTCACTTGGTGTTGTGAGACTTCTGACTGACTTCCTGTGACAGAGCATTCCATATTCTAGCAACTCTTTTGCTTCACCTCAGTACACATTTTTTAAGTAATGAAATGGCATACTTGTCTAAATTCACTTTAAAACCCTTGTTCTTTTTCTCAAAGACTAAAATTAAGTCTTTTGTGAACTTATTGTCAATACTGCATCTTTTCTCACCCCTAGAGTTTTTAACATAGGATGTTATGCAAGTTCTATAATATGAACGTAAGATGCAACATTTCTGATTCAAAGGCATTTTAATATTCATTGTTCAGCAGAACAAAACATACCTTGTCGAACACATCCTTCAATGCAATTTGTCTGATTGCAGGTTTGAGTCATCGTCGCATGCTATCAGCATGAGTGCATATCTGCGTGAGCAAAGACGGGAGCTGTACAGCAAAAGTGGAGAGCTGCAAGGTAAATTCATGAGAAATTGCACACTTGATGCATGCTGAACTGTAAATCGAGAGTTCCGAAATGCAGCGATATTGTAAATTCAATCCTCACTGCATGTTTCTTGGTGTCCTCAAGTAGGCTTGAAGATTGGCGGTAAATAGCTGGTGCTCTGAGTTGCAGGTGTGAAATGCTGAAACTACTAAACAGGCCTATCTGCATCCCATGACTTTAGTGGTCTTTGGAAAATACCTCATTTAGAGTTTGAATTTCTTAAGAAGCACAAGACTGTAGGACTTCCTAAAGCACTTCAGAGCCACTTCAGTCTTTTTGAAGTATAGTCACTGTTCTTATTTGGCAAACTTGGCAATTAATTTGTGCATAGCATCCCATAAACATAAATGTGACCAGGCAATCGTTTTATCAATGTTAGTTGGGAGATTAATGATGATCTAACACAGCGGGGCACTCCCTGCTGTTCTTTGAACAGTGTAATGGAATCCTTTATGTCCATTTGAGGAAGCAGGCAGGGCTTGGTTTATTACCTCACCCATAAAACAGTGCAGTATTATTATGCTATTGTGCGGATTTCTAATATTTGTGTGTTTTTTAATTATGCAAAATGTGATTATTTTTAAATATTATCGTTCCTTGCATTAAATAAGGTGCACAAATGTTTATATCAAAATTTGTAGCTTTTGTCATTCCTTAACACCGACTTTTTCTGCAGTAGAACTTTATTTAATTCTATTGTTTGATATAAATTACTTCTTGTAAACTGCTTTTTGCACAGAGACATGTTACCTTTGTTTTTATGAAATATTTTTAAAAATATCTCAAACTTTTAAAATCCCAAATGAGTCTTTAATATAAAATAATTAGGTGAAATAAACCTGGACCTGCTCTTTGTTGCATACCAAATACTATGACTACATTTTTTTGAAGATATTTGGGTATTTTCTGTTGTGGATTTGATGTTCAACCTTTTAATTGATCACAACTTTACCCCTCAAGTAACCAGATCAAGTCAGAGTTCTCTTAAACAGCTGTTTTTAATTCAAGCTACGTAGTGAGGATGTTGGAAAGTCACAGGTCTGAAAATGTAACTAGCCAAAGTCCAGAATTCAGGAATACACAGTTATAGTTTCAAATTGATTACAAGTAATTAGCATAGACCAATCAAAATATAATATTTATCTCTATCCATTCAAAGTTATTGATTGAAGCTACATCAAAAGGTACAGATATTAAAAACAATCACAATCATTACATGCCTGTTTAATTATAATATCCAATCAGCACAAAGTCTTAAATCATGTTAGCTAACGTAATTCAACATTGTTACAAGTTATTATTGATGTCCCAGTTTGTGTCTGTATATCCTCCTCCCATTTTGAGGTGTCGAATTTAACGAATTATCTCAGACTAAAGACCTTGACTCTTTGGGGACTTTTATAAAGATGTCTTGTTTTTCTCAGAGCAGCTTATGTGATTCTTAAACTTGTGTGATTATTAAACCTTCAGTCCCCACATAGGACATAGGATGATCACCCAAAAAGGCCAAAGCAATGTCAAGAATACCTCTCCGAATCCCTTGGGTGACCAGTCATCCCGATGTCGAGAGGTACCCTGAACTATTCTGCTATAAAGTTCAGCTTCTAACTTTTCCCCTTTTTAATAGGGAGCCATGGGAACAGTACTCCTGTCCCTACAATCATATCTATCCAGATTATTTTCCACCAATTGGTTAGGTGGTTCTCTGCCATTCCTGGAACAACTACATACCACCGATGGTGCTAGTCTGGGTAGCTAGTTTCATCTGTTTACGTCCCTTATGGGTCTGCTCTTTGAAACACCTGACATATTCATGGATAATTTCCATAGCCTCTCACATGGCCTGTCGGATCACTTTCCCCGGTGTCTTGTCAATATACAATGAGTCATCCCACCAGGCACTAAATAAGTATCCTGCTGTTTTTCCAGGCAAGTGGAACCTTCCCTTGAATCTTGCAGACAAAAACTGAAATTGCTTTCACAAAATAAAGCCCCTGAGATTATCTCTGTCTCCGGCGTGATTATACACCCTACGTGGGGCCCACCTGCACTGCTTCGATTGCCTCCATTAGTGGAAAGATATCAATAATTATCTCGCCGGTGTTCCCTAGTGGCTCATGGGTCTGACAAGCGCACACTATGTAGTGCTCTGATTCTGAACAGCATTGTGTTGTGCTCACATATGCAGGCCCTCCTTGTTGGTCATGGATCACAGTGAACCCAACCCCCTTCACTGGACCACCGCCTGGTCGAGTGACCACTAATTCATGTCTGCTTTGATGAATGTTAATAAAGTTTAATTTGTACAGGGAGGTAAGTCCAGAAACATTTCAAACTTTTGGTCTCAAACAAGGTTGTCGCTTTGCTTCAGTGATATTGGACATTCCTTCAGTTATATTAAATGCTTTATAGGAGGTCCTCATCCTGTGGACCTGTAGTGGTAAATGCATACTCGGTTCCATAGGCTCCATACTGTAGCCCCTTTCCAACTTATGTGGCAACCCAAGAGGAATAAGAAGGGTGCTCTCATTCTGATGGGATCGTACGATAAGCCCCCCAACAGCTATAGGGACATTGAGGAACAAATATGTAGGCAGATTATGGAAAGATTCAATACCAACAAGATTGTTATTGTGGATGACTTTAACTTTTTAAAGTAAAAGTTTAATTATTAGTCACAAGTAAGGGCTTATGTTAACACTGCAATGAAATTATTGTGAAATTCCCCTAGTCGCCACACTGTTTGGGTCAATGCACCTAACCAGCAGGTCTTTCAGACTGTGGGAGGAAACCCATGCAGACAAGAGGACAATGCGCAAACTTCATACAGACAGTCAACCAAGCCGGGAATTGAATCTGGGTCCCTGGCACTGAGGCAGCAGTGCTGACCACTGTGCCACCCCGTATTGTTGTTTAGAAACCTACTGATTATGGAAAGATGCAATAACAACAGGGTTGGCATTGTGGGTGACTTTAACTTCGCCAATGTTGACTGGAACTTCCTTCGAGCAAGAGGCGTAGACAGGGCAGAATTTGTTCAGTGCATCCAAGAGGGTCCCTTGAAACTGTGTAGTCCAACAAAGGTCCGACAAGCACACAGGACCCACAAGTTCCAGATGGGGAAAGACAAAGATGGCAAGGTAGGGGACCCTTGGATAAGGGAGGATGTGAACTTAGTCAAAAGGAGAAAAGAAGCATGTGTGAAGTTTAGGAAGCTGAAATTGGATAGGGCCTGTGTGGAATGTAAAGGTAACAGGCAAGAACTCCAGTCGGTAATTAGGAGAACAAGGAGGGGCCATGAAATGACTTTGGCAAATAGGGTTAAAGAGAATCCCAAGGCATTTTATACATTAAAACAAGAGGATGACTTGAGAGAGTGGGACCACTCAAGGAGAAAGGCGGGAACTTGTGCTTGGAGTACCTTGCGTCAGTAGTTACCAAGGGGAAGGACGTGGAGGATGGTGAGATGCTCAGGCATTTTGAGACCAACAGAGAAGTGGTGTTGGGTCTCTTGAAGAGCATTGAAGTGGATAAGTCCCCAGGACCCAATGGGATCTATTCCAGGTCAATTGAGAGAAGCAAGAGAGGAGATTGCTGGGGCCCTGACAAAGATCTTTGTGTCCTTGCTAGCTACTGGAGAGATCCTGGAGAACTGACAAGTAGCTAATATTATTTCTGTTTAAAAGAGGGAAAAGGGATAATCCAGGAAATTATAGATTGGTGAGTCTTATATCAGTGGTTGGGAACCTACTGGAAAAAACCCTTAGGGATGGGATTTATATACATTTGCAAAAACGTGACCTAATTAGGGAAAGTCAGCATGGCTGTGTGTGGGGGGGGCAGGTCGTGTTTTACTAACTTGATTAAAAGGCTCTTTTTCCTATTCATTCCTGTCTATTTGGCACTCTTGATTATTTATTTACAAACTTTATATCTGGCAGAAAAACAAAACTGAAACTTCAATCTTTAGACTTATAAGTGAAAAAGGGTGTGTATGACAGTTGTCAGATTGATAACACAACTGTGAGCCAGACTGAATATAGAAAATTCAGTGAGGATCGAAGAGCAGCAAAGTGAGAGTGAGCAGAGTGAGACTGGCAACCAATGTACAACAGAATCCCAAAGCCTTCTGTAGCCATATAGAATCATAGAAATATAGAATGCAGAAGGGGCTCTTCAGCCCATTGAGTCTGCATTAGAAACACCTGAACTCCTACCTAATCCCATCTGGCAGCATTTAACCCATAGCCCTGAATGTTATGATGTGCCAGTGCTCATCCAGATACTCTTTAAAGGATGTGAGGCAACTTGCTTCCACCGCCCTCTCAGGCAGAGCATTCCAGACTGTCATCACCCTTTGGGTAAAAAAGTTTTTCCTCACGTTCCCCCCTAAACCTTGCCCCTCATATTGAACCAATGTCCCCTCATGACGGACCCTTCAACTAAGGGGAACAGCTGTTCCTGATCCACTCTGTCCATGTCTCTCTCAATCTTGTACACCCTGATCGGGTCACACCTCAGTCTACTCTGCTCCAATGAAAACATCCCAAGCCTATGCAAACTATTTTCATAACTTAAATGTTCCATCCCAGGTAGCATCCTGGTGAATGTCCTCTGCACCACCTTCAGTGCAATCACCTGCATCCAATAATGTGGCAACCAGAACTGCACACGGTACTCTTGGTGCGGCCTCACCAAAGTTCTATAGAACTCCAACATGATTTCTCTGCTTCTGTAATCTGTGCCTCGATTGATAAAGGCAGGTGTTTTCACCACCCTACTAACGTCCTTCCGCTTTCAGAGATCTGTGGACAAATATGTCATGTTCCCTTTATTCCACAGAACTTCCTAGTATCCTACCATTCATTGAGTATTTTCTTGTCAAATTACTCCTCCCAAAGGGTAAAAGTCCATCTGCCACTTAGCTGCCCATTTGACCATTCATTCCATCTATATCATCTTGTAGCCCAAGAGACACTGCCTCACTATTAACCACCTGACCAATCTTTGTCTCATCCATAACCTTACTAATCTTATCCCCCAAAGTCATTAATGTTATTTATATAAATGACACGTAACAGGGGGTCCAAATGCAAAATCGCATTCGCTGTTCTCGAGTTGTCTGGCACCTCCCCTGTGACCACAGAGAAACTGAAAATTTGGGTCAGCACCCCTGCAATCTTCTCCCTTGCCTCCCCCAGCAGTGGAGGACACAATTCATCTGGACCTGGAGATTTATCCACTTATAAGGCTGCCAGCACTTCCATTATGTTTTCCTTCCCTGTGTCAATTTGCTCAAGAGCCTCACAGTCACTCTCTCTGAATTCCATACCATTGTCCTCATTCTCTTGGGTGAAGACGAGTGTGAAATATTTATTCATACTCTACCACTGTTCTCTGGCTCCACCCACAGATTGCTCTCATGGGCCCTACTCTTTCCTTGGTTATCCTTTTTGCATTGATGTGCTTATAGAATATCTTGGGATATTCCCTACTTTTACCAGCCAGAGCTTTATCATATCCCCTCTTTGCATTCCTAATTGCTTTCTTAAGTTCCACCCTGCACTTTGTATACCTCACTAATGTGGCCACTAATTTGGTCCCCTCGTACTTTTTAAAAGCCTTTGTTTTCCTTCTCAAAGAGTATGAATTGTAAAGGTGTGGTAAAAGGAGTGGAACTCATTAAGGACCAAAAAGAGAATGGGAGGCAGAAGGCAAGGTTGAAATATTGATTGACTAACTATATTTTGTCTGTCTTTACCAAATAAGCTACTGCATAACTCACAGAGAAAGAGGAGGTATGTGAGAACTGGTCTAGCAATTGCTGAAGAGAGGGTTTTAGGAAGGCAGGCGTATGGGATCCTGTCCATTATAATAGCGGAATAAAGCATGGACGTTATGGCGATTTTGTATCAAATCCTGCTTTTGGCCTCAGCAAGGATGTTGTATCCAATTCTGGGCAGCACACTTCAGAAATGATGTGAAGGCTTTAGAGACATTGCAGAAAAGGTTAATGAGAATTCTTCTGGAGATGAGTAATTTCAGTTACGTGGACAAATTAGCGAAGCTGGAGCTGGTCTGCTTAGAGAAGAGAAGGTTGAAAGACTTTGTTTGAAATATTCAAAACCATGAAGGGCCCACACAGAGTAAATAGGGAGAAAACATACCCATTGAAAAAATTACTGAGGGACAGACACCACCAATTTAAGTGAATGGCAGAAAAATAAAGGGCAACATGTGGAAAAAGCTTTTTATAATGCTGTGAGTGGTTCGGATCTGGAACATATTGTTCGAGGACATGATGGAGGCAGATTCCATCGTGGTTTCTTTAGAAAGAGTTAGACAATTATCTGAAGAGAAAAAATGTGCAGAGCTGCAAAAAAAAGGCAGGAGAGTGGGACAAGCTGACATTCTCTCGCAGAGCTAGTACAACCATGATGGGCCAAGTGGCCTCCTGTACTGTTACTACTCTACGATTCTGTGATTCCATAAGCAATTCACATCTCATTGCTCCCTTCATAGCAGGTTCCTGACTAGCTAACATGATAAAGACGTGTCCCTTTTGTATGGTGCTCAGCATAATAACTCTTCTTGGCTGTCTCCCACACCTAAACTGAGGCCTCTTTCGCCTGCTGAGGCAGATGTAAATCATCACATCTACTATTTGAAGGTGAGGGTGTAGTTTTTCCAGTACTCTGGCTAACATTTATTTATCAACCCATGCTACCAAAATATATTATCTATTCATTTGATATTTATGTAACTTTGCAAATTGGATACTGTGCTTCACAATATTTCAATACCAATTCCACTTCAAAAGTAATCAGTTGGCTGTAAAACATTCTGGAATGTCCCAAGGACATGAATATAAATGCAAGTTCTTCATTTTCTTAATTTCCCCTTTAGAGTACCAAGTTCAAAACAGCATGCAGTTTCCCAAATAAAATTGTAAGATACAGGAATGGTAGTAAGCTGTAAGCCTCATCGAGCTTGCTGTGCCATTCAATAAGATCATGGCTGAACTGCTACAGCAGCTCTACTTTCCCACCGTATCCTTAGCTCTTTGAATACTAAGGAAAGCAGTGCAGTTCAGTTGAGAACATTCTTCACTTGAGCATTCTGCTATCGCCTTCTGAAACTGTGTTCCAAAGATTTACAATGTTTTGAGCAGTCTGAAATATTCATCCCCTTAATGTGAAACAATGACCCTTAATTCTAGGCATCTGAATCAGGGCAAACATCCCTTAAACATTGACCCAGGGAAGCATTCTAAGAATTTTACACAGTTCAATGAGATCACCCCTCATTTTAAGAAAACAAATAGCATTCTGCATAATCCCCCCTCAAGAGGATAGAGGAATAAAGTAAGTGAACTTTTGTTACATCTCCACAAAAACAAGTAAACCCTTCGTTAAGACAACCAAAACTGTATACAGTACTTCAGGTGTGTGGTCTTGCCAAAGCCCAATATACTTGCAGCCAGAAGTCCCCTACTCTTGTATAGTAGCTGCAGGAGAAGTTAGAGGCTCGGAATACTGCAGCGAGTAACTCACCTCCTGACTCCCCAAAGCCTGTCCACTGTCTACAAGTCAGGAATGTGACAAAATACTCCCCATTTGCTTGGATGGATGCAATTCCAACAACACTGAGAAGCTTGACACCATCCAGGACAAAGCAACCCACTTGAGTGGCATCACATCCACTCTCTCCACCATCAACACTCAGTAGCAACAATGTGTACAATCTACAAAATGCACTGCAGAAATTCACCAAAGATTCTTAGACGGCACCTTCCAAACCTTCAACCATCCTCTGTGGAAGGACAAGGGCAACAGATACATGGGAAGACCATCACCTGCAAATTCCCCTCCAAGCCACTCACCATCCCAGTTTGGAAATATATCGCTGTTCCTTCAGTCAGTGGGTCAAAATCCTGAAATAGCCTCCCAAACGGCATTATAGATCAACCCACAGCACATGGACTGCAGTGTTTCAAGAAGGAGCTCACCAGCACCTTCTCGAGGGCAATAAATGCTGGCCAGCCAGAGATGCCCATGTCCCAAAATTGAATTTAAAAAAAATACTGTCACCTTCTTGCAATAAAGACAGATAGATATACTATTTGCCTTTCTAAATGCTTGCTGTGCCTAAGTCATAGTCATTATGTCACAGAGGATTGGGGGGAGGGACATTCAATCGATCAAGTCCATGCTGGCTCTCTGTAGAGCTAGTCAATTAATCCTGTTTATCATCTTGGAAGTTTATTGCACCCCCCGACTCCCACCCCACAATGCTCTTTCAATTTCCTTCCGAAATCATTCCAGATCTTTATCATTTGCTTCACTGGAAAATTCCTCTTCATGTCGCCCCTGCATCTCTTGCCCAAAACCTTAAATCTGTGTCCCCAAGTCCTTCTACCTGCATGTTATCTTTAAGGAGTCCCAAATTATTTTGAAAACCAACATTTACTTACCTTTCACCTTGTAAAACATTCTACTTTTCTGAAATTCTGCCTTGCCATTCGTTCTACCACAGGTGATAATTTCACCCTTGATCTACCTCATTATATCCTGCATGCCACTTTCTTGTCAATTCTCATAAGTAGTCTGTATCCCTATGTAGCTTCATTGCCTCCTCCTTATAGCTTAATTTCCCATTAACTTTGGTTCACCACGGCCTGATGTTATTTAAAAATTTAAATCTTCAAATGTGTAAATTTTGTCTGTAGCTTGTTAAGACCCAAGCCAGAAACTCCAAGGTGTTTTATGAAGTTAGCCTAGACTCTTAAATTTTTAGATTTGAATTTGGCATGGTTGCGCATAAGGTGTTTCGCTCCAGGTATAATTCAAGTGACCCACTAGGAAGCTTTTATCAAACAAAGTTTATTTACAAACATAGTTAAAATATAAAAAGAAAAAAAGGCAGAATTTTTAGCAATTCCAAGGATCAACCATGATATAGTATAAATCTTAACACCTAACTAACTATGATGTTCCAAGTCAAACAATAACCCACAAACACGTAGCCCTTTCTTGGCTTGGCAGAAAAAGCAAGTATGTCACGCGATGCTAGATTTCACAGCTTTTTTTAACACCTGCTGTGAATTAGCCTATTGAATGTTGGATTCCCAGTCCTGGAACCTCCAAAAAGCTTCTGAGAGAGAGATAGAGACAGAAACATACTGTCTTCTTCCACTAGCTTCTAACAGCATCTAAATCAAAACTAAAAACTCAGATCACCCCCCCCCGCAACAGAACTCTCCCCAAGCATCACCTGACCTTTTAATCATGCTCCACCCAGCAATTTCCAGCAGATCATAAAACCCCAGGACACTGCATTAGTCCAGATTTAAAATAAACATGGGCTGGAATTATACCGTTCCACCTGCTATGGGAATCTGAATGGGCGAAGGGCAGATCATGGAAAGTTCCATTGACTTTGGGCTGGATTTTACGGTTTCAGCACTGGAGAGGCTGTAAAATCCTGCCCATTGTATGGCTTCAGTAACAATTAGAGACATAGGCTGCAGACAAAACGATGCCAAACTGCGAGAAGCTGTTTGAAAAAGACACATGATTAAGATACATTTCTTAAAGGCACAGTATTGTTACAAGATTATCATTCTAAACTTCTGTTTGCTGGCTTAAAATAACTGTAACATCACACCAACTGTTGTTGGTTACCCATTCACTAAAACCGCCAATCTTTTTCTTATGATGATATGACAAGAATGCCAAAGACACTGCTCCCTAATGAATTGTCTTTTTTATTTGAAGAAATATGCAGTACATGGTGTTAATAGGATTGAGGCATTTAATTGATTCAAGCTATGATAGTTGTGGTCATTGTGCTTATTTATGGAGTGCTGAAAAGACTATGACCCTGGTATTGGCTGTATTTGGTAGCATTGATAATTCTGATTCTGATCTGTAATTTGAAACTCAGTTGATATCTCTTATGTAGTTCTGCTCTGACCTTTAACAAGGAAAAGCAAATCCTTAAGGACCAATTTTACTTTACCACTAAACTCAGTTTCTGTGCAAATAGGTGAAAAATCATGCATTTTACCACACTGAATCACTCTTCTGCAGTTTACTTGTGTCTACTTTTCACACAAGAAAATAGCAGGTCTACCGTTTAAGGTGGGACTGAGGAAAAATTATTTTGAGGGTTATTATATCAAATTCTTTTCCCCAGAAAGCAAAAGAGGGTAGGGTAAGTCATTGAAAAGGCAGAGTTCAAAAGATTTTTGATGGACAAGAGAGTCAACGGCTTTGAGAGGTGCAAACAGCCAACTGGTGTTGAGTATGAAATCAGATCAACCTTGGTCTTATTAATTGGCAGAGCCAGCATGAAGGGCTGAATGGCCTTCCCTTGTTCCTATGCCCTGTGTTCCTATGGATTAATTTCAATGATGTGCCTCTGCTAAGTGAGATAAATGATTGAAATAATTTTCTAGCCAAGTGAATGGAAGTAGAAATATTAGGACTTTCAAAATATAGCTTGACACTAAATATATGAATTGAACTCAGGTGATGCACTTTGGACCAGTGGCCTTTCCTCATCTCCATAATTGAGATGTCTGCTGTAACTTATCCCCCTCACATAATTATAATGTGTGCATAAATGACCGTAGGGTACTGAGCTACGGTGTTAACATTCTCTTGAAAACACCAGTGACAATGATGTATATTCCAACATAATTAGAATCCTTCCAGCATAATTAGAATCCTTACAGTGCAGAATTGAACCATAAAATTCATTCTTAAGTAATCAGATGCTATATTTTCCTGAATGCATGTATGCATGTCATTAATGTAATGGTGAGGTTACATTCATATGTTTATCTAGTATTTTGGAACATGAACATGGCACAATGCAATAGCAAGATGGGAATTCAATTCCCTTACTCTAGTGAGTTCCCTATCTTGGCTAAACAATTACGAACTAACATTGAATGGAAACTGGACTGTCCTCTGCTCCAAGGAGATTAATTTAGATTTTAATACGAGGGAAACTAATGCATTTCTTTACATTAACTTGGTTTAGTTTGGAATAAAAATAGAACATGTAACACCATCCCACCTTTTTGTACCAACCATAATAGTTTTCGTACTGATGTAATATATAGTCATTTTGTTTTAATGTAAGATGACATTTTATTTCCCAGTTCAGGCATTTTCTTTTATATGGTTACCATAGTTACAAGGATGCACAAGTTTTTGCCAATTCAGTCCTTGAGCTTGGTATTGTGGGTAACCCCTCACCTTTCCTGTATCTCTTCAGCCATGCAGCCATCGGTGGTACAATCACTACACATTTTATTTGCATTGAGAAGTAAAATCAGTATTGCAATCATGACAGGACGATTTCTAATACTTATCATCTATAGTGACATTGTGATAGCTGTTGTAATGCACTTAAAATGCTGCTCTAAGTAATATCAGGTAAAATATTCCAATTCTGTTTGCAATGGATCAAATTAATACTTTTCTTCACCCCTCTGTGCCAACCCAAATCATATTGGAAATTGGAGGCACTAACTGTCCTTTGCTGATTCACAATGTTCTGCTGTCTGGTGCTGCAACAGCACAGTTCTACTTTGCTCAATTCACGAGTAACATTTAATTCAGCAACCCATAAGGCAAAAGCAAAATACTGCAGGTGCTGGAAATATGACAAAAAAACAGAAAATATTGGAAACATTCAGCAGATCTGGCAGCATCAGTCATGAGAGAAGTAAAGTTAAGATTTCAGCTTATTGACTTCATCAGAAATGCAGTTATCAATATCCAGTTTTTATGCACTCTGGATCTCCCTTTAATTTTGATGGTGTGAAAATGAGAGCCAGCTAATGACTGATGCATCATTAGTAAACCAGCTAGTTATAGAAAATAATTATATTCCGAGCCTGGTTAATTGTTTTGTCTCCCACATTCCATCTGGTTTGTATTACCTTTATTCAGATGTCACCTTTACTCACTGTAACTGCAACAAATGACGTCCCCACAGAATAGGAAATAATGGAAGTGTTTTAGAGCTGGTCTACCCAATCATCAGATTTTTAAAAAATGTCACAATTGATGAGCCTGTGTAAATATAACCTTCTTAGTTGGATCAGATTTTCCCCAATCCTTTTTAATTGGATTTTGCCTCTGGGATTCAATGTGTCATGTAGTTTTACCACACATCATCTGCTCCTGTCAATCTTTGTGGCACTGTCTATCACCAAGCTCCAGCCTAGCAATTTTAAAAAATTGTGAATGAAACTACTAGGAAAATGTGAATTTTGCTTTCTTCTACAAAAGTTGCACTGTGCTACGGTGTGGTCTATTCCTGACAGCTTTCATCATGGTCATGATGTGGATATGCCGGCGTTGGACCGGGGTAAACACAGTAAAAAGTCTGACAACACCAGGTTTAAGTCCAGACTTTTTACTGAGCTCTCATAGTGACCAGCAGTGGGCAGGCATGGTGGGAAGAGAGGTTGAGGGTGTTGCTTTTCTTGTTGTTTATTCATTTACTTGCTTAATGTTCTGTTCCTGTCTTTAGACAAACCATTGCTGTCATTTGATATTCTTTTGGGTTTCGGAGGGTCTGTTTGGCCGCCAACAGTGCCATTATTCAGTCAGCTAATGTGCTTCCATAAACAGAGGTTGTAGATTCAGTAATTATGCCATCATTAAAATCTGCTGTGTATATTTCTATAGTACCTATCAGATTGTCAGCGTGTCCCAAAGCTGTTTTCATGCAATCTGTTAAAATTGTAGTGGTTGTTGTAGTTAATATTGTTACATAGGCAATTCCAGCAGAGAATTTGAGCGTAAGAAAATACAAACAGTAAATTAGATTAATTATTCTATTGTTTTGGTTGCGCTGGTTGAAGTTTTCATGCTCTATTTCAGTGCAGGTAGAAATAAAGCTCAGATGAAAAAAAGTTGAAATCTGTGACATATTTTAAGTAATGATACAATTTTCTTCCTTGGTGGTTGAGCTGCCTGTGGTAATGTATTTGTCACCATGTTGATGATCTGTTAACTGATTTTGTGTTTATACCCAGTGGATACCCAGAGGAGGTTTACTAGGCTGATACCGGAGTTGAGGGGATTGAGCTATGAGGAGAGGCTGAATAAACTAGGCTTGTACTCGTTAGAGTTTAGAAGAATGAGGGGAGATCTCATTGAGACGTATAAGATGATGAATGGGATGGATAGGATAGAGGTGGAGAGACTCTTCCCGCTCAAAAAAGACAGTAGGACTAGGGGGCACAGCCTCAAGATAAAGGGGAGGCGGTTTAGAACGGAGTTGAGGAGGAACTTCTTCACTCAAAGGGTGGTGAATCTCTGGAATTCTCTGCCCGTTGAAGTGGTGGAGGCTGCCTCGCTAAATATTTTTAAGAAGCGGGTTGATGGGTTCTTGATAAGAGAGGGGATTAAGGGTTATGGGGAGAGGGCGGGAAAGTGGAACTGAGCCACGACAGATCAGCCATGATCTTATTGAATGGCGGGGCAGGCTCGAAGGGCTAGATGGCCTTCTCCTGCTCCTATTTCTTATGTTCTTATGTTCTTATGTTTCTTATACTCAGAAATGGTCCAGTTGCTCCAATATTATTTATCACAACTTTGCTTATTTGAAAAGTAAAATAAAATATTCCAATTTTATCTTAATATCAATGTACACCAGTCAATTCATTGTTGACAAAGATTTATGAATGTGTGCAATTCCAGTGGTACATGTAGAAAGGATATAAGAGTACATTAACTGTATCTGATGATTTGGATTCCTGTTGTCCTGGAACATCAGTCGTGATTGCACTTGGCATTCTAGTCAAGAAATGCCAATGGCACAAGTTATTTGGACTCTTGAATAAAGGAGAAATCCTTATTAAAGCTGATGGTTTTGTAGCATGAGTGAAAAGTTCTGTTATTGAGGCAGTACAATGAATGTATGGGAAGGCTGAAAAGATGGAATACATTATAAAGTTGCTCTTTGTACAACTAAACAATGGTGAAAAAGACTCTTGCCTGTGCAGAATGAATGATTAGAGATTGGAAATAAGCATTTGGTCAACAGAAGAATAAAGTGAGACAGAAGAAACAGCAATATGATCCAGCTGGGATCAACTATTCAAGAAAAGGTAATACTTTTGTAGTGTAATGTTTCCAAATTTGCTCATGACCCAAAACTAGGTAGGAATGTAAGTTGTGAGGAAGGTGCAAGGAGGTTTCAAGCAGACTTGGATACACAAACTAAATGGGCAAGAACATGTTGGATGGAATATAATACGAAGTTGTCCACTTTGACAGAGAGGTGCAGAATATTTCTTAACTAACGAGGTTGGGAAGTGCTGGTGTTCAAAAGCACCTGGATGTCATTGTTCCTGAGGCTAAAAGCGAGTGTGCATGTGCAGCAATCAATAAGAAAAGCAAAAATGGTATGTTGGCCTTCATAGTAAGTGGATTTGAGTACAGAATTGCTGCAATTGTGTAGAGCCTTGATGAGACTGCTTGAATGTATTTGCCACTAAGGAAAGGTAACAAAGCTTCACCAGACTAATCCCTGGGATGTTGGGATTGTTGTATGAGGAAAGATTAACATACAGACATCCAAATTAGGAGCAGAAAAAAGACACTCAGCCCCTCAAGCCTGCTCCCCTGTTCAATAAGGTCATGATTGATCTGATTGTAACCTTAAACCACATTCCCGCCTACCCCCAATAACATTTCACCCCCTTGATTATCAAGAGGATATTTAACTCTGCCTTAAAAGTATTTAAAGACTCTGCTTCTGCAGTCTTTTGGGGAAGAGAATTCCAAAGATACAATACCATCTGCGAGAAAAAAATTCTCCTCTGCCTTAAATAGGCAACCTCATTTTTAAGCAGTAACTCGATGCCCTCACAACAGTAAACATCCTTTCCACGTATAGTCATGGAGATTTACAGCATGGAAACAGGCCCTTCAGCCCAACTTGTCCATGACGCCTTTTTTTTTAAAACCCCAAAGCTAGTCACAATTGTCCACATTTGGCCCATATCTCTCCATACCCATCTTACCCATGTAACAGTCCAAATGCTTTTGGACAGACAGAATTGTACCTGCCTCTATTATTACCTCTGACAGCTTGTTCCAGACATTCACGATCCTCTGTGTGAAAAAATAATCCCTGTAGACGTTTTTATATCTCTCCCCTCTCACCTTAAACCTATCCCTCTAGTTTTAGATTCCCTACCTTGTAAGAAAATATATTGACTATCTAGTTGATCTATGCCCCTCATTATTTTATAGACCTTGTTTATAGATCACCCCTACGCTCCAGAGGAAGAACGTCCCAGTCCATCCAGCCTCCTTATAACTCAATCCATCAAGCCTCGGTAAGCATCCTAGTAAATCTTTTCTGCACTCTTTCTAGTTTAATAATATCGTTTCTATAATAGTGTGACCATAACTGTACACACTACATCCACCCTGTCAAGATCCCTCCAAGATCTTACATGTTTCAATCAAGTCGCCTCTTACTCTTACAAACAGACTCAATTCTAACCTGTCCAACCTTTCTAAACAAGACCATCCTCCCATTCCAGGCATCAGTCTGGAGATCTCATTGTTTGCAGCCTTGATGCATCACCTCTCTTGACAGCCTTGATATGTTTTAATTATTTTAATTATTTTATTCAACGAATTATTTTCCATTTTCACGTATTTTATTAACATTACTAATTTGTATACTATTTTAAAATTTACGAGTAGCCCAGATCTTAACCACTTACCAGATTCCCTCAAACAGCAAGCTAGCTTCTCCAGTAGTAATATAAAAAAACAATCCCCTCAGCTTGAAAAGTTAGAAAAGTAAAAGCCCTCACTTAGTTAAATCCCAGCATTCTTACTAAAGTTGCACTCTAGCCTTTGAGAAAAGAGGACCTGTACTCGAGAATATCGAAGAATGAGGCAATCTCATTAAAACTTTATAGAATTTTTTTTACTGGGTGTGAAGGGATAGATACTGATAAAACATTTCCAGTAGCTGCTGAGTCTAAATTGGGGACATCGTCTCGCAATAATGGGTACGCCATTTAAGACTGAGATGAGGAGAAATTTCTTCATTGAGGATGGTGAATCCTTTGAATTCTCTACTCCAGTGGATTGTGGAAACCTAATCTTTGAACTTATTCAAGACAATAGCTAGATTTCTAGAAATTAGTGACATCAATGGATATGGAGATCATGCAGGAAAATGGTGTTGATGTGGATGATCCACCATGATCTAATTGAATGTTGGAGCATTGTTGACGGATTGAATGGCCTACTCTTGTTTCTGTGCTTTGAAAACAGTTCATCAGTTAAACATCTTCACTAATTGATGAAATTATTTACAAATACAAAAAGATTTTGTAACTTCTGTTGAGAGGGCTTTAGCTACAGAATGGTGTCTCTCACAAAGTCTTTGTGATCTTTAGTTAGTTAACTATAAATGTTAACAAGTAGTACTATTTGCACATATAGAGTAAAAGGTACAAGCTCGGTGCTATCTGCATGCTTAGATCTTTTTCCATCTCTCGTCAACATCAAAATGACCCCTGGATCTATGTCTTAATCCCTCTTGCATCACTCTGTGGACTATACTGTACGCAGTCACCATTCTCTGAGTGAAGAGATTTCTCTTCATCTCAGTCTTAAATGGCCTACCCATTATTGCGAGACTATGTCCCCAATTTAGACTCAGCAGCCAACAGAAACATTTTATCAGTATCTATCCCATCACACCCAGTAAAAAATTTTATAAGTTTCAATGAGATTGCCTCATTCTTCGATATATTCTCCTGGATGTGCCATTCCCTTGTACTATAACTTGATCCCTTAAATGAAGCGCTGACATGAGTGTATGTGTTGTTCAAAGGCAAAGTGAAAACGGATGTAACCAATATTCCAGATAGCCTGATGATGAACAGTTGCTCAAGGTTTCTGAGAAAAGATGGTTATTTTGATCAGTGATTAGTTAAAGTAAATACTTTCTTTCAAATAATTATGAAATTATCATATGACAAGATTTTTAATTCATTAAAAATCTGCAGGGTGCCATGGTTCTTTGGTTGCAGCAGCTCAAATGATCCCAAACAAATATGTTTATCCTCTTGCAAGCATTCTATAATGTTGTCACTGTTACGATCCCAGGAAAGATTCCGGAATGGAACCCTGCCTCAAAAGACTAATTTATACTTTTTCTTAATAAAACATGCAGGAGCAGAATTACAGGACTGTTAATTAGTTTTAACAACAAGGGAAAGAAAATACTTATTAAATATGGAAAAGATGTGTTATGGTACAATACTCTTCCACTTCCCCCTTAGTTGCACAATTTTGCACTGATTTGAAGATTATCGTAGATTACAAAGTACATCTTAAATTTAGAAGGACAAGGGGAATCTGATCAAAGTATATAAAATTTTAAGAGATTTATAAAGTAAATGTAGACCAAATGTTTCCTCTTACGGGGCAATCTAGAACAAGAAGTCACAGGTATAGATTGGGAAGCGGTAGATTTAACATTAAGATGAGGAGGAACTACTTCACACCAAGGATGGTAAATGTGTACCATTGTACCGAGGATGGCAAATAGCGTGGTGGAGTCTGAATCGTTGAATGGTTTCAAGAAGGAGATAGAGACATATTTCTAATTCAAAAAAAGGGACATGGGGAACAGATGGGGAGATTTGAGACCAGGGAGAGATAAACCAGGATCTGATTGAATGGCAGAGCAGGCTTGAAAGGCTGAATTTGCCTACTTCTACTCCTAATTCCTATGTTTCTATATACAATGGTCTCATTAACACAGGGTTCTTTTTAAGCACTTAAGATGACTGTGGTCAGATACTTGTAATCAGCTCTGAACCCAGGTTGGTGTCTGTGGATTTCTGATCACAATCCCCTGGGATTCCAAATTCCACTCCCAAAAACATGCTTTAATATTCTCTCATAATTATGCTTTCCCTTCTTGCTTTACATTCTGAAATGCAGTCCAAGTTTTCCAAATGATACTTCTAAATAAAACTTCTACCACACTTTTAACAATGAATTGAGTCCAGGATTTACACCACCCTTTTATGATTTCTTCTTGACTGTTGGGCAAACTGTTCACAATTATTTTAACTCTTGATTCCCAGACTCTTCTAAAGTGACATCAAATGTTTCATTTACCTCTGAAGTCTACTGTCCCATTTCAAATTGGATGCAATTGTCTTTTTAACTCTGATCACTTTGTTTACTCTTCCTTGACCTTTGTCTAGCCTGAATGTAATTATAGATTTTGAAATGGATTTTATCCTCCAGGCATAGCAACATTAAATTAAACCCACTTGAAACTATACCTTATTTTTAATGTTCAACAATATAAGTATAAATCCCTTTAAACTACCTTTGTTTTCCAACAGTTATGTCATATTGTAATATCTTGCTGTGACGTTCTGGGCCATAAGTTAAGGCAGGTTGACATCCATATTGTGAATGAGGAAATGGATCTTTAAAACTTGTATCATGTCTGGCAGTTCCTCCTTATTTGGAGAGTGTACAAAATGAGCTCTTAAATGTATTAAGAGAACTTGATATTTATAATCTTTTGGGTTTGAGTAGGGAGAATGGTGTGCAAGTTCTGGTATTACTGCTTAATATTAATAGATTGCCATGTGTTCACAACATTTGCTCCTGGAGTATGCAGCCTTACATTATCTGATCATAAGGGACAGGGCCCAGTTTTGACATGTAATTACTATTCATCTACATGCAAATAAGGCTGCAAATTTGGATACAAAAAAGTCCTACGTGTCGCACAGGGGAAAACAAGCCAGGTAATCAGGAATTAAGAAAAAGGCACAATATTGCGCTGGAATTATTGCCTCCCTGCTGGCAGATTTGAAGGTGGTGGCATTCATTTAACTCCAGTGGGCAGCCAGCCGAATCAGGTCCCTGACTCCAACCATAATTTTACATATGACAAGGTGTCATCAGGCAGCCTGCCCTACCAGGTGGCCAACTGAGATCCTCATGAGGGCAGTTAATACCTACTTGAGGATCTCATCCTGCCACTGCTGGGAGGTTCCCTCCTCAGGTTCCTCTACCCCATAACCTCTCAAACACACCCCTGACACTCCTCAAAGACCCCCACATACACTCAAAGTTCAGATGGTCTGCAGCTCATCTCGTCACCCGTGTGCACTACCGGCAGTGTTCACTGCTCCCAACGATATTGCTGGTATTTCAGGGTTTCTCGTTGGTCAGCAACTTTCTGAAGCAGGATTTCCTGTCTCTGTGGGGTAAAAATATTGCAGTCAGGCAAATGGCTGATGGACAGCTGTTCCTACCCTGGGTGGGGACTGTAGCACCCTGTATAACTCACCTCATTAGGCCACATTCCTTGGCATCATAAAAAATGGGAACAGTCGTAGCAGCCTCCTGGCATCCACATTGTCAGGCTATGTAAGAATTTCGTGTTTCACTGTTGCAATGCGAACACCTTCCATTCTTCCGAACTTCAGAGAAGATAAGCACTTTCTACTCAATTTCTCCTCGTAGGACAGCCCTCGTATCCCAATCTTCTGAACCTTTATGCTGCCCTCACTCAGGCAAGTATATCCTTTTTTCGGTAGGATGACCAAACTGCATAGTACTGCAAGCGTGCAGTCACACCAAATCCAAATTATGTATAACAAGATTCCCTTGTTCTTCCAGACCAACTCCCTTGCAATGAAAGCTGAAACATAATTTGCCTTCCTAATCGCTTGTTGTACAGTATATTAATTTTCTGTGTTTCATATACCAGGACACTAAAATTCCACTGAATTTAACAAGATAACATAGAACAGTACAGCACATGGCAGGCCCTTCGGCCCTCAATGTTGTGCAGAGCTATGTCCAAACTCAAGATCAAGCTACCCCACTCCCTATAATTCTGGTGTGCTCCATGTGCCGATCCAATAACCGCTTGAAAGTTCCTAAAGCGTCCGACGACTCTATCACAGCAGGCTGTGTATTCCACACCCCAACCACTCTGAGTAAAGAATCTACCTCGGACATACCTCCTATATCTCCCACCATGAACCTTATAGTTATACCCCCTAGTAACAGCTACATCCACCTGAGGAAATAGTCTCTGCACGTCAACTCTATCTATCCCCCTCATCAGCTTATAAACCTCTAAGTCACCTCTCATCCTCTTCTGCTCTAAACAGAAAAGCCCCAGCTCCCTCAACCTTTCATCATAAGACCTACTCTCCAAACCAGGCAGCATCCTGGTAAACCTCCTCTGCACTCTCTCCAATGCTTCCATATCCCCCTTATAATGAGGTGACCAGAACTGAACACAATATGCCAAATCTGGTCTCTCCAACATCCAGTATAATTGCAGCATAGCCCCATGGCTCTTAAGACTCCAACCCTATAAGTCTTCACAGCTCTATCCACTTGAGTGGCAACCTTCAGAGATCTGTGGATATGAACCCTAAGATCTCTCTGTTCCTCCACGTTCCTCAAAACCCTGCTGTTGATCCTGTAATCCGCATTCAAGTTTGTCCTACCAAAATGAATCACCTCACTCTTATCAGGATTAAACACCATCTGCCACTTTTCAGCCCAGCTCAGCATCCTATCTATGTCTCTTTGCAGCCTGCAAGAGCCCTCCACCTCATGCACTCCTCCAACAATCTTGGTGTCATCAGTAAATTTACTAACTTGCCCTTCAGCCCCCTCTTCCATGTCATTGATAAAAATCACAAATAACGGAGGAGCCTGTGGTACACTGCTGGAACTGGCCTCCAGTCTGAAAATTTTCCTTCCATTACCACCCAAGGTCTTCTATGAGACAACCAGTTACTTATCCAATTGGCCAAATTTCCTTCTATCCCACACCTCCGTATCATCTTCATGAGCCTACCATGGAGAATCTTATCAAATGTCTTACTAGAATCCATGTATACGACATCAACTGCTCTACCTTCGTCTACACACTTAGTTACTTCCTCAAAGAATTTAATCAAATTTACGAGGCAGGACTTAACCCTCATGAAACTGCACTGACTATCCCAGATTAAACTGCATAATAATCTTGTTGCTTTTATAACATTGTTTTAGTCTTCCTATTAAAAACACTTATCCACATTTCACGTCATCTGCCACCTTCTTGCACAAATATTTAAATAGTCATTGTCCTTTTGCAGCCTGTTTGTATGCTTCTCATGGTTCACTTTTCCAACTAGCTTTGTAATCTTTATTGTATTACAATATATCCCTTTACCCAAGTCATTGATATAGATTCTAAGTAGCTGAGGTGCAAGCATGAGTTGTAGTGGCACTCCATATGTTGCACCCTGCCTTTGAGAAAATGACGCAACTATTCCTAATCTCTGACTTCTCTCCAGTAACCAATCCTCTATGTTAATATATCATCCTCAATCTCATGAGCCTTTGTCTTGTGTGGCATCTTATTGAATGCATGCAAAAAAATCCAGATATCCTGACCAGTTACACCCCGAAAAAACTCTTTGTGAAAATGTTTTCCTTTTCTTAAAACTGTTGCTGTGCCTAATCTTGAGTTTTCAAACTGTGTTATAACATCCTCAGTTATAAATTGTACTGTGCCTGAGAACAATTCCTTACACCTTGTCACCAAAAGGGCCAAACAACAAATATAACTCGTTCTATCCTGTGATTATCATCTTACCTTTAATTTCAGAATAACCTTGCATATCTCCAGTTGCTGGCTCATTAGCAACTTTTGTAGCATCCAAATGAAACAAGAGAAACTTTGTCGTTAAGGAATTGTCAATGAGTTGAGGAAGAAATCAGCACTGGTCAGATTTTTAATTGCACCACTTAACTGAAGATTCATAACAAACATTAAGTCATTGCTTCCCAAACCATATCATGATGTGGCCCCATTTATGAGTTTTGGACCTGGTGTGACCCCGTGGTGAAAATTGTCATGTCTGGAGACAATACACATCTCTTTAACCTATGCTTAATGCTACCTCCACTCACATTGTCTGCACCTTTAATGCTTGATTAGCTGTAAAGAATCACATTCTAATCAGTATTCTGTAAACTGAGTGTATGTCTTATATGCCATGTTTGTGATCAGAACTCCCCACTCACCTGACGAAGGGGTAGAGCCCCGAAAGCTAGTGGTGTTTAACCTGGTGTTGTGAGACTTCTTACTGTGTTTACACCAGTCCAACGCCGGCACCTTCACATCATGAAAATTGTCGAGAATAGGGGTGGTTAATGAACTGTTGAACAGGCAGAGTGTTTGTGGGGGTGGTGGTGGGCGTGGTGGCTTGGTGGCTTGGAAAGTTCAAACAGCAGAATTATTCCTAAAATGCGTACCCATCCTTTTAATCGTTAAATGATTAGCTGGAGTGACAAGCAATCAAATAGCGGTTTGTCCTGCCATCTGCTGCAACTAATTATGAAACTGACCTTTTCTGAATTTAAAAATCAGCTTTCAGTTGCTGCATATTGAAATCTATCTTCTGTCACTTTTTCTTTATTTTTATCTTGCTGTTTTCTTACTGTGTTGAGGTTGTAATATGCACCCAGAGTCCGAATTGTATTACCAAGTCAGTGATAACAGAAAATGAGACGATTTTCATCATTTCTCTTTTATGGTCATGTTGAGAAAGCGTATCAAATTCTGTGCTGTTATGTTCTTGGAATGACTGGACTGAGTGCCACCTGATCTAAACTCAGTAATCAAGCTTGTTAACACCTATCAAAACATACTGTTTATGGATCGTAATCAGCCTTTTTGCTGGACGGCAAAATTTGTTTTATTTCACCTGTGGATAATTGCTGTTAGGTCATTGTCATTTCTAGTATTCATTCCCTAAACTGGGAGCAGGAGTGGACCACATGGCTCTTTCAAGCTTGCTCACTCATTCAGCACAATCGTGGTTGACCTTGGGCTTCAACTCCACATCCCTGCCAGTTCTCCGTGTCCCTTGATTGTCCTGAAAGATCAAAAATCTGTCTGTTCCCAGCCTTAAAGCTATTCAATGATGGAGCATCCACAACTGTCTGGAGCACAGAATTCCAAAGATTTACAATGTTTTGAGAGTAGTAATTTTATCCACCAACCACCCCCCTCTCTACATTACATTTTAGATTACCCAACCAGTGAAACAATTTCTCATAGAAACATAGAAGATAGGAGGAAGCCATTTGGCCCTTCAAGACTGCTCTGCCATTCATTATGATCATAGCTGATCATCCAACTCAATAGTCTAATCCTGCTTTTTCCCCATAACTATTAATCCCATTTGCCCCAAGTGCTAAATCCAGTTGCTTCTTGAGTACATTCAATGTTTTGGCATCAACAATTTCCTCTGTCCTAAATGGTCAGTTTGCAGTTGCCTATTGACCATTCTAAATGGTCAACCCTGGTTCTGAACTCCCCCATCATCGGGAATATTCTCCCTGCACCTACTGTCTTGTCCTTCTGGAATTTTGACTCTCTGAGATTCTCCCCTTGTTCATCTGAACTCTAGTGAAAACAGTCATAACCTAGTAAATCTGTCATACATCAGTTCCGCCATCCCCGGAATCAGCTTAGTAAACCTTCATTGCGCCCCCTCAAGAGAAAGAACATCCTTCTTCAGAAAAGGAAACCAAAATTGTACACAATACTCTGGGTGTGACCTCACCAAGGCCCTGTTTAATTGCAACAATACATCCCTGCTCCTTTACTCGAAACCCCTCGCAATGAAGGCCAGCATGTCATTTGCTGCCTTTACTGCCTGCTGCATCTACATGCTTACCTTTACTGACTGGTGCACAAGAGCACCCAGGGCCATTGCACACTTCCCTCTCCCAATTTACAGCCATTCAGGTAGTAATTTGCCACTTTTTTGCTTCCAAAGTGAATAACCTCATATTTATCCAAATTATACTGCATACCTTATCAAGTCCCTTCAGAATCTTATATGTTTCAATCAGGTTATCTTTCATTGTTCTAAATTCCACAGAAAATAAATCCAAATGTTTGAGCCTCTCATTTTAGGACAACCCCCTTAGCCCAGAGAACAATTTAGTCAATCTTTACTGTATCACTTCCAGTGCAAGTGTATCTTTTTTAAATTGGAGGCCCAAAGTGCACATAGAACTCCAGATGTGGTCTCATTCAAACCCTGTAGAACTCCAGCAAGACTTAATTTCTGTACTCCAATCTCTTTGCATTGAGGCCAACGTGCCGTTTGCTTTAATTCCTTGCTGTACCTCTCTATAAACTTTTTGCGCTCCTTTTATGAGCACGCCAAAATTTCTTTGAACATCTATGCTTGCAAGTTTGTCATTAAAAAAAATCAGCTTTTTCATTCTTTGAGCAAAGTGAATAATCTAACACTTCCCTACATTATCCATCTGCCATCTTGTTTCCCCACTCACAATCTGTCTGTATCTCTTTGCAACCTCTGTCGTCGTCACATCTCAGCTTACCTTTCCACCTAGATTGGTATCATCATCAAACATAGATATATTACTCTTTGTCTTTTCGTGCAAGTCATTAATATAGCAGTTGAACCCCAGCACTGATCCTTGTAATACTCTGTTTTTCACTATCTGCCTATTTGAAAAACTCTAATTTATGTCCACTCTCTGCTCCCTACCTGTTAACCAATGCTTTATCCATGCTAATATGTAACTTCCAGCCAACTCCATATGCACTTACCTAACCTATTAGCCTTTTATGTAGTGCCTTATCTAAAACCTTTTGCAAATCTAGATTTACAGCATCTACTAGTTCCCGTTTATGTACCACCAGTTATATCCAAAAAAAACAATAAATTTGTCAATGAGAATTTCCCTTCAGTAAATCCACATTCACTTGTTGTAATCATACTATGCTTTTCCAAATGCACTGTTAAGACTTCCTTAATAATAGGGGAATTTCACAGTAACTTGATTGCAGTGTTAATGCCTTACTTGTGACTAGACTAATAAATAAACTTTTAAACTACTTTAATAGGTTCCAGCATTTTCCCAACAACTGATTTAGGGCCAACTAGCCTTTTGTTTTCTGTTTTCTCACTCTTTTTTTAAAAGCGAAGTAACATTTGTCAACATCCAGTATGATGGGACTGTTCATTACTCTAGTGAATTCTGGAAAATCACAGCCAGCGCACCCACCCACTGCAGCGATCCTTTAGAACTCTACCCTTTTGATCAAGACTTTGGTTACCTGCCCTGATGGCCTAGATTTTTTTGGTTGCATCGTCAGTGAAACTGACATCAACTTTTGGCAACTGAACATGTGCAGTTAAATCTGGAAATCCAGAGATTGTGTTCAGTGATTACCTCACTCCTCCATAAGAATCCTTTGTTGAAACTCACACATGAATCTTAAAAATCACATGGTTTGATGGGAATGCAAATGGCATTGGTTTCACTTTAAAAGCCCTGCAAAAGTTGTTCTTTATTGACTGCAACTGTTTTTTAATGGGGTTCTAAGTCATAATTACTGCTTAACAATCTCTCTGCCCTGAAAAACTAATGTTATATTTATGGAATATCAAATTCCTCCACTTTGATAAAATTCCGTACATTTAAGTTTGTCATATTTCTGTTACAACCTATCTATTTCATGGAAAATAGACATCGCTGGCCAGGCTAGCATTTCTTGCCAGTCCCTAATTGCCTTTGAATTGAATGGCTTGCAAGGCCATTTCAGAGGGCAATTGAGAGTCAGCCACGTTGTTGTGGTCTGGAGTCACACATGTGCCAGACCAGATAAGGAAGGCAGATTTACTTCCCTAAAGAACATCAGTAGACCAGTTGGATTTTTTTTCTGCCAATTAATGAGAATTTCATGGTCACTATTACTGAAACTAGCTTTATATTCCAGATGTTCTTTTTAAAGTCCACCAACGGGCATGTGTAATTCATACCATAAAAATCACAAAATCTTTGAGCAGCGTTCTTCAAGGTAATCGCTGAGCGCCGTCACTTCATCATTGACAATAAAATCCAGGCCAATATTTCTTTTTGCCTGGTTTGATTTCGCATTGTGTCTCTGACATGCCCTGGGGCAGTTCTGTTATGTTACATGAATAAAAGTTGTTGTTTCCCTGAATGTGCCAGCAAAGCAGAGTTGTAAAGATCTTGATATGGATGGAAACTGTTTAGTTCACTGTGCCTCACAAGCTAATTGCATTATTGTTATCTCATGCCACTTGTCCTTTACTAATGAAGTTCTAGAAATAGGCAAAACTCATTAATAAGCCAGTGGCAGTGTTTCATGTTTGTATTCTGCTTAACTAATGAAGATGTAGTTTGCCCTACACACTCAGACTGTGAAATGGTTTGTTTTAAACCTCTAGCTGGAAACCCCATTTTGTTTGCAAGTGCAAGGAAACTATTTTGAAATTGAGGCTCAGAGCCCCTTTGAGGCATTGTCTATCTTTTCCCCCCACTATAAATTTCTTGCTTCTTATCTGTTGTAATGAGAGTATTCACATCACATATTAAAACCCAATTGGTTGGTTGGATTCAGACCAAGATCAAAAAGATGGAAAGGCCATCCCCTGTGATTTAATTATCTTAAACCACACTGCTGCCAAGGTAATTAGAATTTTATTAAATACATATGTTTCATTAAAAAAAATCTTTTCATGTAGCCTTTCACAAAGGGTGCCTTTTAAATATATTGCTTCACATAACCTGTGTAGTGGGAATTCTGCTCCAGATCAATAATATTAAAGCAGAACTAATTATAAAAACTAGGCCTGAAATAATTCCCTTTTATTCCCTGCCTCAAGGGTTTGTGCAGTGTTTCAGACTTCTGAGGCTATGGTTGTCATTTTAGCAGACGTCAGTCAGGTTCTTGGATCTTATGGTATTTTGGATGGGAAAGCATACTCTGGCCACAAAAACCTCATTTATATGTACTATTACTGAAGTTTATTGTGGTCTTAATGAAGAAAATTGGAGATTAGAGCACAGATACATCGCTTTTCGTTGAGATTTATCGCTTTTTTCAGTTAACTTTTATTTATAAACATCTATTACTGAGTTGCTGAAATTGTTTGTTCCAATTTTTGCTTGAACTGGTAGAATATATTAACATTGCTCAGTAATTGCGTTTGTTTCACCAACATTTATCCCTTAACATTACCGAAACAGTCCAGTTATGCTAGCTAGCAAAAAGGCTCGGGAACTTGCACCACCTCAGTGCTAGATGACACCTAGGAGTGTTTTGCATATACATTGGGTGCAAAATGAGGGCATTTCAAAATGTCCTCCAACTTGTTTATCTCGATGACACAAGGAAAACTTAACCCGCATAGAAAAACATAAGAAAATATTGATAGACATTCAGTGTTATTAAATATTTCAATTATAAATCAAGTGCATTTGGATGACTCTTCTTCTCTGCAATTTGATGAGAATCTTAAGATATGTACTGTGTAATATTCAGCACTCAGCTTTAGCATATAATAACTAGTTTTTAAACAAACTTGTCTGCAGAGTGACTTCCGAGGTGCAATGTGCAATTTTCTAGTTGAATCATTGTTTTAACATACAGAAGACTGTGATATAATTGTGAAATTAGTTTTATCAGTCTTTCACTCCATGTAGTGATAGCGTTAGTTGGTCCGACTAATTGTTGGTAGATTTGCTTTTATTTAGACAAAATTATTAAAATGATTTGATTCATGTTTAATTCCCTCTGGTCCAACATCAGCAAGCGTGCTCATGATTTTGTTGTTTACCTTGATGTTGGTTTTCCCTTTTTCTTTTTTAGGTTTCGCAATAAACATACAGCTTGAAACTAAACCAAATTGGTCTCCTTGACCCAAGTTCAGCTCAAATATTGAGGAACCAATTTGATCAATGGAATTTAGTTTTGAAATACCTGCAGGCTTGAATGCAAGTCTTGACATCTTTCGCTTAGTGACAGATTGCAGAGTAAGACAACTTTGAAACAATCTTTTGAATTTCAATATCAAAAGCTTGCTTTGGTTATTGGATAGGTGTACCCAAGGGATTTGAAATTCTAATGGTTTTGTGAATCTCTAGTTATGTGGGAAAAAAATTGAGAGTTTTGAGGTAACAAAACATTTCAATAAATTTGAAGTTTAGTAGTACTTTTCAGAATCAGTTTATCCTGTAAAAAATTTTCTTTTTGCAGCTGTCAAAAGCTATAGTTTGCTGAATTGGACTGAGAGTAATATGACAATTATGAAGAAGTTAATCAAATGACTTTGGAAATTAATACTGCTAGAGTAAAATGCAATCAAAGCCACATTTTCTCTCGACTAATTTTATTATGTTAAGTCCTACTGTATGTCATATTCCTTGGAATCTCAATTCATTGGTCAAATGATGAGAATGACTTCTCATCAAAGCAATTCACTTTGAAAGGGAAAAGTGGTTTTAAGTGCTCTAAATGCAAGCTTTGTTTTAACAGCGTGAGTGCTCCAAAATGTGGTGCTATTGAATGATATTAAACTGTAAGGTAATATGAATTGCAAAGAGGAGCTAACAAGTTGCAGATGGTAAACAAATGGTCAGGCGAATGATGTGCATTTTAATGTAGCATGGCCTAAAGTGATACCAGTAGGTTATTGTTGCGCAGACAGTAGTTACCAGCCTAGGCTTAGTTGGCAGTACGTTTTCCGCTCGTGTCATTAGGTTGGGGAACAGGCTCAAGTATGGAGGTGTGGGTGCAACATGTAGGTGGTAGATTTTAGTGCAGTATTGAGGAGCCGCTGTACTTTCAGAAGTGGCAAACCTCAAAATTTTCAAACCTCTTTGAAACAGAACTTAAAATCGTAATCTTTTGACTCCAACAAGCATGCTACATTGAGCTATTGCTGACCCATGTAATCACCACCAATTCTGGGGCAAAATGTTTCACATTCTCTGAACTGCAAGTGAAAAGCTTGTCCTGATTTCACTTCTGATAGATTTCACTTGAATTGAAAAATGTGTTCTGGAATCTCAAAAGATGCAAATACAGCTATCTGCCTTATGGATCTCCTTCATAATTTTAAGCATCAGAATCAAGTAATGAATGGAATTCTGCCCCAAAAAATTTTAAAACGTCGTCCGCAGGGTGAAAATCGGTGAGATGGTTGGTGCAGTAGAACCTCACTTTCTGGAGCCTGGGGAGATTCATACTAAATTCTAATTTATTTTTGGCATGGGGGACCTAAAGATGCTGGCAAGGCCAGCTCTTCTGAGCGTTGGAGATCGGGATGCCATTATATGCCATGATATTGAAAGATTACCACTTCATGCTATTGTATTAAATTGCATGCCACTGGCCTCTGCTTAATGCATGAAATTTGTTTGTTCTCCTTCACAGTTCACATTATCTTCCAATTTAGAACTATTTTCCAGCTTGAATCTAAACCATTTTTATTTCTCGGTCTGGGTCCAAGTGAGGAAATGGACTGATACAGAACAGCATTTATTGATGCCCTTCAACCTGAAATCATTCTTTTGAATGTCCTTTTTTTGCCTTATCACTCCTAACCAATGAAGTTGCTTCCAAATCCATGGGCCTAATTTTTAGCTGGCAATCTGTTATCATTATTGAATATATTCCAATAATCCCAGTTCCAGTGGTAGCCATTGATTTCCCCAATCCACCCAAAATGTGATGCTTGAAGACATTTACCTAGGTTAGCTTGACATTTTTTTTTCCTGATCCTCCATAATCAATTTACATTTTTCACTTGCCCTGTCCCAGATAATGCACCTAGCAGTTTTGCCACCTCTAATGATAAACTTGCTGACCTTTAGTTATTTGCTTCTATTCATTCCTCCTTTTTGATTGATTGAACTATATTTGCAATTTTTTATGTTCATCTAGAATGAGATGGAGAAGCTTGGACAGTTGGAGAAGAGAAGGTTGGGATGAAATTTAATGGAGGTATTCAAAATCATGAGAGGGCTAGACAGAGTAGTTAGAGAGAAACATCCCCCCCGCCCCCCCATCGGTAAAAGGGTCAAGAACCAGATGACACTGATTCAAGATGATTGGCAAAAGGGAAAACATATTTTAATGCAGTGAGTGGTTCCATTCTTCCACAGGATGTGGGCAATGCTGGCTCGGCCACCATTTATTGCCCATCCCTATTTTCCTTTGTGAAGGTGATGGTTGTGATAATACTGTGCCTTTAAGGAATGTATTTGAGCCATGTTCCTGTGCAGGATCTGTTGTAGCAGTTTTATAACAGTGCTGTCCTGTCCATTGCATCCTGTAGTGTTGCTGCAGCAGCATAATTGCTTCTAATGGCTAGAATGTTGGTTTTAATCTGAACTAATGTTGTTCTGCTGTTTTGCAGAATAGACTTGATTGGGATGATTAGCAGGTATGGCCATGTGACAAGGAGGCTGTGCTTACACACAATATTCAAGCTGAGATTTTACTTTTGGAGTTGAGAGAGAGCAGTGTCTCTTTTTTCCCTTTTATTAAGTTGCAGACTGGAATGTGCCAGAGAAGTTTTTTCTTAGAGACTCTGCTATATGAGAGTGGATCTTTTTCTCAGGGTTGTTATTTTGGAAACTGCTGTCTGGATCTCTGTCGAGAAGTGTTAAAAGACTGAAAATTCAGCATCACATGAGCATTGTGCTAACTAATTCTGAAGAAGGCTACATGTCTCTAGTGTATTGCTTTAAATTGGAACAAGATAGGTAGCAATTATGGATTATACTTTGCCATGTCAAAGTATTTTAATTAGTAAAAGTAATGCAAATTCTTCTTGTTATATTCTAACTGTGTTCTTAAATAAAGTTTGTTTTGATAAAAGCTTCCAAGTGGATCAGTTGAATCGTACCTGGAGTGAAATACCTTATGCTCACCCTAATGCCAAAATCAAATGTAAAAGTTAGGGGTGAAGGCTAACTTCATAAAACTCCTTGATGATTCTGGTCTCAGCCTTAACATGGCGAACCATGGTCTTGAAACGCTGCAGTCCATGTGGTATTTGTACACCCATGGTGCAGTTAGTGTTGGAACGCAGTGCCTGAGAGTGTGGTGGAGGCAGATTGAATCATGATTTTCAAAAGGGAATTGAATCACTATCTGAAGTGGAAAATCTTCAGGGCTATGGATAAAAAGCAGTGTCGTGCTACTAGATCAATTACTCTTGCTGTACAGGCACAATGGCCAAATAGGCTCCTGTGATGTTAACCTATTCTGTTGCTCGAAGAACTATTCCCAACTCCATTGATATTGGAATATAGTGTCAACTGGCACTCCAATTCTTCACATTGCTTGTTTTAATATTTCTGGGTGGATGTGGCTTGGACTAATTGGCATCAGTCTCATCATTTTATCAATCACAATTTTCCTTTCTTTTCTTTTGCTTCCTGCCTGGAGACTTACCATTAGCTGTGGTTGTGGATCTTACTTTTATACTTTAAAAATCCAAGTTCAGTATTCAGTTAGCAGTTGTGTGTCGTTATCCCCTACTATAAAATCTTTAAATCTATTTTCATGGCCCACCTCTTCTGTTTTTCCAGATGTTCTATGTTCTATGTACTTCCAAAATATTTATCTATTATCTTTGATATCATCTGCCAGATTAATGTACTTGGTATTAAGGATAATTGAAAAGGTTTGAACGCTGTCTTCTAATTCCCAACCTTTACTCTTGTGATTTAAAATGCTGTGTGATCACCTGAATTAGATTACATTCTAGTAACCACTACCACCTGAATTAGATTACATTCTAGTAACCACTACCAAGCAATACTTTCTGTATAAATAATCTTTGTCTGGTGTGTTACTGTCCGATGGCCACCCCCTCAAACATCAATTCCATTTAAAGATTGCTAATCCATACACCTCTGTTGCAAAGTTGTAGTCATGAGGATATGTTCTGTACCTATATCGCACATATGGGATGTACTTAACCTTTTCCTCATGTTTACATTCATGGTGTTTTTAGGAAACACCATGTGCAAAGGCATTTATTTTTGTATTCATGCATCTTAGCAAACTGTAACATTTTTATTTGAGAGTTCCATATTGACCTTTTTCCCCCCTCCGCCCCACCAGCCCCCAATCCCAAACATTCCATCAGGTGTGCTTCAAAAAAATGCCCAGGATATGAAACATGCGAGGGCCACAATGAATTTCACCTCCAGCGAGCACTCATCAAAATGCCTATGTCTGAAAGAATGCTCTGGACCGGCATTGAGAGTTGATTATGCATAAAGAGTAAAGCTGAAAAAACTATTATCCAAAGCATCTTTTGCACAGGTGGGTGGCATAAGTGGAAGGTTGTACATCCTACAGTGTAAGTTGCTTCAATTATTGGTTTAACATTTAAAAATGGTCTCCTGCACTGTAGTGACTCTTTAAAGCCTGGTGGATCTGACAGGGCTAACGTTTTTACAGCCTGATGTCTCCCAGCATGGCTGGTCATGCTTTAGTAGAGATGCCAGCATTCTAGCAGAGCAGGGAATTGTATTAATGCAGCACACCAATTCTGACACTTGCAAACCTGAAGTTTTAATTCCGCTGCATGGTTTGTCATCTCTTCCATGGATTGTCCAAATTTTCACATTGAAGAATGCTCAATCAAGGACCATTAAAGTCCAAGTACATTGCGGTGGTGAATTAATTATTAGAGCATTTTCATGCTAAACATGGTGCGTTTTGATTATGCATCGCAAGCAGGGTTGCAATTAATATTGTAGTAAGCATGAATCTCCAGTTGTTTTAATGGGAAAAATAGAGAGAATGATAATATCAGGCAGAGGTCAGGCACTTGACAGCTGCAGGATTGTTTGAATGTAAAATAGATTTGTTACTTGATTTGCAGCATACCTTGCTATTAGGACAGGGATGAATTCACTGTCTGAGGCTTCAGGCTTCATTAGTGTCTTGCTTGGTATGCAATGCATGGGTATTCACATGTTTTTCACTGAAAGAATCAAGTGTGCCAGAGGGTTTTTTTGACTGACACTTGATTTCAAGACATTTTTGTCTCACTTAGTTCAGGGAGCACAAACATTAATTGCAAGGAAAATATTAATTCCCTTCAGCTTGAGCCTTTCCACAAAGTGTATACATTACAACCAGAGTCAACCTGAAGGATAGGATTAGCTTTCTGTCTCAAGCTTGCTTGTTTGATTCTCATTATTCAGGTGAGCTCAATGCACAATTCGATCTTTGTTTGGATTGTCCTGAAATTGCTATGTTTGATAGAGGTGTGAACTTTTTCTTTGATATTTTATGGTGGAATTAACCCAGTTACTTTGAGGTCAATGTCTTAGCTAAAGCATTGGAGACAGAAATTCAGACAGACAGATGTATGCTCATTTATGCAACAACAACATGCATTTCTATAGCACCTCTAATATAATAAAATGTCCCAAGGTGCTTCACAGAGGGGGTGGTGTCAGACAAAGTTTGACCTTGAGCATGATGGTTTTTGTTTGTCTTGGGAGATGATGAATAAGATGTATGTCATTTCTGTATTGACATTGTTTTGCGTGTAGGGGTTGATTCATGAATGGCAGTCCCTTCTGCAGTTGGCACAGATGAATAACATTGGACCAAGGTCAATTATTTTTTTTTTCTTCTGGCAGGCTCTTTTTTCTGCCATCTGGTCATTTATTTGCTTTCTGTTTTTTCCACATCTTCCTGACTGCTTGTCTGCAGTCATTTTAGTCAGCATTGAGGACTTCCCATGCATTGACTAGTCCCAGCGTGCAAGGATCCCAGCATGTTTGCCCTGTTGAGTGACACTGTCAGGTGGGTCATGTGATCTGAATGGATGACATCTGCTTCGTCAATGGCATGCTCTGTGACAAGCTTGCTATCAGCACAAGACCCAACAGGCCATCCACCTCTGGCACAAGGATGTCTGCAAGTCAGATTTCAAGTTGACACTGAGCAACATGAAGAGACATTAGGACAGAGGTAGATTTTTTAAAAGCATTTTGAAGGAAGAACAAAAGTAGAAAGATATAAAGGTATCAGGAAAGAATTTCAACACTTTGGACCTCGACAGCTGAAGATTAGCCACCAAAGTCAGAGCCAAGGACGTTGGGGATGTACAAGATGCCAGAATTGGGTAGCACAGACTTTTCGGACACTTGCAGGGCTTGGGGAGGTTGAAGCAGAATTTTTTGGTCAGCATTTCCTTTCACATCTGGATTCTCCACAATGAATCGTGCACACTGTCTGTTCTTTGGTCTCTGTCAAATTCTGTATGTTGAAGTAACTTCCAGCAGCTGTATCACGGCACCTTGGGTGGCCCTTTTATTCTTCTCTTCCTTGAGCATGAGAAGCACTTGTTGCTGACATTCTGTTTGAATTTTGAAGATCTTATGCCTGTATATCCTCCTGTTATTTGATGTTGCAATTGTGCCACTGTACTCCTAAATGTATTCAATATTTACATTTTCATGGGTAATTGTATTTGCTGATTTATTATCAGTGTAGTGAAAATATAGGAATTTTTACATGTAGACTATGCTGCTTAAGCTGCAGACCTTTGTGCATAGCAGCGGAACATTCCCACTTAGCTAAGCAGAATGAAGGGCAGTACATGCTTTTCTTTAAAAGCAAAATACTGCAGATGCTGTAAATCTGAAGTAAAAACAGAAAATGTTGCATAAACTCAGCAAGTCTCGCAGTATTTATGGAGAGAAACAGACCCTTTCGCAGAACTGAACAAAGGTAAAATGTAAAGAATTTTAACATGCAAGAACAATACAGCACTGGAACAATACAGCCCTTCAGTCCACCAAACCTCTACTGATATATAGTTTCTATCTCCATGTTTGCCTCCCAGTCATGTCTATCAAGATACATCTTAAACATTGCTAACATGCCTGCTTCCACCACCTTCACTGGCAGTGCATTCCAGGCACCCACCATCCTCTGTGTGAAAAACTTTGTCTGCAAAGCTCCCCTTTAAATTTACCATCTTAAACCATGATGTGGAGGTGCCGGTGTTAGACTGGGGTGGACAAGATGAGAAGTCACATGACACCAGGTTACAGTCCAAAAGGTTTATTTGATATCACAAGCTTTCAGAGCGCTGCTCCTTTGTGCCCTTCTGTAGTCGACACTTCCAACCTAGGAAAAAGCATCTGACTATCCACCCTATCTATGCTTCTCATAATTTTGTAGACTTCTATCAGGTCGCCCCATAGCCTCCCTCTTTACAGTGAAAACAGTTTATCCAATCTCTCAAACCCTCCAGACCAGGCAACACCCTGGTAAAGCTTTTTTTTTTGCACCCTCTCTGAAGCATGCAAGTCCTTCTAATAGTGTGATGACCAGAACTGCACACCGTGTTCCAAATGTGGCCTAAATAAAGTTTTATACAGCTGTAACATAACTTGCCAACTTTTAGATTTGATGCCTCAGCCATTGAAGGCAAGCACATTGTATGCCTTCTTGACTACCGAACCCACCTGTGCTGCCCTTTCAGGGACCCATGGACCTGTACACCCAGATCCCTTTGTGTGTCAATACTCCTAAGGGTTCTCTATTTACTGTATAATTCACACCTGAATTTGATCTTCAAAATGCACCACCTCACACTTGTCTGGATTAAACTCCATCTGGCATTTGTCTGCCTCAGTCTGCAATTTACATATATCCTGCTGCATCCTTTGACAATCCTTGTCACTATCTGCAACTCTACCAATGTTTATATGAACCCCAAACTCAGTAATCAGACCACCTACATTTTTCTCCAAATCATTTTTTTTAATAAATATATACAAACAGCAAAGGTCCCAGCACCGATCCCTGTGGAACACCACTAATCTGAAATGCACCCTTCCACTGCTGTTACTGTGTCCTCTGACCAAGCCAGTTCTGTATCCATCTAGCCAGCACACCCCACATCCCATGAGACTTTACCTTTTGTACCAGCCTGCCATGAGTGACATTGTCAGATGCTTTACTAAAGTCCATGTAGACAACATCCATTGCCTTTCCCTCATCAATCATTCTTGTCATCTCCTCAAAAAGCTCAATCAAGTTGGTGAGACATGACCTTCCCCACATATAATCATGCTGCCTATCGTGAACAAGTCCATTCACTTCCAAATGCGAATAAATTATGTCTCTCAGAATCTTCTCCAACAGCTTCCCCACTACTGACATCAGATTCACTGGCCTATAATTACCTGGATTATCTGTTTCTCTTCTTAAACATTGGCCATTCTCCAATCCTTTGGAACCTCGCCTGTGGTCAAAAACGATCTGAAGATATTTGTTAAAACCCCAGCTAATTCCTCCCTTGCTTCCCATAGTATCATCCTAGAATAGATTCCATCCGTTATTGGGGACTTGTCTACCTTAATGCATTTTAAGACACCCAACACTTCCTCCCTTATCATATTGACCAGTAAGGAATGTAAAGACTTGATATGTTGCATTGCAACTGGCTAACAAAGCAATTTGAGAAAATGTCTGCGCAGGAAACTATTTACTTTGATCAAATATCTAGCATCACTTGTTGCACCTTTTTAAACTGAATTAAACATACGGTAATATAACTTAAATATCTGCAGAAACCTGGCTTACAGTCAGCAATTCTCTTGCTTGCTCTCATTCGTTCTTGCTGTGAAGCCACCTTGCCCAATCTGCCATGGTCATGGCATAGCACTTTGGTGCTCAATTAAGATTGTTAGTGACAAGAAACCAACATACTACACTGGTGATGAGTAGAATTTTTTTTTGCCTTCTCTTACAAGCTTTCACCTTGGTCTCCTTCACTGATATCTCCTTTTTGAGCAGTATGCTTCGTCCAACCTTCCTTCCTGCCTGTCAGTCTAAATTCATTTAACAGGTCATTGTTCTCATCGTGAATAAGTCAGTTTTCTTCAGCTGCGTTTCTGGGAGTCACCTTCCTACTTCAAGTGAAAGCAAGTGTCCAGGTGAGGGCAGCAGAGTGGTGAAGATGATTGGGTGTTGCAGATCACATTTGCATAAGTGCAGTCACTGCGACCAGAAAGTAGTTTGTGGAGGAGCTGCTGTGAATGGACGATTAAACCTCAAACACTACCTTAGTGTTTCCCTCCCTACCTCCTCCTCTCTCCAAAAAAAAAACGCTGGCAGGAGGACCGCAGTAAGAAGTCCTCCTATTCATACTGTCTCTAGCAAGTGACAGCAGTAGTAGTCCCGAAGTACTAACTTCAAGGTCCTGCACTTCAGCCTTCTGCATAACACTCCGTATTCACACTTCAGGACCTCATAAGAACATAAGAAATAGGAGCAGGAGTAGGCCATCTAGCCCCTCGAGCCTGCCCCGCCATTCAATAAGATCATGGCTAATCTGTCGTGGCTCAGTTCCACATTCCCGCCCTCTCCCCATAACCCTTAATCCCCTTGCCTATCAAAAACCTATCAACACACGTCTTAAAAATATTGAGCGAGGCAGCCTCCACCACTTCAACGGGCAGAGAATTCCAGAGATTCACCACCCTTTGAGTGAAGAAGTTCCTCCTCAACTCCGTTCTAAACCGCCCCCCCCCTTTATCCTGAGGCTGTGCCCTCTAGTCCTACTGTCCTTTCTGAGCGGGAAGAGCCTCTACACCTCTATCCTATCCATCCCATTCAACATCTTATATGTCTCAATGAGATCATCCCTTTTCCTACCTATGTTGTTGGTACCAATATGTACAATGACCTCTGGCTGCTCACCCTCTCACTTAAGAATGTCCTGCAAATGCTCAGATGTCCTTGACCCTGGCATCAGAAAAGCAACACACCATTCTGGAGTTTTGATTGCGGCCACAGAAACACCTGTCTGTGTCTCTAACTAGTGAATCCCCAATTATACTGCTCACTTGCTCTTTGCCCAACCCTGCCCACAGCAGAACCAGCTGTGGTGTCACAGGCCTAGCTACTGCTGGTATCTCCCCCTGACAGACAATTGCCCTCAACAGTATCCAAACGATATGCCTGTTTGAAAAGGGGAACGGGCACAGGAGACTCCTGCACTACCTGTCTGCCTCTCCTGGCAGTCACCCATCCACCCATCTGAACTTGTGGTGTGACAACTTCCCTGTAATTAGTAGCTATCACACACTCTGCAGTGCATCCACATGCTGCTTCAACCGAACAATACGGTCTGTGAGGAGATGCAACTGGACACACTTCCTGCAGACAAAGTTGTCAGGGAGATTAGATTGCTCCCTAATTACCCACATCTGGCAGGAGGAGCATGCCACTGCCCTAGCTACCGTACTGCCCCTTACACAGGTAAAAGAATCTCAATTCACCTGCCCTTTGCTTGTGGTCCTCCTGATATGGAGATGCCAGCATTGGACTGGGGTAAACACAGTAAGAAGTCTCAACACCAGGTTAAAGTCCAACAAGTTTATTTGTTAGTAAACCCACCAACGTTTGGGGTTTGTCCCTTCATCAGGAATACTGATTCAGTATTCTGTAAACTGTGTGCCTTTATATGTTCTGTTTGTGACCAGAACACGCGACTCACCTGAAGAAGGGGCAAACCCTGAAAGCTAGTGGGTTTACTGTCAAATAAACTTGTTGGACTTTAATCTGGTGTTGTGAGACTTCTTACTGTGTTTACCCCAGTCCAATGCTGGCATTTCCATATCAGGAGGACCCCAAGCAAAGGGCAGGTGAATTGAGATTCTTCTACCTGCGTAAGAGGCAGTATGGTAGTTAGGGCAGTGGCATGCTCCTCCTGCCAGATGTGGGTAACTAGGGAGCAATCTAGTCTCCCTGACAACTTTGTCTGTAGAAAGTGTGTTCAGTTGCATCTCCTCACAGACCGTATTGTTCGGTTGAAGCAGCATGTGGATGCACTGCAGAGTGTGTGATAGCTATTAATTACGGGGAAGTTGTCACACCACAGGTTCAGACGGGTGGATGGGTGACTGCCAGGAGAAGCAGACAGGTAGTGCAGGAGTCTGCTGTGCCTGTTCCCCTTTTCAAACAGATATATCGTTTGGATACTGTTGAGGGCAATTGTCTGTCAGGGGGAGATACCAGCAGTAGCTAGGCCTGTGATACCACAGCTGGTTCTGCTGTGGGCAGGGTTGGGCAAAGAGCAAGTGAGCAGTATAATTGGGGATTCACTAGTTAGAGACACAGACAGGTGTTTCTGTGGCCGCAATCGAAACTCCAGAATGGTGTGTTGCTTCTCTGATGCCAGGGTCAAGGACATCTCTGAGCATTTGCAGGACATTCTTAAGTGAGAGGGTGAGCAGCCAGAGGTCATTGTACATATTGGTACCAACAACATAGGTAGGAAAAGGGATGAGGTCCTGAAGTATGAATACAGAGAGTTATGCAGAAGGCCAAAGTGCAGCACCTTAAAGTTAGTATTTCGGGACTACTACTGCTGCCACTTGCTAGTGAGAGTATGAATAGGAGGATTAGGCAGATGAATGCGTGGCTTGAGAGTTGGTGCAGGAGCCAGGGGTTTAGATTTTTGGATCATTGAGATCTTTGCTGGGGAAGGGCTGACCTGTTCAAGAGGAATGAGTTGCATCTGAACTGGAGGGGGACTAACATTCTGGTGGGGAGATTTTCTAGAGCCACTCGGGAAAATTTAAACTAGTTTGGCAGGGGGCTGGGATCCAAAGCAGCAGGGAAATAGATTAGAATTTTGAGGACAGCACAGAAGTTAAAGAGAACACATTAAGTAGTAAAGTCAGTGTTAGTAATCCTAGTACCAGACAGATCAGATAAAAGCAGAACAAAGAGCAAATGAGGTCCAGATTAAACTGCATTTATTTCAATGCAAGAGGTCTGACGGGCAAGGCAGATGAATTTGGGGTATGGATGGGTACATGGGACTGGGATATTATAGCAATTACTGAGACATGGCCAAGAGAGGGACAGTACTGGCACTCAATGTTCTAGGGTACAGATGCTATAGGAAAGATAGAATAGGAGGTAAGAGAGGAGGGGGAGTTGCACTTTTGATCAAGGAAAGTATAAAGACTGTACTGAGAGGGGACATATCCGAGGATTAGGCCACTGAGTCTATATGGGTAGAACAGAGAAATAAGAAGGGGGAAATCACATTGTTAGGGTTGTACTATAGGCCCCCAAATAGTCAGCAGGAAATTGAGGAGCAAACATATAAGGAGATTACAGATAGCCCCTAGAAAAATAGGGTGGTGATAGTCACAGATTTTAACTTTGCCAACATTGAGTGGGATAGCCATAGTATTAGAGGGTTGGATGGAGAAAAATGTGTTGTGTGTTCAGGAGGAATTTCTCATTCAGTATGTGGATGGCCCGAATAGAAAGATAGCAAAACTTGACCTCTTGGGAAATAAGGAAGGGCAGATGACAGAAGTGTTAGTGAGGGATCATTTTGGGACTAGTGACCATAATTCTATTAGTTTTAACTTAGCTATGGGGAATGATAGGTCTGGCGCAAAAGTTAAAATTCTAAATTGGGGTAAGGCCAATTTTGATGGTATCAGGCAGGAACTTTCAAAAGTTAATTGGGGGAGTCTGTGGGAAGGCAAAGGGACGTCTGGTAAGTGGCACGCTTTCAAGTGTGTTAACCAGGGTTCAGGATAAGCTCATTCCTCTTCGAGTGAAGGGCAAGGCTGGTAGAAGTAGGGAACCCTGAATGACTCAGGATATAGAGGCCCTGGTCAAGAAGAAGAAAGACGCACATGGCATGCATAGGCACCTGGGATCAAGTAAATCCCTTGAAGAGTATAGAGGGTGTAGGAGTAGAGTTAAGAGAGAAATCAGGAAGGCAAAAAGGGTGCACGAGATTGTTTGGACAGATAAAGCAGATTCCAAAGAGCTTCTACAAATACTTAAAGGGCAAAAGAATAACAAGGGAGAGAATAGGGCTTCTTGAGGAACAAAAAGGTCATCTATGTGCGGATCCCCAAGAGGTGGGTGAAATCCTAAATTAATATTTCTCATCAGTATTTACTGTTGAGAAAAGCATGGATGTTAGGGAACTTAGGGGAATAAATAATGGTGTCTTGAGGAGTGTACGTATTACAGAGAAGGTGGTGCTGGAAGTCTTAAAGTGCATTGAGGTAGATAAATCTGCGGGACCTGATGAAGTGTATCCTAGGACATTGTGGGAGGCTAGGGAGGAAATTGTGGGTCCCCTAGGTGAGATATTTGAATCATCGATTGCTACAGTGAGATGCCTGAAGATTGGAGGATTGTGCCTTTGTTTAAAAAGGGCTGCAGGGAAAAGCCTGGGAATTACAGGCCAATGAGCCTCATGTTTGTGATGGGTAAATTGTTGGAAGGTATTTTGAGAGACAGGGTCTACAGGCATTTAGAGATGCGAGTACTGACTCGGGACAGTCAGCATGGCTTTGTGAGTGGAAAATCATGTCTAGCAAATTTGATTGAGTTTTTTTTGAAGGGGTAACCAAGAAGGTAGATGAGGGCAGTGCAGCTGATGTTGTCTACATGGACTTTAGCAAGGCCTTTGACAAAGTACCACATAATAGGTTGTCGCATAAGGTTAAATCTGTCAGATCCAGGGTGAGGTATCTAAATGGATACAAAATTAGTTTCTTGACAGAAGCCAGAGGGTGGTGGTAGAGGGTTGTTCTTCAAACTGGAGGCCTGTGACCAGCGGTGTGCCTCAGGAATCAGTGCTGGGTCCACTGTTGTTTGTCATTAATATAAATGATTTGGATGAGAATATAGGAGGCATGGTTAGTAGATGTGCAGATGACGACAAGATTGGTGGCATCGTGGACAATGAAGAAAGTTATCTCCAATTGCAACGGGATCTTGATGAATTGGGCCGGGGGCTGACGAATGGCAGATAGTTTAATTTAGACAAATGCAGGGTGATGCATTTTGGTAGATTGAATCAGGACAGGACTTAATCAGTTAATGGTAGGGCACTGGGGAGAGTTACAGAACAAAACCTTGGGGTATGTGTTCATAACTCCTTGAAAGTGGAGTCACAGGTGGACAGAGTTGTGAAGAAGGCATTCGGCATGCTTGGTTTCATCAGTCAGAACATTGAATGCAGGAGTTGGAATATCTTGTTGAAGTTGTACAAGACATTGGTAAGGCCACACTTGGAATACTATGTGCAATTCTGGTCACCCTATTACAGAAAGGATGTTATTAAACTAGAAAGAGTGCAGAAAAGATTTACTAGGATGCTACTGGGACTTGATGGATTGAGTTATAAAGAGAGGTTGGATAGACTGGGGCTTTTTTCTTTGGAGCTTAAGTGGCTGAGAGGTGATCTTGTAGAGGTCTACAAAATAATAAGGGGCATAGATCAGATGCATAGTCATGATCTTTTCCCAGAGGTAGGGGAGTCTAAGACTAGAGGACATAGGTTTAAGGTGAGAGGGGAGCGATACAAAAGTGTCCAGAGGGGCAGTTTTTTCACAGTGGGTGGCGAGTGTCTGGAACAAGCTGCAAGAGGTAGTAGCAGAGGCAGGTACAATTTTATCTTTTAAAAAACATAGTTACATGGATACAATGGGTATTGAGGGATACGAGCCAAATGCGGGCAATTGGGATTAGTTTAGAGGTTTAAAAAAAAATGCAACATGGACAAGTTGGGCTGGGGGTGGGGAGGGGGGGGCGGTGTAGTAAATGCTAATTTGAGAAACAAGACAGTGCCACATTGAGATTTTAAATTCTGTTTTTTTTGTTCTGTTCTCCATGATTCTAAAATGGCTCCACAAGTCATGTGCCTTTCAAATCACAATTGAAATTGGAGAAAGTGTGTTTGACATTATTTAATCAGAAGTTGTCAAGTTGTTTGTCAAACAGTAACTGCATCAAAACACTGATTAACAGTAAACAGATAAGAGCTTAATTTATTGGTGCATGTGTCAAAGCATACAGGGAAGGGAAGAGGTTTACAGGAAAATTCAAGTCTTGATCTGGAATTTTATTGAAAGGGTACAGCTCCTTTATTGCAATGATGTTGAAAAGTTTTTATACTGTTATCAAAATCCTGCTGTGATGAATTAATCAGTTTTAACAGCTTTTGCTTAAGTTATGAATATGATCTTGGAAATTTGTTTATCTGCTTTGCCATTTCTACAAGCCCACTCAGCTACACCCCTCTCCCCTCCCCAAATGAGTTGACTGATTCTATTTTGCTTGTATTGAGCAGATGTCCATATTTAAATTGCACATTTCAGCCAGGTAGGCTGAATCTTTTCTCATCGGGATGTTTTAATACCCTTGATGAAAATACTTGTTGCTCCAATTATGTGCTTGAAGTTGATGGTTATATCTGGGGAAGTGAAATGATGCAATTTACAATTTCAGTTGCATGTGTTGGAAAGAATCCTTTCTGCAGGGAAAAATTGACCTGAACAATTCATACAGCACTTTGTCTTGTTGGATTATTAGTTTGAAGTAAAAAAAATATAAGAACTAGGAGCAGGAGTAAGCAATTTAACTCCTCAAGCCTGCTTCACGTTTAATACAATTGTGACTGATCTCATCTCGGCTCAACTCCACTTTCCTACCTGTTTATCATAGTCTTTCAAACCCTTACTAATTAAAGATCTGACCACCTTTTCCTTAAATTTACTCAATGTCCCAGCATTCATCACAATCTGGAGTAGTGAATTTTACAGCCTGTTGACTGTTTGAGAGAAGTAACTTGTCGCCCCAGCCACCTTTCATGCTGTTCTTCTCTGGAAGGGCAAGCAATGTTCATGGGACTGATGGTTCAGTTCTTTTTCCCCTGCCCCACTGCCCCATGAAACTTTCCCCAACCTTTGCCAAATGTGCTCATAGAGGCATAGAGGTTTACAGCCCAACTTGTCTATGCTGCCTTTTTTTATATCCACTCAGCCAATCCCAATTGCCCGCATTTGACTCATATCCCTCTATACCCATCGTATCCATGTAACTATCTAAATGTTTTTTAAAAGATAAAATTGTACCTGCCTCTACCACCTCTGGCGGCTTGTTCCAGACGCTCACCACCCTCTGTGTGAAAAAATTGCCCCTCTGGACACTTTTGTATCTCTCCCGCTCAGCTTAAACATTTGCCCTCTAGTTTTAGACTCCTCTACCTTTGTGAAAAGGTAATGACTATGCATCTGATCTATGTCCCTCATGATTTTATAGTCCTCCATGAGATCACCTCTCAGCCTCCTGTGCTGCAGAGAAAAAAGTCCCAGTCTATCCAGCCTCTCCTTATAACTCAAACCATCAAGTCCCGGTATCATCCTAGTAAGTCTTTTCCCCGCTCTTTCTAGTTGAACAATATCCTTTCTATAAATAGGGTTACCAAATTGTACATAGTATTCCAAGTGTGGCCTTACCAATGTCTTGTACAACTTCGATAAGACGTCCCAACTCCTGTATTCAATGTTCTGACCAATGAATCCAAGCACGCCGAATGCCTTCTTCACCACTCCGTTCACTTGTGACTCCACTTTCAAGAAACTATGAACATGTACCCCTAGATCTTTGTTCAGTAACTCTCTCCAACGTCCTACCATTAACTGAGTTAATCCTGCCCTTGTTTAATCTACCAAAATGCATCACTTCACATGTGTCATACCATATATCCTTGAGTAATAGTTGATGTTCTGTAAAAGTCGGCCCCTGACATTTGGCCCAAAAGTGCTTTAATTTTGCATGTTTCCTGTATACGTTTAAGGAATGTATTGTTCCATGATTTTTGGTGTACAACACTACACCAAAATAGTGTAAACACAAGTTAGTACCAGTAATTATAATTCCCTGATTTTATAGTCAAATCACCAATGCTATTGGTAACAGACTAAAAAAAAGGGAAAGCCACCAAAGTCACGGATGACTTTCTGCTGCCCTCCCCTTTGAGGTGGAGAGCTGATTTGGTGATTTAATCTGAGGCTCACCATACGTCAGGTGAGAGGCAAGGTTGAGAAAGTAGATAGCCTCAGCCAGTACAGAAATTGAACCCATGTTGTTTGCGTTGCTCTGCTGTCCAGCCAACTGAGCTAACCAACTCCCCTACACTTAAACCACATTTTGGACCACACTCCATGTTACATCTTATAAAATTATTAGAAATTGAAACCCCCTTCAGTTAAGAATCCATTCGGAGGCAGGACATGAACAGCAGACATTACCAACAGTATTGGCAGACCGGAAACTGCATGTCAGCCAATTGTGTTCTCTAAACCAGCCAACACTAATAAATAACCTGTTGTCATCAATGATTTTAATTTCCAAATATTATGACCATACCTTTTTTTTTACATTATGTACATTTTCCACAAGAAAGTGGGAGAGATTGGTACTACAATTAACGCAAGTCAAAATGTTAGATCAGTCTTTATTTGTAGATTTTAAGTGGAATATAGCCATTGAGGGGTTTGGTCCTCATACTTTGAGGAAATGGAGGCTCTGGCTACAGCTGCTTAGCCTACTAAAAAAAAATTGGAATTTGTTAGATATTTTTCATGATGACAGTTGTCTCTAACATGCATGGATTTCAATCGCTTTAAAATATTAATCATGTATGAGATGATGCCCTATATTTTCCCTAGAAATTTGGTCTAAAAACTTGATTTCTACAAGGGTATTCATGATATTTGCCAGAGTTTATTTGGATGTCAGGTTTGGAAGGAAGAGATTCCACCACTTCTGAAGAAAATCTTAAATTTGAATAGCACTTACTCATATCCTCCAGAGAAGATGCCAAAGCATTTTTCAACCCATGGATTACTTCTGAAGTGTAGCCACTATTGTAATGTGGACAAATGAAGCCGCAGATAATTGCAATCGAGACTGCACACTCAATGCACAAAATAATGATCAAACAATCAGTTTTAGTGGGAAAAAGAAAGGTCTTGGGAGCAGGCATCTTGATTTCATACATCATACAAAAGGCAGCATCTCCAATGTGGCAGTCCCTCCACAAAGCACTGGAAATATCATCCTGAATGAGGTACCCAAGTCATTACTACGGCTTGAGCCCACATCCTTTGACTTGAGGTGAGTGTGATTCAATCTGATGCTTGAATCATCATGCTTCGACTACTGTAGTATTAACTGCAGTGTTTTTGGATGCTGACATGAATATGTAGGACTTTGTGTAGGAACTGTCAGAAAGGAAATAGGTAAGATCAATTATTGCCTTAAAATTTATACAACTCGAACTCATTTGCAAGTAAGTTATTCCTCTTCAGTCACCCTATACTAATGATTCTGTTGTTATATTCCATCAGATTACAAGCAGGAACGATTATCCTGTTTAAAAGCTTCACAAGTTACCATGTAACTAAGAAGCTTTTAGGAATAATTGAAATTCAACACCATCCAGAATTAATGCCACTTTATGGTGCATATTTGCAAAAAGAGAAAGTATGTGGTGTTACTTGAATTTCTGTACAAATTTCCACTAAATACTGCATTAGTTCCTAATTTTCCTCTTCTTTTCCTGTACTCTCCATGTCTGTGCCTATCTGTCTGTCTGTGTGTGTGTCTCTCTCTCTCTCTCTCTCTCTCTTTTCCCCGTTTTCTCTTTTTTTTCTCTCTCTCTCACACAATCTCTTCCCCCCACACCCCCCCATCTCTCTCTCTCACTATCACCATCTGTCTGTCTCTACTCACCTCCACCTCTCGTCTCTCCTACTGTAAGAACATAAAGAAATAGAAGCAGGAATAGACAAACCTGACTCTTGAACCTTCTTGTCGTTCGGTAGATTCACTTTCCTACCTGTTACCCCACCCCCATAATCCTCGTCTTCCTCGAGATCATCTTCCAAAGATCTGTCAAACCCAACCTTGAATATATTCAATGACCCAGCCTTCACTGCTCCCTGGGGTATATAATTCCAAACACTAACAATCCTTTGAGAGAAGAAATTCCTTCTTACATTCATCTTGGGAGACTCCTTGTTTTGAAATGGTTCTAGCTCTAGGTTCTCCCAGAAGCGTGATATCCTCTCATCATCTACCCTGCCAAGCCAGCTCAGAATATTGCATCTTTCAAGAAAATCACCCCGAATTCTTCTGCACGACAGTGAGTCAAGATACAACCTGGTCATCATTACCTCATTTGACAAACCCTTCATTCCATGAATGAACCTAATGACCTTCATTTGAATTGCCTCCAATGCTTCGCCTCCTTTACCACCCCTCTGCACTCTAGTCCTGCAATTCTGTAGATTATTGTAGAAAGCATCTGCAAAAAGTTTGTGTGGGAGAAAATTTCAAAGTATGTCTGATGCGAGTGGTGATTGGAAACCCCCATGTGGAAGTTGGAGTTCCCGTGAGACCAGCTGGCTCACAGTAAATAACAACTGGAGGGATTTGATGAGAAATCTACAGAAGTTGAATTGGATGGCATCTGTCACTTGCTTTCAGATAGTGATGTGTCTGACCACATTTCACTTGTTGGTTTACATGGACTGTGCATTGACTGAAAACACTATGATATAAGATATTTTGTAACTTCTATAATTCTTATAGATCTGTAAAGTTGTAGTGGGAATGAAGGAGTAATGTATTATGGTAAATCTTTTGTTGAATAAATGTTATTTGTTTGTTTAAAGTTAATTGGCAGTCTCGTGACTCAGTTCATCCTCAAAAATAAAAGTTATGATCTACTGAGCCAGGTTCTGCTCTGCGATCTGACTGTCCAGTAGTAACATCGGCTGGGATCATAACAACATACGCAGTCAAATTGCTCAAAACCTTTTTACATTTATCTTCAGACACTTCTTTCTGTGTGGAAAAACCTACACCTTAGTTCAGTTTGGTGATTGCAACCAAAACTGTGATTTCAGCTGAGCAGATGAACGGAAGCTAGTCAGGCTTCACTCCTGCAGTTCATGACATCAGCAGAGTCTCAATTGCATTACTGCTTTGTAATTCATTCAGAGGTATCCATTATCCTCAGTGTAATTTTATTTGCCAGCAAATAATGATTGTGATTGGCTTGGGTAATGGCACTGCGTTTTTCTTGGACTGAGGTCACTTGAAATTCCTCAGAGTTTCATTACATCGCTGGGCTGATTTAAAGAGATTGCTGTTGAATTTGATATTGTGCTGGGCTTTATTTTTCAGAAATCAGTTTGGTTTTCTCCACAAAGGGAATAGGATCTTTTCATTTGTTTTCTAATTTTGTAAATAGCTATCATTTGAAAAATAACTGAGTGATATGTGGGCTGTTTGTGCCTGCCAGGCAAGTATGTCAGTGAAATGATTATCAGAAAGTCCATATGAGAGTGATCCAATCTGCTGCTCCAGATTCTGTCTGTTTGGTGTTATGATTTCTGTGTAATCTTCAGCCCCCAAGAAGAAAAGCTATCATTTCACACATCAATGTCATATTTATCTTTAATTGGCATCCCTTGATTAGCTAAGTGGTTCAAAATCGCTGTTCTTTCCACAGCCAAAATCATTGCTCATCAAGTTAACCTTGATTGGACAGGACAGCTTAATGTAGTGGTGAATGAGCTATTTTTACTTCCTCTTTTAACTCTTTTAGTGCCACGTTTATTGCCATTCTCCGCCAGAAATTAATTCTCACAGCTACTATACATTAGAAGATGAGCTGCTGCTCCTCCAGGGAAGCGCACCCTAAACTGGAAGAACAACATTTCATCTTCCGATGAGGCATTTTACAGCTTTCAGAAGTCAATACTGAGTTTGACAACTTCAGGCTTAACCTTCTCCTCCATCCTAAATCCTCATTTGTATATACACCCCATGCATTTACTGTCTCAATAGCACCCCCCAACCTTCAACACCACACCATTTGTCTCTTGTTCTTAAGTTTGCTACATGTTGTTGAAATCTCTTCAAGTTACAGTATAATATCCAAAACAATTTCCGTCTCTTTAATTCTGATGAAGTCAAACAGATTTGAAACTGTTTTTCCTCCCTGCAGATGCTGCCAGACCTGCTGAGTTTTTCTGATATTTCAATCTTTTCCTTGTGTTTCGCCATTTTTTTTTATTCATTCGTAGACATGGGGTGTGACTGACTGGGGAGCGTTTATTGTCTATCCCTAGTTGCCCGAGGACAGTTGAGAGTCAACCACATTGCTGTGGTTCTGGAGTCACATATTGCCCAGACCAGGTAACGATGGCAAATTTCCTTACCCAAAGGATATTAGTGAGCATGATGGATTTTTTACGACAATCAACAATGGTTTCATGGTCATCGTTTGATTTTTACTTCAGATTTTTTTATTGCATTCAAATTTCACCATCTGCCATGGAGGGATTCTAACATGGTTCCCATGAACACTAGCTGAGTTAGTCCAGTGGTAATAACACTAAATTGTCGCTTCCCTCACCTTTTCCACACACTCTATATACTTGCATGTAAACTGAGATTTTTAAAGTTCAAAAAATTGATTTAAATTTGCTGTGAGGTCATACAAGTCGTGGTGGAAGGCGTTAGAATCATTTACAACACAAAAGGAAACCATACGGACCATATAGCCCATGTCGCTTCACACAGAACAGTCCACTCAGTCCCACTCCCCCGTTCAGTTAATTTCCTTCAAGGGCTCGAATTTCAATGTAGATTATGTGTATTGGTGGCCTATATTCAAGAAATGCTGATAATTTTGGAAACACTGTACAGAATATTCTTTTTGGGTGATGTTTAAAAAAAGAACCTTGTGTTTTCAAAACTGAAAAGTCCTCCAAAGAATTGGGGAGGTAGATATGTGCAGAAAAATGAGGCATTGACATTGACAGCATCAACATATACAGGTGTTGTTAAACAAGTTCTTTGTATGTAATTGGACAATTTATGATGGAATTACTCTGGGACAGATACTATATAAGTTCTTTGACTGTACTTGACACTAGAGGAATTGCAGCTTAACGCAGCCACAACTGATGAAAGCTGACTGATTTCATCAAAATGCTTTATGAATGAGTTATTTGACATCAACAGTAAAGATGCCAATCCCTGATTGACATCATGGCAACCAGATAAAATGTCAGGACACTTGAGCATTTAATTCAGTGAGGGGAAATTACAACAGGCCACAGGGATCAAACTTTGTGGAATTGCTGTAATTTACTACCCTTCATTGACTGATTGTTTGGCTGCATCTTTGGTTTATGTTAGCTGAAAAGATCCAAGCATGAAAATCATTAAATTATGCTGTGTGCGCGATTGGGCTTCAAAACACTTGTTTAACAGGGAATTGTGGTGGCGTATAAAAGCACAAAACACTGCGTAAGCTTTTTTAAAAAAAAGTTTCAAAATATCTTTGGATTTTGAACTTGAGTAAATCATCTGTTGAATATGTTCACATTAATATAAATGTGTGGATATCAATTCAGAAAACCAAACATAGTCAATTTTAAACAGGAAATGTTGGCTGTATTACAGGTGAATTTTGCATGTCCAGACTTAGTCAAGGACTTGGAAATTGGAGTTTTTAGGTGATACTCAAACTCACTCTCATTAGGTAGGGCCAATTTGGTAAATCTGTGAACAAATTGCCCAAGGGAATGCTAGTTCCATGGAGATTTATGAGCTTGCCTGAAATTCTCCTCTTTGCTGTTTAAGATGCAAACAGGTGTCCTAACATAACAGAGACATTTCAGATTAACACAGGAACCTGCAAAACAATTTCAGAACTCAAGAATTTTTCTGAGTTATCAAATAATGTTATCTTGCAGAAGCCCTTCGAGTGAAGAAACTCCACATATTCTGCGTATGTCTAAATGAGAACGAAATGGCACAAGTGTACTACTTCCAGGACCTCTATTGTGGAGTTGAAAAACTCACTTCAGGTCTGTTTTTCACTGGCTAATCATTGAGAATCCCTTTGGGCTGATGTGTCTAACCAGTGAACCCAAATGCAGGCAATCTGGTCCTGGAAGATCAGGCAATTTGTTCCTCATTTCTTCTCCTATTTCAGTGTTATTGATCCCACTGCTTAAGGGGAAAATCCAGATCTGCGCATTTAATATGTAATTTGTGTTGTGCTGTTTTCCGTCGCATGTGAAATTATTTTGCGGTATTACTACAGCATGCAGAAACCCATCCTTTTCCACTATTGTCTGGCTGTATCTGGAAAGAATAAGATTGTGTGATGTGGTGATAGTGCAGATGGAATGAGCAGTTTTGCCTGAAATCTCAAAAGAATGCCACTATGATTTTTCCAATTCGATATCTTGCCTTGCACATGCTAAGTTGGATCTAAACTTGAAAGAATAATGACTACTACACTTAAAAGAGAGTAATCTTCCTGTTTTAATGTTACCCGAGGGAGATGTAAGAATTGATAATACTCTGGCTGTAATATTTGTCAATGTGTTCAACATCCTTCCTCGATAAACAATGTAATTGATATTGACCAGTAGAACTTGCAATTACTCATGTAGTCCCACAAACATGTATATGGAATTGTCATCTACTAGAATAGATTTGACAGATAAGACACAATTAATCTTTACTGCTAAATAAAGGTTATAAATAAAAATACTCCCCCCAACTGTGTCCAAAAATAATACCAGAGAGTATTTTTTAATCAGCCTCCAGCTGTCTGGGAGTCTTCAGGCAGTTGTTCAAATTTGATTCACTTCAGGATCAGTGATGAGCACAAATTAGTCAAGCCAGAGAAAGTGAATTTCTGTTCTGCTGAAGTGAAAATATTCTAATGACTTGCTGACATTATTAAATGAAACATACACTCGTATGTAGATACACTCAGTGAAAATGCAGTCCTTATTCTCTCCAATGCATTAACATCACAATTACACTGCTTCTTTTGGTCAGAGGCTCTGCAAATGTATGGTTACTGTCATACTACATTGTCCACTTTCACCTTTTTTTAAATAAATTATTCAAATTAAAGATGGAAATTCTACAGAATTACTGAATATATGATCAATGGGTGACCTGCGCTACTCAACTGTATACACACAATATTGAAAACCACCCTTTGAAGAGAGAAGTAATTGAAATTATTGTCTACTTTTTGAATATAATGCAAGAATGAATTGTTTTAGGTGGGGTTCTTTGAAAAATTTAAGCTACATGAGATGAAAAAATATTTTCTGTCAAAATAACATGCTATTGGTGAATATATTATTTATGCATAAATGGTACGACTAGTTTTAAGAAACAGTTGTTTGTAAATATCTGAAAGTTGTTATCCAAACTGTCATCCCCCCCCCCCGATTAAAGAGAAATCTCACTCAACTGCTTCAGTGTCTCACTCGGCCGCCCCACCGTTGAAAAACTTTGAAAGACATGAATTTGCTGCATTAGCGTGGGATATTGGAGCTAAACTCATAATAGGAAGTTCAGTCTTGTTGACTGTTAGTACCCTGACATGGAGAGGATGTTTCCACTAATAGGAAAAACTAGAACCAGAGGGGACAACCTCAGGCTAAAGAGGCAATCCTTTCAAACAGAGAAGGGGAGGAACTTCTTCAGCTAGAGAGTGATCAATCTGTGGAACGCTTTGCTGCAGAAAGCTGTGGAGGCCAGGTCACTGGATGTCTTTAAGACAGAGGTTGTTGATTAATAAGGGGATCAGGAGAATGGGGATGAGAAAAATATCAGCTATGACTGAATGGCAGAGCAAACTCGATGGGCTGAGTGGCCTAATTCTGTTCCTATGGTCTTAATGATTTAAAGTCACTGCCAGTCAACCCTCTGACTATGAAAATTAATTATTACAATTCAGGTTTAAATTATTAGTCATTCTAAAAGTATCTTTTAAATTTTATTTTTTTCCTTTTTTTTCTCTCAATCCAATCTTTCTTTCCTTCCCTTCACCTCTGCTTCTGTGTCTGATTTGCCATTGAATTCATGTGACCTTTAAATCACTATGGTCTTCCATCGTTTATTTTCCAATCTTTAAATCTCATCCCAGTGGCTGCCCTGTACAGTTGGATCTCAGGTGTTCTGTTTTTCTTGCAATGCGCCAATGTGTTCAGCTATGTTGTAGGCAAAATTATTCAGAGTTTAAGCTTGCAGGACTCGCTATAACTCCAAAGATGCCACCTGATGTTCCTGCTGCAGCAAAATCTGACCCACAGGATTCATCATTCTCAGCCCAGTGATTTTGTCCACACAAATCAGGTTATTGATTTTAGACAACAGGAATTGGTAAGCATTCTCATCAAGTGGTTTCCCCAATATTGCAATTAGTCAGTATTTTGTATCAGATGTGCTGTGCTGTCTGATAGAATTGATCTTCAGCATATTTCTATATGAAGTATTGAACCAGTGAACCTCTGCCCTGTGATTATTGGAAGATGGTTACAGGAGTGACCATTTATTTCTGCAGTGCTTGTACATTGTTCATCCTTTGTCACCCATGCACAAAAGCAGAAAGACATTTAACAGATATATCAAATACACACTCTGCATACTAGCTCACTTCTTTAAACTGTTTTGACAGACACATTGTGTGCAAAGTTAAATCTTCTGCAGTTTGACAAATTTGTTCAACAGTATAACCGCGAAATTGAAGTCTGTAGGCTTGCATTATATTCTGCTATTGTCTGCTGCCTCCCCTCCACCTCCCCCCCCCCCCCCCCCGCCCCCAACCCTACACAAACCACCACCTTGGTTTCCCTGCAAACAAATGTTTGACCTCAGATTGCTACCTTCTCATCATGGCACAGCTGAGACTTCCAATTTTTGTGCAGATTTGCAGAGGCACCAAGTATGTTAGAAGTCAGCTTTGACACCTGAACCATACAATAACATCAACTTGCATTTATATGTTGCATTAAAACAAAACATTCCGAGACACTGCCCAAAAGTAATCATACCACAAAATGACAGTGAAGGAAGCTGATAATACAACATGTGACTGAAGCTTTGTCATAAAGATAGATTTAAGGAATTAGTTAAAGGGAGCAGGCCTGACAGCACCTGTGGGGAGAGAATAGAGCCAACGTTTTGAGCCTGAATGACCCTTCATCAGAGCTAGAAACGGAGCACCCATTTTAAAAGGAGCACCTAGTGCTCCTTTTGAAATCATGCCACATCTTTTAATTGCCAGTTTCTAAGCAGATTGAGAGCGATTGCTGAGTCTGACAATGTAACAGTACCGAATTAATCATAACACCAATACTGTAACATCCTGGGAATAGAATCTGCATCTTTACTTTAGCTCAGCTTGCTGGCTTTGCATTATGGGATTCTGTATTTTCTCTAGCTGATATATTATTTTACTGCACAGAAACAGGCCATTCTGTCCAGCATGTCCAGACCACTTTTATGCTGTTAATGAACCTATTCTCAGGCTTCTGCATTTAACCACATCCAGTATATTTTTCTGTTCTTTTCTCCCTCGTGTTTATCTAGTTTATATTTAAATGAATCCATGCTATTTGTCTCAACTATTCCTTGTGGTAGCAAGTTCCCTATGCTAACCATTCTCTGAGCAAAGAATTTTCTCCTGACTTCCTTTTTTGATTCGTTAGTAATTATCTTCGACTTCAGTTCTGGTCTCAACCCTAAGTGGAAGCATCTTGTCTCCCTGTCCAATTAAATGCTTTCATAATCTTAATGACCGTTATCATTGTTACCTGTTAATCTTTCTTACTGGAGAAAAAAGTGCCAAACTATTTAACCCCTTCCTAAATCATTATGCAACTTTCTTGGGTTTTTCATTCAATGTACAAAGTGCATTGTTTAATTTGTTTCCACAAAGATTTAGTTGTCATGATTTGCCTCTGTAACTGCACTTGCAAAAACCATAACTTTGAGAATGCTAAATATTAATTCAGCTACTTTGCTCTGTCTGCAAGTTAGTTGATGACGACCTTTCCCACCATTGGTTCAATGCCACCAAAGCAGAGGGATAAAGCCCTTAAGTGGACATTAATTGCATTAATGAGGGCAGAGGTAAAAAGGCTATGGGATTCCCACCTACTACACTCCTACAAGATTTAATCTCTCCTCCTCTCCCCGCACCCCCCCCCAACCCCATCTCCAAAATTGCCTCAGGGATGAGAAATAAATTCTGCTCCAAGACTCATCTTGAGATCACCTTCTGTAGCTCACAGTTTTCAAGAACCTTGAGGCTTACTTGTTTCTGTCTGTGCTTTTGCTTGCACCACTCAGGGTAGTTAAAATTGAAAATTTTCATCACACAGTAGTTCACTTTAACTCTCCAACTTGGCTGATCCTTTGTACTCTGGGCCTTGCTGCTTTTATCTCACCTCCATGTTGTGGGATGCGAACAGATAAGACTGAGAACCACGCGTGAACTTGTCACCACAACCCCTTGATATGCATCAGTGCTTCTAGGTTCCATCCCTATCTTACTTGGTATTAGTACATGCAATAGAAGTGGTACTTGTGTAAGGTGAATGGCAAAACACTTGGGCTTATTCTTTCCATTAGCATCAATGAAATATGTCATCCTTACTCCAGCGACAATATTTGAGCCATTTTGAGTGTTATGTCATTACCATTTTATACACATCACTGTTTTTCGCTTGATATATGATTATAGATGCTGGCTTATGAATTTACTTTGACAGCTATCTCCAGTTCTACTTAAGCTGCTGGCAGTTTAAATTTGACCACTGGCTTGAAAATGAGGACAGCTGAAGCAGATGTGCGCTTGCAAGGCTAATCGCGTGATCTGATTCCCAACATCAATTTTAAGCGTTTAAAAAGTGCTCCAGAGCCAAACAACAGTTAAAACTTGAATGCCTTATCTGTGACTTCAACAGTAACTGGAGAGAAGTTGGGATTGTTCTTAGACCCAAGAAGGTTATGGTGAGTTTCAATCAAGTTGTTCAGAATGTGTGTATTGATGGAGCAAATGCAAAGAAACTGTTTCCGCTGCCAGGATGTTAGTAACTAAAAGTTAAGTTAATTGGCAAAGTAACAGAAGAGGTGGGAGATTTTTCTTTCTTCACATTACGATCTTGAATTAAAGAATGCTATCAGCAAATCTAATAGGAACTTGCAAAAAGGAATTTGGTAAAGATGGGGTTTGGGGTGGAGAAGCTGCAGACAAGTGGGACTAATTGAACTGATGAACCAAGTGACTCCTTCCTTTGTGTCACATACAAAATCATACAGCAGAGTCATTAGTTTGGAGTTCTTTTGCTTCAGTAAGAAGTCTCTCAGCAGCAGGTTAAAGTCCAACAGGTTTATTTTGCAGCACAAGCTTTCAGAGCATTGCCCCTTCACTCACCTTGTGCAATGTCAGATATTGGGGATCTGACATCACTGAGCATATTTTGAGCAAATCATGAAGCTAATAAAATGCTTTTGGTGCAAAATATTTGATATGCTCACGTTTGCTGTCAGAACCCAATGCTTCATTATTTTTTAATATCTTAATGCAGTCTAACAGTTCCAATGTGATGAAGAGTCTAGCAAGCCTAGGATATTGGAGATCAAAAGATTTCAGCATTTTGGGCCCTTTCATTACTATGGTTTGAACTTATTCAGTAATTTAGGATAAGTTAGTGGGTAATGTGACGTGTGAATTCAGTTCAGTTTTGTGGACTCATTGCTGAGGGTTTGTATGGTTTCCCCAAGTTCTCTTGTTGCTGTTAATTTCATGCCATTCATTTAGATTTGCAGTAATTAGTTTGTCACCTGCAACTAATGAAAAGAGTTTTCTGGAAGCATTCTATATAATCAACATGCAGCTCTTTAATTTCATCAGATAAAGCCAAATACAGCTTGCGCAGAGGGATATATTCATTTTTTTCATCTTTGTCAGTTCCACAAAATTATCATGGCTGCCGGGTGTACCAGCTAAATTTTAGCTGCAACCAGGTCCTCTGAGAAACCCTCCCAATCTGCCCACTTTATATTAAAACAATGATTTTTAAAAAGGATAGTCTCATTGGTCTTAATTACAGTCAGTCAGTTTTACAGACTGGAGACTGAATGGTAAACTGTTTTCTTGCATTGATTGGTAATGTTGCTGATGTACGAAATCAGAGTTGAAGGCGCTTCATGAAAGTTTGTCTTGACTTGAGTTGGGAAATTTGGAGTCATGGTTGACATGGTTGATGAGGATTATATAAATGCATGTCTTTCTTATCATTAATATTGCACAATTGTTATGAGAACAATAACTTTAAAAATATGTTAATTTTGCTGCGACCAGCACGAAGGAATTACACAGCAAGCTATTCATTGCCACTTCACCAAAGTTCAAGCCAATCAGTGTCAGATTGCCACTCTGCTCCTACTTTCATACCTGGAAATCTAACCACTCCTTTCTCCCCAACCTTCCATCTCAAACCCAATGAGAACTGCCTTGTGCAGCACTTTCTGAAGCCTTGTGTCAAGGGTTGGAGAGTCAGAAGTGAGGAAACCACGCCACCTTTTTTTAAGGCACTAACTGCCATAAAGCAGGTTAAGTTTAAAGATTCGGTCATTTTTGGAATCCAGGGAGAAGGTAAGTTTGGAAGCAAGTGGGTAGCATTGGGCGGGTGTGGGTTGGTTAGTTGGGTTGTCAGGGGGGCCTGTTGGTTGTTGGGGATATTCAGTGGGAGGGTGCAGTTAAATGGTCAGATGGGGGAGTTCATTTGAAGCAATTTTAACTCTTCTAACTTATCCTGGATAACTATTCTGGTGAGGCAGTTGGTAACATCTGAAGTTTGCAATTTAATTTGTATTTTCGGATGGTTCTCATTGCAGGACAATTGCCCAATGGAAGTTTGAACTTATCAGGCAATTGCCTTGCAGTCATGATCTGGGGGCTTGTGTGGCTGTTGGGTGGGAGAGATCCCCAGTGCCTCTTTGGGATTCCAGTTTCGTCATGGTAAGATGGGGGTCAGATTGCAAAGTGGGGCAGGGGTGGGAGTGGAGGGGAGCTGACTTCACCAGCACTCTGCATGGCACTCTGCATAGCCCAAAGATGGTCCTTTTTTCCATGCTTGGTGTTACAGCACCTGTTATGGGTCTCCTTCCCCAAATCCTTGAGTCTAGGTTCAACAAAACCAGCTGTCCTCTCTGTGACCAGGTGTTAATATTGTACCTTATGTTTTGACCTGAGCTCCTGTCCCCATGACAACCATTCAGAAGATTCAGTTTGAGGACATGCAGGCTAAGCCATGGGTGCACTTCGGAGAAGGTCACATCCCCCTTTCTAAACTACTCTAAAGACTCTTTAAAATATAACTATCTATATTATAAAGTCCAGCATTTGAAACAATGTTGCAATATTCTATAGTTTATTTTGTTCTCTGTGAATTTTTCTTTGTACGTGAGGCAAAATGTGATATAAATGAGCAGGTATAAAAGGAGTGCAGTTGGAGATATACACGTTCAGCATGATTCGAGTTACTTTTTCTTGGCACCTAACCGCAAAGACTTGAATTATTTTCTTGAGTATGGTAAGTGTATAAAAGAAGTAAGCAAATCAAGATTTTGAGGAATATTACAAAAATCAGGATTTATTCACTTACTCTATGATCTGTGTAATTCATGAGCAGCTGTTGTAGCTCAAGTAGGAGGAGTACCTGACTTGCTAATGATGAGTTTGAGTGCCAGCCCGTCTATTTGCCTGCTTTGGCATCATGGGGAGATGTGCCTAATTTGATAAGATAGGAAAACTGAACTAGAATAGCTTGCCACTTTTGATTTATAACAGCTGCTAGCCCACTGTTGAGTAGCATTGACCAGCAGAGGCGGATCTATTGCCCATACTGACTCAGCTCCTCAGTTGGGAAAGCCTTATTGTGCATGAGAAATGTATTATCATTATTCTAATTTGGGTAGAAACTTTGCAAGGTCAGAACAATGAATATTGTCAATTCAGCTGCAATCAACTGTATTTTTAAAAAAAAAATTGGTGGATTTTGTTTTTGCTCGATATTACACATCAGGCACTCATTATTACCATGGGTGGAAACGTTGAAGAATTGGCATAGCCCAGAGAGGAAGGGTATGGGAATCTTCAGAGACAACATTGTCTGTTCACAAGGAAATGTGTGGGCTGTCATGCAATGAAACAAAATCAAACATTGTATTGTGTGAATGATGCATCCATCATTCATCTGTCAGTTTTTCACTTTCTATCTTTATGGATCTCTAAAAAATCTCCTCTGCCCAATGGCCCAAATTCTGTTTTCCCCAGAGCCACACTGTCTGACAGTCTTCCACGACAGTACCTGAAATGTGCATCGTCTAAATCTCCACACTGCGCTGAATTTTCTTGGAGGCATAAACAGGCCACAAGAGGAAAAGATTAAAGTCAAATGGGGTTCCCAAATCTCCTTGGTACTATGAGGAGTGTAATTAGCTTTCTCAGTTTTTTAGAAGTCAAAAATATAAACCTTGAATGACTACCCTGTAATTATAGTTATATAGTTATAGCAAAACTAATTCTTATGTGAAAAATTGTCTGATGCAATGACTTAGTGAATTTCTAGCTTCTTCTAACAAGAGATGTGCAGCACTCAAGCAACAACTGCTGGATCAATTTCTACATTTATTTTTGGATAAATTATTTACGGCAATTGTTCTGAAAAAGATGGTGCAGTAAGACTGCATATATTGGATTTAATGTTCAGTCGTGAACATTTCCAAAATATTAATATTTTGACCACTATTAGAATGGTGGGAGGTTATTCCACAAAGTCTTGTGAATGAGGCTATGGTTGGGTATGTATGTATTTATCCTCGTAAAATAAATCTCTTTGCAGATTTGTACCTCATGTTGCCATTTTCCATGTCAATAATTGTATATTGTGTTTGTCATTTTGTGGATTATTTTTGTGCTGCTACTTCTATTAGTATGGCTGTCCTTTCAATATTTTAATACCACAGCGTTTAGTTGTTTGCTTGGTCTGTGATTAGGCATGATAAAGGGGTTAAATGCATAAATTGCTTGATATCATGTAAATCGTTTGTGCTGTTATAATGCATGTTGAAAACTGCAATAAAGTAGGCATTTGTTAAAGAAAAGGAAGGGATGATTCATCGAGTTAATTAAGAATTGTTATTTGGACTGACCAAGTTTGAAGCTGACTCCCGATTTCTTGATTGACTCCTGTTCTCTGGACCTGAACGTTCAGTCTTTCTCAGTGATTTTACTTGCCTCGGTTCTTCAAATTTTCTCAGTGACTTGGGTAATTTGAGACAATTGTATCAAGGACTGGGAAAGAGGGTTTATTAGGCAAAAAAAAATTCTCGCGTTTTCTCTCTCTCCTTTGGCCACAAGATGAGTCACCGAAGAATTCAATAATTTAACATGCAGAAGCACAGTTTGTTTTGTTACAAACATGAGGCACTTCATACAATTTCTAATGAAATTCAGCATTGTTTTGATACATTGGTAAACTCTAGTTCTGGAAGGGTTTATCAAACTCTGACTGATCACAGCATGGCTTATTTCAGACATTCTGACTCTCTAATTTCTCTCAGTAACGAGTTTTGTTCTCTGTAATAAAATATTCATGCTAAAATGAGTTTAAGACTAATTATCTTCAGCCAACATTCGCTTGTGCAGTAATTTTCTGTTGGCTGGTAAGTTGATTGCTGATTCAGTGGTACAAACAGTCCAGTCTGGCTTGGTACCTGCATGTAATCTTATACTTCGGATGGTTGGCTACACACATCCAGACTTAATTCTCATTACTGCGAAGACAGATTTGAAGAAAATGTAGCGGTTAACGGAGCAGGTTGGAAAAGAAATGTTAGAAAATCCAGTTTAATGGGAACATCTCTAACCTTCCATGTTTTCACTGCTGGAAAGCCCACAGGAACCATCATTTCTTTTTCCAAAATTAAAAAATGTTCATTTCATGAATAATTATGAAATTGTTATGTAAAGTTGTGTGGCTCAAAGGTACAAGTTAGTGAAAGCCATCTTGACTGCGACCAGCGGGATAATTAGGAGGACCTGTTTGTAGGAGATGATGGAAGGTTTGTCCTCAGCTTTATCACAGTCCAAGGATGTGCGGGTTAGGTTGATTGTCCATGACAAATTGCCCTTTAGTGTCAGCGGAATTAGATGGGTAAGCACATGGGGCTACAGGGATAGGGCTTGGGTGGGAATAGTTTAGGTTAGAGGATCATTAGATTTGTTCCACTGGTCGGCGCAACATCGAGGGCCGAAGGGCCTGTACTGCGCTGTAATGTTCTATGGGATTGTTGTCGGTATAGGCTCGATGGGCCAAATGGCCTCCTTCTGCTCTGTAGATTCTATGATTCATTCAGTAAATAAATGAACTCACTGCAGCTGCTGAGTTGCTCCTTTCTGTTTGTTCTATCACAACCTCTCACCTCTCCTGTCTGGACTTTGACTGACTGGGGTGGAATATGAGAGTGCGTCAGTTCCTGAAATGATTGATTTTGAAATTTGAGCCTTGAAAGTGAATGTTGGCACACTGGTTGTGTGGTACTTCATGCTGACAGGATGCAACCTTCCTGGATCAGAGTTTTTCGGATATGTATCAGCAATGGAAAACCTGTCCATTTTTACCACCCCCTAACGCAGAGGGCCTGGTGTCCCCCAGCTGAGTTTAGCTAACTGAGTAGTGAGAGAATCAGAGCTGGAACCTTCGTGATCAGTATGACCCAGATGTTCTACAGGCCATTGGTAGCCCCATTGGCAATTTCTTTTCCAATTTTAAAATATTTTTCTCCTTCTGCATTATAATCTTTTCACTTACATTTTGTTTCTCTTATACCCCATGTTTTGCTTTATTCTTAAAAGTTAACTAATCTTTGTTAATTCATAATTACCACATGTTGGTCAATCTGGTTAAAAGTATTTTGCGGGGGAACTGTGCTGTTAAGATAAATGCCAAATCTGCATCATAGATAGTGTTGTGGAGTGAGTAGTCTGTAGCCTAGCTTTTTTGTCAAAAATGCCCTGAAGATTGGACTGTTCCTTATGATCTGTCTTTGAATATTATTCAAAACAAGTTTTCCAGATGCTTCCACTTTAATATTGGAAAGGAACTGAACCCATTCTTCAACAACATGCATCCATTGCTTGAGCATGTGTGTTGGGGGAAGGGATGGCCCAACGCTTTGTGTCAAAGCAGAACAGAATATTTGAGTACTTGTCGTTGATAGTGCTAACTACAGCAGCCTTGTTTTGCAATATTCACTTTATCTTGGAGTGGACAGAGCAATAGTGTCATTTTTAATATTGGCAGGACGTGATAAATTTTGTATTAGGCTGGATTGTGATTACATTGTTTTTGTTTAATTTACCCGAGTATCAGCTGAATAAATTGTTGTTGCACTTGCAATAATTTTAACTTGATCAAAGGTCACAATTGGGTGATATTGAAAACGTATAAAGTTTTGTAGTCCATTCAGAAGGAAAATAGAAAGTGACTGTTGGAGTATATTCTCCCACTGTTGAATTCTAAATATATTGATTCAAGGGCTATCTATGAAGGATTTTTTGGCAATTTCTTTTCCAATTTTAAAATATTTTTCTCCTTCTGCATTATAATCTTTTCACTTACATTTTGTTTCTCTTGTACCCCATGTTTTGCTTTATTCTTAAAAGTTAACTAATCTTTGTTAATTCATAAATATGGTCATAAATATCTTCCACCAAAATAAATACTGAATGAATGAATGCCTTAAAGATTATCAAGAAATTATTTTTATATGTCTTTCTCTAACCTTCGTACTTCTTGGGCTTAGAAACTTTCTTTTTACTCTCTTCTGAACACCTGGACTCGACCTGTGGTATGATTCCATTGGGGTATGAGGCTCTGGCGGCCCAACGTTATCTTAGAAAAATGACAATTTTTAATGGCACTGACGTATTTTCTGACTGGTGATGAATGGGTGGCATCACAGAGATTTATCATATCATTGAAACAACATGCACATGTCCTTTCCAGCAGGCTCACTGGATAGTAATCAGAATCAAGAAGCCTTGGCTGATTTCCTTCCCCAAAGCACAGACGCATTAAAGCCTCTGGTTGTACCAGCCATTTCCTGATTGAAGGTAATCAACAAAGCACACTCTGGTCTCTGTGGCCAAGCAACAAATCATGTAGGGTAATTACCAATTTATTTATCTGGGAAGCCCATTGTAATTTTGTTTGCCCCCCCCTCCCCCACGGCCCCCAAACGACTACAGATTTGCGGTTATGCATTGGTACTTCTGGTGCAAGATGTGGCCCCCTCTCCTGTCTCCTCTGCGCAGACTTTTGTTCAATTTCTACTGAAGTGAAGCTCTGATAATCTGCAATTGCAACAGCAATTCTAGCTTAACCGAAAGAAGCCTCTCATCTGTAATCATAAGACTATAATCACATATTGTGTGGCTGCTGTGTTCGTGAGAGTCTGTGTCATTTCGGCAAGGAAAAGCTTTTATCAGGACTACACATCTCCACTTTATTAATAGATCCCAGATCTGAGACAACGGCATAAATTGTTTCTAAATTAGACATTCTTGAGTAAGGTAAAACAGATGCTGTAATATTTTTAAGGCTGCAATATAATCTGACTGGGCTATGTTACAGGACAGTGCAAGTTTCCTTGCTACCTTGGTGTCCGCTGACACAACTGTTTGTCACTGGAATGGAGCAATCTGCACTTTGCACTGACACTCATCTGGCATTATATGTCCACAATCAGGATTTAAACTGATAGAAAGAAAAGGTGACTTGCATTCAGTTTGCCGTTGCTTGGAGTTTGATTTTATGTCTTCTTCTTAGCAAGTCCCTCAGGATTGAGGATGACTTGATTCCATTGGATTCTGAGATGTCTGATGTGTGCAATCTGTAGAATCTCCCATGGGTGGCAATTGGTGCTTGGAGTGTCAGGTTGATGTTGGAGATTTCTGCTCTCTCTGGTCCCTCAACATTGCTTCTGTGCTCAAGTTATCCTCTATTTTGGTCAGTCATAAGCCAGGAACACCTTTTGAGTTGGAGGGCATGTTTGCCCTCTTCAGGGATGCTTCAGGACATCATGGAGGTATTTCTGTCATCCTCCAAGATCTCTCCTGCTGGAACTGAATTCAAAGCAGAAGTCACTTTGGGTGTCTGATGTCAGACATTCAAATGACATGTCCTCAGTGGAGTTGGTATGACTGACTTAATACCTCAATGCTGATCATGCTGGCTCAGGAGAGACTGCTGGTGTTGGACTACCTTCCTTGTGCATTGTTGAAATGGCTTACCCTCAATGTTCAGAATGTATTGTTGGGCATTTTGTAAATTTTCTGATCTTACGTCACATGTTTAGAAAGCAGCAATTCTTCAGTCATTGGCCTCTAAATAATTTTACCTCAGATTGTTGAAATTATTGGGAAAGACTCCTTCGATGTATATATCCAGACATGTCCCCATCTCTATTCTAAACAGGATAGTTCAAGTTTCAGCCAGGCAGAAACAATGAGAATTATCTAGGTGGTATCAAGAATGGAATTCTCAATTTTTTTGTCATCTTCGTCAGTTAGGTGAATATCATTGAGCTTCATGTGTCACAATGTCAAAGCACAAGTGAAATAGAGTTGCTCAGGTTCATAACCTGCATTATTTGGGCATCCTGAATTGCTGAATACCCTGTATATTGCTGACTGGACATCCAGCCCAGGCTGATGAGAGAGAAGATGCACTTCTTGCCAATCAGATCCACTCATGTTAAACAGTGTTAAATTTATGTTTAATTGATGGACTATCCTAACAGAAAATTAGTCTTGCATTTCACTCAAGTGGACCATTTCATACAAAGATGAGAAAACAATTTGTGGGAAAGGGAGAAAAAGATTGGATTAAGATGCTATTTCAAATGGCGTTAAGGATGTTGAATTCCTATTTGACTTTGCTTTATCTGACCTTATCCTGAACCCCTATAATAGAACATTGTAACTTCCCTGTTAACCATTGGCCATAGCCTTGAGGGGTTTAAATGTGAATTGTGATGTGGTGTTTACTATTTTATCCCATCAAAGCAATTCAGTGTCATGCAAATGGCACAACTGGGAATTGCATACACCAGGCGTACTGTGGGTGGTGCAGGTTAGCATAAAATTTATTCCTAGTTTGATTTCTGATAGTGAAATTTGCCAAACTTTTATTTGGTAGTTTTCTTTACATTAAATGAAGGTAAACTTTTAAGTTTCCAGCATTTAACCTTGATGGAAAACGCATTCATGTGGTTCTGCTTCTAGCTCTCCAATCATACCCAACACAAATACAACTTTCTTCTTGTCCCAAACTATCCTATCCAGAGTCTCTAAGTATTTGTCTTTGACCCTTTTCTACTGACATCCAATTGTTCAGCTATATAATTTCTAAACATGTGGCCAGTTCCCATATGTGATGCCACCACATTTTGATTCTGGCACATCATTTGATACCGTGGCTGATATCAGGTTGATTGAAATTAATCTGTGGATGAGACAAAATTTCTTTCATCTGATTGTTGGGATTAGAGAAACCATTGTTTTCAATCCCCTCTCTCAAGCCCTCTTCCATGCTGCTGACTTGAGCCTGCTTCCAAGACATTGGCTTAACTAAACCTTGGCACCATTACAAACTAACACCTGTGCTTGGACCCACATTCTATCCATAACCAATAGCACAATGCCGCTGTGCAACATCACTCTTTCACCAGCTCTGCTTTATCCCTGGGGTGCTGCTCAAGTCTTTATCATTGGTAGACTCTAATAGCTCCTCTGCTCTCTCCCTTGCTCCGTGTAAGTTCTCATTTGTTCAAAACTCAATTACCCATATTTTGTCTGGCATCAAGTCCATTGCTTCTATCTTTGCTAACTCTCATTAGCTTCCATTTTGCAACATTATTGAGTTTAAGATCTTTGTTTTACCTTCACATTCTTTCTCAAAATCACCCTCATCCACTTCATCAGACAGCTATTTTTTTTCCACTTTATTTCTTAAAGATATTTAATCTTTTCCCACTTGAGCTTAAAATCACGTAACAGAGGTTCTGTGAAGGATAGCATCTATCCTTCAGATAACCCAGGTACATTGCAGATGAAAAGAATCCATCAGATAGTATTTCTAATTATTGAGCTCTTTGCTGCTGTCATTTCATAATGAGACCTACAATTCTGCTGAGAAACATTGAATACCCCTGTGAGAGTTTGAATCCCCTTCTTCCTCCTCCACCCCCTCCTCTAAATTATGATTTTTTTTGGCTCCAGAAACTGAGAATGTAAAGGTAGACAGCAATAATAAATGAAAGTCATGTGATATTAAAAAAGGGTCCAAGGATTTGCTAGAGAATTGCAAAAATTGGATTAAAAACCTGGCTCTCAGCCTTAGTAAATTTTTAGTGATACAATCTCTATTATGAATCTCCAGACCAGTCAAGCTAATAAACTGTATATGAAGTCACTGTGCTTAGTCATATCTAACTAATTGGGTTTTCTTAATCTTCCGAGACTGAAATTTCAGTATTTCATTTTTATTATCTAACTCATTGCATTCTTCTTTGCGCAATTACATTTCACTGAAATGAAGTTTCCCAATTTATTTGGCATGTGGAAAACTCATTCTCTGTGAATACTGTTTTAGCTTGAAGAGATCAACCTTTTTTTAAAAGATCAGAACCACCCAAGTTACCGACTGAAAAAATTAACTCCCTGCATGTGCCCTAAGTTAACATTCTTTATTGGAAGCTTTGAACTTGTGAATATGTTATGCAATGAAATTGTTTCTTCTACAGTGTGAACATATGTTGTTCCCTGAACTGGTACTTACAGATGGAGGAGGAAGTTCCCCATATCCATTGTAATTGTAAAGGTTGGGCAATTGCAATAAAAGGGTGCTGTTTAAACAGTATTTATACTTCTGTGCATTTATCTGATGGAGTTCAGAACTCTTCAGTACCATTCAATTTTTAATTCTGAATCTTGTGTTCTACCCACTAAACTGCCTTGGCAGAGCATTTCAATGGACCCACCAACTCAAGCACTATCATTGTTTTCACATAATGTGATATTGAGGGGGTTGAGCTATGAGGGGAGGCTGAATAAACTAGGCTTGTACTCGTTAGAGTTCAGAAGAATGAGGGGAGATCTCATTGAGACGTATAAGATGATGAATGGGATGGATAGGATAGAGGTGGAGAGGCTCTTCCCGCTCAAAGGACAGCAGGACTAAGGGGCACAGCCTCAAGATAAAGGGGGGGGGCGGGTTTAGAATGGAGTTGAGGAGGAACTTCTTCACTGAAAGGGTGGTGAATCTCTGGAACTCTCTGCCCGTTGAGGTGGTGGAGGCTGCCTTGCTAAATATTTTTAAGACGAGGGTTGATGGGTTTTTGATAAGCGAGGGGATTAAGGGTTATGGGGAGAGGGCGGAAATGTGGAACTGAGACACGACAGATCAGCCATGATCTTATTGAATGGCGGGGCAGGCTCGAAGGGCTGGATGGCCTACTCCTGCTCCTATTTCTTATGTTCTTATGTTCTTATCTCCAGATATAGTTACTCATCAAACCTTTGCTGTCGTCAGACTTACCTGACATTAAGTTGATCTTTCTCAACTTCAGAGCTATGGCTGTAACGCTACATTCTGCACACTCTCCTTTCCTTCTCTGTGAACGGTATGCTTTGTCTGTATAGTGCACAAGGAACAATCCGTTGTCACATGTATTCATATACAGTGAAATAATAAATCAGATGAGTAAACAAAAATTCATCTGTTTTGTCAAAGGTGTAAATTCATGAACTGCTTAATCTGGAATTCCATTCCACATAGTCACAACTCTGGATTCTTTTCTCAATCTTAATTGTTTTGACTTTTTGTTTTTTCTTGAGACTTGGTTATTTTATACTCAACTGCCTTTTACATCTTCACTCATAGAATTTGTATAGATTAAATATTTCTCTTCATAGATTAAATCCGAACATGCTGTGTTCATTTTAGTCCATTTGAAAATAGAATGTGTGTAGCAGAGTAGCATTCAGAAAACTATAACTTATCCAATATAGTGGCATTTTCACGAGTCAGAGGGTACACTGATTTATAAAAGAAGCTGAAGTGACAGTTATAACAAGTGTTTGATGTATACGAGATTTTTAACGAGTCGGTAAATATTGATATGATTTTTGAGTTGTCTGCACATGATTTTTTTTTAATGCTTGCAATAACAATTGCCAAAGCAATCTTTTGGCAGGGGTATGCTGGTGGTGGGACCAGGATATCCCACCGGTGTGAACAGCTGGAAAATTCTGGCCATTGTATCTTTCCCTCTCTGTAAATGCATGACTTTATGATTGTATTTCATTGCTAATATTTTGAGTTGGAATCATTGTACTGACCAAATAATACAAAAGTAACTGCAGCAAAGTGCAATCATAAATCTTCAAAAATACTGCTAAAATGGACCTGGTGACATGAGGGAAGTCAGCAGTGATAGACTTGTGAGAGGTGAGTAGGATTTCTGAGTGTTCAGAAATGATGCCAACGTGATTCTGTTTGACAAATTGCACCAATCTCAAAAAACAATGGTATTGACTTGTAACAAGAGCCTACAATAAAAGATGACGCAGTGACAGGGCGTAAGAGGATATGAATTATTCCTAACAATTTTCTACGTGTTAGGCTCCAGATCTCCAAGTTAAGAGGGGAGGTGCTCTACAGAAGGAAGCAAAAAAAGGATTGAGTCAGCCTACACTTTTCTGATACACCCTCTGGTAACCAGGTACTTGGCGAGGGATTGCTAACCTACTTTTGATTAAAGGTGGAATGCAAGAAGTCCTTGAAGAGAGGAAGTATTGTACCCAATGATAGATTCTGTTATGTTACTGCATTATCTCTGGCTCTCACTGACAGCATGTCCCTAAACGCAGAGCTAACTGATTTATATTTTTTGTTTACTATGGTCCACTAAAGTATATAAATAAATTGATTTAAAACATTTGTCGTATGATCAATTTAATGTGATATTTCTCCTTATTTTCATATTTCTCCTCATTATTCACTTTTCTTTCCACACCCTTTTTCGCATGTCCTTCTTGGTCATGGGCTGGTTGCAGTCAGTACTAGTATGTCATTGGACAACAGTAGACTGAATCACTTTCTTTCCCAACCAATCCCATTCCCTTTTCTGAAAAAGAAGTTTATTTTGTGCTCCATATTCAGCACACCCTAACATGACTTAAATGCCAAACTACTTCTGAAACACAGTCACTGTAATGTCTGCAAATTCAAGGTAAAAGTTTATTTATTAGTCACAAGTAAGGCTTACATTAGCACTGCAATAAAGTTGCTGTGAAATTCCTCTAGTCGCCACACTCCAGTGCCTGTTTGGGTCAACGCACCTAACCAGCACGTCTTTGAAACTTTGGGAGGAAACCGGAGCAGACATGGGGAGAAAGTGCAAGCTCCGCACAGATAGTGACCCAAGCCGAAATTGAACCAGGGTCCCTGACGCTGTGAGGCGGCAGTGCTAACCATTGCCACCATGCTGCCCGTTCAGCAGGCACATTGCGTGGGGAGTAAGCACCACAAACAACAGATTAGTAAATGATAGTGAAACAAAATATTCCCTTTCATTATCTTCAAACATCTCAAAACAAGTGGATAAAAGCAAATTACTGCAGATGCTGGAATCTGAAATCAAAAGAGAAAATGCTAGAAAATCTCAGCAGGTCTGGCAGCATCTGTAAGGGAAAAAAAAAGCTGATGTTTTGAGTCCAGATGACCCTTTGTCAAAGTTTGATCTTTAGCTTTTGATCTCAAAACAATTCATAGCCAGTAGTGAGTAACGTTTTGAAGTATAGTCACTGCTGATAAATGGACAGGCGATTGTGCACAGCAAGGTCCACAAGCAGCATTGCAATGAATGGTGATGTTCATGAAGAGATAAATGCTAGGAGACTGGGTAACTCTCCTGAGAAATTATGCCATTAGCCTAATGATGACACAAATGACGAGGTAGCTTTTTCATTCACTTGAGAGAACCAATATCTAAAATACAAAAACGCCACTGATTATGTATTCAAGTCTCTGGAGTAGTGCTTAATTTAGCATAGTGTAATTTAGCATTGTGTAAAGCTTGAGTGAAAAGTATTAGAAGGTGCAAGTTCTGCAAGTCCATAGTTCTGTGGTACACATGGATCTTTTCATGCAGTAGTTTCTGCTCAGAATCAAGTTGAAACAATGCTTGAAACTCAGATTGAAGTGATTGTTTTCTTCATTTGTAAAAGAACCATGCCCCCCCCCCCCCCCCCCCACCCTAACTCCAATGGATGTATTTCCAGCAACCATCCCACTACTCTCCCACACATCCCTGGGTTGTCCGTCATGTTACAGAGGGTGGGGAAGGTTTCAGGCAATATGCTCATACTTAGGAAGAAGTCTCACAACACCAGGTTAAAGTCCAACAGGTTTATTTGGTAGCAAAATGGAGCTGAATGTCCAGGGGTATCAAGTGTTTAGGAAGGATAGGCAGGAGGAAAGGGGGGGGGGGGGGGGGGGGGGGGGGTAGCTCTGCTGATTAAGGATAGCATCAGGGTGGTAGCAAGGGATGATGCAGGAACCAAAGAGCAGAAAGTGGAATCGTTGTGGGTGGAGATTCGGAACAGCAAAGGGAGGAAGACGCTGGTGGGTGTCTTCTATCGGCCCCTAAATAATGATCTGGAGGTGGGGCGGGCTGTTAACGTGCTAATAAGTGCGGCGTGCAGGAATGGAACGGCCATAATTATGGGGGACTTCAATCTACATATTGATTGGTCGACCCATGTTGGACGCGGTGGGCTTGAGGAAGAGCTCTTGGAATGCTGCCGGGATAGTTTCCTTGAACAGTGTGCGTTGGAGCCGACGAGGGAGCGAGCTATCTTGGATCTGGTGTTATGTAACGAGGCGGGTAGAATTAGGGACCTTGAGATGAAGGATCCTCTTGGGGAGAGTGATCATTGTATGGTGGAGTTTCTGGTGCAGATGGAGGAGGAGAAAGTGGGTTCCCGGACACATGTCCTTTGTTTGAACAGAGGGGAGTACGGTAGGATGAGAGAAGAATTGGCGAATGTTGACTGGGGGAGCGCGTTGGAAGGTAGGTCTGCTGAGGAGCAGTGGAGGATCTTTGAGGAGATCTTTCTTGGTGCTCAGCAGAAATTTATTCCGATGGTTAAAAAGGATCATAGGAGGAGAGGTAATAAGCCGTGGATAACGAAGGAGGTGAAGGAAAGTGTTAAATTAAAAGCGGGGGCATTTAGAGTAGCTAAGAGTAGTGGGCGAGAAGAGGATAGGGAGAGGTTTAAATGTCAACAAAGATTGACAAAGAAGTTGATAAAGAAGGGTAGGAGAAACTATGAAGCTGGGCTAGCGCTTAATATAAGAAAGGATAGCAAGAGTTTTTATAAATATATAAAAAGGAAGGGGCTGGCTAGGGTGAACGTTGGACCCTTAGAGGATGAGAGGGGGGACTTAGTGGTAGGGGATGGGGAAATGGCTGAGGCCTTGAATAACTTTTTTGTTTCGGTCTTCACAGTGGAGGACGTGAATAATTTGCCGGGTGTTAGCGATGGAAAGATGGTAGGACTGGAGGGTCTCAATGACATTATTGTTACTAGAGAGGCGGTGCTCGACAGACTGGAGGGACTGACTGTAGACAAGTCCCCAGGACTGGATGGAATGCATCCAAGGGTTCTGAAAGAAATGGCGGAGGTGATAGTGGATGCCTTGGTGGTTATTTTCCAAACGTCGCTAGATTCCGGGGAAGTGCCGGAAGATTGGAAAACGGCTAATGTTATGCCGTTGTTTAAGAAGGGTGGCAGGCAAAAGGCAGGGAATTATAGGCCGGTTAGTTTAACGTCTGTTGTGGGTAAAATGTTAGAATCCGTCATTAAGGAGGAAATAGCGAGGCATCTTGAGGGGAATTGCTTGATAGAGCAGACGCAGCACGGTTTTGTTAAGGGGAAGTCGTGTCTGACGAATTTATTGGAGTTCTACGAGGATGTGTTTAGGGCGGTGGATAGAGGAGAGCTGGTGGATGTGGTGTTTCTTGATTTTCAGAAGGCGTTTGACAAGGTACTTCACAAGAGGTTATTGCAGAAGGTAAGGGGACATGGAGTTGGGGGTAGGGTGTTAGCGTGGATAGAGGATTGGCTGTCTAATAGGAGGCAGAGAGTGGGCGTCAATGGGTGCTGTTTGGATCGGCGGATGGTGACTAGTGGAGTGCCTCAGGGGTCGGTGCTGGGGCCTCAGCTATTTACCATTTATATAGATGATCTGGAGGAGGGAACCGAGTGTATGGTGTCGAAATTTGCTGATGACACCAAGATTGGTGGAACGGCAAATTGCGCGGAGGGCGTGGAGAGTCTGCAGAAGGATCTAGATAGGCTGGGCGAATGGGCCAGGAACTGGCAAACGGAATTTAATATTGGCAAGTGCGAGGTGGTCCACTTTGGTAGGAATAATGGTAGGAAGGACTATTACTTACGTGGCGAAAAGCTGCAGCAGGCGACGGTGCAGAGGGACCTCAGGGTACTTGTGCATGAGTCGCAAAAGCCCAGCCTGCAGGTGCAGCAGGTGGTCAGGAAGGCTAATGGGATGCTGGCCTTCATAGCGAGGGGGATTGAATATAAAAGTAGGGAGGTCTTGCTGCAGCTGTATAGGGCACTGGTGAGGCCGCAGCTGGAGTACTGTGTGCAGTTTTGGTCGTCGCACTTACGCAAGGATATTTTGGCCTTGGACGGAGTGCAGAGGAGGTTTACTAGGCTGATTCCGGAGTTGAGGGGGGTTGAGCTACGAGGAGAGGCTGAATAAACTAGGCTTGTGCTCGTTAGAGTTTAGAAGAATGAGGGGAGATCTCATTGAGACATATAAGATGATGAATGGGATGGATAGGATAGAGGTGGAGAGACTCTTCCCGCTCAGAAAGGACAGTAGGACTAGGGGGCATAGCCTCAAGATAAAGGGGGGGAAGGCGCAGTTTAGAACGGAGTTGAGGAGGAACTTCTTCACTCAAAGGGTGGTGAATCTCTGGGATTCTCTGCCTGTTGAAGTGGTGGAGGCTGCCTCGCTAAATATTTTTAAGACGCGGGTTGATAGGTTTTTGATAAGCGAGGGGATTAAGGGTTATGGGGAGAGGGCGGGAATGTGGAACTGAGCCACGACAGATCAGCCATGATCTTACTGAATGGTGGGGCAGGCTCGAAGGGCTAGATGGCCTACTACTCCTCCTATTTCTTATGTTCTTAAAAGCCACTAGCTTTCAGAGCGCTGCTCCTTCGTCAGGTGAGTGGGAGTTCTATTCACAAACAGGGCATATAAAGACACAAACTCATACTTAGTTAGGCCTCATACATAGACCCATTGAGGTCCTTAAGTTGCACATTAATGGCAACTTAAGAACCCCATTACTCATCTGCTGCAGTTATACATGTAGCTTGTGAAAGTGGGAGTAAAGTAAGCCCAGAAATTTAACAGCTCGATCTAAAAGATGACAAGGAGGGTTGGGGAGGGATTATTTCCCTTGAAGTCAGGGGAGTCACCTGTTCTCTGTTCTCTGTGCCTATTGGCTTACTCCCAAAGATATTTGCCCTTCTTTGTTCCCCAAACCCCACACTGAGGGCCCCCAGTCCCTTCCAACCAGAAGCCTGGGAGACATCTTCCTTCCTCCCTTCTTGGACATTGCTACAGTTCTAACCCAGCAACAGCCACTACTTGCTTCTGATGCTGCTGGGACTACTCAACTGCTGACCAATCAGCTTAGCCAGCACAATTTTGATCAATACAGTCTTGCTAGCATGGCACCAAATGAAATGAATCTGTCTTTAATGACTACATTACATAAATGGGATTTGGCTGGGGTCTCCATGGATATATGCCTTCCAGCATTTGCCCTAAAAGTCTTGAAAATGCCAACATATTAAGTCACAATTTTCAGCAGCTGTGACGCGTATCAACTTGGCACGGTCTACACTGTAATGCAGAAATTTTAATCTATTTCTTTCAGTTTTCAGTTATTTTTGCACTAATCCAGTCTGTGACCTCCAGCAGGGAGATCCCTTTCAGAGGACTTCAGTATTTTGGGTTAAATTAGTATGATTTGGCGTCAGTATTAAACAGTGGAATTGTGCTATCTGTCCTTTAGTTTGCATTTTTTAATGAAGCTGATTATTTGGGGCTTTGAAAATTGGGTTTTGTCAAGTAAGCAAGTAAATTATTCTAGGTTGGGATCGTCTGAAACTGAATTTACATTGCATATGCTACAGAAGCGTTCGCATTCACGTTGAAATAACTGCATCTTAGGTTCCTGCAGCATGGTTGAAAAACCTTTTGATGTTCACAGCCCTTCTTAAATGGGAAAATCAAAGAAACAGACCACTTCAATTTGGTGCACTGATATCTCTCCCAGTAAAATATTTCAGTGTTTGTGCAGAGTATTGTACCATACAATAAATGGTAGAACCTTAGGACTATTGATGGACAGAGAGATCTGGGCGTACATGTCTGCTAGTTACTGAAAGTGGTGGTAAGGTTGTCAAGAAAGCATAAAAGGCATGCTTGCCGTCATCAGCCAGGGTATTGAGTATAAAAATTAGCAGGTCATGCTGCAGCTGTATAGAACCTTTAGTTAGACTTCATTTAGAATATTGTATCCAATTCTGGTCATCACACTACCAGAAGGATGTGGATGCTTTGGAGAGGGTAGAAGAGAGATTTGCCAGGATGTTGCCTGGCCTGGGAGGTATTATCTATGAGGAGAGGTTGAATTTAACTCGGTTTGTTCTCACTGGAAGATGGAGGTTGAGGGGTGACCTGGTAGAGGCTTAGAAGATTGAGTAGCATGGACAGAGTGGATAGTCAGATTCTCTTTCCGAGGGTGGAAAAGTCAAGTACTAGGGGACATAAGTTTAAGGTGCATAGGGAAACATTTAGAGGCGATGTGCGAGGCAAGTTTTTTTTTACACAGAGGGTGATGAATGTCTGGTATGCGCTGCCTGGAGAGGTATTGGGAACGGGTACGATAGCGGCATTTAAGGGGTAACTAGACAAATACATGAATGGGACGGGGATGGAAGTATACGGACTCCGTAAGTGTAAACGGTTTTAGATTAGGCAGGCATCATGATCGGCGCAGACTTGGAGGGCTGAAGGGCCTGTTCCTGTGCTGTACTGTTCTTTGTTTTGTTTTTATTCCAATTCAATCAAATCAAGTCCAATTCAGAGTCTCAACATTCCTGATCCAAGCTGACAACTCAGGACTCTCACCTCCTGTCTTGGGCTTGATCTTATATGATCCAAGCTGATTGGAGTAGGCATAGCTCCTCCTCTAAGACTTGATCTCATTTGCATCTTTGCCAAAAGGCTGAGATGCTGCTTTTAAAAATTGCTTCAAATGAAGCTAAAACGTAACCTTATGACTTCAACCAAGCACAACATGTCAATACTACACTTGATCTTAACCAAAATGTTGCCAGTTTGCTTTGTTTTTTTGTTTCCGATGTGTGCAGTTTTGTTGGGTCTGTCTTCTCACCAACTAGTGGATCTTGTCTGTATTTTCACAATTCCCCCCGCATGTGTGTAAAACCTTCTTGAGAAATTTCTTCTGTAATACAATGTTTAGCTCCAAGTAGCTTAGCAATCCCACTGGATAGTGAACATGAATTGAACTAAAGAAAAATGTGAACTACTCCTGTATATGGCAGAGAAATATTCATCAATTTTAAAGTCATGCTTAGCATCTAAAAACAGATCAAAGTATTGACTATTTCAAATTGTGATCATTTATTGTGAGTTATTTCAGGTTTTGAATCATGCTTAATGCCTTGAAAGGCTATCTATCAATTGGATGTCTCGGGTTAAATGTCACTTGAGATGAGGTGTGATACATTACACACCTGGCTTCGACTGAGAATCTTAAACCCAAGGGATTTGGTGTGAAAGGCACACTCGTTGATAAATACGTTGCAAAATTAAACTGAGCACAATTGCAGTTATTTCACATTTGCTGCACCTCAGTAATATTTTGTTTCAACACAGAGCACAAATGCTTAATTGAGGCAATGACAATTAAATTTTCGCATTTCAGCCAGTAGCAAAACAAAATGTATCACATTCCTTGATGGTTGTTGCCATCTAACTACTTACTATTCATGATTTTATATTAGCTATTTAAAACTTGGAATGCCTATTTGTTGCTGTGGAAGAGAGAAGTCACCCAGATAGCAAGTTGCCTGCTTTACTGTCATGTTGGGTTTATATATAAATGTTTTCTGATTTGATTTCTGTTTGTGCTTGACTCCCAGACGTTCATTACTAGGTCCCATCTCAAAGACCTGGTAGTAAATCACGTTTGATCAGTCTTTCTCCCAAAAAATGGCATTATGTTGTATTCCATTGGATAACTGGTGAGGTATACTTTGCTTTTTTTGTTGTTCTTACCCAAAATGAACTTAATGTCCCTGAAAAGAAATATAGACTGAGATTGAGATTGTCATTGCCAAGGAATGTTCTAAACTTTGAAAATTTTTTGACATTGATAGATTTCTGTTTTTTTAAAATCCATTCATGGGACATAGGCTGGCCAGTATTTATTGCCTATTCCTAGTTGCCCTTGAGAAAGTGATGGTGAGCTGCCTTTTGAATCGCTGCAGTCCATGTGCTGTGGGTTGACCCACAATGCCATTAGGGAAGGAATTCCAGGATTTCAACCCAGCGACTGTGAAGGAACAGCGAGACATTTCCAAGTCAGGATAGTGAGTGGCTTGGAGGGGAACTTGCAGGACATGGTATTATCATGTATCATTGTTATATTGTTATGTATCTAACATTATTGTTCACTTGCTATGAACAGTTGACCACTCAAGATGATCTAATAACTCACATGAGTTTGTTTCCTGCCCAGGTGGTTTGAGTTGCAGAACTGACAGTTCATGTTACTTGCCTTTACTGACCCTTTATCCTGTCTTGGTCCAGAAACTAGAGACATAAAGAAATGCTTATTCAAAAGGCACTGCTGGCACTAGAAGTCTTGACTTCAGAAATGATTGCAATGTGGGTGCACAAATATTGAAAAGACATTTAGTACAGAATCAAGGACTCAAGCTAAGTAATTAGAATACCTTTTTGTTTGTGCAGTTCACAAAAATGAATGTTTAGATACATAAGGGTCAATGCTTTTCATTGGCTAATTTGAATCACGCTGTTTTGAGTTATTACTATTATCTGTTCAAGGGCAGAACAACACCTTAATTTTCAGTTATATGGGACTGTTACTGATGAACAACATATTGACATTTCACTGTGGTGTGTTTCTGAGGCTCTTGCAGATTTGGATGTTATGACCAATTTCTTTTGCAGAGTATTTTTACTCTTGGGATCACAGCTTTGCCAGGGGCTATAAAACAATTTACATATAAACATGTGAAATTAGTGGTTACAATTACTCTGAATATTCATGATGTTCACTTTTAGTTCAGAGAAATTTGATTCTCCTTATTGATAATGGTTGCATTAAAATAACTGCATACCTTTGATGCCTTGGGATGTTTTCTGAGACAAATGATCATAATAAGCAATGATTAATTTGCACACAGTGGAGCAAAATTAAAATTTTCTCACCACCAACTAAATGGTTCACAATTTGGAACTGAGGATCTGTCTTCCATCGCTCTTGTCACAGACAATTGTGGTTATTCAGATCATTTCTGTAACTGAGAAAATTGATAGCAATTCTTAGCATGTTGTCTCCTCAGCTCCCCACCCATATATGGATACAGTGAAATAAGTTGATGAGTAAGGGACTAATTTCAACTTTACACACACATAATAATGCAGAATACTGCGTATGCTGGAAATGTAAGCTAAAAAGTGCTGGAAATGCTCAGCAGGTCAGGCAGCATCCATGGAAAGAAACCGAGTTAACCTTGTAAGTCAATGATCTTTCATCAGAAGAGGATGAACAGACCTGTTCTAATACAAGGTCATGATAAGTAATCCCATGTAAAGGTTTATTTGGTCTATAATTTTTGCATATGAGCTTTAGTTCTTCAATCACGAGTGCTTTAGTGGTGTTAACAACAGTAGCTGTTATGTTTGTAGTGTAGCAGTTGTTTTAATACTCAAATATACATGTCTATTTTAGTGATTGTCTTTTGGGTGCTTATTTTAGGAGGGGAAGAAGTGGCACATGGAGGGAGAGCAGCGGATACTTTTGGTTGAGCATGCAAATGGGCGGGAAAATGCCTTTCTATTAATGTCTTTCACAACTCCAGGGTTGCTTTGCAGTCTTTGAATTAATTTTGAATTGTAGTTACGAACTTTGTAGCAGTCAATTTGTCCATTATCAAGTCTCAAAAACAAAACTGAGATAAATAACCAATTTGGTGGTGGTTGAGGAATAAATAATGGCTAGGAATACTGGGAAAACACTCTACAGTTATTCACAGAGTATCATGGCATCAATGCATAAATGGGGCCAGGATTTACTGCTACTTGCCCAAATAACAGCAAATTGTAGATATTCTTAAACCTCGGAACAGGATTTGATGAGATTTGAAGGCAAAGTGCACTCTCTGAACCAAGTTTTTGAACTTACAACTAGAAATTACTCTGAAGTTGCAAAATGCAAAAGTATTAAAGGAAGCGGCGGCTGTGGCACTGATGAGCAAGGTCATGGCTTTGTCGCAGCAATCAGATTATTTTCTTTTTGTATAATCAATAACAAGTAAAAAGGACAACAGTCCTTGTATTGGTTACTGCCAATTTTCTGGAATTTGTTAACCCATGCCTAAATCCTTACTTCAACAGGACAGTTCCAATTGTTGCACTACTCTTCTCCCATCCCCACCTCCAGCTCCAATTGCACTGAGTCTAAAAGAACATAAGAAATAGGAGCAGGAGCAGGAGTAGGCCATCTGGCCCCTCGAGCCTGCCCCGCCATTCAATAAGATCATGGCTGATCTGTCGTGGCTCAGTTCCACATTCCCGCCCTCTCCCCATAACCCTTAATCCCCTCTCTTATCAAAAACCCATCAACCCGCGTCTTAAAAATATTTAACGAGGTAGCCTCCACCACTTCAACGGGCAGAGAATTCCAGAGATTCACCACCCTTTGAGTGAAGAAGTTCTTCCTCAACTCCGTTCTAAACCGCCCCCCCTTTATCTTGAGGCTATGCCCCCTAGTCCTACTGTCCTTTCTGAGCGGAAAGAGTCTCTCCACCTCTATCCTATCCATCCCATTCATCATCTTATACGTCTCAATGAGATCTCCCCTCATTCTTCTAAACTCTAACGAGTACAAGCCTAGTTTATTCAGCCTCTCCTCATAGCTCAACCCCCTCAACTCCGGCATCAGCCTAGTAAACCTCCTCTGCACTCCCTCCAAGGCCAAAATATCCTTGCGTAAGTACGGCGTCCAAAACTGCACACAGTACACCAGCTGCGGCCTCACCAATGCCCTATACAGCTGCAGCAAGACCTCCCTACTTTTATATTCAATCCCCCTCGCTATGAAGGCCAGCATCCCATTAGCCTTCCTGACCACCTGCTGCACCTGCAGGCTGGGTTTTTGCAACTCATGCACAAGGACCCCTCCACCTGTCCTACATTCTTAACATTTACAGAGGCAAGCAGGAGGAAGATGAAAATAAATGAACAAAAAGGGGATCATTAAACCAAATCAGGAATAAAGGGAAACCAAAGTAATGAAATAGCGAGCAAAACTGAAGGGAGAGAGTAGAAAGACAAAATAAAATCTGGTCCAGTCTCAGTCATATCTTTACATGTGCTTGTTTAACAGTGAATTTGACATCAGTTGGAAGTACAAGTACTTTTGTGCCATGTGCACTATTTGCTGAGTTGATAGGTTTGCAACTCATTTCACTTTGGTGTCTGACCAGCAGAGATGAGGCTGTGCAAAAATGGTGCCATCATATATCATGGTTGAAAAGTGTCATAATCAAAGGAGTAATTTACCTCTGATTAAGGTCTTCTGGAATCAGTCACCTGTGAAGAGAAAGTATGCACTGTCATAATTCACAGCACAGCATGGCCATGAAGAAAAACATCGGGATTGAGAAACAAAGCTACTCAGTCATCTTAACTCGTGCTTCTCGTGTTAAAACTCATCCAACCTAATGCCCAGTTGCTTTTTGTAATTAATATCTTTGACTCTGCTGCGAGGTTATTCCAAATGTCTGAGTAAAGATTGTTTTTCCAATTTAGTTTCAACTAATTTAAACTTATGTTCACTTGTTCTATTGATCTGATTTTCATTGAAGCAATATTCTTCATTCATTTTACCCTTCTTAATACCTCCCACACAAGTGATTTCTCATCTTCCCACCATCTGCACATCTACCTGACTGACCATATTCCCTCTGAATTAGAGAGCTTAAATTTCAATAATTTCTCTTCACAGCTCGTACAAAGAAATACATAGATAATAGAATTATGTAGTTGAGCCCAATCAATACAGTACCTGGGCTTATCCTTAGTGTGAGTTAATGATTATAATTATATTTACCCACTCTGCCCCCATATTCTTTGGGTAGCTGGAAGGAATGGAGACAATCAAATCTTCAATGTTGACTGTTTTTGCCTCATGTTAATGTTGAAAGTAAATGCCACATCAACTGTTTGTGTGACCAAGTTCCTTCTGCAATCAGGGCAGCATGGTGGCACTGTGGTTCGCACTGTTGCCTTTCAGTTTCAGGGACCTGGGTTCGATTCCTGACTTGGGTCACTGCCTGGGTTGAGTTTGCACATTCTTTCCATGTCTCCAATTTTCTCCAGTTTCCACCTACAGTCCAAAGATGTGCAGGTTGGGTTGATTGGCCATGCTAAATTGTCCCTTCGTGTCATGGGATGCGTAGATTAGATGGATTAGCAGAGTAAATATGTGGAGTTATGGGGATAGGATTTAGGTGAGAATGTTGCAAACTTGATGGGCTGAATGGCCTCCTTTTGCACTGCAGGGTTTCTATGATTTCTAAAATCTGTTTTAAATCTCTTGCAGTTAATCTTGTATATAAGGTGGCCTTGTTCTTGACCTTCTCAACCACTGGGCACTGCCTACTTCTATCTACCTTGTCCTATTCTTTCACCATCGATTGCTTGACTCTTGAAATTATTCCCAAACCTTTCTGTTTAGCCTGTCCACTTCCTAATGAAGTTGTGATCAAAATTGTTCAATAATGGCTTCAGAAAGTGTCCAATAAAGACTCAGAGTTGCTTCTTAAACTTGTGCAGCAATCTTCTGGCTATCCGTTCCAACTTTGAATTTATGCTTTTAATTATTTCGACTCATTCAGGTGGTGATCTACCTGATCATCATCCCATCATGAAATCATTACAGGTTCCGCAGTTGCTTCACTAACTTGTCCCGTGGCCTCTCCAAGGCAGTGAAGTTGAAAATTACCCCCATCATTTTAACATTGATATCATTGTTAATGAATCAAATGCTCTAAGTCACCTTGCACTAATTCTGTGACCCTTACTGAGCATCTGCATTGCTAATTTTTTTCTGACCAATTCACAGTGCTTGGCATTTAGTACTCATACAGTACTCAGCTGACATTCACCACTTGTCAGTTAGGTCAGAAGACTGCGCTTAATCCTCCAATAACTTGACTGAAATTAACATTGTCCTGAAAATTGTGTTTGAGCTGTCCATGAATGTAACAAAATTATAATTGCTTCAGGATAATTTTGTTAATAAACAAAAGGGATCCACGCAGTGGACTCTGTTGCACTCGGTACTTTCTCATTGACTAGTACGAAACTTGGTTTGTTCACATCTTTTGTGCAGTATCACTTAATAATCTGAATTCTCAAAGCTTTTTCTGTCATATCTCTTGAGATATCTTCAAAGGTACTTGGAAACAATTTCAAGTTGGATTAACCTTTTGTTTTGTAACCTTCTTAAAATGGTTGTGATTTATCAAGAAAACTGTCCATTTTTAATTATTGCCAGCAATTTCTTGTTAAACTATCACTCTATAGTTATGTCTTGACTGAGCTCCTGAAAATGGTTTCCATTCTTTTCTTCATTATTGATTGCTAGACAGTTGGGTCTATGGTTCTCAGTTCAAAGCAAAAGTTGACTAATTCAAAGAGTATTATTCTAATAATATCTGATCTTCTGTTGCATCACCCGTTGTCCCTAGTCCGTGAGCCTATAATGATACTCAATTTTTGTATGTCCAAATGCTTTTGAGTGGTCAGCTTCCGGGGCTCATCAATTGGTGGATGATGCCTGGCTCACGTGGAGATATAAGGACCACAGTGCATGATGTGGTGGGGGTGGGATGCAAGCAATTCATGGAGAACGAACATTGTTGTTGGGCTTCCCCTTCATTGCAAAATTACCCTGGCTGGAGAAGTTGTTTCCATGTGGGATGGGATTCAGAGGCAAGATAATGATGGCAGGGGAAGAGATGGCTTTGGAGAGGTGAGATGATGGAACTGGTTCAGTGTGGCAAAATGCTAAGGACAACTATTTGATGTAGTTTATTATTTGAGATGCTATCCCTTGTGCTAAAAACGATAACTCAATAAATTTTTTAAAAACTTAAATGTTAGAAAAGTTGTCAAGTGGATTAAAAGAATGCATCAGTATTGGTTCTATAAGCAAAGATGAAAGCAGTCTATTCCCTCCAGAGTTTCCACACAGTATTAACTCCAGTGACTGCACAAACTTTGGAGCTCAATGAAGTTGTAATGTTGCTTTGAAATGCGAAACTTGAATAAGAACATTGTCATGGAACAGGATTGGTAGCAAGGAGACTGTCTTCTACAATGATGGGTACTGAATTTCTTCTTTATTCCAATTCAATCAAATGAAGTCCAATTCAGAGTCCCAACAAGTTGAGACACTCCCGTTCCAAGCTGACAAGACAGGGCTCCCACCTCCCTTCTTAGACGCAATCCACACGGTGCAGCTGATTGGAGTAGGCATAGCTCCTCTTCTGAGGCTTGACCTCATCCACATTCCAGCCAAAAGGCTGAGATGCCACTCCCAAAAATTGCCTCAAATGAAGGCAAAGTGCAACCCAATGACTTCAACCAAGCCCAGCATGTCAACACTCCACTTGATTTTCGCCAAAAGTAGACAGATTTCAAGTAAGTATAGTTTTTAATCCTCAAATAATATTTAGCCCATCAGATGCAAATCTGCCTTTTAAACCCAGGAGGAAGCAGTGTCCAATCAAACTTCCATAGTCTGTGACGATAAACAAGTGACAAAACAGACTCTTAACAAAATTGTGTTTATTTTCCTAAGCCTCCTTTTATGCTTGGGCAGCTTTATTTAGCTTTTCCAGAATGAGCAACTTGGATTCTGTTCAAGTCTTGGTAAAATAATAACTAGAACTCTTGTATTTAAAGAAATACTATTGCAATAAAAATATTAATTTGACCACACATGTTTTGTGAATCTCTGCTAGTTTACAAATTGTTTTCCTGACAACTGATGAATGTCAATTCGTTTTGTATCATCTTCATTCCGGACACCTTTGGGAATCATTTTTATTGATTTATTTCACTTACTTGGATGATTGTGGCACCAATGCCACTCAAGAAGTTCAGTGCTATACAGGACAAACAGCACATTTGATTGTCACTCTATCTTCCTCTGCACCATGGGTGGCACAGTGTTTAGCACTAGGCACCCGGATTCGATTCCCAGCTGGGGTCACTATCTGTGTGGAATCTGCATGTTCTCCCCCTGTCTGCACAGGTTTTCTCGGGTGCCCTGGTTTCCTCCCACAGTCCGAAAGACGTGCTGGTTAGGTGTATTAGCCATGCTAAATTCTCCCCTCTGTGCACCCGAACTGGCGCCGGAGTGTGGCAACTCGGGGATTTTCACAGTAACTTCATTGCAGTGTTAACGTAAGCCTACTTGTGACACAAATAAATAAACTTTAAACGCTAAGTCTTTCCACACCTGGTGCACAATGTGTACCATCTATAAGATGCACTACAGCAACTCGCTAACCCTCCTCTGACAGGAGCTTCTGAACCCATGATCTTTACCATCTTGAATGACAAGTGAGCAGCATGGGAACACCATCACCTACAAGTTTTCCCACAAGCCACACACCATCCTGACTTGAAACTGGGTATTGCTGTGCCTTCACTGTCACTGGGTCAAAATCTAACGGCGTGGTGGGTGTACCTATGCCAAATAGTCTGCAGTAGTTCAAGACAATGGCTCACCACTGCCTTGTTGGGCAATTAGGGTTTGGGGCAAACGCTGGCCGAACGATATGCAGGTCCTCTGAAAGGACTGAAAAAGAAAAATTCAGCTGCACGTGACTAACGTTTACTGAAGTCTGGCAGAAGTCGTGCTGTTGACGAAAAGCAGACTTCTATCGACTTTTTTTATTAAAACAGTGTTCCTGTTGAGTTGGAAATGGCTTTTATTAACTGTAATATTAGGGTCACTTCCTCACACAGATCACAGTGTAGCAGGGCTCTGCTGCAAGAATTGTAATTAAAGTTTTTGGCTGTTCTCTCTGCTTTGTTAATGTCCAATTACTATGCATCTTATTGGTTTTTGGATTCCTTTACATTTTCACTGCCCTATTCCAATATCATTCTTTCCCTCCAGAGGCAAACCATTCTGTATTAAAAAGAGAGTTATGCTGCAATAGAATTATTCTAGGAAGTATGATATCTTTTGCTATGTAATGCAATCTTAATTGATTAAATTACAAAACATTGCAACAGACACAAGAAATAAAAGCTGTGAACAGAATTACATGAGGCTAAACGTACTTCTAATTTGTCAATATTGTTGTAAAACCATATCAAATGTGACTTCATTTAATTATTGGGCTGAAGTCACCAATTGAGTTTTAAAAGACTGAAACAGCATCCCAGTGATGTCAAACAATTGTTTTGAAGATGATGGAATATTTGCATGACTGTCCCTGACATGTAGTCATGATGTAGAGATGCTGGTGTTAGACTGGGGTAAACACAAAAAGAAGTCTCATAACACCAGGTTCAAGTCCAACAGGTTTATTTGGTAGCAAACGCCACTAGCTTTCGGGGCTCTGCCACTTCGTCAGGTGAGTGGGGAGTTCAGAACCTGCTACCAAATAAACCTGTTGAAATTTAACCTGGTGTTGAGACTTCTTACTGCCTGACATGTATTACAGGGATTAAAACAAAGTCAGTCTGTCTGGGAGAACCCATCAAAGACAATTAGCCTGGAGTAATATGAATGGTAAGCAGTCTCTGAACACCAGGTTAAAGTCCAACAGATTTATTTGGTAGCACGAGCCACAAGCTTGCAGAGCATTACCCCTTCATCAATTTTGTAAGCATTCTCCAAAGCGGCCTCCATGACACATGATGGCCAAGTTCCGCACACGAGGACGGCCTGAACCGGGATCTTAGATTTATGTCACATGATCTGTAACCTCCACGACTTGTCTGGGCATGCAAAATCGAACTGTCCTGGCTAGAGACAATACGCATCTCTTTAAACTGTGCTTAACCCTCTCTCCAATCAGATTGTCTGTATCTTTAAGACTTGATTACTTGTAAAGATTTGCATTCCAATCATTATCTTATAAATTGAATTTGTATCTATAAATGCCCTGTTTGTGAACAGAAATCCCATTCCCCTGATGAAGGGGCAGTGCTCCGAAAGCTTGTGGCTTGTGCTACCAAATAAACCTGTTGGACTTTAACCTGGTGTTGTGAGACTTCTTGTGTGCTTACCCCAGTCCAACGTCAGCATCTCCACATCATGGCAATATGAATGATCACATCTTCTAACCTACTTACAAAACATGCACAGAGCACCTGCATCTTCAACTGGCTGCAGAATAAGCCATTAGACATAATGGGCCACAACTTTGACCTGTGGTGTAAAATGATGGTCCGCTGGAATTAGTTGGGTTTAAAGCATATTGAGTTGCTCTGGAAAACTTTTCAAACCTCCATTAGCTGGAGCTGCTTGCAGTTGGCAGCAAGAGTCCCTGATGCCAACACTGCAATGCAACACGAGCAAGCTCAGGGAGGCCACATTCCCTTTTATACTTCATTAGCTAGAAAAGTTAAAGCAGGAAGAGTCCAGCACAACTGACAGGCCAAGGAGAAGCTTAGTGCCCAGATTTGGCAGGTTGCAGGGTGAGGGGCAGTTGCTGAGGGCTGTGTTGGATCATGGAGGGAGGACAAGTTAGAGTGAAGGGCCTGCGGCTTGGAGGGGAAGGCAGGATGCGAGTAGAGGGCGGGGGGGGGGGGGGGGTGGTGTGGGGCATCCAGCTTAGTCTATGCATTTAAACAATTGCACTGAAATTAGGAATAGTTTTATTCAAACTGTTTCAGAGTAACATCAAGTATAAACCATCCAAAGTTGGTGATTTGAATCACTTTATCAGATAATTTGCAGTGCATTGCCACTGTCCAGAAGAAATAAACACATCCAAACAATTGCTGGGAAAGCCCTTCCCAGTGCACCTTTGGAGCACCTCGCCACATCCAGTGTTGGGCAGGCAGAACGTTATGGGCCAATCACTTTGAGCAATCGATTCTGGCTGGCAAAGGAATCATTGTCAGGTGGTCCACTTTGGTAGGAAGAATGGTAGGAAGGACTATTACTTACGTGGCGAAAAACTGCAGCAGGCGACGGTGCAGAGGGACCTCAGGGTCCTTGTGCATGAGTCGCAAAAACCCAGCTTGCAGGTGGTCAGGAAGGCGAATGGGATGCTGGCCTTCATAGCGAGGGGGATTGAATATAAAAGTAGGGAGGTCTTGCTGCAGCTGTATAGGGCATTGGTGAGGCCGCAGCTGGAGTACTGTGTGCAGTTTTGGGCGCCGCACCTGCGCAAGGATATTTTGGCCCTGGAGGGAGTGCAGAGGAGGTTTACTAGGCTGATACCGGAGTTGAGGGGATTGAGCTATGAGGAGAGGCTGAATAAACTAGGCTTGTACTCGTTAGAGTTTAGAAGAATGAGGGGAGATCTCATTGAGACGTATAAGATGATGAATGGGATGGATAGGATAGAGGTGGAGAAACTCTTCCCGCTCAAAAAAGACAGTAGGACTAGGGGGCACAGTCTCAAGATAAAGGGGAGGCGGTTTAGAACGGAGTTGAGGAGGAACTTCTTCACTCAAAGGGTGGTGAATCTCTGGAATTCTCTGCCCGTTGAAGTGGTGGAGGCTGCCTCGCTAAATATTTTCAAGAAGCGGGTTGATGGGTTCTTGATAAGAGAGGGGATTAAGGGTTATGGGGAGAGGGCGGGAAAGTGGAACTGAGCCACAACAGATCAGCCATGATCTTATTGAATGGCGGGGCAGGCTCGAAGGGCTAGATGGCCTACTCCTGCTCCTATTTCTTATGTTCTTATGTTCTTATATACCGCTGGATCAACTTGCGCTGACCATGTTTGGGTAGCTGGTCAGAGAGATCATGTAATGAGCTAATGAATTCCTTTCATGTTTGAGAAACTGTTTTGCTCTTGGCAAAAGAACAGAAGCAGAAAAGACACTGGCAAGGAAAGATCTCTTTCTTCCTCTTCCCTTGTGCTCAGTATGGAAACCATCCATCATATTGAAATTGACCCCTTTTAAAATTTGCAAATAACACAGAGTCCAGTCTGAAACTGCTTAATCTGTCCATCCACTTTGTTGTTTGCTTGTGTGTGTGTGTCAAACCTTGAATGTATATTTATGCAACAGTGGAGTGTTTTATTATTTCTGTTTAGACATTAAGTACCATAGAACCACAAAATCTCTGCAGTGCAGGAGACCATTTGGCCCATTGAGCATGCACCGACTCTCCGAAAGAGTTTCTTACTCGGGCATTATCTAGGCAACCCTGTTGTATTCAAATGAGGAGTGAGAAAAAAGTGGAGTCATTCTACCCCTTTTCACCTGGTCGTAACAATATTAAGTAAAGATTAGTCCATGGACTCTTTCTCGGTGGCTCATTTTTTTTTTCTGTTAATACGTAATGGTCCTGTCAACTTGATGCAGCCAAAAGGACCACTCTTGCTTCGCTTGTTTTTTTTGGCTAAAATGCATTACAATTTCATTTCTAATCAGCAGTGTGTTTCAGTGCCTACCCTGTCCTCATTTCCCTTGATATTCCATGTGTGGCTCAGTGAATATGTCTTTGGTGGTTTTGTGTGTGGCAGGCTTAAATAGAGCCAAAAAGTTCAATCCAAATTGTGTCCACTTCCCCATTTACAACATTTGTAAATGGTGAGGTGCAAGTCTTGGGTCGTCTTCGGTCAAAGTCATGTGTGGATAAATAATAAATGAAACCAACTGGGTAGAGGAGTTGAAATGCACAGATGGATCGTTAATGTTAACCATACAAGGTAATAAGAGCATTTAACAGTATTTAAGAGACTTGTTTAGAAGCAGTAGTTAACAGAATTTGGGAGGCCGCAGCAATAATGTTCTGAACATTCTGATCAGATAATTGGTCATTGGTCTGGTCATTGACAAAGCAAATTGTGTCATGGTGTAGACTAAACAACATTTGGATTGTGAATTGGAGCAAGATATAGATCAGTGTCAAGGCTCATGTTGGAGGGTAGTGGGTAGGTTTGCTCGATTTAAAAAAAACTATATTGCTTAGCATAAAGGAAGAGACACAAAGTAACAAAGTAATTGTCAAGTCTTGATGGTTAATTAAGCTTTAACTCTTTTTATTTGACTTCAAGGAACATCATTAAATTGTTTAAATTTGGAGCATTGGAAGCTTCTGAAAATACAGGTATTGCCATTCTTAGTGCTTCTAAGTGATGGTTTAAAGCAAAAGATGGACAAGAAATAGAATTGAGAAATTATATACTTTGGGGCAGTACAGTGGTTAGCACCAGGCACCCAGGTTCAATTCCTGGTTTGGATCACTGTCTGCGCAGAGTCTGCACATTCTCCCCATGTCTGCATGGGTTTCCTCCAGGTGCTCCAGTTTCCTCCCACAGTCCAAAAGACGTACTGATTACATGCATTGGCCATGCTAAATTCTCCCTCAGTGTACCTGAACAGATACTGGACTGTGGTGACTCAGGGATTTTCATAATAACTTCATTGCACTGTTAATGTAAGCCTTGTTGAGGCAAGGGCAGTAGTTAGATGGGAACATCATCACCTGGAGGTTCTTCACCAAACTATTCACTGCCCTGACTGTGAAATACATCACTGTTCCTTCACTGTTGCTGGGTCAAAACAACACTGGGTCTACCTACATCACATGAACTGCAGCGGTTCAAGAAGGCAGCTCATCATCACTTTCTTGAGGGCAGTTAGGGATGAATGCTGTCCAGCCAGCGAAGCTCACATCTTGTGAATGAAGAAAAAAGGGAGAGAACTGCTACTTGATAGTAATGAGGAACTTGACACCCAGGAGTAAAGTAGCCAGCCTAAGCAATATCACAGACTAAACCTGTGACAGTGCCTTAACGCAACATGTGAAGCAGACTTACTTGGACTGATGTTATGTCAAGTGTTTGATTTAGTGCTCCAGCAGATTAATATTTTACTGGAAGTGGGATTCCAACAATTGTTGTATGGTTGGGTTTGGTGTACCGGAAAGCCCACCCTTTAGGGAGTGGAAAAGTGAGGTCAGCAGAGTGGGGAAATAAGAGGTGAGTTAGAAGAAAAATTACTTTTCAAGCCTATGTTTAAATATTAAAGGAAGGAACCATATGTGTAAAGAGGTTTTTTTTTAAATTGCAAGATAACAAATGCAAATAAAATGAGAAGACCTGCAAATATTAAAAATCAAAAGTGGTAGCGCATTATGTGGAATATGCTGAAAATGGAAAGCGGGGCGGAGAAGTGAGGAAGTTTGAGATAGCATCATATGCATGGTAAGGGGAGCACGGCTCAGGGTAGGAAGGTCCAAGGGTCCCTTATGGAGCCCAGAGGAACACTTTAGCTCCTTCTGACACACAAAAAAACAATTAGCAGTTACCTGAGCCTCTTCTGGGGTTGATCTTTCTTGTGACGAGATTTTACTGCTCTTAAATATTGATGAGGCTCCTGTTGCCTGCTGCAGATAGTCCCAATGCTGCCAGTAAATAAACAGCTAAAATTACAACACACTCAAATGCCCAGCAATGTAACACACAGTCACCTTTCTCGCCACTCACCGAACCCATCCTGCGAGATGGTTATGGTTCAAATCAGCTCTTTCATCTTGGGAATTTAGAAACTGATGTGAGGGTCAGAGCAAGATTTGTCTTGAAGAAAGTCAGCTATCTGCAGGGTATTAGCAGAGCTGCTGCTTCCATTTTGGCACTGCCATTTTTATTCATCAATTTGATGGTAGCTCTGGGAAAGTTGCCAGCAATAAGAGTCAGCTCATTCAGTCTTGGGGTCAGAGCTTGTTGATTTTCTTGGTATTGTTCCTGCTACTGTTTCCTTTACCTTCACATGCAATTTAATTAAAATGTTGGATAATGAGAATTTCCCCTGGATGATTGACTCCATATGATAGAGTTGCCACAAGATATGACTAAACTTTTACTGGGCTTTGATTTTTGAGCAGTGTTTACGGCATTGGTGAGGCCGCAGCTGGAGTACTGTGTTCAGTTTTGGGCGCCGCACCCGCGCAAGGATATTTTGGCCTTGGAGGGAGTGCAGAGGAGGTTTACTAGGCTGATACCGGAGTTGAGGGGGTTGAGCTATGAGGAGAGGCTGAATAAACTGGGCTTGTACTCGTTAGAGTTTAGAAGAATGAGGGGAGATCTCATTGAGACGTATAAGATGATGAATGGGATGGATAGGATAGAGGTGGAGAGACTCTTCCCGCTCAAAAAAGACAGTAGGACTAGAGGGCACAGCCTCAAGATAAAAGGGGGGGCGGTTTAGAACGGAGTTGAGGAGGAACTTCTTCACTCAAAGGGTGGTGAATCTCTGGAATTCTCTGCCCGTTGAAGTGGTGGAGGCTGCCTCGCTCAATATTTTTAAGATGCGGGTTGATGGGTTTTTGATAAGAGAGGGGATTAAGGGTTATGGGGAGGGGGCGGGAAAGTGGAACTGAGCCACGACAGATCAGCCATGATCTTATTGAATGGCGGGGCAGGCTCGAAGGGCTAGATGGCCTACTCCTGCTCCTATTTCTTATGTTCTTATGTTCTTATAAAATGACGATATTCATTCAAATCTCATAAAATAAACCATAGCTGTTCCACTTAAAGGTGACATTTCCTTAATATGTTTAGTTTGTTATATATGTTTATGCATTTTATTCTTAATTGAATTTAACAAGTTAATTTTGACAAATAGCATTTTATTTATGTAGTCTACCATAGAACAGGATCAGAATTCATTAACATTGACATATTTGCACAAAGTTGCATGAATAGATTGTCAATTAATAAAATAATTACAATCAGTTAAATTATTTAACCTTGCAAACCTCTGTTTATAACTTAAGATTTGCATGCTGATAATTTGCCCTTGAAGGGTGAAGCTTACTTTCTGTTGAAAGGAATTCTTGACTTTAAATTGGAATTTTACAAAATGCATGCACTACCGACACATGTTGGAGTTTGTCCAAAAGATTGAGAGCGCTTCTGGCATTGTGTTTCTGACATGTCATTTGTTTGCCTGACATCAGACTCCTGAAGCAGTTGCTTTGCTTGGAACTCAGTTGCACTTCGAGAATCCCGGGAGTCATAGAGTCACACAGTGCAGAAGAGGCCCTACGGCACATTGAGTTTGCACTGACAACTACTACTAAGGTCATATTAATCCCATTTTCCAGCACTTGTCCCATATCCTTGAATGTTACGATATTTCAAGTGCTCATCCAAAGACTTTTTAAAGGTTGTAAGTTTTCCGGCCTCCAGTACCTTCTCAGGCAGCACATTCCAGATTGTCATCACCCTCCTAAGTGGTCTTTTTTTTCTCTCAAATCCCCTCTGAATTTCCTGCCCCTTAAACTCTGCCCACTCATGATTGACCCCAAAACCAAGGGAAACAGCTGCTCCCTACTCACCTTGTCCATGCCTCATAATCTTACACACCTCAGTTATGGCACCCCCCAGCCCTTCCGGCTTTCTCTATCCTAAAGAAAACAATTCAAGCCTTTTCACACTCTCCTTGCGGCACAAATGCTCCATCCCAGGCAACATCCTGGCGAACATCCTCTGTACCCCCTCCAGCGCAATCTTAGTGGGGACATATCTCTCTGCATCAATAGGGATGAAGTGGAAATGGTCAAGAGCTTCAAGTTTCTCCGTGTCCAGATCACCAACAACCTGTCCTGGTCCCTCTATGCCAAAGTTACAATTAAGAAAGCTCACCAACGCCTCTGCTTTCTCAGGCAGCTAAGGAAATTTGGCATGTCTGCATGACTCTCACCAATTTTTATAGGTGCACATAGAAAGCATTCTTTCTAGTTGTATCACAATTTGGTATGGCTCCTGCTTTGTCCAAGACTGCAAGAAACTACAGAGGGTCGTGAACAAAGCCCAGTCCATCACGCAAACCAGCCCCCCACCCATTGATGCTGTCTACACTTCCTGCTGCCTTGGTAAAACAGCCAGCATAATCAAGGACCCTGGGCAAAGTCTCTTTCGCCTTCCTTCAGGAACAAGATACAAAAGTCTGAGATCACGTACCAACCAACTCGAGAATAATCTCTTCTCTGTTGTCATCAGACATTTGAATCGAGCTACTTTAAGTTGATTTTTCTCTATACCCTATCTATGACTGGAACACTATATCCTTGCACCCTCTCCTTTCCTTCTCTATGGAGAGTATGCTTTGTTTGTATAGCATGCAAGAAACACTACACTGTATACTAATGCATGTGACATAAATCAAATCAAATCCTATAGTAAGGTGAACTGCGCGCAGTACTCCAGCTGTGGCCTAACTGATGTTTTGCGCAGCTCCAACATTACCTCCTTGCTCTTATACTAAGTACCACAACTGATAAAAGGAAGTGTTCCATATGCTGTCTTAATTACTCTATTCTGCCACCTTCGGGGATCTGTGAATAAGTACCCAAGATCCATATGGTTCTCTAAGCTTTCTAGTGTCCCGCCATTCATTAACCGCTCCCTTGTGTTATTACTTCTTTCAAAGTGCATCACCGTGCACTGATCTAGTTTAAAAACCATCCACCACTGCTCTGCCCAACTGACCAACCCACCTGTATCTTGTTGTGACCCACGATCACCTCCTACACTGTTAACAACCCTACCAATCTTGATGTCATCTGCAAACTTACTTATCATTTCCCCCTATATTCTCACCTGTGTTATTTATGTATATAACAAGAAATAAGGGACTCACCACTGAACCTTGTGGTATGCCACTGGACACTGGCCTCCAGTCACTCAAACAGCCTTCTACCACCACCCTTTGTGTCCTATTACTAAGCCAGTCTCAGGACCATCTCCCCAAGTATTCCCTTGGGAGATCCTGGCTTGTGGCCAACTGAAACAGCGAACTCTCATTCAGGAATACACTCACCACATTGACAGGCTTCTTTGGGATTATGCAGAGGCAAAGTCAAGGTAGCAGAGTGAGTGCTCAAACCTCCAAATAGCCCATCTACCCAAGCCTTCAAACACCACCTGCCAAACTCTACAAATCAACATTGAACCTGTCAGTCATCTAAAAAACCAGTTGAGCTGCACTGGAATCAAGCTATCCTAAATTCCAAATGATTGTCTAATAAGAAGACATTACAAATAATCATTGCCTACACTACTCACTACAGAAACTCATTGAGTGTAAAGCACTTTAAGATGTCCAGTGGCTGTGAAAAGCATAATATATATGCAAGTCAATTTTTCTTAAACACATTTGGCAATTTTAGATGATTTCATTAAATGTATGGATGTATATACTGTCATGATTAAGGAGGCAAAAAGAAGTGTGAATTGAGTTTAGTTGTGGTAACCTTAACCAATAACTAGCTTTCTTTCTCTCCCTTTCTCACTGACTCTCACTTGCTGTCATTCAAGGGCTCTTGCTTTCTTTTTGCACCCTTTCCCTACCCCTTTGTCCTCACGCACATCAAAAAAAATCCTGTTTTTCTTCAATGTGTTAAGTATTTGTTGGGATGATGGCAGACCTGCAAAAAAGGGAGTTGAGCTTGGCGTCACCTAGTGGGTACAAGCAAGCCTGGGACTCAGCTGCAGCATTGTGTGTGCCTTCTGCAATTTATTCAAATCCTCTGATGTGTTGCTCACTTTGGATATTAGGTGAGTGGAGCTGTGAAGGACGGACATATACACTGATTTCCTTTTCGAATTCTGGACGCTTTAACTGCTTATCATGATAGAAATGTTATTCTTAGGGAAGTCTAGTGGAATAGATTAGGGACAGGTACAATTACTGTACATCATAGAATCCATACAGTGCAGAAGGAGGCCATTTAGTCCATTTGAGTCTGCACCGACTCTCCGATACATCTTACTCAGGCGCCCCGCCCTGCCCTATCCCTGTAAACCCATGTGTTTACCTCACCAAATCCCCTAATCTACATACCTTTGGACACTAAGGGACAATTTAGCATGGCCAATTCACCTAACCCGCACATCATTGGACTGTGAGAGGAAACTAGAATATCCAGAGGAAACCCAAGGAGACACGGAGAGTGTGCAAACTCCACACACAGTCATCCAAGACTGGAATTGAACCCAGGTCCCTAGTGCTATAAGACAGCAATGCTAACCACTGCTAACTAATCATGTTAATCATCATCAGATTTTTTTTTTCTGAAGGGTGGTCATGAAGATTGCTTTTGTAAATCTGGGAGAAAATGAAGATTATGGGCTTGTAACTCTCCCCTTGCTATTTTTTCAAGCAGGAGAACTCTTTCTATGATTCTATGATAACTGACAAGGCACATAACCTGCTGGGGAGAATGGCATTAACAGATTTTCATAAGTCACCAAAAGACTCCATGTATAAATACATTTTGGATATCATGTTAAATTGGCTGCAATAGTGCAGAAGTTAAATGATCAGAAATGAATTTTACAGTTTTTATTTGTTTATTTCTGCCGTCTGACTATCTATCAGTCACCCCAATATTTTGCATCAGATTTTACTCCTCACCCTCCTTTCCTGCCATTTCATGTTTTTTCTTCTATCCTTAATCTCTTTAGATAAGTAGATATATTGTTGGCCCTATCATTGTCAGGTCCCAGATTCCCCATTTGCCTTGTTTCTGATAAATTTACGTTTCCAGCAATTTATGACACAGATGATATTCAATCTGATGGGTGCTGCAAAAGATCAAACTTGCGTTACATGCTCTGAACCAGCTAAATTTAGCCCATAATTGCGTAAACCAAGACTGCAATGTGGATTGGGAATTTTTTGTTTTTACCTCAATATGTTAGTGCCTTTCATGAAGAAAGGAGGTCTGTTAGTGCAGTCTAATTTGGCAGCAGCATGATCAAGCAGGCGGCAGATATGAATTACCTAGGCAATGCATGTTCCTTTCCTCTGAGGAAGTAACAAGGCCCTCTCAGAGCAACTGCTTATAAAGTAAGTCACTTGCTAAGAAATCACAAATGTTGTCTTCCTCCTGCCAGTTCTGGTCTAGGGCATTTGAGTTGAGGTGCCTATCCTAAATTTGTGAAAATGGTAATAACTGTACCAGCAGGTTACAAAATCATGAAGGAAAATTTACACTTGTATAATGCATTTCGTAGCCTCTGGCATTCCCAAAGTGCTTTACCAAGACCTCAGGTTGCACTTTGACACTTCACACCTTTGTTCTGCCATTCATACGTTCCAATCTCTTAATGGATGCTCTTTGCACCATTCTCAGCCTTATCACCATTTACATTCCCTTTGTCCGTGCCATTACTATAAATTACTGCCCTCCCCCAATCCCTCCGTCACATTCTCAGTATAAATCTCGTCCTATTATCTTGTCTTTAGCTCTCTTGTTTTTGATAAGAGAGGGGATTAAAGGTTATGGGGAGAGGGCGGGAATGTGGAACTGAGCCATGACAGATCAGCCATGATCTTATTGAATGGCGGGGCAGGCTCGAAGGGCTAGTTGGCCTACTCCTGCTCCTATTTCTTATGTTCTTATGTTCTGAGGAAGGGTCATCCAGACTCTCAGCATTGGCTCCATTCTCTCCCCATAGATGCTGTCTGATCCGCTGAGATTTTCCAGCATTTTCTGTTTTTGTTTCGGATTCCAAATTCTGCAGTATTTTGCCTTGATCTTATTATTTTCATGCAGTTAGTTGAGTGATGAGTATTGACTCGGACACCAAGTAGAACTCTCCAGCTCTTCTTCAGGGTAATTCCAAGGGGTTTTTTGTGTCCAGCCGAGGGAGCAGATGTTTCATTCGCAAGCTAATATTTTCTCTGAGTGCAACATTCCTTCGGTGCTGAGTGAGAGGGTCACTATCAGCTCAAGTTTTGGGCTCAAGTTTCTGCAGTGTGATTTGAACCCTCCTTAACACACATCAGCTTGTGTTATCAACTGTGCCTTGGTTGACACAGTCTAGATTCTTTCACATGAATTGCCTCAAACTACATGTATCCAAAGACAAAAGGAAGTGTCTGTGAGCAGAGCTCAAAAAGGTCAAAAAACCCTTGACTGCAAAGAGACACAATTCTGAGGTATCTAATTGTGACTTTATAATTTTTTCCCTGTGACTTCAAGAAGAATAATCAGACTCCAAGGACAGGCTCAGATGTTGCTGGATATTGGAGATGTATCCAGAGGCAATGACGTCTTCGAAGATATCAGTGAATATGAGATGAGCACTAGTAATAAACAAAAACTGCTATTGCTGTTTGGTAGCATGCTGTCTAGTCCCTTTTAGGGGGAAGCCTGCTATTTTTGAACAAAATTAGAAAATGAGCAACACTACTGAATTGTGATTTATTGCAGATTACAATCCCCAAAGTATCAGTAAAATCTCCGTTTAAGAGATGAAGAATTTATACTTTACACCCTTTTGTTTTGTATCTACTTGCTGCTTCTTAGTGGCATCTTGGGAAAGCACAGCATCAGGTTGTACAATAATAAAAGCAGAAAATGCAATTTACCATTTATATAGATGATCTGGAGGAGGGAACCGAGTGTAGGGTGTCGAAATTTGCTGATGACACCAAGATTGGCGGAACGGCAAATTGTGCGGAGGGTGTGGAGAGTCTACAGAAGGATCTAGATAGGCTGGGCGAATGGGCCAGGAAATGGCAAATGGAATTTAATGTTGGCAAGTGCGAGGTGGTCCACTTTGGTAGGAATAATGGTAGGAAGGATTATTACTTACGTGGCGAAAAACTGCAGCAGGCGATGGTGCAGAGGGACCTCGGGGTCCTTGTGCATGAGTTGCAAAAACCCAGCTTGCAGGTGCAGCAGGTGATCAGGAAGGCGAATGGGATGCTGGCCTTCATAGCGAGGGGGATTGAATATAAAAGTAGGGAGGTCTTGCTGTGGCTGTATAGGGCATTGGTGAGGCCGCAGCTGGAGTACTGTGTGCAGTTTTGGGCGCCGTACTTACGCAAGGATATTTTGGCCTTGGAGGGAGTGCAGAGGAGGTTTACTAGGCTGATGCCAGAGTTGAGGGGGTTGAGCTATGAGGAGAGGCTGAATAAACTAGGCTTGTACTCGTTAGAGTTTAGAAGAATGAGGGGAGATCTCATTGAGACGTATAAGATGATGAATGGGATGGATAGGATAGGGGTGGAGAGACTCTTCCCACTCAGAAAGGATAGTAGGACTAGGGGGCACAGCCTCAAGATAAAGGGGGGCGGTTTAGAACGGAGTTGAGGAGGAACTTCTTCACTCAAAGGGTGGTGAATCTCTGGAATTCTCTGCCCGTTGAAGTGGTGGAGGCTACCTAGCTAAATTTTCAAGACACGGGTTGATGGGTTTTTGATAAGAGAGGGGATTAAGGGTTATGGGGAGAGGGCGGGAATGTGGAACTGAGCCACGACAGATCAGCCATGATCTTATTGAATGGCGGGGCAGGCTCGAAGGGCTAGATGGCCTACTCCTGCTCCTATTTCTTATGTTCTTAGTTCTTAAACACTCAGCAGGTCTGGCAATACCTGCGGAGAGAGAAACATTTTGCTTCAATAATCTTTCATTAGAATTTGATTTATTATTGTCACATGTATTGGAATACAGTAAGAAGTGTTGTTTCTTGCATGCTATACAGACAAAACATGCTGTTCACACAGCAAATAGGGGAGAAGGAAAGGTGAGGATACAGAATATAGTGTTGCAGTTACAGATCAGGTTTAGAGAAAGACCAGCTTAATATATGCTAGGTCCGTTCAAAAGTCCGATGGCAGCAGGGAAGGAGCCGAACAGAGCACAGTTTGACGTGAACGTTGGAATTGCAATGAATCAAACCCAAATGGCACAAAATTCTAGTTGTCAGTCATTCGCCATTCCCATACAGTGATGCCCATGAGAAGCCAAACTTTCACACTGATATCTCCTATAGCCAATTGTCTAAGTTTATCATTTGACCACCTGGCTCATCAAAGTGAAGTTAGATCACGCATGAGCATGAAATCATGGCACACTGGGCAAGCCATCATTTGGCACTGGGATTTCACTGTGAAAGGATGTTCAAAGCTTGTGGGTATGGCTATCCCTGTGAGAAAGTTAGGAGTATTGTCATTCAGAGAGTAGATGAAATTGATACAGCAAGTTGAAAACAACGGGTGAAGCGCAAAGCAGAGATTGTGAAGAATGGGCCAATCCACCATTAAGTTTCTCCACCAAGAGGAAATACAGAACAAGGAGGAACACGGTGAGGAACCAACCTGATGACAAGGTACCTCTTGCCTGCTTGTGGGAAAGCCGGCATGGAAATTCCAACAGAGAAACCTAGAAACTTATGCGGTCGTGGAAGGTGCCCTGCACTGCAGTGGAATTAATAGAGATGCAGTTATAGATGCAGTACATTCTCCAACTGACAAGGTGAAAGAGACCGATGACCTTGAAGAGGTCAGTGAATGCTTGTCTGCCTGATTCCCCAGATTAATTTCACATTGACTGTCGAGATGCCTCTGGATTTCTCACGGCAGCACGTACATACTAAAAACATGTTTGAACGCACTGATAACATCACAGACAGTAAGCAGAAAAAGATTTCAGAGATTTTACAGAGCTAACTCCCAGCATTTTTAAATGCACAGATCCAGCCTTTTACAAGGTCAGGCCATTGTAAGAGGTAAACCAATTGAATAAAGGCTTTTTCACACTGCTCTCCTGTGTTTTAATTTGGCATTTGAATCTGTTTCTTTTGACACGGACTGCACCTAACGGCATGTCATTTACATAGAAATGCGTTCATGTGGGAATGGGACCTCCTCAGCTATCATGAAGTTCCATTTAATGTGAATTTGTGAGCAAATCTATTAAGATTCAACTCATTAGGATTCTATTGTAATAGGGTTTGAGCACGTGAAAAGAGTGAGGATAGGAAGAAGAACCAATGGAAAGTTCTGTGATTGGGTGGAGAACAGGACAGCTTAAACAGCAAAAGCTCTCATTGTACAAAGCCAAAGGGAATGGTAATGGGACAAGAAACAAAAGGTGTGTAGAGGAGTGAATGGTAATGGGACAAGTAAAGAAACAAAAGGTGTGTAGAGGAGTGGTTGACAGGGGAGCAGCTATCTGAATGAATAGGAAAAAGATTAAGAAAAAACAAATTAACCAGTTTAAAAAAAACACCGAACAAAGTGGGGCAAAGCTCAAGATCTAATATTGCTGAACTCAGTGTTGAGTCCAGAAAGTCAAAGGTGAGATGTTGTCCTTTGAGCTTGTGTTGAACTCCATTGGAACATTTCATAGGCTAATGACAGAGAGGTCAGAGTGAAAGCAAGGTGAAGAATTGAAATCACAGGTAATGAGAAGCTGAGTGGAGGTGTTCCCCAAAGTGATTACCCAGTCTGTTTAATTCCTCCAATGTAGAGGCAACCACATCATGAGTAGCAAACCGTATACCACATTGAAAGGAGGAGTGTTTGGGGCCTTGGATGATATTGAGGGAATAGGTAAAAGGACATTACAGCACTGCTGTGCCTTTTTGTATCTCCAGACTTGACTATTCAATGCTCTCTTGATCAGCCTCCCTTCTCACCGATGTAAACTTAAGGTCATGTACACACAGATCCAGTTTGCCCATCACCCCTGTGCTTATGTATGGGGAGGTGATCAGAAACCTACTAAAAGATTTTGTTTCTACTATGAGTGCTGATCATTTTCTAATACCCCACAACAGTCCTGGAAGGGCTTGAGGTAGCAGAAAGCACCTGTTGTCTTTGCCAAATTTATTAAAGTCCTTTGAGAAGAGAACAAGCAGGATGAATAAAAAGGTATCTGATATAGTAAATCTCTAAAAGGCACAGAAAAAGAGCTCATATTGGTGATGTAGCTGCATAGGTAGAGAATTGGCTGATGGGCAACAGAGTTGGGATAAATGCATCATTTTTCAGATGGCAAATATAATTAATAAAAGGCAGCAAACATCAGCATTGGGGTTGACAGACTGTATTGTTGCCAAATTTGTAGATGTTACAAAAATAGGTAGGACAGTAACTTGTGAGAAAGAGAAAAGAATCTGCAAAGGGATAGAAATTGGTTAAGTGAATGGGCAAAAAAAAACTACAGAATATAATGTGGGGATTTTGAGGTTGTCTGTTTCAGCAGGGAGAATGGAAAAGCAGAATATTTATTTAATGGAGAGAGATCATAGACTGCTGCAGTACAGAGGGATTTGAATGTTCTAGTCCGTGAATCACAAGGAATTAGAATTCAGAGGCAGCAAGTAATTAGGAAGGCAAATAGGGGGATTGAGTATAAAAGTAGGGAAGTCTTGCTGCAAAGGACAGGGGTGATGGGTACAACTGTTGGTGAAACTACTCCTGCAGTACTGTTTGCAGTTTTGGTCTCCTTAAGAGCATAAGACATAGGAGCAGAATTAGACCACTTGGGCCATCAAATCTGTTCTGTCATTCAATTATGGCTGATATTTTTCTCATCCCCATTCTCCTGCCTTTTCCCCATCAACCCAATCCCTTATTAATCAAGAACCTATCTATCTCTGTCTTTAAAGACACTCAGTGATCTGACATCTGCAACCTTCCATGGTAAAGGAGCAATATACTTTGAAAGCAGCTCAGAGAAGGTTCACCCAGTTGATTCCTGAGATGAAGTGGTTGCCTAATGTGGAAAGGTTGAGCAGTTTGGGCTTACGTCAATGGAAGTTTAAAAGGATGAGAGATGATCTTCTTGAAACGTAAAATTCTGAGAAGGCTTCACAGGTTAAATTCTGGGAGGATGTTTCATTTTGTGGGAAAATCTAGAACAATGGGACACAGTTTAAAATTTAGAGGCCTCCATTTAAGATTCAGATGAGGAATTTTTTTCTTCATTCAGGGATTTTTGTGTCTTCGGAGTTCTCTTCCATAAAGAGCAGAGCAGATTGATTCATTGAATATGTTCAAAACTAAGTCAGATTTTTGATCAACAAGGCAGTCAAGGATTATGAAGACTGGCAGAAAAGCAGAGTTAAGGCTACAATCAGATCAACCATGATTTATTGAAAGGCAGAACAAGCTCACTGCGCCAAATGGCCTATTCCTCCTCCTTACGATGTTATTTGTGTCCTTGTTGGCTGATTTTATAGCTCCTTGCGATATTTAGCTGAAGGAGATACAAGACCAACAGGATTCCAGCAGATGGTCATTTGAAGCTGTGCAGTTTTTGACAAAGATATTTCTTAATAGTACAATCAGTCCACGCTAAAGTTGTGGTTGCAATCCTGAAAATTGTTCCTTTAAGTGGAAGAATTTTAAGAAATCAATATTAATGCCCAAGCTCAGGTCCTTTGGACATTTCTTGCCTGGAAAAACAAATTTACAAGTTGAAATGCATGTACTTGAGTAGCTCTATGCATTAAGCTGGAATAACTTGTAAAGTAAAATAAATCACTGAATGCAAGAGAAAAACTATGTTGGCCCATAACTTCGGATTTCCACTGCTTCATACCCCTGGGATACCTCAAAGATGCACTGGGACACCTCCCCCTGGCCAGTCAAGTTTCAGTGCAGGGATTGGATGGCACTGGGAACCTTCCAAAACTCTGGTTTGAATCCCTAACTTTGGGTGATTCTGGCTGTCTTACAGCAATAGTTACCTGGGAGAAGTCAGGAGAATTAAAACCACTTCCAACTGTTGGCTAACTAGTGCTTACACCCAGCCCTCATTCCTCTGCCCCACCTTGGGATCTCCCAGGTTGGATGTGGTGGCAGTTTCTCATCCCTGCCTCTTTCTGTCCTGGCAGTCTTGTCAGAACATGGTGGCAGCTGGCCCAGAGTGCAGTGCACAGTGCCAAAATGCAGCTGATGTAAAACTGAAAACGGCATTGCAAATTGAAAAAACAGGCCAACACGAATAAACAAAAAGATGTTAAGCAGGGTGACTCAAAGCAAGAACTCACTGTAATGGCATATTAGTCACCCCACTTAAACAGGGCAGTCCTCTACCAATATTCACATTTCACACAATACAAATAAAGGTCACTCCGTTTGATTCTCCTTCCGTTCGTGGATATCATGAACCATGGAAGATGCAACTTTCAAGTTTTCACGTCATTTTCACTTCCTTGAAACAAGGCTGCCATGGATTAAGGAATCATGAGTGCTTCTGACAGCATAACAAGTCCACGTTGAGAAAGCACATTACCTTCAGGGTTGTCTGCGATATGTTGTTGTGTAGTGACCATTTAGATACATCATTAACTCTTCGCATTTGAGGAATACCGATTGTTGGTACGGGTAGCATGGTGGCACAGTTAGCACTGCTGCCTCACAGCAACAAGGACTTTGGTTCGATTCACAGCTTTGATCACTGTCAGTGTGGAGTTTGCACGTTCTCCAGGTGACTGCGTGGATTTCCTCCGGGTGCTCCAGTTTCCTCCCACAGTCTGAAAGATGTGCTGGTTAGGTGCAATGACCCGAATAGGTGCCGGACTGTGGCAATTTGGGGAATTTCACAATAACTTCATTGCAGTCTTAATGTAAGCCTGTCTTGTCTGTCCAGTGGCCAAATGTGAAGAAGTTGTTGAGCCTTCTGAGTGATGTATTCTGTGGCCTGATAAGTCCAATGACCACAAGCAAGCCAAAACTGCAGATGGTCTCAAAACAAACCTGGAAATGACCAAATATGTAAACATTGAAAACCACATTGATTTGTTGGCCACTGATATGGCAGCACTGCTGTTACATGATGTCTGGAAGCCTTCCAAATATACATAGATCTGTCTCTGACTCAGTGCTAAACCTTAGCCTCTTTTAGTTGGGCCTGGCATTGTCAATATATTATGTAACAGAATGATGGTTCATGTTGTGTGCCTCTTGGGATCATGGATAATCATTTTTGATTCTTGCTGGTCTTCATCTGATAACGATGACAACAACAGCAGCAAAAATAAATAACTTTGACACTACACAATGCTAGCCAATGACTCGCCATGTTTAACAGCCTTACAATTGCTGAAATCCCCTACCATCAACATCCTGGGCAATTGATCAGAACCTTAACTAGACCAGCCCCAAAAATACTTGGGAACAAGAGCAAGTAAGAGGATGGGAGTTCTGCAGCGTATAATTCCTGACTAAGCTGCCAAAACCTGTCCACTGTCAACAAGTCAGCATGCATGAGTGCTGCCAAAGTAACATTCAAGATGATTGATATCATGCAGGACAAAATAGCCTGTTTGGTGGGCACTCCACCCTCAACTTTCACCCCCTCCATCAGCAATCTACAATGGTGGCAGTGTGTGCCATCTGCAAGGTGTACCACAGAAACTGACCAAGGCTTGGTCATGTAAAGTTGCCTGTAAATGCCACCTGTACATTTCCCTCCATGTCACATGCCATCCTGACTTCATAACTTAATATCTGTTACTTTCCTGTCACTGGGTCACAGTCCTGGAACTCCCTCTTTAACAGCACTGTTGATGCACCTACACCTCAAAGTCTGCAGTGGTTCAATGAGATGATTCAACACCACCTTCTCAAGGCCAGTTCAGGATAGCTAATAAATGCTGGTCTTGCTAGTAATGCCATCGTCCCACAAGTGAATTAAAAAAAAGTAACAGCAACTTGTATTTCTGTAGTACCTTTAATAAAATGTTGCAAAGCATTCCATCGGAGTGGAATCAACCAAAATTTGACACCAAGCCAAGTAAGGGACATAACAAAGAACAAAGAAAATTATTGCTCAGAAACAGGTCTTTCAACCCTCCAAGCCTGCATCGACCATGCTGCCCAACTTAATTAATACCCCGTACCCTTACGCGGACCATATCCCTCTATTCCCATCCTATTCATGTACTTGTCAAGACACCCCTTAAAAGTCACTACCATATCTGCTTCCACTATCTCCCCCAGCAATGAGTTCCAGATACCCACTACTCTCTGTATATAAAATCTGCCTTGTACATCTCCTTTAAACCTTGCCCCTCACCTTAATCTGAAATGATAGGCTGAGTGAGTAGGCGAGGACCTGGCAGATGGAGTACAATGTTAGCAAGTGTGAGGTTATCCACTTTGGCAGGAATAATCGTAGGAAGGATTGCTATTTAACGGGCGAAAAGCTGCAGCATGCTACAGTGCAGAGGGACCTGGGGGTCCTTGTGCATGAGTCACAAAATCCCAGTCTGCAGGTGCAGCAGGTGATCAAGAAGGCGAATGGGATGCTGGCCTTTATAGCGAGGGGGATAGAATATAAAAGCAGGGAGGTCTTGCTGCAACTGTACAGGGCACTGGTGAGGCTGCAGCTGGAGCACTGTGTGCATTTTTGGTCGCCACACTTGCGCAAGGATATTTTGGCCTTGGAGGGAGTGCAGAGGAGGTTCGCTAGGCTGATAGCAGAGATGAGGGGGTTGGACTATGAAGAGAGACTGAATAGACTGGGACTGTACTCGCTGGAGTTTAGAAGGATGAGGGGGGATCTTATAGAGGCGTATAAGATAATGAAAGGGATGGATAGGGTAGAGGTAGAGAGATTCTTCCTGCTCAGAAAGGACAGCAGGACTACAGAGCACAGCCTCAAGATGAGGGGGGGGTGCAGTTTAGAACAGAGTCGAGGAGGAACTTCTTCACTCAAAGGGTGGTGAATCTCTGGAATTCTCTGCCCGTTGATGGAGGCTACTTCGCTAAGTATATTTAAGACACGGGTAGATAGGTTTTTGGTAGGCAAGGGAATTAAGGGTTATGGGGAGAAAGCGGGAAAGTGGAACTGAGGCACTTCAGATCAGCCATGATCGTATTGAATGGCGGGGCAGGCTCGAAGGGCTAGATGGCCTTTCCTGCTCCTATTTCTTATGTTCTTAACCCCCTCGTAATTAACTCTTTCACGTGGGAAAAAGCTTCTGACTGTCCACTTTGTCCAAGCCTCTCATAATCTTGTAGACTTCTATCTTGTAGCTCCATCGCTCCAGTGAGAACGAACTAAATTTCTCCCACCTCTAATGCCTTCCATACCAGGCAACATCCTGGTAAATTTTTTCTGTACCCTCTTCAAAGCTTCCACATCATTTTAAGATATGAGAGCAAGTAATGAAGATGTTGGTCAAAGAGAGGAGGAGAGAGACAGCTAAATAGGCAGAGAGGTTTCGGGAGGGAATTCAGATGCTTCTAATGTGGGTTCCTTCACTACTAAATAACTACGCTGCAGAGTTAATTGAACTGTTGCAGGAATGAAATACACTGATTGCTGACCTAAGAGATTTTCCCAGGGCAAATTTTGCAGTGGTGGTATGTGAACACTGCAGGACTCAAGACTCTGGACACTGGCAACAAGCAATTTTCATGCAGTCGTATGTCTGTTTACTCCAGCAATATTATCCAGCTCAGGTATAACAGACTGAGGCAGTCAAACAACCATTTAGTTTGTCATATCTCCTTGCAGTGAGGTCCTTTTGGAGTCACAATATTTGTCTGGAGAGTATAATCCTGTTTGCTCTTTTATAGGAGGGGCCGATGACAATCTAATTGAAGGAGGAGGGACTAAATTTGTCTGCAAACCTGGAGCTCGGAACATCACGGTTATCTTCCATCCATTGCTGAGGTATGGTCTGAGTCAGAAATCAAGGTATTGGCTGATATCTGAAATTATTTTTCGATACAAATTACTTTTATAGCTTTTCACCTTTTGCTATTAGAGACAGTTGTTGAATTGCCCAAACCTTTTCACACCATAGAATCTAGAAATATCAAGTACAGTTATGTTGAATCTACAGGGACAATTTTTCTGATTTTTATCCTAATATCCTTTTTGAATTAAATTCAGTGCTGCAGAAAAATATGTATCATTGTTTGCGAGGCTTTCTAATTATAAAGACATATATATGGGCCATCTGGAAGAAAATTTCACTCAACACAAAATCTCTCAACTTGAAAAGTAACCAAAGGTGCTCATGATTCCCTTCTCATTACTAACTGCATTCAAGATTTCTGCAGGGTATTCCAGCTAAGTTCAGGAACTTGATGTGTGTGGAAATCTGACTCCTACCAATTTGTGGTTCAGCAAGTGACAGCACTTCATACATTGCACAAGCAATCTGCCATCATCTTCGTATCTTTGTTACATGACCATCATTTTCTAAACTTTGTGGCCCTTCAGATCTGTTCACACACCCAAATGGCTCAGGCTCAGCACTTGCAGGCAAAGGTGAATATTTACTCCTGATATCCAATTGTCATTTAATTTTCTGTGCTATTTCCCCATCATCTCTCTGGGCTCTCTGAAGATGACAGTCAGTTAAGGTTAAGTAATGGTGAGTTGAGACTGGCTTTGCAATGTGGAATCATGCCAATTCAAAATGCCAAATTTTACTTCATTTAGGACCTTTAACAGCTGGCCAAGGGAGGAGTAAACCTTTGCGTCACCTGTTCTGCACAGCATTTGAGTCCAGACTTCGGAAGTTCAAAATATAACGCTCCAATTTGTTCTCAAAGTTTATGCCCAGAAAACAAAATCACTTAAAGTAAACTTGGATATAGGTTTTGGTGCACATTTTTAACATTTTTCTTGGTTGCATTAAACTCCTGTCTTGTCAGTTGCTTTGTTTATCATCCATGTTAGTTGCTAAGGTGGCTTCAGTCAATAACACAACAGATGGACTACAGTGGTTCATGAAGGTGGCTCACTACCACCTTCTCAAGGATAATTGGAAATGAGCAAAAAATGTTGGAGTTGTCAGCAGTGATCATACCCCCGTGAAAGACTAACACACATTGTGAAAAGATGCATTCTGGGTACAAGTTTTCCTGACTGGCGTTGGACAAACAATGTGTACCAGTGAGCATAGAGTCAGCTCCTACCTTGTACCCTTTTCGGTATATTTGTAAATAGTTTTAAGAGCCAGTAAAGATTCAGGGTGGGATTTTCCAGGCACATCACCCCAAAACCAGAAAATCCTGCGCGAGGCCAATGGACCATTTAATGGAACAGTACTGGCAGAATGCTGGCAGAAAGAGGGGAACAATGTAATGGAAAAATGTGTTTTGTGGTTGTTGAAAATGGCAGAGGATGATCTTTTGAATGCAGAGGCTGGATGGGGAAAGTGAGGACAAGAGGGATGTATCATTGTTCTGGCAAGGAAGAAGGGAGGGAAGGAGGGATAGAAAGATGTGTGGATAAAGGTGCAGGCAATGGGTCAAACGTGGTTGAGTATCCTGTCAACCATTGCGGGGAAAAGCTGTTAAGGAAAAAAGCAGACATGTCACAATCAGATTATTGTGTTATTTACAAGTCTCCTCCTTTTACTTCATTTTTTAATTATGATTAAATGACAAACACAGGAAAATTTGAGAAGCTGAGACTAAGTTTTGGTTGGAAAATAGGAATTTTTTCATTTCATTGATTGAAAATCTTGGAGATGAATTCCTGACCCACTATAGCACCACCACTAGAAGCAGGGTGTAATTACAGCATGACAAATTTAATAGGCAGTTACCATTATGTGTGTGGGGGAGAAATTAGGATCACATTGTTTTGCCAATTATATTGTACTGATTGATTGAGGTTATCGTCACAAAATGGTGTTTTTCTAATTATATTGTAGGCAGTAATCTCAGTATGTGATTGTCAGAAAGAGGTGGGTTAACCCTATGATAGGCTGAAGCCTTCATCCCTCCCATTTCATCATCTAAGAAAAAGTGCTGCGGTGGTGACACGGTCATATCATTGGCCTTTTGGGAACATGTATTCAAATCCAACCATGTCAACTGATGGAATTTAAATTCAATTGATAAATCTGGAATATAAAGTTAATCTCATGTTGGTGACAATGAATTTATCTGTTGTAAAAACCCATCTAGTTCATTAATGTCCTTCATCCTTACCCAGTCTGGCTGACATGTGATTCCAGACTCTCAGCAATGTGGTTGACACTAAATTGCATGGCAAGCCATTCAATTTGAGAACAATTAGGGATGGGCAACAATATTCGACATGTCAGCACTACTCAGAATTCATGAAGTGATCTGATAGGGACGGCAAGGTGGCACAGCGGTTAGCTCTGCAGCCTCACAGCTCCATGGACCCAGGTTCAATTCCAGCCTTGAGTGACTCTGTGTGGAGTTTGCACATTCTCCCCATGTCTGTGTGGGTTTTCTCTGGGTGCTCTGGTTTCCTCCCACAATCCAAAGATGTGCAGGATTGGTGGATTTGCTACGTGAAATTGCCCTTTATTCCCAAAATGTGTAGGTTAGATGGATTAGCCATGATGAATATGTGGTGTTTACAGGGATAGAATGGGGAGAGCAGCTGGGTATGATGCTGTTTCAGAGAGGCAGTGTGGACTCAATGGGCCCAACGGCCCCTCTTGCACTATAGGGATTCTATGAAAGAATAAAGAAAAAAATGACAATTGATGTGCTCTAACTGACGTTTAAAATTCGACAATATTTTCATGTAATTTCAGATTTTATCATTCAACCTTGGACAGCTTGCCTCCACACAGTTTCATAATTAGATTATAAATATTAAAAACTTCCTTCCTACTTTAAAGATATTTTTACCCACATTAAAAATGTCCTAAACAAATGTCACTTAATCTTGTTTTTGCTCATTGAGGCGCAAAAGAATGCAAAGATTGAATTACAAGTGATCTGCTAATGGAATGAAACATATTTGTGCTATTTTGAGCACGTTTCCTATCTTATTCCTTATGTGGTTGATTTCCTCCCACCAAAGACTAAGTTAATGAGACATCTGTCCAAGTTAAGGTTGCCTCTGGCGGTGCCTTGTATTTTTTTTTCCCCCTCTGTCTCAGTGATTAATGAATTTATGTTGCAATAAGACCGAGTTTTACAGATTATATTTTCCTCTACATGTTGGCCAAGTTAAAAGATATATGGTATGTTCTGCTGTATAATATTTTGGAAAATGAAGTTGAGTTACTGATCTATCTACTCATCAGCTAGTGAGTGATTCAAATGCCACAATTATACTAGTTAGACAGAATGTGTGTTTAATTGTCATGATTTATGAACAAGATATATGTTACTTAAACATTAACATTAGGTCAGAGGTATTCACCTTTTGAATTGCTTTTGATTACCCAGTCTATTCTGAGATTATTCTAGCAAGGATCTTCAAAAAAAATGCATTTTGACACTTAGCAGCAACCTTATGATGTGCTGAAGTTCGCTTATTCTAAAGGCAGAAGTACAATAGGGTTAGACCATCCAATGGTTTAATGTCGGGATTAAGGATTTTAAATCTAGTGATCTGGGTGACACTTGAGCCAATGTAATTCAGGGATTCCAAGCAAATGGCAACTCGGGATATGCGCAGTTTTGTTTGAACAGCTCATAAGAGCTGAGGACAGCAAGGTGTCAGAGGTTATTGGATTACTCAGCTTTCATTTGGCACTACATTATCAAAGATATCGGGAGTGTTGTCTTTTTGTTGTATTTATAGTGATTTCTTACCAGCAGCATTGAAGCTAAACAGTGCACTTTAAGATAAGTGGATGTCACAATAAATGTTGTCACCGACCATTTGCAGGGTAACTGTGCAGAGTAAGTTTGCAGCCTGTACTAAGCACCTCTCTTTCATGAAGTTCCTTAGTTTGTTGAACCTCTGAGGCCTCCTAACCTCAACCCTGCAAACACAACATAAAAACCAGTGACGAGAATGGCGAACAGCACTTGCTAGGCACCGGGGAGAAATATTCCAAGATGTTAACTTTGAAGGGAAGTTCTCCACATGCTCCAGCTGGACCAAACTCGGAAGAAATGGCTAACAATTATTACTCTGCAGCAGCAAATCTAAAACTGGGGTGTTTTAAACCCCAAAAAGAAGCAGGCTGAAGCTTGGTTGTGCCTGGTTTTCGGAGAGGAAAAGTGAGGTAGTGCCAAAAATTCATGGCACATGTGCTCATGCAGTCCTTCCATAGAAAAAAATGACACAGGTTTTTGCCACAATGGGGCTGTTTGATGAGGATACACAGCAATGAAACTCTTGTACAGAATGGTTCGACTGTTTCGTACAAGCTAACAAGATAGAAGAGGATATAAAAGTTCCCACATTCCTAAGCATAATGTGGGGGAAATTATTTAACCTCCTTGGGAGTTTGGTGTAGCCGGCAAAGCCAGGCACAAAGACAGTGGAAATTTTGCAGGGCCACTATTCACCAAAACCTTTAGTTGTTGTGGAAAGGTTTAGATTTCAAAAGTGCAATCAAGAAGAGAGGGAACCGATTACACAATTTGTGGCTTCACTGAAAAAGCTGGCAGAGTAAAATAAAAATAAAAGTTTATTTATTAGTCACAAGTAAGGCTTACATTAACACTGCAATGAAGTTACTGTGAAATTGCTCTAGTCGCCACAGTCCAGTCCTGTCCGGGTCAGTGCACCTAACCAGCACGTCTTTCAGAATGTGGGAGGAAACTGGAGCACCTGAAGGAAACCCGTGCAGACACATGGAGATCATGCAGACTCCACGCAGATGGTGACCTGAGCTGGGTCCCTGATGCTGTGAAGCAGCAGTGCTAACCATTGTGCTACCATGCTGCCCCCACTGAACATTGTGAATTTGGGGATGTATTCTGATACAATCCACGATAGACTGGTGCGTGGTTTGAGCAGTGAAACAATTCAAAGTGCTTGTTAACTGAAAACAACTTGACTTTAAAGAAGTACATTAATTAGTTAAAGTCCAACACAAGCTTTTGGAGTGTTGCTGCTTCAGGTGAGTGAAGAGTTGTGTTCTCAAACAGGGCACATATATGCACAGACTCAATTTTCAAGACAATGGCTGGAATGCGAGTCTTTACAGGTAATCAAGTCTTAAAGGTACAGACAGTCGTAAGTGGGGAGAGGGTTAAGCACAGGTTAAAGAGGTGTGAATTGTCTCCAGCCAGGATAGTTAGTGAGATTTTGCAAGCCAAGGCAAGTAGTGGAGGTTACAGATCATGTGATATGAACCCGAGATCCCAGTTGAGGCTGTCCTCATGTGCAGAACTTGGCTATCAATTTTTGTTCGGCGATTCTGCGTTGTTGTGTGTCATGAAGTCTGCCTTGGAGAAACGCTTACCTGAATGCCCTTGACTGCTGAAGTGTTCTCTGACAGGAAGAGTACAATCCAGCCTGGTGATTGTCAAATGGTGTTCATTCACCTGTTGTCGTTGCGTCTGCACAGTCTCACCAATATACCATGTCTCTATCCTTTCTAGCAGCGTATCATGCAGACAACATTGGCCAAGTCACAGGAGTGTGTACCTGGTGGATGGTGTTCTCACGTGAGATGATGGCATCCGTGTTGATGATCTGATGACACATTTTGCAAAGATTGCTCTGGCAGGGATGTGTGTTGTCATGATCACTGGTCTCCTGATGGCTGGGTATTTTGCTGCGGACCATGGTCTGTTTGAGGTTGTGCCGTTGTTTGAAAGCAGGAAGTGAGGGTGGCCTTGGCAAGATATTCGTCTTCGTTGATGACATTTTGAAGGCTCCGGAGAAACTGTTGTAATTTCTCCACTCCAGGGAAATACTAGACAATGAAATGTACTCTGTCTGCCATGTTTGTCTTCTGAGGAGGTCAATGCGGTTTTTTGCTGTGCTGCGACAACTGTCAATCAATGAGTCAAGCGCCATATTCTGTTCTTATGAAGGCATCTTTCAGCATCATGTCTGTTGCGATGCTCCTCACCTAAGCAGATCCTGTGTATATGGAGGGCTTGTCCTTAGGGGATGACTTCTTAAACATGTTTAAGCTGGAAGCTGGAGAAATGGAGCATTGTGAGGTTATCTGTGGGCTTGCAGTACAATGAAGTGCAGAGGTGACTGTCCTTGATGGCAATGCATGTTTTCAAGAATGTAACCGATTCCGGAGAGTAGTCCCTGGAGAGTCCTCCTTTAAATAAGGCAATGGAAGTTGTTGTATCAATGGAGCTGGCAGCCAAAGGAGCTCAGCAGTTGAGTTCAAACACAAGGAATCGCAAGATGTTGGCCAAATCGCAAACACAGACTCATATTTGTCCATAGATTTGTGAAGACTTAGCAGCAGATTATTGGTGCAATGATACCACATGCAGAAACTGTGAAAGGGCAACATTGAGCACACATTGGAGAAAGAAGCAAGCATTGGGAAAAAGTAGCAAAAAGCAAGAGCTGAACAGAGCAGCTGGCAAACAGAACAAAGGAAAATGTGTCCATGTAATATAAGGATAAAGACAAATTGTCATTGAATGTTTTAGCCGTTGCTGGTGCTACAAACAGATACTGGGTCACTCCACTGTTGGATGGACAAGCAGTAAAAATGAAGTAGACGCTGGGACAGCAGTCTCACTGGTGCCAGAGACACTCTTTAAAGAAGTACTCCAACATATTCCTCTCAGACCCTTTGAAAATAGTGTTAAAAACTCACACTGGAGAAGAGGTTCTATTGAAGAGCCGTATCGCAGTGGCAATATAATTAAATGGACAGATGGCAGATTTATCCTTACACATCGTCAAAGACAATTATATGGCATTAATGGGTTAAGTTTGGTTGGGAAAGATCTAACTAAACTGGGCCAAAATAACCTAATTACTAAGAATCAGACATTATCAAAATTCTAAAGAAACAAAGTAGCAGCTGCTCAAAGCTCTAAAAGCAGTTGTGGCCAAGGCGCAGTCCAGCTGTGCAGAGACCAAGGTGACCAAGGGTCGGCATACTGTAACAAATGTGGTCCAGAAACAACGGATGAGGGGTTTACAAAAGATGCATATGAATGCTTTGACAAAAATGAAGGTCAAAAGAACACTGAGAAGTATGGTGAGGATTACCAGAATTCATTTACATGTAAGCATTGTAAATGTCAAACCACAGAGGAACAAAAAATTGAGGCGCACCTTACCAGGAGAAAACTCTTGGGTTTATTGCAAAGAATATTTCATTTGGGGGAAAAAAAAGAGCTGCTGACTTCCTTCATGCATTACTGGTCGACAAGAATAATAAGATTGCTGAACTGCAACAAAAGGAGCAAAAGCAGCCAGCACAGAAACTCATGAAGGATGTCTTACTGGGAGTTGCCCCAGATGATGAAACGAAAGGAGTTGAAGCTGGTCAGGGTGTCGTCTGCAATACCAAAGTTCCTTTCCTATTTCATTCTGTGCAGCAGCATTTGAAGTTCAATGAACAGGCCAACAGCAAGACAAATTACCATGAGCAGGTCAGAAGGGAAAGTTTTCTCACCGCCAGCAGCATCTCAACAACTCAACCGTAAAGACTAAATTTGATATGTTCTCAAAGGGTGAGACCCCTTCTGAAAATCTTTAGGAGCAGCAGTTTCAACTGGATAGTTTAGAAGTTGCACTCCAGAAACCAGAAGCACAAGGATGAACTGCAAGAAAAATATAACTAGGAGGTAGAGAAGGAGAGGAGGCTGGCCTCTAAAGAGAAAGCTGTGAAACTGCAGGTTCAGCATTCACAATTCAGCAGTAACAAGAGTGCTGCAGCGAGTCCAAATCCAACCGTACTGAGTTACGGCCTGGACCTTCCTGAAAACCTGACGCTAACAGAACTACTTGGGGAAAACATTGCAAATCGAGCATTGTGTCAACCTCAAATCATAACATCAGCGCCAGTTAAAACAACCACTGATGATGTTCGCAACAAGCCAAAGATACCAGAGGTTACAGTAAGTTCCAAGAAGCAAGCGCCTGAGGTTTGTCAATAACCATTTGGAGAATAATGACTTCCAAATCGCCTGAATTATTGACTTATTATTAATAGATTGTTCATGTTATACTTGTTTAATGTATTGGGGATGTTTTATTTAAAGGGGAAAGTCATATTTCCTCTTTTATAGTATTTATAGCGACCTCTTACCAAGGGCATTGAAGCTGAATGGGGAACTTTAAAATAATACATACATGATATCACCTAAAGTGACGTTATTGACAGTTTGCACAGGTAACTGTGCAGGGTAGGTTTGCAGCCTATACTGAACACGTTTCCTGAATAAAGCTCCTTAGTTTGTTGAACCTCAGTGGCTGCCTCACCTCAATCATGTGAACACAACAGGAAATACTTAGTAGGATGTTCGAATGAATCTGGAATTAAGTTGTGGAACTGGAATGTGGGTATGAAGCCCTGCCTGAGGCAGTTGTTGGTAAAGACTTGGTTCAGCCTGAGCAGGTGGCCAGGGAGATGCAGGAATTGGTGGCAGGGGGATGAAAGTTTTGCCAGAGAATGTGAGTGATGGCTTTTGTCTTGGTGTTCACTTGCCAAAATCTTTTTCTCATCTGCATCTTGAGCACTTGCAGTAAGTGGTTGTGGGATCAAGGGAGCTAGTGGAGAAATTCAGCTGGATGGTAACTCCATGCTGAGGCTATAACCTGAGGGATATTCAAGATGACTGTGCAGGACTGGAGTTGCTGAAGTTGCATTGGGTTATTGGAAAAAGAAGGAATGGACTTATTCCCATGGAGCTGAGGGGAAAAAAAAAGAGGCAATTGAGTTGAATCAAGTTGTTGATGGAAACAACAGCCTGCATTTAGATAGCATTTTAAGCATGGAATAACATCCCAAACTGCTTCATCAAAATATCGTGAGTTGGGAGGGGTGACCATAATCTTGATCAAACAACTGGATTTTAAGTAAGGTGTTGGCATTTCCTCAACCTCTCTCTTTGAAACCCTTAAAATTTGAAGCCTGGATGCCAGCTAAGCAATCTAATAATGCAGAAGCAACCATGCGATCAAGAGAGATGATGGTGAAGATGAGCTGAGTGTTGTTAGCATGCATGTGAAACCAAACCCACAACTTCAAATGGGGTAAAATTTAAAAAAAAGATCAGGGAGCCTTCAGAAATTCAAGTCACAGAGGGGTGGTGGGAGATAAAATTATTTCTGGAGATGCTCTGGCCATAATTAGAAACAGTAAGAGGTCTCACAACACCAGGTTAAAGTCCAACCAGTTTATTTGATAGTAAACCCACAACCTTTCGGAAACTCTGTTCTGTGGAAATTCCACACACCTGACGAAGGAACAGCATTTCCAAAAGCTGGGTTTACCATCAAATAAACTGGTTGGACTTTAACCTGGTGTTGTGAGACTTCTTACTGCGTTTACCCAAGTCCAACGTCGACATCTCCACATCGTAATTAGAAAATCAAGTGTTGAACCAAGCAAGAATAGTCCCACTGAGCTGAACGATGGAGGTACAACATTGGAGTAGAGTGGTGTGATCCATTATTTCAAAGACTGCAGAAAAATTGAGGGATAAATCTTTGAATGCAGCGCAGAAAGGGGCTACAGGCCCATTGTTTCTATGCCTCATATTGGAAGAACAACTGAGCTTCACGTGCTTTCTCCTGCAGCCTCCAAATACTTTCTCTTATAATTATTCAGTTCCCTTGTCAAAGCCATAACTGAATCCAGTTTAGTGATAGATAAGGAAGTAAGGATATTGCAACATGATAGACCAGATAGATGTGACCTGTGGTATATAATCTTGCCTCAAGCACGTGACGCATTCCAAGTTTGTGGAGATGGATCTTGATTCAACATCATGGCATAATTAGGGATTATGATCAGCATTGGGAACTTCATTCCAGGGCCAGAAGAAAAAGAAAGGAAGCTCTTGTGTTTGTAAAGTGTGTTCTCATGTCTTTCAAGCAACTGAAAGCACTTCATATGCATTGAATGGCTTTGAACTGCTAACCTTGTGCCATAGGTGAACACAACCACCATTTTGTGCACAGCAAGTTCCCACAAAAAATTGGGCGAGAAAGGATCAGCTTCTCTTTAATGGTTGTGGCATAATGAAGAAAGCAGAAGAAATCCTGTTTTGTTTAGTTCCATTAAATTTTTTATGTCCACCTGAACCACTGCAATAGATAGTTGAGGCCACCTGATCTAACATTGCATCAAAGAACAATGCGGCCAACAGAAGTTGCCTTGGTGTTGCATTGAAGTTTCATTCTGCATATGTCTCAAGAGAGAAAGTCTTCAACATTAGTCACAACAGGTGGAAAACTCTAGCTGATGACCAATGCAAATGGGGCAACATCAGCTGAGGGCAAGAGTTTGCCATCATAATGGCATGGTTCCACAAGCTCGAAAACAAGCATCAGCAGAGATTATCTCACACCACCACCAAGGGACAACTTCATGTGTGGCACTTCAGGAAACCTTGTCTTTCCAGAAGCAACTTGTTCAGCCATCAAAAAAACTGCAACTGGTAATTTATTTTGATCTCACCAATATTCTGAGGCTGTATCACCATCATCTCTCAGAGAAGGATGCCAATCAATCAACCTACCTTGTTTCATCAATTTATGATGGCTGGAATCCATAACTCCCTGACTTATGAGCTTGAGAGTTGCCATGTTCCTCCATTCACAGTATAATGGGGCCATGATAAACATTAGAAATCATGCCCCCATGTTCTGGACTCTTTATGGCCATGACAATGAGAGATGCATATTCCTAAGTACTGTGATAGATCCAGTCAGAATTTAACAGCCTTTAAAAATAGGAAACCTTTATTTTGGTTGTAAGCAAATGCGGCATTAAGTGAATTCCAATAAACTTCTTTAAGTGTAGAAGAGAGATAAGTATTGGTCTGTATGTATGGACTGTAGCCTAAGATTTGGATTAAACTCACAGAAATAAGCTACCCTTGCAAGTAATATTTCGAGGTTAACCTAAAATATATTTATGTTTTTTTCCCTTGATGAATGAATTAAATGTGTTGTTCATCTTCAAATATATGTGTGATAATTGAACAACAATGAATGTTTGCTCAAGTTATTATAAATTCTTCTTGATGTGTGATTATTTTTGACATTAACACGGTATGTTCTGTATTCTTGAATACAGTGGCATTTAAGAACACTTGACTCTCTTTAAATCGTAACGTTTCATTCAATTAGTTTCCATGTCCTCTTGTGATCTATGGGAGGAAGTTAGCCGCCAAAACAGGAGGATATTTATTACAAGAGATTTCCAGGAACAGATGCCATGGCTTCAGGGGCTTGTGTTATGTGACTGCATAGTTTAATTGCTGGTGAAAATACCAATGATCTTAATACTCTTGAACACCATTTGGCTATTGGACATCAACACGCTGGATTCCTTCAGCATAAATATCAGCTGCACACTCTTGCAGTCCATGTGCAGATTGCAAGGTTGAAAAGCCAAGTACTGTTGGATGTAAAATAATTGTTTGCAAAGTGACCTAATTCAGATGTTTTTAAGTCAGCGTATGTGACTTGAACTGGCCAGGTTCACAAAAGAAGCAAAGTCAGGTGACTAGTCTTGAAACTTTTGTTTCTTTGCACCTCAGGTATTCCAATGCTGTCCTGGCTGGCTTCCCATCTTTCATCATTCATAAACCTGATCTCATTCAAAGCTCTGCTGCCTGTATTCTAACCAAGACCATAACCGTTGGCTTGCTGACCAATATTTATATTCAGTCACCGACATGTTGGTTTTAAAATTCTGATCAATTGTGTTCAAAATGCTGGCTGTCCTCACCCCTTTCTTATTGTTGCTCGTAACAAAGAAAAGGATAGATAGACAGATTTTTGATAGACAAGGGAAGTAAGGGTTATGGGGAGAAAGTGGGAAAGTGGAACTGATCCACTTCAGATCAACTATGATCCTGTTGAATGGCGGGGCAGGCTTGAAGGGCTAGATGGCCTACTGCTCCTATTTCTTAGTTCTTATGTAACAAGAAATAGGAACAAGAATAGGTCACATGGCTCCTTGAGCCTGCTCCACAATTCGGTAAGATCTTGGCCAGTCTCTCTCATCTCTACATTCGTGCTGTCTTCCTATATCCCTTGGTTCTCTGTGCATAGTGTTTTTTCCTATCCTACTTCCATCCAAGAACTCTCAGTTCCTCTATCTGTGGTCTCTTGTGTTTAACCTTTGTCCGATAATTGTCAAGTATTCCTTCAGCCATCTAAACCCTCGGTTCATGGATTCCCATCCAGAGTCTCCCCATTAGTTTCTTCCTATTTTTTAATGTGCTCCTTTTAAAATTAACCACTTTGACCAATCTTTTTGTCGTAAAAGCTGATTTCTTGTTACGATAATTTTTTTCGATCAGATTGTACTCCTGCAAAATGCTTTGGAATGTTTTGTTATATTAAAGGCATTACATATACACTGTTTACAGAAATAGCCAATGTAAGATCTTGATAAAATTCAACCTGCAATCTGGAAGTTGAATTCTCAATCCCAGAGACTGTGGATTTTCAGTTGTTGAGTATATTGATTGAGCTTGATAGATTTTTGAACAGTAAGGAATAGTGAGTAGGATGGGCAAATTGAGTTAATTTAGTTCAGCCATGATCTTGCTGAATACCAGCACAGGCTTTAAGGAACTTAATGGTGTTCTCCTTCTATTAGGTTCTTGTATAATGGTGACTCTCTTTAAAACCTTAGGCCACGTGTTAGATACTGTGTACAGTTCCCTTCCCCCCCCCCCCCCCCCAACCAATAACCTTTGATTTGATATCCTGAAACTTCATGAAGTTAAGATTCAACATTGATAGGTGTATTTCTAATAAAAAAATGGATAAGAGGACATGGGGAACAGGTGGGGAGGTGGATTTGAGACCAGGGAAAGAACAGCCATGGTCTGAGTGAATGGCAAAGCAGGCTCGAAGGGCTGAATTTACCTATTTCTGCTCCTAGTTCCTATGTTGAGATACCTGGGCTATGTCCATAGGCCTGTGTGTGCCACTTTGACCCCAGCATTTGTCAATCTGCCTTGCCAGTGAGACGTCTGCTGTGTCTGCCCTTCCACTGGGACAGAACATATCGAGGATTAGTGAAGGCGAAGTCTAGGATGTTGTCTGAACAATATAATTCTTTGAACTCTTCTCTAATTGCTGCTTGTATCATGTGGACATGGGACATAAGTCCTCAGTGATTGGTGCAGGGTCCACTGAACTGGAATTACTTGAGATTTGTAATCCAGTAGCCAGGATGTTGCCAATCAACCCATTTGGTTATTCCTTTTGCAGTCTCTTACAGCAGTTATTTTAGAACTCGGTTTCTAAAGAAGATAGTAGAACCAACTGCAGTCAGCATTTAGGCAGAGCCACTTGTCAGATGTGGCAAGTAAGATGCTTGGAATCTTGTGCATCAAATGTGAGCTGGAAGTCAGTGTTGCTGTTGATATGCAGATATGCAGAACAATCTTTACACTGTAACTGACAAAATCTGAGCCACAATATTGGATTGCAGCCAGTGAAATTGGATAGAATTTTATTGCCAGAATCTACTTCTGCTTTTCTGACCTCTCCATCACCCTGTACCTTGCTACATATTGTGCTATCTTTATTCAATGTTAAGAGAATTCAAGGCAAATTTGGCAAAATGCAGAACAATTCTTTCATTTATTCTTTAAATTATACATTTACTGAATATTTTTCAAATGTACTTTGTTAAAATATATTTTTAAAAAATGGGTGATGGGATTCCACAGGAAGGACCTGTTGCTATGGTAGCATGCTGGCGAGATGAGGCATGCCTAGCTGTGCCTCATCACCTGTCGTAAAGGTCAACAGCTGCCACACTTTGTATGCCAGACTGGGTAAAGGTGGCAGGTTTCCTTCCCTGAGGATATCAGTGTACCAGTCAGATTGTTGTGATAGTCCCAGCTCTCAATTTCATTTTTCTAATGCTCGCCCACACATTATCAAATTTATTGAAATCAACTTCTGAGCTTGTCCTGATGGGATTTAACCTTTAGTTTGTTAGTCCATTACTTGAAGACAACACCATTGTATCCAATGTAGTTACAAGCAGAGTTGCTCTGTACTTAATAGTCAAACAGTATGGTTGTTAGATCGTGGAGTTACGCAGTAGAATCTGGGCACCCAGTGTGGCTTCCTTAATTAAGAAGCAATTGATAGTCGCATGGCACCTTATCTTGTTCACAGTTTGTAATATGTGTGCAAGTTTCAGTTTGTTAATTCAAAGTGCCTTTTCATAAGTCAAATGTTGGAACAAAAATTATTAATGTTCTTGTAATTGTTTCATGCAAGATGTATTGAGAGAGATTTTCATTCGCCATAATTGAAAAAAACAGAAACTGGGATTTTCCTCCAAAGGCCAGATGGAATTAAGGGAGATTTGATAGAGGAGTTCAAAATCTTCAAGGGTTTTGATAGGGTAAATAAAGAGAAGCTGTTTCCAGAAGGGTCAGTTTGTCCCTCAAACCCTCAGCCCAACCTTCCAACATTCTTTAACTTTTCTGCTTCTCTGCCACTGCCCCACTTTGACTATTGCTTCAATAAGTTTACAACTGTGCCCTGTGCCCCTCTTTGCATCCTCAGGCCCTTGAACATTTGTTGCCACCTCATTACAAGCAGCAGTCTGAGCTGCCCTATCCTACTCTGACTGATCTTTCCATCTTGTATCTCCACTCAGGATAATTTATCCTACTTTTTCCCATCTTGACTGACAAGAGAGTAGACCTGAAGGTAGAGGCCACAATCCAACCAGTCATGATCTTATCACATGGCAGAGTAGGGGGAGCAGAATAGCTGGCTTGTCTTGATTCTTGTTTTCACTCTGAGATTAACTTTCCACCATTCAGCTGCGCCATGATCGAGACCATTTTATCTCAATCTCTCTAACACTGCCCAGTTCCAGAGGCCTCTACCTCAGCTCATCTGCAGCTGAAACCCTCATCCATATCTTAATGACCTCTTGACATGACTTTGAACACACTCCAGTTTCGTCATCCAATTTTAACCCTCCATAAACTTGAACTCTTCGAAATTTTTATTTACATTGAGACCAATTTCATCCATCACTCCTGTGCTTTATCCTGCATTGGCACCCAATGAAAAAAGCTTCAATATTAAAATTTCTGTCCTTGTCTTCAAATCCATCCTTGCCCCCCTCTAACCCTGTCACCTTCTTCAAGCCTACAGTTCACTGAGCTATATGTGCTCCTCCAACTCTAGCCTCTAGTGCATCCTTGAGTTTAATTGCTCCATCATTGGTGGCCATGCTTTCAGCTGCCGAGATCCTAAACTCTAAAATTCCCTCTCTAAATCTCTCAACCTCTCTCTCTTCTTTTTAGACTCCCCTTAAAATCTGTGTGCTTGACCGAACTTTTGACTTCCCAAAATATCTCATGTTGCTCAGTGTTATGTTTTGTCTCGCCATATTCCTTTGGGACATTTTAGTACATTGAAGATGCCATAAAAATGTTGTTGCTGTATGTGCTACCATGTGTGAACTGATGCTGAGATTTTTGGATTTATTAAGTTGACTGACACTGTATTTGTAGCTGAAAATATTTGGAGTAAGGAATAGGGTTTCAAGTTTGATGGTTCTTCTCAAAAAAAAACACCACATGCAATGTCAAAAAATCAAGTGGTTTTCCTTTACCTCCTTATCTAAAGTTTAGTGAAGTTTAAAGTTTATTTCTTAGTGTCACATTTAGGCTTACATCAATCCTGCAACAAAGTGAAAATCCCCTAGTCGCCACACTCCGGTGCCTGGTTGTGTACACTGAGGGAGAATTTAGCACGGCCAATGCACCTAACCAGCATTTCTTTGTAGTGTGGGAGGAAACCAGAACTCTTGGAGAAAACCAAGGAGACAATATGCAGACTCCACACAGTGACCCAAGCTGGGAATTGAACTTGGGCCCCTAGCATTGTGAAGCAGCAGTGCTAACCACTGTGCCACCGTGCTGCCCTGAAATTAGTTGGTAGGAGCTTTGCCAAAATGGTCAATAAAAGGGACTACGACTGGGGGCCACATGATTGATGATTGCCAAACTGTGATCGCCAAGGCTATAGATATGACCTGTATTCTTAAGCATGTCCAAGAAAAATGTCATCTCAAATAATTCAGCTTTACGTTTGATGTTTTAAACACTAACTGTTGCTAAATAATGACTTTGCCGAGAGGTCTTTAATCTGTCATATTTGGGTCAGTACAAGAAATGTCTCAAAATTAACTATAAAGTTATTATCAGGCTTTAATTCTTCTGACAGGATAGGCGTTTGCCCTTGATGCTGCTTGACAGATCTTAAAACCTTCAGGTTCATGGTTTGCCTTTTGATGACAGCAGACGAAATGCTTAAAAAAATACAGTAAGCATACATTAATTTGTAGTGGCGAGTGAGCATGAGATTAACTGTCACAACAGATTGCACACCAGATCATTCAAGTCTGTTTATTTTACCTAAATAGCCCTTGTGAATTGGAGGCCAGTGTGACTTTGACTTGGGCTGCTTTTGAAAAACATATTTTTAGACAATTACTACACCAGAACAAAATAGATCAGGGAGATATTTCATGTTAATTAAATGTTGATTTGCCTATTCAGCAAATGGCATAGTTAACATTGGAGGGAGGAGGGGTTATGGCACTGGATGTTATTTCCATCTGTTTCCAGCTTTTCTCATTATAATTTGGAATCTTAAACCATGCAATTATCATAGAGCTTCTGTCATTCGGTCATTTACAGATACCATTTCGTGTGCATATTTATTGGCTACAAAATGGAACTGGCACTGTGATTGCAGACTCCTGTGACTATCTTGATGGCCCTTTACCAATAAGGGTGGTTTTCAGGAGTAAAAGAGACGTATAAGATGTTGAATGGGATGGATAGGATAGAGGTGGAGAGGCTCTTCCTGGTCAGAAAGGACAGTAGGACTAGAGGGCACAGCCTCAAGATAAAGGGGTGGTGGTTTAGAACAGAGTTGAGGAGGAACTTCTTCACTCAAAGGGTGGTGAATCTCTGGAATTCTCTGCCCGTTGAAGTGGTGGAGGCTGCCTCGCTCAATATTTTTAAGACGTGGGTTGATAGGTTTTTGATAAGCAAGGGGATTAAGGGTTATGGGGAGAGGGCGGGAATGTGGAACTGAGCCACGACAGATCAGCCATGATCTTATTGAATGGCGGGGCAGGCTCGAGGGGCTAGATGGCCTACTCCTGCTCCTATTTCTTATGTTCTTATTAAAACTAAATTATTAATTTGTTCTGCAGCTTGGTTTAATTCCTAGCACACTCCTCAGTGAAAATGCCGTGGGCTTGAATGCCATTGCATGGCTGCATGTAAGGAACGTTCGTTCTCAAGTGCATTATTGAGAACATAAGAAATAGGAGCAGGAGTAGGCCATCTAGCCCTTCGAGCCTGCCCAGCCATTCAATAAGATCATGGCTGATCTGAAGTGGCTCAGTTCCACTTTCTCGCTTTCTCCCCATAACCCTTAATCCCCTTGCCTACCAAAAACCTATCTACCCGCGTCTTAAATATATTTAGCGAGGTAGCCTCCACCACTTCAACAGCCAGAGAATTCCAGAGATTCACCACCCTTTGAGTGAAGAAATTCCTCCTCAACTCTGTTCTAAACTGCATTTCCCCCCCCCCCCTTATCTTGAGGCTGTGCCCTCTAGTCCTGCTGTCCTTTCTGAGCGGGAAGGACCTCTCCACCTCTACCCTATCCATCCCTTTCATCATCTTATACATCTCAATGAGATCCCCCCTCATCCTTCTAAACTCTAAGAAGTACAAGCCCGGTCTATTCAGCCTCTCTTCATAGCTCAACCCCCTCAACTGAGGCAGCTGTACATTGTCAGTCTTCAGTTGTTTTTGTGCAGACTACATTGCTGGCTTGTGCTTTGTGATATGTCAGTGCTGGTCAAAAATAGACCACAACATTAGTATAAGTTTTGTGACCTGAATGTATGCAATGCCCACACAGAATCCAATCAAATTTGCATCAACTCATGGGAACCTTGCATCTGGCTTTGATTTGTGCCTTATCCCAGCTGTCTGTACTGGATTTGCATCCAAATCCTAAGAGTAGAAAGGACGGTATGTGTCTTCTTTGCCCAGATCTATAACAATGGGTTGGTTTAATTGTGCACAAAAATGTAAAATAATAGTGAGATTGCAAGCACAATTTGAATGATAAGTAGATGTGCAACAGCGTTCTTTGAATGTTTTTATCGTTGGAGGTTTAGTCTTCTATGCCACCTGAGTTGTGAATCTTTGCAGATACCATCATTGCCAGGTAGAGAGCAGACCTCGTGAAGAAACAACATCAGATTAAGACTCCAGTTTGCTCCAGACACTCATACTTGCTGATGGTGACTCGGTTTTAAATATCACTTGATAAATTGTGATTGAACTTAGCATATCACTTCTGAGATCCAATAAAATGCGTATTTAAGATTAAGCCCAAGGCTTGCAAAATCTATTTGTGATTATTTATTACAATCGTAAATGAAAGGTGACCTTTTATTAGCCCTTGAAAGTTGTGTTTAAAGTTATGCTCCAAACATAATAAATAGTGTAATTGTACAGTCTATTCCATTTACTTTCTGCTTCTTGTTTTGACCCATAATGTGAACCAGCAAAATGGAGATCATGTTCATCCAATAACAAAACAAAATTACAGCATCATTCACAGGGATGAAACTTCCATCTCCAGATATCATGGGAAAATTAAAGAAAATGAGTGAAAGCGTACAGCTTTAATTCAGTCCTGGGTTTCAGCAATTCTCTCATATTTGATGTGATTTATTATTGCCACATGTATTAGTATACAGTGAAAAGCATTGTTTATTGCCCTAAGCATACCATTCATGGAGAAGGAAATGAGAGAGTGCAGAATGCAGTGTTACAACCATAGCTAGGATGTAGATAGGTCCACTCAAAAGTCTGCTGACAACAAGGAAGAAGCTGCTCTTGAGTCAGTTGGTGGGTGACTTCAGACTTCTGTATCTTTTTCCCGACAGAAGGAGGTGGAAGAGAGTATGTCTGGGGTGCATGGGGTTTTAATTATGTTCTCTGCTTTGCGGAGGCAGCAGGAAGTGCAGACAGAGCTCATGAATGGGAGGTTGGTTTTCGTGATGGATTGGACTACATTCATGACCTTTTGTAGTTTCTTGCGGTCTTGGGCAGAACAGGAGCCATACCAAGCTGTGATACAATCAAAAAGAATGCTTTCTGTGGTGCATCTGTAAAAGTTGGTGGGAGTCATAGCTGACATGCCAAGTTTCCTTAGTCTTCTGAGAAAGTAGAGGTGTGGTGGGCTTTATTAACTATAGTGTCAGCATGGAAGAACCAGGACAAGTTGTTGTTGATCTGGACATCTAGAAACTTGAAGTTCTCAACCATATCTACTTTGTCCCCATTGATGTAGACAAGGCCATGTTCTCCACTACACATCCTGAAGTCAGTGATAATTTACTCTGTTTTGTTGACATTGATTATTGTTGCTGCATCAGTTCACCAGATTATCTATTTCATTCCTGTACTTTGTCTTGTCATTGTTTGAGATCTGACCCACTAGGTGGTGTTGTCAGCAAACTTGAAAATCAAGTTTTAATAATTTGGCGAAAATAGTGCCTTGGTATGAAAACAAAATACTGCAGGTGCTGGAAATGTGAAATAAAAACAAAGTGGTGAAAATACTGGGCCGGGCCAGTCCAGCAGCATCTGTGGAGAGGGAAACAGAGTTAACATTTAAGGCCAATAATATTTCTTAAGAACTAGGAGCAGATGTAGGTCATCTGGCCCCTCGAGCCAGCTCCACCATTCAATAAGATCATGGCTGATCTTTCTGTGAACTCAGCTCCGCTTACCCGCACGTTCATCTTAACCCTTAATTCCTTTACTGTTCAAAAATTTATCTATCCTTGTCTTAAAAACATTCAATGAGGTAGCCTCAACTGCTTCACTGGATAAGGAATTTCACAGATTCACAACCCTTTGTATGAAGAAATTCCTCCTCAACTCGGTCTTAAACCTGCTTCCCCTTATTTTGAGGCCATGTCCTCTAGTTTTAGTTTCACCTGCCAGTGGAAGCAACCTCCGTGTTTCTACCTTAATTATTTCCTTTACAATCTTCTATGCTTCTATTAGATCTCCCCTCATTCTTTTGAATTCCAAAGATATAGTCTCATTCTACTCAGTCTCTGCTCTGAAGCCAACCCTCTCAACTCTGGAATCAACCTAGTGAATCTCCTCTGCACCCCCTCCATCTCTTTAACTGTGTTTAACCCTCTCCCCAATCACATTGTCTGTACCTTTAAGAGTTGATTACCTGTAAAGACATACATTCCAACCATTGTTTTGTAAATTGAGTTTGTGTCTTTATATGCCCTGTTTGTGAACAGAACTCCCACTCACCTGATGAAGGGGCAGTGCTCCGAAAGCTAGTAGCGTGTGCTACCAAATAAACCTGTTGGACTTTATTCTGGTGTTGTGAAATTTCTTATTGTGTTTACCCCAGTCCAGCACTGGCATCTCCACATCATGGCCCCCTCCAGTGCCAGTATATCCTTTCTCAAGTAAGGAGATGAAAACTGTACACAGTACTCCAGATGTGGCTCACCAGCACCTTATGCAGCTGCACCATAATGTCAATGTTTTTAAACTTCATTCCTCTAGCAATGAAGGACAAAATTCCATTTGCATTCTTAATTAAGCTGCATCACAACTGTGAAATGTTTGAACAAAACCAGGAAGCTCTGTGATCGGATTGAAGGCAAGAGAGATTACAGAAGAGTTAATGGTGCAGGGCCAAAGGGAGTGGTAATTAAACAAATGATGTGTCTAGAGGAGGTGTGAATTGTGTAATAAAGATGAAGATTCCTCTTTTATACCATAAGCAATAAAGAAAAATATTCATTTCAGCATCAATAATGGTAATTTAAATTGGCTTTCATTGCTTTAAATCACTCTAATAACTAAGCGTAAAGATTTATGGGCATGTCTTTTTGACATGGGTAGAAAGTTTGATAAGAGGGAAGAGACAGAGAGTAGGGCTAATGGGTTTGTACTCCAATTAGCAGGTTGTGTCCAGTAGGGATCTCTGCTGGGGCCTCCACTCTCCACTAAATGTCTTTGTGACAGAGCAGTATATCCAAGGTTGCTGATAACATTGTTAAGTGGCATAGTAAATTATTTAGGATGGGAGCATAAAGTTGCAAAGGCAGAACTGTGCCAGTAAGAGTTCAAAGTAAGAAATGCCATACAGTGATCCCTCTAAATTTTCTTTGTTACGTATAACCTGTTTATTTTAGCTCGCAGTAACTGTAAATCATTTTGCTGGCCACACAGTCATGACATTGAAGAGAACAACTTGTGAATGGCCAGTGCAGTATTTCCATAACTGCTGCCAAAATTGATATCGTGAGATGTTTGTTAGGCAATGTTAATAAAAGATTTGAAATCAAGGCAGGTAAGTAGAGTTACGATGCTGATCAGCCATTGTTATTGTGTGTTGTAATAAGCATCTTCCAACTGAAGTGTATATACAGATGTCCTTAACGGATTTGAGCATGCATGATTGATGTCATCAGTAGTGTGGACTTTTGCAGCTTTTGTCTTATCACAAGGGACCTGTATAACACTCTGCCTCCACTTCTGAGTCCATGCAGTATTGTATTTTGATATTTTTTATAAGTAAAGAAGATTGAAAATCACAACATGTTTGGCGACCTCTTTGTGGCCAAGTTACCACAGCCATGATCTAATGTTGATGGAATAGGTTCAGAGGCTGAATTGCCTTCTATTGCTTTGATGTTCCCTCTAAACTACTATTACTGTAAGGTGTGACAGATTTAAAACAAAACTCAGTACAAAATAATAGCAGATGAAAAAGACAGTGTTAATGGCTGGGGCGATAGTTCCCAGATGTAAAATGTTGGATATAATTATAAATCATTTTCTATTCCTGAACCACTTATAATTGGAAGTTAAAACTACAATGTCTCTTATTTGCAAACAGGTATTAACAATAATTCAGATCTTCATGACAATTCATTATAGTTTAAGTCATAATTTCGTAAAGACCTGAATGAATTTCTTGGTTGCCACCTACACTCTCAATGTGATTTTGCTAACGAGAAAAGTTGAGCATTAAGCAACTTGTTTTAAATTTTATTTTACAAAACTACTCACCTGCTCTTCCACTCCCCCCGCCCCCAGTTGACTCATGCTGGTTTGTGGTTCCACAGGAGCCACTCGCGTGACATTCACATAGCCATTCTTATGCAGTGCTAGAGTGTTGGGAGACTTCTTGCAGTGCTGGAGTGTCAACGGCCCATTGCAAGAAAGGATCAGAATCGATGCAAATGCATTCTGATGGAGCAGCTCCACAAGCACCGTTTTTCGATTGCAGTTGGACTTGAAAACGGGACTAGAATTTGCTCTCCTCAGCACAAGGAAAGCAATGAGTTGTGGTACTCCAACTAATGTCACCTAACATAGCACTGACTTGGAATTAAACAGAACTGTAAATATCTGTACCAAGCAATTATTTCATTCACCCCTCCCCAAACTTTCAGGAAAACCAGAGCCACAGTAATCTAGATGTTTTGAATACTGTCATTTTCTCACTTATTGTAAAATTCAGTCTCACCAATCCTACATGAAAACCAAAAATGAGCTTAATGAATCCTTCCAACACCTAAATGCAATTTTCCTTACTGCTCCCTCCCCCACAATCACCTTCCTCAGCTCAGGTTAACTTGACCCCTCCGATTTCTTCCTCTCTATAAAATTGTCCATTCCTTTCCTAATTCTTCCCAAACTGTTCACAAAACCCAACTCTTTATTTTCCTGAACCTCAATTTCTATGATGTGGAGATAACATAAGAACATAAGAAATAGGAGCAGGAGTAGGCCATCTAGCCCTTCGAGCCTGCCTCGCCATTCAATAAGATCATGGCTGATCTGTCATGGCTCAGTTCCACATTCCCGCCCTCTCCCATAACCCTTAATCCCCTCTCTTATCAAAAACCCATCAACCCGCGTCTTAAAAATATTTAGCGAGGTAGCCTCCACCACTTCAACGGGCAGAGAATTCCAGAGATTCACCACCCTTTGAGTGAAGAAGTTCCTCCTCAACTCCGTTCTAAACCGCCCCCCCCTTTATCTTGAGGCTGTGCCCCCTAGTCCTATTATCCTTTCTGAGCGGGAAGAGTCTCTCCACCTCTATCCTATCCATCCCATTCATCATCTTATACGTCTCAATGAGATCTCCCCTCATTCTTCTAAACTCTAATGAGTACAAGCCTAGTTTATTCAGCCTCTCCTTATAGCTCAACCCCCTCAACTCTGGCATCAGCCTAGTAAACCTCCTCTGCACTCCCTCCAAGGCCAAAATATCCTTGCGTAAGTACGGCGCCCAAAACTGCACACAGTACTCCAGCTGCGGCCTCACCAACGCCCTATACAGCCGCAGCAAGACCTCCCTACTTTTATATTCAATCCCCCTCGCTATGAAGGCCAGCATCCCATTCGCCTTCCTGATCACCTGCTGCACCTGCAAGCTGGGTTTTTGCGACTCATGCACAAGGACCCCAAGGTCCCTCTGCACCATCGCCTGCTGCAGTTTTTCGCCACGTAAGTGATAATCCTTTCTACCATTATTCCTACCAATGTGGACCTGCTGGTGTTGGACTGAGATAAACACAGTAAGAAGTCTCACAACACCAGGTTAAAGTCCGACAGGTTCATTTGGTAACAAAATCCACTAGCTTTCGGAGTGCTTGCTGCTTCTTCAGGTGAGTGGCAGTTCTATTCACAAACAGGGCATATAAAGACACAAACTCAATTTACAAAATAATGGTTGGAATGTGAGTCTTTACAGGTAATCAAGTCTCAAAAGTACGGACAATGTGAGTGGAGAGCGTTAAGCACAAGTTAAAGAGATGTGTATTGTCTTCAGACAGGGCAGTTAGAGATTTTTCAAGCCCAGGCAAGTCATGGGGGTTACAGATAGTGTGACCTGAACCCAGGATCCCGGTTGAGGTCGTCCTCGTGTATGCGGAACTTGGCTGTCAGTCTTTGCACAGCGACTCTGTGCTGTCATGTGTCATGAAGGCTGCCTTGGAGAATGCTTACCAGAAGATCAGAGGCTGAATGCCCGGGACCGCTGAGGTTTTCCCCAACAGCAAGAGAACACTTGTGCCTGGTGATTGTCGAGCGGTGTTCATTTATCTGCTGTCGTAGCGTCTGCACGGTCTCCTCGATGTACCATGCCTTGGGACATCCTTTCCTGCAGCGTATCAGGTAGACAACATTGGCCGAGTGGCAAGAGTGCATGGCTACACGGCACATACCCTTGCAACTTAGCCAACGTTGTCTACCTGATATGCTGCAGGAAAGGATGTCCCGAGGCATGGTACATTGGGGAGATCCTGCACACGCTATGACAGCAGGTGAATGAACACCACTCGACAATCACTAGGCAAGAGTGTTCCCTTCTTGTTGGGGAACACTTCAGTGGTTACACGCATTCAGCCTCTGATCTTCGGGTAAGTGCCCTCCAAGGCAGCCTTCACGACACGACATACGACAGCGGAGAGTCGCTGAGCAGAGACTGATAGCCAAGTTCTGCACACATGAGGACAGCCTCAACTGGGATCTTGGGTTCATGTCACACGATCTGTAACCCCCACGACTTGCCTGGACTTGCAAAATCTCACTAATTGTCCTATCTGGAAACAATACACATCTCTTTAACCTGTGCTTAATGCTCTCTCCACTCACATTGTCTATACCTTCGAGACTTGATTACCTGTAAAGACGCACATTCCAACCATTATTTTGTAAATTGAGTTTGTGTCTTTATATGCCCTGTTGGTGAATAGAACTCCCACTCACCTGACGAAGGAGCAGCAAGCGCTCCAAAAGCTAGTGGAATTTGCTACCAAATAAACCTGTTGGACCTCAATTTCTAACCAGCAACCCCCCCCCTCCCGTTTTCAATCTACAGAAATTTAATTGATTTAAAATATTTATATCTGCTTTAGTCTTCCTCAAATCCTGAGTCCTCTAATCTAGCGATGGAAGTGACATCTCTCCTTACCTTTGAAACCTGTGAGGAAGCTGCCTGAATGCTGCTTTTAGCTACACTATCTACCTACTTTTTCCTGCTTCCTCCTACCAAGCATTCACCTTTTCTTTCTGGTGTCTCCAAGCATATTGAATTATGGGAAAGGGGCTATAGAAATATTTCCAAGGTACCGTATCAATAACATTTAGGAAAAAGTAACGCATAAAATAATTCCTTTCTTTCTGTTGGAAATTGTATGGACCTTTTATTTTTGATGACTAGTGATGACACTTAGACCACGTGGGGCTATGAAGTTAGGGCCTGGGTGTGATGTTCTGTTAAGGATTTGGTGCAGACTTGATGGGCCGAATAGCCTCCTTCTACGCTGTCGGAATTCTGTGATTCTGTGACTACAGGTTTGCAGGATGTAAGAGTCTTCAGATTGTGATGGCAATTAATTATGATGGACAGCAAAGACATTTAAAGAAAACTATGGTGCTTCTGAAGGCCTGCTTCTATCTGCATGCAAAATTACACACAGTAGTTTTTTCAAGCCAGTTCCCATAATTGTGTCAACACTGTGTTTAACTGAACAGTATACTTTAATTGGTGTTTATATCGCATTCTATTTCCACCCCCAACAGCTTGCGAAGTAAAAATTAATTGTTAACGTCTGTTCTTTATCTGGAGTAGGAATGTGTTAGACTCACCATGAAAATGTGAAGCAACTTTTGCTTAATAAAGGCACACCAATTTTTTTCAGTTAGAATTATGGCGCATGACATCGCAAAATTATAAGAGGCCGCGTGACCCACTGCATCTGTAATGGTGTTTGTCTTTCAACGGGAGCTATCTATTCCAAACTTTCTATGCCTTTTTGATGTATCCTTTCATATTCTTCCTTTCCAAAAATCTCACCATTCCCTTTGGCTTCAGCTTTAGGTTATCCTTCAATCTTCTCTGCAAAAATGTTAAATCTCTGCCCCTTGCTTGCCAACTGCTAAAAACAATCTTTCTTCAATTACCCTCTCAAATACTTCAGAAATTTTGGATCTCGTATTTCCCCCCCACTGTTGTTTGTGTAAAAGCCTAGGTTTTGATTATATTCAAAAATTTCAGCAACCTCTGAAGCAGAGCATAGGTGACCACAGAGGCAAGCAAGTGCCAAGGAAGCCTGCCTTAGTTCTATGGAACTTGATTCCAATTGTTTCAGAATCTGTTAGGCCCTCTAGTTCTCCGCTCATTGCCCTATAACCCATCATGCCAACTCATGCCCCCTTCCCACCCTTTATGATGTCTCCACAGCCACTCGCCCTATATCCACCATAGACATTTGGTGAAAAAACTCCCATAAACTATTAGTGGAGGACAGGCCCCTGCCAACATCAGCGGTGATGAAGTGGAAATGGTCAAGAACTTCAAATTTCTAGGTGTTCAGACCATCAACAATCTGTCCTGGTCCTTCCATGCCGACACTAAAGTTAAGAAAGGCCACCAACGCCTATATTTTCTGAGGAGGTGAAGGAAATTCAACATGTCCATTATGACTCTCATCAATTTTTACAGATGCACCATCAAAAGCATCCATTCCAGATTTTTCACAGCTTGGTATGGCTCCTGCTCTGATCAAAAACGCAAGGAACTACAGAAGGTTGTGAATGTAGCCCAGTTCATCACGCAAAGCAGCCTTCCATCCATTGACTCTGTCTACACTTCCTGCTGCCTCAGAAAAGCAGCCAGCAAAATCATGCACCCCATACACCCTGGACATATTCTCTTCCACTGCCTTCTGTGAGGAAAAAGATGTACAAGTTTGAGAACGCATATGAACCAACTCGAGAATAGCTTCTTCCCTGCTAACATCAGACTTTTGAACAGACCTACCATATATTAAACTGATCTCTATCTTCTCCTTATCTGTAACTATAAAACTTTATTCTGTACCCTCTCCTTTCCTTTGCCCCTATGTATTCTATGAACAGCATGTTTTGTCTGTATAATGTGCAAGAAGCAGTACTTTCCATTGTATTCCAATACGTGTGACAATAATAAGTCAAATCAAATCGTATCTGTGGAAACAAACTTCTTTTCCAATCCCCATATCAAATACAGTTGATCCTTTAATAGCCTCTGTAAATCAAACTGTGAACTTAGAACCCCCGTTGTGATAACTGAAGCTTTTGGAACTCACGCAAGCATTCATAATAGCATAATAATCCCAGAGAAATGTTAATAAAGAGTTCCATTGGAACTGCAGAAGCAGATGCTAATTTTTTTCCCTAACCTAAGGTTGATGGCTTATCAATCAAAGCAGAGTTATTTTTAACTGCAACCTTGTTTTTAGAATTTTTGCAGCGAGGGACTTAAGAAACCTAAGGAATTTATCCATCCTTCGAGCACATTTACAGTTATAGCATGAATTCGTGATTCCTACACTTGTGGATTAAAGCCTAGCCAGAACCAAAATGGATTCTATTTGAACTCTGCACCAAATTGAAATGACCACCATGAGCTTAAGTCTCCCCTTTGCCTGAATTATGTCCCGTTCTCTTTCTGGCAAAAATTGGATGTGTCTGAAATGGTGGACCCACCACAGCTCTGCAGAGTTGGGAAAATTCCACAAGAATTCGGCTCCTGGTCTTTAAAAAAATTACACAATAGCAGATTTGGGTCAGGCACCAATACTTTTCCAGTTGCAATTAAGTTAATTTTTTAATAAGATGTTTATTTGGAGTTTATTACATTTAGAGCTTTAGTTTCATCTTTTGAAAGTAATTTATCAGACATGTCACCAATGTGGGATTGTCAGTAGGAAGAGTTATGATCAACAAAAGTGAGAGAGATTGCAAGATCATTTAAAAATGTGTTTACTTTTCCAAGTGGCATTCATCAAATTCTTTGATCTTTCACAGCAAAATGAATAATGTTTGGCATATGCATTTAATATTTTCCCTTTAAGTTGCAGCAATAATATTCCAGCCGTATGCAGGGTGCAGTTGTAACTGAAACTTATTGCTCCCCTCTCCTCACCCTACTCCCACCCACCCCTCCCAAGTTGTCACATGAAAACTGGACATGATACTTGACTTCCGTATTGTAAACCTCACACGACAGACCATTTTCGTGTTTTGTGGGCTAGTATGAAAATTAAGTTCATTTAACCAAAAATATTGCCTTGTGGAAGAAAAGCCATTAATTATATGGATGACAGCACTCTTAATTAAGTTAAACAAAAAACAGCTCCCAAATTGCATCAAAGTAAAATATAGCAACTGTAATTCTTTTTGAAGGGGCATTTGTCCATTAGGAATAACAGTGGTGTGCTTTGTGTAATGCCCTGACACTTGAAGAATTCCAGAGAAGGCCAAGTCCACTTTTGATTTGATTTATTCTTGTCACATGTATCAGTATACAACGAAAAGTATTGTTTCTTGCGCACTATACAGTCAACGCATACCATGCATAGGGGAGGGGCTAGGAATAGAGGGATATAGTTCCCGGGAGAGTAGGGGGTTTTCATTCAGTCAGGCAGCATGGCCGGTGCAGGCTTGAAGGGCCAGAAGACCTGGCAGTAGATGACCTGAAGCGGCAGCATAAAAGCAGTTCCTTTTATCGGTTTCTTTTTCCTCTCTTCAACATTGTAGACGAGAGCAGTTCAGAAAATGAAAGGAAAGTTAAGCCCAAAAGCTCAATAAGCAGTTTACCCACCTCCTGTATTTCCCTTCTCCTGCCTCTTGGTGTTATCATCCTTTTTTTTCCCCGTTTCTTTTGTTGGCCTCAGCAATTCGATCTAAAGCACAAATTGCCAATTTATCCATATAACATCTTATCACAAAAAGATAACATTTTCGAAGTAAGCAGCTCAGAAGTTGTGCTTTATACTGAACTGAAATTTCAGCTTGGTTTTTAACATAACTTGGTTGGCATTTAATTGTCTGTCAATTGTTTCACTGGCTCCCTTCAGAAGTGGTTATGGTGTGAAACACACTGCCTTAGTGTGGTAAAGGCAGTATTAATCACAGCATTAAAAAGGGAATCAGACTGTTATCTGAAAAGGAAGAATGTGCATGGTTAAGGGGATAATGTGGGGAAATGGCACAAGCTGAATTTCTCATTGGAGAGCTAGTGCAGACACTACGGGCTGAATGGTCTCCTTTTGCATTGTAACAATCCTGGAATATCTAAGGTGCAATCCCACTGGTCAGACCCACTAAATGGCTCCAGTCCTGCACAACATTAATTCCCTGAGAACAACTCAGAGTTGCTAATAAGTACTCCTTGCCTGCAATGCTCGCATCTGAATAATAAATTATATCAAATTCAGCCCTGTGTGTTACAATTGGCAAAACTAGCATAAAATCATACAAGTGACAGGAGCAGTCATGTAGGTCTCTTGACGCACATTTGAGTGTGCTAAAGCATGAGGAGAAGACTATTCAGGATCAATTTATGATTGGTCAGTCCTTGCTGCCAAGTTTGATTGTAAAACTGCTTGTAAAATCTACGATAGCAGTGAAGAGTAAATAAATTCATAATTTATGGCTGGCTAGTGGTCGAAGAACTCAGTTCACTTTTCCAGTACTGAGAACAAAAGGCAGAAGTATCAGTAGTGAGAAGCTGCAAAGCTTTAGCTAGCTGAACTTGCACTATTGAGCACATGAAGATAATGCAACAAAATATTATTTAATGCGTGTACTTCAATTAGATCAAATTGCTTTGGCCTACTGAAATTATAAGAAGGCACAAGAGTGCACAGAAAATTAGCTTTTAAATGCTCGTTCTGTTTCTTGAACTATTTTTAGAGTTTGAAAAACACTGACTCCCTCCATGCAAACATTAGCAATATCATCCTGAAAGAAAAAACATATTTTAACAAGCAATATGGTAAACAAGTAACTTGTACGTGCTCCTGAGTTCAAATGAGGACTAGAAGCTAAGTCCTGTGTTGCATTGAGTCCTCTAGTCAGCAGCTGTTGGGATAATGTAAAGAATGCTTCACTTTGTATTCAAACTGCTAGCCCCACATTAACTCTTCTTCCCTTTTCTGTATTGAAATAAAATCCAGTCGTAGCAATTTGCTATCGTGTAATAACCCAAGAAAGCCCGATTTATTTAGACATTAACTTGAGCTGGAGAAATTACTGTGTATCTGTCTAGAATGTCTCTTCCAATGTTTGAATCCTTCTGTGACACACAACTTGGAATGCAGATTGACAAGACAGCATTACAGACAGTGATAAACATGTAGCTTCCATTGGTTGGCAATTAATGACACATCCACAGAAAATCAGACCCACGGGGCAGGATGTCACTGCAGTATTAAGATACCTTTGACTATGGCACGCCTTAGTGACAGGTCTCTGCAGTTAAACACACCAAAGCCTCTGCTGTCAAGGGCCATCAGCATTTGGTGCTCTCAGCTCAGGGTGATATATCTGTCTATCCCTTTTCTCTGACTTGAATTTTTTCTTTGCTCCTGACATGACAAGATTTATGTTAGCGTGCATGCTTCTCTAAAGCATGGGACATTACACTGGTAGTGGCTGTCTTTCTTGTACTGCATGTCAAACAGGCTCACAGCCTGAGTGTTTCAATGCAATTGAAATAGCAATGTATGTCAGATGTGTCACTTTACTTGAACAAGCAACCCTGTTAGTAGCAGATAGCTACTTTTGGGTACATGTTAGTACAAATAAATGTAACACGTGTGCGTATGTTATATGTGTCACATTTTTCACAATCATATACTATAACTGAGAGTCATTTTTACACATCAGCAATTTACATAAGGCAGTGTCTCGGTTTTAAACCTAAAGAAAAATCGAGGTTTTGCCTCATGAATGTGAGTGGTGTTAATATTAAAGTTGATTTTTATCTTTTGTTGTTATTATGAGGTTTATACCATTATTGTATTTAGTGGCTGTGTCTCTAAATTTAAGGTAAAATGAAGGGGGTCGTGTGAGTTGCCCTGAGGTTTGCTTGACAACCAGGCTGGGGCAGCCAAAGAGCAAATGAAGGCCTAGATTGTGTTACTGGGTGTAAGTTCTTGATGGTTGGAGACAATGACAGCAGTCTGAGTTCACAGATACCCCAAGGTCTCAAGGAATGTGTTGACAATGTTAGGTTGTAATCAATTGCGCTGTAAGCTATCCATTTGCTTCAAAGATAAAGAAGTGTTGAGGTCAAGAATAGCTAATCAGCATTTCTACTTTGATGCAAGGTTAATGTGTTTCTGTGCAGCACAACATGTGATAAGAATAAAATGGGAATGTTCCTTTCTGTAGTTTAAAGTACAAATTTAAAAATGGGTTTGGTCAAGTGTCCTTTTGGTTCATTTGTTACAAGCCACAAAATCTTGCCATAACGTTCTTTCAGGTTTAACTGGAAAATCAAATCATTTTTTGCAAAGTTGCTAATCTGTATGGAGATCATAAGTTAAAAGGTTACATTTGCCTTGATATCTTTGAATTTGCTATTTATTCATTTATTTAAATGCAGTATTGTTGATGGCAAACAATAGGTATCTGATATTTTCTGAGTTCTAGTCCAAGATAACAAAACATAATAAATGCAAAATACTGCGGATGCTGGAAATCTGAAATAAAAACAGGACATGTTTTTAAAAAAGTCTCAGGAGGTCCAGCAGCACCTGTGGAAAGAGAAACTGCGTTAACATTTCAAGTCCATGTGACACTTTTTTCAGAATTGAAAGGGAGCTAGAAATGTGATGAATTTTATACCGTGGAAGAGATGGAGCAAAATAGAAGTCATCATGTGGAGATGCCGGTGTTGGACTGGGGTAAACACAGTAAAAAGCCTCTCAATACCAGGTTAAAGTCCAACAGGTTTATTTGGTAGCAAACGCCACTAACTTTCAGAGCAGTACTCCTTCGTCAGGTAAGTGAGAGTTCTGTCAGAATTCCCACTTACCTGATGAAGGAGCAGCACTCCAAAAGCTAGTGGCATTTGCTACCAAATAAACCTGTTGGACTTTAACCTGGTGTTATGAGACTTCTTACTGTGCAAAATAGAAGGTCAGAGATAGGTGAGAGCTCAGAAGAGATTTGAGGAAGATGTCATGAACACAAGACAAAAAGAGTGTTAATGATGGTGTTAAAGCATGAGCTAACACTGACCTAAAGGTGAAATGGCAGAACAAGGATCAGTGCTCTGAGAGCAAAACATAAGAGGTTACAAGCTGGCCCTGTGGGGGAAAGAGTCTGAGGAGAAAATAAAGAACAGAAAAATGATTAAATGAAGCACAGTGTTCATAGTTTCAAGTTAATGAACTCGATGTTAAGTCCAGAAAGCTGTTTAAGTGCTTAATCAAGGGGTGCTGTCCCTTCACTTTGCCTTGGATTTGTCTGGAATATTGCAGCAAGTCAACAGTGAACTGTAGGTCTAAAAGAAAGATGGTGAATTGAATTGGCAAGCAACAGGAAGGTCAGGGTCATGCTTGCAAACTGAGTGAAGATCCTCTGCAAAGATATCACCCAGTCTCCCCAGTGTAGAAGTGAATACATTGTCAGCAGTGAATACAAACTTAACTGTGAATTTAGGTACCAAGCCATCGCTCCCCTCATCCCCTCTGGTCGCCCTTCTGCCTTTCAACAAATGAAATTTAGGATTGCTAGAAATGCACCCAGGAATCCTGTGGTTTAGTGGGCTAGATGAACCAAAGTACTTCTCCTGCTTGAACCTCTAACAGGGCACCATCAGCTGAGGAAATAGGCCAACAACAGTTGATGTTTTGAGCTGGAATTGGTAGCCATCTACCGAATAATGTAAACTTGCTCAGGAGAAGAATTAAGTGTGAAGAGGAGGCAAATTGAATGAGATAGAATGATACTTGAGAGGGGAAGGGTTTGAGAAGCTTTCCAAGTTGTAACTTGGTTAACTCAGAACACCTATGGCATTCTGTAAGCAGAATATGTCATAAAAATAGAAAGGAGGAACCTGCATTTGTGTAATTTAGAATCTCAAATCCCAGAATGGCCTTTCTATGTTACATATCAAGAATAACTTTCCTGTTGCAGTCATTGAGTGGCAGCCAAGGCGATCTCAATTTTCCAGAAATAGCAACGAGATGAGTGACAAGTTAATCTGTTGTTTGCTGAAGCACAGAGAGAACTGCCCTTATTCAGAAAGCGCCAAAGGATCTGTTCCTGTCCTCTTGAGAAGGCAAATAGAGCTTCAGTTTAAACACTGGCCGGAAGGCTAGTCCTTAAACAATGCAGCATTCCCTCAAATACTTCACTGAAGTATCAATGCAGTTTATGTGCTTCAAGTGCAGGAATGAGGCTTGAACCCACAAATAACCTAAATCAGGCAGTGCTGACAACTGAGTCAAGTTCATGCGGATGAGTTTAATCATCTGAGCAGCACCACTGTAATTCATTAAGAGAAAAGAGACTGGCCAGACTGATGTGACTTCAGGTGGATAATTGTGTTTAATTCTCAAGAATTTTTGTTCGTGTTTGCTAACTTGCTTAATTGAACAGTATTGGGATGTACTTGTTCATTAAGAAATCAGCTAATAGCCAGTTTCTGAAATCTCTGCAAATGAAGCTCTCAACTTGGTCAGCTTGAGTACTTGTGAAAGAAGCCTTCCCTGCCTTATGGGAGGAGGATTTCCACTCTTGTGTCCCAGGTGACTTGAATGATTTTGGGTAAATGCCAGATGAGGAATCATGAAGAATAAACACTCCAGAAAGTTCATTCCAAAGTGCATGAGGACAACAATCAAGTTTCCAGCATTCTTCATTACTAGAGATTAGCTGGATCTTCACCTGACAAACTTTGTTGGCTTTTGAGTTGGTCACATTTAGGTTACATTAAACGCTGCTGACAGGTCAATGTTGAAGAAAAAGTCCTGCTTCTTCCGGATCTGCAGGTTTGCTCCGAGCATTTTCTAGTGATACGACGCAGAAACTGAAAGCTGATGAAAAGTTGACTACATGGCATATTAAAGAATAGACTTTTGTAACCTGTAGGCATTTAGATTATTTTTCAAGTAACCCAAATAAAAGTGTTTGACAGAAATGCTCCAGGCTTTTAAAAGGAGGAAACAGTCAAATTTGAAGCATTCCCTTTTTTTTCAGAACTGCCTGAGGATCTGACAGTTCGATAAAGAACACCATGTGGAAGAATTCAACAAAGAATCGCTGCTTCCACATCAATCCTTCCCTTGATCAGTGTAATTTTTCTTTCTGCTTGTTGAGGAAAGCCAAGCAGAAATACTTGTTTTGTAATTAGCATTTGATAATATGAATTCTTACTAAGTGTAGAACAGGAAGGAACCTTTGAGTCAGGAGGACAACGAAAAGGTGCAAATTGTGTCCTAATTATGATGCAGCAAAAGGCTACTCATCTGCAGGGTTCACCTCTCCCTCTCCCTTGAGGTCAATGTCAAAAATGCATGAATTCATCCAATTTCCTTCTGCATTAGCAGGCTACATTCCTATCAAAACCAGTTGAAATCCATCTCAAAGGCAGTGGTGATAGACACATTTTCTCATGTGCTGATTGCTAGTCAATTCTGCAATGTCATTTACGCTGCCTAAAACAAAAGGCGCTTCTTGGACAAATGGTGTAAGGGTAGATATTTAATTGTAAGTAATCTGCCCCTGCTGAGTTTTGCTATAAAGCTCAGCAGGGACAAGTCCCAAAATAATAGGCCGTGACGCCTCTTAATAAAGTTGAATGCTATAAAATACAGCGGTGGCCAGCATAATGCAGGGAAATCCCCATGGAGCCTGTTCATCATTGGAGCACATCAACTCTGAAAATGCCTTATTACAACGTACAGCTCCTGGGCTCCACAGATGAGCCCTTTGCAGCAGATAGATGCATTTATTTATATGTACATAAAACAGTCAGTCTGATTTTAAGACAGAGGGGCATGCAGAGAGATTATAACTTTCGGCTTAACTACTTCTCCCAGTAATAATGTTGCCTTGAAAATAATTTGAATGCCAATTGTCTTTGTTTTATGTTGATCACAACAGACAAAAACAAATGCAGTTAGCAGAATAACTTGCGTTTTATGCATATAGAAACATTGCAAGAGATTACAAAATTCCCCGTAAAGATGTTAGCCCAGGTACCACTGGTGCCTTCTGTCACAGTCATGTGTTACTTTATCTTTGTTGCAATGAAGTGAGATTCTACTTCCTGAGTGGTGCATTTTGACCAATGTGTTTGTAAAGAGTCTCTCAAACCTTTTTGTATTTCATTTTTAAATGTTTGGAATACTAGCAAAATGGATTGCATTTCTTTCGAAAGTGTAAAATGATGAATGGGTTTGATTTTTAATATCTTGTTCGTATCAATGTGCATCAGAAAAGCAAGTTACCTTGGTCCTGTGCTATTGACTAGTTAGATCCAGGTGTAAATTGTTTTGGGGGGGTTAAGATCTGCATCCCACAGTGTAGCTAAATAGCAAGATATTGTGTAGAATGTTGGGATGGCATCACACTACTCTCCCAGCTACTTGCCATTTTAGTTTGATTTAGAGGGTAAGAAAGGGTGAGATTGTAGAGTAAGACCATCTACAATAGTTGGAGCAGGTGTAATTTGAGCCCAGTAACCCAATAAGCCCACTCTTACAGAATCCAGAAAGAGATTTAGAAGCAGAAACCTCAACAAATAATTAATACACAGAATGCTGAAATTGTGCTCAGTAGTTTGAACAAAAAGCTGGTTTACTGATAACTTGCAACAAAATTATTTTTACCGCACCAGTCATAATATTGGCCTGTGCACCTCTGTGATATGGCTCTACTTTTCCCTACCTCAGTTCACCTGCTATTGAAAGCCTCATCCATCCTGTTTCCTCTGGATGACTATTCCTGACAACCCTCTCACATTTACATTCCTACCCTCCTTGAGATAACTGCAAGCTCTCCAAATATGCCCTAACGTGTGCAAAGCCCCAATCACACATACCCCTTTGCTCACTGACATACATTGACTCCCAGTTAAGCAGCACCTCAGTTTTAAACTTCTCATCCCTTATTATCTGTAATCTCTTCCAGTTCCATAACTGTCTGAGATATTTGTGCTTTACTAATTTTGGCCTCTTGAATTTCCACCAGTTTTGATTGCTTTGCTGTTGGTGGCCATGCCTTCAACTGACTGAGCCCAGAGTTTGAGAATTCCTGTGCAAAAAGCCTCTCCCTCTCTTCCTTCCTTTAGGATGTCGCTCAAAACCTTCCTTTGACCAAGCTTGTAGTCTTCTGCACTAATATCTCCTTGTGGCAAGAGTCGATGTTTTTTGAAGACCGTTCCTATGAAGCACCTTGAGATATCTTATGTGATCAAGAAGGCAAATGGGATGCTGGCCTTTATAGCTAGGGGGATAGATTATAAAAGTAGGGAGGTCTTGCTGCAACTGTACAGGGCACTGGTGAGGCTGCAGCTGGAGTACTGTGTGCAGTTTTGGTCGCCGCACTTGCGCAAGAATATTTTGGCCTTGGAGGGAGTGCAGAAGAGGTTCACTAGGCTCATACCGGAGATGAGGGGGTTGGACTATGAAGAGAGGCTGAATAGACGGGTCTGTACTTATTGGAGTTTAGAAGGATGAGGGGGGATCTTGTAGAGACGTATAAGATAATGAAGGGGATGGATAGGGTAGAGGTAGAGAGATTCTTCCCTCTCAGAAAGGACAGCAGGACTAGAGGGCACAGCCTCAAGATAAGGGGGGAGCAGTTTAGAATGGAGTTGAGGAGGAACTTCTTAACTCAAAGGGTGGTGAATCACTGGAATTCTCTGCCCGTTGAAGTGGTGGAGGCTACCTCGCTAAATATATTTAAGACACGGGTAGATAGGTTTTTGGTAGGCAAGGGAATTAAGGGTTATGGGGAGAAAGTGGGAAAGTGGAACTGAGGCACTTCAGATCAGTCGTGATCTTATTGAATGGCGGGGCAGGCTCAAAGGGCTAGATGGCCTACTCCTGCTCCTATTTCTTATGTTCTTAATTTTAAAGCTGTTGTTATTTTTGTTATTATCACACAGACTTACAAAATTCTAACAGGACTAGGCAGAGTAGATGCAGGGAGGATATTCTTGATGGTGGGGGGAGTCCAGAACCAGTGATCACAGTCTGAGGATTCAGAGTAGACCATTTAGGATGGAGGTGGGGAGACATTTCTTCATCCAAACAGTGGTGAGCCTGTGGAATTCGTTACCACAGGAAGTATTTGATGCCAAAACATTGAACGTATTCAAGAGGTGGCTGGATATATCGCACTTAAGGGCGAATGGGATCAAAGGTTATGGGGAAAAAGCAAAATTAGGCTATTGAGTTGGATGATCAGCCATGATCTTGGTGAGTGGTGGAGCAGGCTCAAAGGGCCAAATGGCCGCTTCCTGTTCCTGTCTTCTATGTTTCTATGTTGTGGTGAAGTCAGATGTGAGCAAAAGGAAGAAAGATGGAATCCAGTACTGGAATTTCAATAATCTCTCAATCCTGTGCAGGCAAATGTCTTCATATTTACATCCATTGACATGCTTTTATTTCCACCATTCTACTTCACAAATGGTGATGATAACTCTAAACAATTCAATGCTTTAATTTAGTAATTAAGTATTTTATTTTAACACCACCATATCCATGCTATCAATTGACTTGAAAATAAATTATTGCCTTCAGCTTCAGAGACTTTGTTACAAAAACAAAAATAATTGTTGAGTTGTCATTGGCAGGTGTTGTCAATTTTATTTCCTCGCTCCTTAAGTTGTGCTGTTCGTTGCTGAGAAATATGAGTATAAAGGGTTAGGATTAGGGTCGCATAAAGATAAATCTTTGAATTGACACCATCATTTAGAAAGCAACAACAATATTTCTTAATTCTTGCCATGTGATAATGCATTCAGGCTGTATGATAGCCCATGAAATAACTGTGTCATCAAAGCTTTATTCTGAAGGAGCCCTTCTTGGAAAAACTGTTTACTAAATCCTTCAATGTGGTGGAAATTCAAACTTGAGGCCAAAATTGTGTCCCACAGCTCCTCTGAGATTTGGCCTGAGGATTTACAGTAGAAGCTCCTCAAGACAGCACTTTGATGTTTAGGATCAAATTGGTGCCTGCTGCATGGCCGCTGAGTCCAGTGAGGTGATTATTATTAACCAAGTTTTTGGTTGCCTGCCCTAATGTCTCCTCCTGTGGTTCAGTGTCGCACTTTGTCAGCTCCTGGGAAGTGTCTGGGGATATTTTTTGAATTTCAATAAAAGCTATCATTGTTGAGATGAAATGGAGGAGGTTGATGGAAGATTGAATGTTGAGAACTACCATAGTACTTGGGAGCTGACAGCACAGAAGGAGACATTTAATAACAAACAAAATCTTTTGCTACCTTTTTCCCCACCTGCTTCCAATGCTGCCAAAGTTGAGAATCAGGCAGAGGACTTGGTGCCAAGATTTTGCATCCAGGCACCCGAAGAAGAGATACAATGCATATCAATTTCTACTCGACTGCCCACATGACTATTGCTGAATATGGCTCTCACCAATGCCCACATTGAGAATTCTGGCTCAGCATACAGAATACATTTAAGATCTACACTGACATTCCAGTGAGATAGTGAGAGTGTACTACGCTGTTGTATATGGGATGTGATGTTAAACCAAAGTCTGTTTTGTATATGTGTCGTTTAGAACACAGATTAGAATCATAGAATCCCTACAGTGTAGAAAGAGGCCATTCAGCCTATTGAGCCTACACCAACAATAATCCCAACTGAGCCCCATCCCTGTATTTCCACTGCTAAATTTCCCTGACTAAGGGGCAATTTAGCATGGCTAATCAATCTAACCGGCACATCTTTGGATTGTGGGAGGAAACCAGAGCACCTGGAGAAAACCCACGCAGACATGAGGAGAATGTGCAATCTCCACGCATTCATCCCAGACTGGAATTGAACTTGGGTCTCTGGTGCTGTGGGGCAGCAGTGCTCACTACTGTGCTGTGACACTCACAGGTTAGTTAGTCCATTAACTGTGCTAGCCTTCACCAGGGCTTTTTGACAGTCATTCTGTTTCCCTGGCTAAAACATAAAATGTCAGAAACATTCACAGTCAAGATTGCATCTTCAGAGACATCAGTAGACAAGTTAACATCTCGACAATGAACTTTTCATTAGCACTGAAAAATATGATTGTAGAGCTGTATTTTAAAGGAACAAAACAAGGGGAGAGATGCAGAGATAACAAATATATTAAAAGGTTACGATCTGTACATTCTATAACAACCTGATTTTTTTTTCTCACCTTCCACCAGAATGCAGGGCCACTGGCACCTGATCTGCTTGCTTGTTTTTCCAGCAATCCTGAGTAAAGGAATTCCTTCAAACCTGTCTCCTCATTCTCATGTTGACTGTTTTCAGTTTCTGTGCATCCTCAAAGTGACATGGCTGACATCAAGAATTTGGCGCATCAAGTATTTCTGATGCTGAATTGCTGGTATTCTGCCTTTCTGTGATGTATATAACTGGAAAACTTTATAATGCTCAATTTATCATACAGGCACTCCATCAAAACAAATTGAAGAGAAGTAATCAACTGAGTTGTATGGCGAGTGCTCATGTGTGGCCTGGCTTGGACAGCATGGTTTTCAGCCAAATAAGCTGGAAATTATCATTCAAAGATGTGGTTAGCCCTTTTTTAAGATTAGCATCTACTTTTATTATGCCATCTGCCTTTTACCTTTATTCAAGATTGCTTCTTGATCATAGGCTGCCACTGAAGCTGTGACATTGGGAATTCAAGTATGTGGTGCATTGTATTTAAACGGAGAGATGTTGATTGTTGATTGTCTTGTGAGAGGAAGGTGCTTTTTATTGCTAACTCATTGTCAATCTTACTGCTTTTGGATTTAGCAGAGGTAATTTGATCAAAGCACTCTTTCTGAAAGCTAGCCAAAGATAAAGTACTGACTTTGTTTTCACTTGTGAGTATGAATCTTGTTTGAAAAAAACCCTGTGTTTTATCCTTAGTGCTTACTTAGGTTGGATTACGCAACAGTGGTGTTCGTGCACCTGCCCTCTCATTTTGTCAGAGGTTGGAGGGGAATTGCACAGAGTATTTTATCCCTTACTGGCCATGGGTTTTTTTCTTCAGTCTCTTTGTGCTCATTATTCTTTCACTCGTTCTCCTTATCTCTGACCCTCTACATCAAGCCCTATGTTTATCGTAAAATCAAAGAATGGTCACTGCACAGAATGAGGTGGTGCTGTCATTTGTGTCTGTGCAGGCTGTCTTCAAGAACAGATCAGCTAGCCTCACTCCTCTTTGCCCACCGCCCTGCAAGTTTTCTCCCATCAGACGTCCAATTCAATTTTGAATGATGGAGAAGGCAGTTACTTGACCATTAGTCAGGCTTTGGTCTGTTGCTGTTAAATGAATGAAACTGCCCTTTTGATTTTTTTTGCATCGTCCCTTATCCACTACTATCACCTCCGACTCCCTAATCTTGCTAGTGAGACAGTGAGCGATTAAACACATAAAAACGTCTGACTTGCATTGTTATCCTGTCTCCTGTTCTTTTGCCAAAGCTGGAGTTTTCAAGTAAACAGCTGTGTATTCCCTCTGTCGTCTTATTTGAATTCAAACTAAAAGCCGTTTTTAAAAAGGAAACAAGTTGCACGTGCTATTCGCTTCCTGTGCTGCTGCTGCAGGTCCATAAAACAACCACAATGCCAAAAATAAGTTAAATGAGTTTTACAACACTGGTGGTCAAGAAGACCACCTTATTTTTGAAGAAGAGTAATTTTTGCCTTCAGATTATATTCAGCTGCTGAAGATCTGAGCAACAAAGAACTGTTGTTGCTCGTATGACACATACGGTAAAAGCACCTTTCTAATTGTGGATTCAAACCTGGCACTTCATTCAGGTCTTCCGCGAATGCTGAAAATTTGACTTGGATGTTTGGGAGTTTTGTGTCCTGTCAGCAAAAAGTAACTTGAGTGGTCAACCCAGTGAGAGCAAGATCTCAAAATGAGAAACAAGAAGGAAAGAAATAATTCAAGTTTAAGTGCTTCACTGACAGAAAACACCGAACACAAGCAAACAATTATCCTTGTGTCCTCTGGAAGCAGTTTGCTTCAAGCTTTGCAGAGATAATTTATGAAACCTCCTGGGTTTTGTTTATAATTATACAAAATCCCTAAACTTGGTACTTAAAATTGTAAATGAACAAAGCAGAAAATGCATTCAGTTCCGCTCTTGTGTGAACTGATCCAGAAATCTCTCCAGATGGTTTACTTGCATCGTGGCATGACTGGTACATGCACTGAAATACTCTGCTCCTTCGATTTCTATGTAGTTAATCATGGTAGAGGAAGTGAATGATGTCAGAGAGGTGAGCTGGATGTAACTAGGTGCATATATAATTAGTATCTGTGTAGTCTTTTAGAAGTCATGCCTGAAGTGATCTGCAATAGTGGATGGTGAAACGACTGAACAGCTGCATTTTAATTGAGACATTATAAGTGAAGCCAGAACAAAATGAATTAGTTGCTGTGGTAGATTGGATGATTGGGACTTGGCTGTGAGATTAAAATACAGAATATGACAGAACAATCACAGCTGAATGTAATTTGCACTTTACCCTTTTACCCCTTTATAGACAAATAAATTAGTATAGTGAAGCACTGCAGTAACGAGCTGTTCTGATGAAAGTCTGTTGTGGAGTCTTGGCAGCCTTGGAATGGTTCTTGAGCTGCAGGTGAGAGTTTCGCCACACAAATCTGTTATTTTTTTCTTCCCGTCTTCCCACCTGTGCTGAAGCTGATATGTTAGCATTGGAATTGCTTTCACTGTATCCCACATGCTTACGTTTTACCCAGCTGTTAAGTGCAAGACAGGTGACTGGCCATACGACATGGAATCCTGATCTTCACATCCACACTTGGGTGGCACAGTGGTTAACGCTGCTGCCTCACAGGGACCCAGGTTCAATTCTCAGCTTGGGTCATTGTCTATAAGGAATCTGCACATTATTCCCATATCTGCGTGGGTTTCTTTGGGTCTCTGGTTTCCTCCCACAGTCTGAAAGACGTGCTAGTTAGGTACATTGACCCGAATGGGTGCCAAAGTGTGGCTACTGGGGGATTTTCACGGTAATTTCATTGTATTGTTAATACAAGCTTACTTGTGACACGAGTAAAAAATTTTTAAATCGCTTGTGCAAAACCCAGAAGTCAGGAATAGGCTTTTTTCCTATTTTCACTCTCCTTACAGGCATCTCCAAGATGCTAAATCCTTTGCCACTATCAAGAAGCATTGTTAGTTAGAGGCTGCTATGACTGTGGCACTTGAGGTCACATTCTTTTCACGGCTGTCCTTGCAGAGTAATGTATTTGCCTTCAATCGGCGTGTCATCCAGTCTTTTATACAGTAGATAGTGGCTGTTTGCAACTGATATTTATATTTTCAATTCTGCAGCAGACTTTTCTCCAGGTTGTTTCGATAACACAAGGTATTATTATGTATTATTACATGAGACAATAGCCTGATTTGCAACCCTGCCATTCCCCTCCCTCCACGTCCAATGGATTGCCTTTGGTCTAGTTTCCATCTTTTACCTGTCCAACCTCACCGAGAACAAGAATCATGTTGACTGAATTCCAAAGGTCTCTGCACCATTCAAGCTTTCCCACCACTTTAAGATGCAGTCGCTGGTGAAGGAGCAGTATTGAGATGGAGCCAGGTAAATTCTTACAAGGAGAAAGGATCAACCACTCCCCCCACCTCGGAGCTGCAAAGCCAATTGTCATACTTCAGTAACTATTGGCTGAGATCAACTGATGCAGTACAGATTTACGAACTTAAACAATCATGAGCAGTAATGCACAGCCCAAATCGTGCAATATATCGGTTAGACCAGGTTCATCTAAATCCGTATGTTTTTTTTCTTGAAATGCAATCCTTTGGCCTTGTATCATTGTGGCATAGTGGTTGGCACTGCTGCCTCTCAGCGCCAGGCACTCAGGTTCAATTTCCGTCATGAGTGACTGCCTGTTTGGAGTTTGCACATTCTCCTGTGTTTGCGTGGTTTTCCTCTGGGTACTCCAAAGATGTGCAGGTTAAGTGGATTGGCCATGCTAAATTCAGTGCATTGACCTGAACAGACACAGGAGTGTGGCAACCAGTGGAGTTTCACAGTGACTTCATGGCATTGTTAATGTAAGCCTTACTTGTGACTAATAAACTTTAAATTGCCCCTTAGTGTCCCAAGATTTGTAGGTTAGGAGGATTAGGGGGATAAATGCGTAGGGTTGGCATAGGTTGAGGAGTGGGCTGAGTAAGATACGCTGTCAAAGTTATCATATTTCTCAAAGTTGATTCCTGTGTTGCTTACAGAAAACAACCCCTGTTCCATATGTTCATTTGGTGGTAGCTGTTTAGACCAGTTGTGCAGACTTGGTGGGATGAATAGCCTCTTTCTGCACTGTAGGAATTCTATGACCGTGTGGCTGCCTCTATCCTTACCGAATATGACCAAGAAGCTATAACAGCAGAGTGTCTACAGTTACTCGGACTAATGCAGCTATACACTCTTTGAATTACACATTTTACAGCAGGCTGACCCAATAGTGCAAATCCTCATACTTCAGTTAAGTGGTCTGATTATGTTTCTTCGTGCTGCTCCTGATTCCTTTTAAGTACTTCCTTTTGGAATGCTTTGTATTTTTTTAAATTAACTTTTATAGCTTTTATCTCCACAGAAACTTGTGGTCAAGCATTGCATTTTGTATTAATGCTGTGTGCCAGTATTGTTTTTAACTTCCTTCTTCATTCTTCTAGTGACAGCTGCTCCCCAGTTACTGCTCACTAGCCAGTGGGAACAATGTTTACCCCTCAAAACTTATTACAATTGTGAAAATGTCTCAAATCCCTTTAACCTTCTTTGTTCCAGCAGAAAAATCTCAATTTTTCAAGCTATTCTTTACAACTATAAACTTGCATTGTTAAAAGTAGTCTTGTGAATTTTCATTGTAATCTTTCTAAGTAATAACAATCCTTTCAATGAATGGGTGTTTGGAACCAAAGTATAGAAAGCGTACAATTTAAAGAAAACTGCTCCAATACACACAACTACTGGTGCCACTTTAACTTGCAATGTTAACATTAACTTTTTTTTTATTTTCCAGGGTTGTGAGTTACCACCCTATCATACGGTTGACATAAATCTATTTATTTTGTGCAGCGAATGGATCAAGAACAGAGTAGAAAAATAAAATGAATGTTTTCTATTTGGACATGATGCATTGGCAATTGTAAATACCACTGGTTTGCCTGCCCTGTTGTGTATAATTTGATACTGGACAGGGTGTTGAGTGGGTGTTACACTCCTAGCTGTGATGATGAGGTTGGATTTGATCCCTCTGGTAATTATCAGGAAGAAGTCTCTCAACACCAGATTAAAGTCCAATGGGTTTATTTGGTAGCAAAAGCCACTAGCTTTCGGAGCACTGCTCCTTCTTCCGGTAGGTGGGATTTCAATTTGCAAATAAGGCATATAAAGATACAAACTTGATTTACAAAATATTGGTTGGAATACGAGGCGTCACAGGTAATCAAATCTTAAAGATACAGACAATGGGAGTAGAGAGAGGGTTAAGCACACGTTAAAGAGATGTGTGTTGTTTCCAGCCAGGATAGTTAGTGAGATTTTGCAAGCCTAGGCAAGTGGTGGGGGTTACAGATAGTGTGACATGAATCCAAGATTCCGGTTGAGGCTGTCCTCGTGTGCAGAACTTGGTTATCAGTTTTTGCTCAGCAATTCTGCATTGTCGTGTGCCGTGAAGGCTGCTTTGGAGAATGATTACCTGAAGATCAGAGGCTGAATGCCCATGACTGCTGTAGTGTTCCCCGACAGGAAGAGTACAATCCTGCCTGGTGATTGTCAAGCAGTGTTCATTCATCTGTTGTCGTAGCGTTGGCATGGTCTCCTCAATATACCAGGATCAACATCCTTTCCTGTAGCGTATCAGGTAGACAAGGTTGGCTGAGTTGCAAGTATATGTACTGTGTAGCTGGTGGATGGTGGTCTCACGTGAGATGATGGCATCCATCTCAATGATCCGGCATGTCTTGCAGAGGTTGCTGTGGCAGGGTTGTGTGGTGTTGTGGTCACTGGTCTCCTGAAGGCTGGGTAGTTTGCTGCGGGTAATGGTCTGTTTGCGGTTGTTTGGAGGCAAGAAGTGGGGTTGTGGGGACAGCCTTGGCGAGATGTTTGTCTTCATCAATGACATGTTGAAGGCTCCGGAGAAGATGTCCTAGCTTCTCCACTCTGGGGAAGTACTGGATGACGAAGGATACTCTGTCTCCGTGTCTTTGTTTGCCTTCTGAGGAGATCGGTGCGGTTTTTCGCTATGGCGTGTTGGAACTGTCAATGGATGAGTTGAGCGCCATATCCTGCTCTTATGAGAGCATCTTTCAGTGTCTGGAGGTGTCTGTTGTGATCCTCCTCATCTGAACAGATCCTGTGTATACAAAGGGCTTGTCCATAGGGGATGGCTTCTTTAACATGTTTAGGGTGGAAGCTGGAGAAGTGGAGCATCATGAGGTCATCCATGGGCTCGCGGTACAGTGAAGTGTTGAGGTGACCATCCTTGATGGTGATGCGTGTATTCAAGAATGCAGCTGATTCCGGAGAGTAGTCCATGGTGAGTCTCGTGGTGGGATGGAACTTGTTGATGTCATCATATAGTTCCCTCAGTGATTGTTCACCATGAATCCAAAGGAAGAAAATGTCATTGATGTATCTAGTGTATAGCGTTGGTTGACGGTCCTGTGCAGTGAAGAGGTCTTGTTTGATCCTGTGCATGAAGGTGTTGGGATATTGAGATGCAAATCTGGTCCCTATGGCTATTCCGTGTGTCTGGATGAAGAACTGGTTGTTGAAGGTGAAGACATTGTAGTCCAGGTTGAAACAGATGAGTTGTAAAATTTACATCTGGAGATTGGCAGTTGTTGGCGTTGAGTACTGAGGCAGTACCAGCAATGCCATCGTCGTGGGGGTTGCTGGTGTAGAGTGCCAAGACATCCATTGTCATGAGTGGACTTTAACCTGGTGTTGTGAGACTTCTTACTGTGTTTACCCCAGTCCAATGCCGGCATCTCCACATCATAACTATCAGGGTAGTAGATGAGTTTGATCAGTTCTCAGAGGCCAAGCCTAGGTTCATGAGGCTGAATTCATTTGGTGATGTCACCAAATAAATCGATTATTATCCCACTCTGATTAATATGTCCATCCGTGATCAATCTTTTCCTGAACTTGAGTATTTGATGTACTCTGCTGCAGAGCTGTTATCTTCCCAACGCTGTCACTAACACAAACATGTTAATCCATGGATATTCGCTAATGTTTCATTACCTGACGGTTGCAAATTATGTAGTGTGAAAATAAGATTGACATCAATGTTCTCTTATTTTGGACAACACAGTATCAATGAGATAGTTGTTGGAGCTAGCAAGTATAGAGGTGTTTCATTCAAAATTTTGTCCCTCGATTTCAGCAACCTCTTCCAGCTGTAAATGAGATGAAATTCCAGAGGAAAATAAACACTTGCAATAGCAGGAAGGGATGTTTGGAATCCATCTCAAAAACTAAACTATTAATGTTCACTTCTCATCTTGTCAGTAATATGTTGGCACCTTTCATCACAGAACTGCTAGTGCACATTGGAAGCAATATGTCAGTGGTGTTAATGTGAAGCTGAGGAACATATACTTTTCATCATCATTTATGCCCCAAAAGTGCAGTTGGTTAGTCTGAAAGTAAAGAAATTCACCAAGTTTTAATAATAAGATGCATTTGCTCTGCAATTGCTTTTGTACTGGTGAAATGGCAAGCTCATCCAATCAGCTCTTGACACACTGATGTTTTGTAGCTGACAGTAGCAATGAATAACATTTTTACACGTCTCCACTCTTTCTGTTTTTGATCAAAATGGTGTCTGGCAAGGCTGAGTTTTTTAAAAAATCGCAGGGCTTTTCAAGTGTCAATCTTAGTAAATCCACAAAGTTTACTCATAAAATTATAGGCATTTGCAGCACATAAGCAGGCCATTTGGCCCATCACACCTGTGCTAGCCAAAAAATAGCTATCCAGCCTAATCTCACTTTCTAGCTCCAGGTCTAGCATGCTTAATGTACATGTATTTTTAATTCAAACAGTAAGTTCCAGCTCCCACCATTTTGGGGTGAAAAGGTTTCTCCTCAATCCCTTGCTAATCATGCGACCAATTATTTTAAATCCATGCTCCCTGGTTATTGACCTCTGCGCTAAACAATAAATGTCCCTTCCTATGATTTCTATCTAAGTTTCTCTTCTCTCTATACAAGTCAGTTAAATTTCCTTTCAACCTCTTTGCTCCAAAGAACACACCCCAGCCCATCCACTTTTTCATCAGAGCAGAAATTCTTCAATCTTGGCACCATCACTGTAAATCTTCTCTGTATCCTGTCTAATGTAACGATCTTGCTGTAATGCAGAACTCGACACAGTAGTCTAGCTACGTCCTAACTGTTATTTTATACAGTCACAGTATAACCTCCCTGTTCTTAGCTGATAAAGGAAAGTATCCTCTATGCCTTCTTAACCATCTTATAGAATCCCTACAGTGCTGAAGGCCGCCATTCAGCCCATCGAGTCTACGCTGATTCTCCGACAGAACTTCTTACCCAGGCCCTATTTCCACAACCCCATGTATCTACCTCACTGATCCCATTAACCGCCACATCTTGGGACACTCGGGGACAATTTAGCATGGGCAATCAACCTAACTTATCTACCTATCTTGCTCCTTTCAGGGATCTGTGAACACACATTCCAGGATCCTTCTGTTCCTCGATAAATCTCAATATCTTATCATTTATTGTGTACTCCTTGTCTTGTTTGCCCTCACCAAATCAATAACCTTACACATCTTCAGATTATATTCTTTGTACCCACCAGAACGGTCCATTGATATCTTTTTGCAGTCAATAACTTTGTTCCTCGACCACACAACCAATTTTTATATCATCTGCAAACTTCTGAATAGTAAGCCCTAGATTACAGTCTAAAGCATTGATAAATACTATAAAAAGTAGGACACATGCTTTGTGGAACCCAACTACAAACGATGTTCCGCTCACAAAATGCATCTGCCGATCTGTCTGCTTGCTGCCACTGAGCCATTTTTGGATCCAACTCGCTACTTTCCCTGGGATCCTATGAGCTTTTACTTTCCCGACTGCACTCAGACCCTGTCAAAACCCTTGCCAAAATCCTTGTAGACTACATCAAATGCACTTCCCCCAATGACCCTCATTGTTGTCCCTTCAAAAATTCAATCAAATTCATTAAGAATATAAGAAATAGGAGCAGGAGTAGGCCATCTAGCCCTTCGAGCCTGCCCCGCCATTCAATAAGATCATGGCTGATCTGTCGTGGCTCAGTTCCACATTCCCGCCCTCTCCCATAACCCTTAATCCCCTCTCTTATCAAAAACCCATCAACCCGCGTCTTAAAAATATTTAGCGAGGTAGCCTCCACCACTTCAACGGGCAGAGAATTCCAGAGATTCACCACCCTTTGAGTGAAGAAGTTCCTCCTCAACTCCGTTCTAAACCGCCCCCCCCTTTATCTTGAGGCTGTGCCCCCTGGTTCTATTATCCTTTCTGAGCAGGAAGAGTCTCTCCACCTCTATCCTATCCATCCCATTCATCATCTTATACGTCTCAATGAGATCTCCCCTCATTCTTCTAAACTCTAACGAGTACAAGCCTAGTTTATTCAGCCTCTCCTCATAGCTCAACCCCCTCAACTCCGGCATCAGCCTAGTAAACCTCCTCTGCACTCCCTCCAAGGCCAAAATATCCTTGCGTAAGTACGGCGCCCAGAAGTGCACACAGTACTCCAGCTGCGGCCTCACCAATGCCCTATACAGCCGCAGCAAGACCTCCCTACTTTTATATTCAATCCCCCTCGCTATGAAGGCCAGCATCCCATTCGCCTTCCTGATCACCTGCTGCACCTGCAAGCTGGGTTTTTGCGACTCATGCACAAGGACCCCGAGGTCCCTCTGCACCGTCGCCTGCTGCAGTTTTTCGCCACGTAAGTGATAATCCTTCCTACCATTATTCCTACCAAAGTGGACCACCTCGCACTTGCCAACAGATGATTAACTATGATCCCTTCACAAAAAACTATGCTGACTGTTTTCGATTCGTTTCTGCCTTTCTAAATGACCATCGGTACTGTCCCTCTGAATTTATAATATGTCTATCACTGAAGGTAGGCTCACTGGCCCTGTAACTACCCAGGATGTCCCTTTCTCATTCTTAAAAAAAACCTACAGCACTTGATGCCCTCTTGTCCTCAGCCAGCATGCCTGTAGTCAGAGAGAATTAGAAAATGATGTACAGAATCACTGACACAAAATACAGGTAGTATTATCCAAAACAAAAGCAAGGTATCTAGGAACACCACTAACTCATTATCAGTAAAGTGATTTACTTGGGACCTTTTTTTATTAGGATGTAATATTTACTTCGACTATATTAGCATTGAACAGCTAGAGGCTTATAAATTTGAATCAAAGCATAACTCTACATTCCCGTTTGTCACAGGGTAGTGCTCAAGATGTCTTTTTACCCCCACAATTTGTCATACATTGCATAAACTGTTTTAGTTTTGATCTTTAAGCCCAGATAGTTTTAGGTTGTGTTCATCGAAATAGAATAATTAAAGCATTTGGATTGCATTCCTGTTTTTATTATAAGAACTTGTGTTCTTTTTGTTTCAGTTTTGTTCTTTGGCGTTTTCTGAACTTATAGCATTTAATGCTTTGTAAATTATATTCACTTTGAATTTCCTTTTTGCAATAACAATGTTTTCAGCATATTAAACTAATCCAGTATAAACACCGGAATAAGCAGATTGCATCCCATAGAGTCGACTGACATCAAGTAATAATTAGCTCACTCAATAGGAAGAGCTTGCTAACAGTCCTATGAGAGATCCCTTGTATATTACGATGCTCTGCAGGATAGCCTCCACATTCCAGAATCTAATAATGAAAGTTATTGAAACTTTTGTAGTAGCTGTCAAAATTCGAGTTGGATGTGCATGATTGAAATCCAATCAAATGCTCAACAACCTGCCCAACAGCTTGCACAGTGTTTTGTGATCAAACCCGACAGTAAGTACACCTGATAACCATCTTGATAGAGGTTCACATCGAATAAAATTGAATAATAATGTAGAAGTGTATCCATTGAATTAGGTGTCAAGGTCAAATCTTTGAAGATATCCACCTTCCTGCAATTCGATGCAACTATATTATCATTATTAAGCCATATCTTTTAATATTTTGAACAAGTTATTCCTTTACATAGACTGGATAAAATACTTTTTGCACTCTTTCAGACTGGTTTGGTAATTGATTGTGTGTAAGCAAGCTAGCCAGCTGTGCACCATGTCCAATCCTGTCCTGCGGATTTATTTGTAATTGACGCAGGTTTCATGTCTGTGTGAGTGAGAGATAGCTTAGTACAGAGATTATCAAATACTTCACAAAGTGCTCTTGTTCCTGACCCTCCATAAATGTTATCTGAAGAACTGAAATAGTGATGACTTGCATTTATATGTAGCACTGTTCCCCTCAGGAGTTTAATTGGGTCAGCAGAGACTATGATAGTTTCGCGGACACTGTTTTGGCATCACTGTGTCAACCAAGGGGTTGGAGGTGGGGAGCTGCATTTATGGCAGTGCTTGTAGCATTTACTCAGCAAATAACAAAGCAAACTAAGTCTATATGCAGAGCCTATGAGAAAGAGTACCTATGAACTGCAGCAAACAATCCTGAACAACTTCCTTCGATATAAGGAGGATGACTTCTCCAGCGAAGTGTAGTGAGTGGAGGATAGTTGCGTAATACAAATTATGTGCATAAATCAATCCTGGTTACTTAGAGCAGTTTGGTGCTCAGGTGTGATTGATGGGGGAATAACCCAATCATCATTTTTATGGCTGGAAATAATAGTGTCACTATATGCAGCCTTGTTTTCTTTTCATGGTATGTTGGCAGGTTAGATGGTGTTATTTTGTTACATGCTTTAGTGGTCTTATGAAGCATTCAGCCTATTTTATGAAAGTATTTACCATTATGGTGAGGCATCCTAATCCAATCAGTTGTCCTCCATGAAGGATGACCAGGAAGCAAGCACATGTGATTATCTGTGGCTACGATTTACATAATTTTTTAATTCTAGTTTGCTACTTAAGAACAAATGAGGAGTTGGAGTGTTTTTGTGAAGTTCCCAGATATTAATAGAGGCAGGGCATGGGGAGCATGTCAACAACTTAAACAGAAATATCAGGGTGATGCAGAAACAAGGGAAATGAACAAAAATGTTTTTGGATTAACACAATCATAGGCATAATTAAAATCTGAAGATAGAACACTAGAACAAAGTGAAACGCTGTTTGCAGATGGAAATATTCAGCAGATCTGGCAGCATCAACAGAGAGGAAAATGGAATTAATGTTTCAGTGTAATAACTTACAATCTCTCTCCACAGCTGCTGCCAGCCTTGCTGAGTATTTTCTGTCATCACTTCAGACTTCCACGTATGCATTATTTTGCTGTCGTGCTGTTTATTGCCAGTGGGGGGAAAAAAATCAGAATATTCCTATTTTTAAAAAAGGCTGGAGTGCAACAACAGAGTGCATCATAAGTCATGCTTTGTAAATGGGCATACCCTCAGAGCTTTGCCAACAGGCACATACACAGAAGAACATAAGAACAAGGAGCAGGAGTAGGCCATCTAGCCCTTCGAGCCTGCCCCGCCATTCAATAAGATCATGGCTGATCTGTCGTGGCTCAGTTCCACATTCCCGCCCTCTCCCCATAACCCTTAATCCCCTCTTTTATCAAAAACCCATCAATTAGAAGGCTATTTGTTCTGCTGCCATTCTCCAAATTCTCCCATTCAGATGGGAGTTTCTTTACCATCCAAAAGAACCAGAACACCATGTGTAGGCAAGGATATTAATCAAAAGCATTGATATGACGTATTATTATCATATGTATTAGTATACAGTGAAAAGTATTGTTTCTTACGCACTATATAGACAAAGCATATCGTACATACAGGAGTGTGCAGAATATAGTGTTAGTCGTAGCTGGGGTGCAGAGGAAGAGCAACTTACTGCGAGGTAGATCCATTCAAGTCTGATGGCAGCAGGGAAGAAGCTGTTTTTGAGTCAGTTGGACCTATCTTCAAACTTTAACATCTTTTTCCCGACGGAACAAGCTGGAAGAGAGAATGTCCAAGGTGCGTAGGGTCCTTAATTATGCTGGCTCCTTTTCCGAGCCAGTGAAATGATAGTGTTAATGGATGGGAGGCTGGTGTGAGTGGTGAACTGGGCTTCGTTCATGACCCTTTGTAGTTTATTGCAATCTTGGACAGAATAGGAGCAATACCAAGTTGAAGTTTATTTATTAATCACAAATAGGCTTACATTCACACTGCAATGAAGTTATTGTGAAAACGCCTCAATTGCCACACTCCAGCACCTGTTTGGATACACTGATGGAGAATTTAGTATGGCCAATCCACCTAACCTGTGTATATTTGGATTGTGGGAGGAAACCAGAACATTCAGAGGAAACCCACACAGACACAGAGAATGTGCGAACTCCACGCAGACAGTGACCAAACCAGGAATCGAACCCAGGTCCCTGATGCTGTGAGACAACAGTGCTAATCACAGTGCCACCGTGCAGCCCTGCAATACAACCAGAAAGAATGCTTTCTGTGGTGCATCTGTAAAAGTTGGTGAGTCATAGCTGACATGCTAAATTTCCTTAGTCTTCTGAGAAAGCAGAGGCATTTGTTGTGCTTTCTTAACTAGAACGTCAGCATGGAGGGACCAGCACAGATTGTTGGTAATCTGGACACCTTAAAAAGTTGAAACACTCAACCATTTCTTTGTCCCAGTTGATTTGGACAGGGGCATGTCCTCCATTACACTTTCTGAAGTTGATAACTATTATCTGTGTTTTGTTGACATTAAGGGAGAGATCATTGTTGCACCAGTTCACCAGATTCTCTTTCCTGTACTCCATCACGTCACTGTTTGAGATCCAGTCCACTATGGTGGTGTCATCAGCAAAGTTGAAAATTGAGTTGGTAGGGAATTTGGCCACTCAGGCCGAGGTGTATAGGGAGTATAGAAGGGGCTGAGGACACAGGCTTGTGGGGCACCGGTGTTGAGGATGATCATGGAGGAGGGATTGTTGCCTATCCTTACAGATTGCTGTCTGTGGGTTAGGAAGTCTAGAATCCAATCTCAGGGGGAGGAGCCAAGCCCAAGACCATAACGTTTGAAGATGAATTTCGTAGGAATAATGGTGTTGAAGGCTGAGCTGTAGTCAATAAATAGGAGTCTGACATCGGTGCCTTTGTTACCTAAGTGTTCCAGGGTTAGGTGCAGGGCCAGGGAGTCGATGTCTGCTGTGGACCTGTTGTGGCGGTAGGTGAATTGTATTGGATCCAGGCAATCTGGGAGGCTGGAAATGATTCATGCATGATTAACCTTTCGAAGCACTTCATAATGATGAATGTCAGAGCCATCGAACGATAGTCACTAAGGCATGCTACTTGGCTTTTGTTCTGGTACCGGAATGAAGGTCCTCTTCTTGAAGCAGATAAGGACCTCCAGATTGGTGTGAAGAAAAGTTGAAGATGTCTGCAAATACCCCTGCCAGTTGTCTGCGCAAGATCTGAGTGTTCATCCAGGTATCCCATCCGGGCCAGTTGCTTTTCTGGGTGAACTTCTGAGAAGGCTGCTCTGTCACCCGCAATGGTGACCTCGGATACATGTTCATCCAAGGCTTCTGGGGTGAAACACATGCTGTCGCTATCTCTTGCTCAAAACGGACATAGAATGTGTTGAGCACATCAGGGAGCAGTGGTGCTAGTGATTTTATATACTTTCATCTTGTAGCCTGTTACGTCTTGCAACACTGCCAGTGTCAATGGAAGTCCATGTAGTTAGCCTGGGACTCTAGATTGGTCCGTTACTATCTTTTGGCATCTTTGATGGATCTCTGTAGATCATAGCTGACTTTATGTAGGTCAGGGTTGCCTGATTGAACGCCTCAGAACTGGACTTCAGGAAGCAGTGGATATCCCTTTTCTTCCATGGTTTCCAGTTGGATTTGCTTCTTTGGCACACAGTCTTCTACACACTTAGTAACGAAGTCAATTACTATCGTGGCATACTCATTCAGGCTGGTCACAGAGTTTTAAAATATTGACCAGTCTACTGATTCTAAACAGTCCTGTAGGAGATCATCTGATTCCTCAGATCAATATTGCAGGACTTTCTTTAACAGATTCTTCTGTTTCAGTTTTTGCTTGTAAGTCATAAGTCAGGAGCAGGAGCACAGCCTTATGGTCTGATTTGTCAAAGCATGAGCAAATGGTAGGCATGTTTGATATTTGTGCAGCAGTGGTCCAGGATATGTTGTGTTGGATAATTTGCAGTGTGGCCAAACAATGAATCACCACTACCAACTCCCCTAACCACAGCGCCAAGAAATTTGAAGAGGAGACTGCATGTTGGAGGTATGGTTTTTGTTGTAGGGCTAGATTGTTGTAAGCATTGTCAAAAATGGCAGCCATGGCCTGTCCTTTCATTAATTTATTTCCAAGGTGATATCAAAGTCATTCTAAGCAGCTAGCATGTAATTTGTAATTATATTTTCTGATTTGGAAAATCTGATGCAGTGTATATGCTGCCCGCCTCCAATACACCTGCCCCAGATTTTCAATAACTGTAGTGGTAGGAGTGGGGACAAAACACATCATATTCGTAAAATTTTTGTCCTAAATAAAGGGTTATAAATTTACTGTGCCATTCAAGACAAAAGTTGAGGCTAGAACCAAGTCTTAAGCTTAAAAGCGACTTGAGCCTCAGTCAGATGTTTTCTGATCTCCTTTAAGCTGCTCAGTATCTTACATCCTTATCGTTCCTCCTAGGTGCTGTTCAGTTGCAACTTTGCTCTCAGTCAGTGGGATGCAAGTTTATTGTTCAGCTTGATGAAAGATATAATGGGACTGTCATACAGATGCTGTTTCAGGACTTGTTTTGATTGTATACTATGGATAACTGAGTTACAGTATGGTATATGATCAAAACAAGGTCAGCAGATAATCCCCTCTCTTTGCTGTATTCCCCAGTTCTATCTGGGATTATCTTTCTTATCCCACATAAGTCTTCCCGTCAAATTCTTTTTTGTGATTAGAAAGAAAACCATTTGAAAGCTCTGGTCTTGTCCCTTCCAGGTCAGTGGATGTATTTCTGATATTCAGGGCTATGTTTGATTATTCAAGTGGAGTAATGATTGATCTAAAGATAGAGGCATTGTGCCAAGAGAATGTGGAAGATGCTAGGTAGAAGATTTTTGTACCTTTATGGGTCATGTTTACTTTGCACAGATAGCATCCAGAATTAAAGCGGTTATAAAGAGTAAAACACAAGTGGAAGTTCTAAATTTTGACAAAATTTTTAACCTTTCAAGGATTGATCAAATTGTGGAGAGCATGCAATAATTGATTACAAATGTTTTAAAAGAATTATTTCCATTAAAGGAGCTAAAAGCCATGATTGTCAGTTTTTAATCAAAGGAATCGGCATTTATTTAAAACGGGTCCATGACACTGTCAGGAAGCACAAAATTGAGCTCAACTTTCCAAAGGTTAATCATTACATGAAGGAAAATTTAAAATATCCAAGATCTCTCAAATCAGTGTTATACTTAAAATGGGGGGTTGTTAACTTAGTTGGTTGGACAGCTCATCCATGGTGCAGTGTAATGCCAGCAGCATGGATTCAATTCCCATACCGGCTAAGTTATCAGGAGATAACTCCTGCCTTTGCAACCTTGCCTCTGAATTGAAATGTGGTCGCCCTCAGGTTAAATCACCATCAGACAGCTCTCTCTTGTCAAAGGAGAGAGAAGCCTGTGGTTCTCTGGCACTTTGGCAACTTTCACCTTCTAAAATTCAGGCTACGTGTGATTGCTAATGTAGAAGTTTCCATGCTTTTTTTTTATTCTTGGCACTTGATCCCCACAGGTATTTCTGGAGGTAATGATCTATATTATTTTGTAGCTACGCTTCTAGAATTTATCTTTGAAGGTTGCACAAAGGAACCTTCATCTTTGCTATGCCAGCCTGCTACAGATGGACAAACCGTTCCCGAACAAAATCCAGCGCTGGAACTCTCCTGCCCAGCCCGCCATGGGAATTGTCACGGATGGGGGGGAGCGGACCATGCAAAGATCCATTGACCTCAGGTGCTATTCTCCGATTTTGTGATGAGTGCAGTTGGCGAATCCTGCCCCAGATACGTTTTTCAGTCAAGACTGGGCTGCAACAAGTTGCATTCATATAACATCCTTAACATGGTGAAAAGTCCCAAAGCATTTCACAGGAACTTTCACAAATAAAAGTTGACGCCAAGACTCATAAGGAGATATTAGAATCATAGAATCGTACAGTGCAGAAGGAGGCCATTCAGCCCATCAAATCTGCACCAACCACAATCTCAACCAGACCCTATCCTCCTAACCTCATGCATTTGCCCTACCTAGTCCTTCTGACACTAAGGGGCAATTTAGCATGGCCAATCCATCTGACCCTCACATCTTTAGATGGATTAGATAGATGTGTTAGGTAGATTGACTATGCTAAATAGGACAGATGACTAAAAGATTGGTCGCGTTTTGATGCCTTAAGAGTCCAGAGCTCTATTTTCTGTTTTTTTTTTGCAGGGCTTAGTTTTAGAACATCGAACACTACAGCACAAACGGGCCCTTCAGCCCACAAGTTGTGCCGATCACATCTATGCCTACCAAGCCATAGAACTATCTGTAACTCCCAATGCCATTAGATCCCATATAGTCATCCAGAAGTCCGTCAAAAGACCCCAGTGAGTTCACCTCTACCACCACTGACGGCAGCCGATTCCACTCAGTGACCACCCTCTGAGTGAAAAACTTACCCCTAACATCTCCTCTGTACTTGCTTCCCAGCAACTTATACCTGTGTCCTCTCGTAGCGACCATTTCAGCCCTGGGAAATGGCCTCCGAGAATCCACCCTATCTATTCCTCTCAACATTTTATAAACCTTTATCAGGTCGCCTCCCAACCTTCATCTCTCCAGGGAGAAGAGACCTAGCTTCCTGAAGTTGAAGTTGAAGTTTTATTGAAGTTGAAGCTGTTTCACAACATCTTAAGTGCAGGATCTCTGTCATGTGAATTCAAAAATTAGGACCATGAGTTGGCACTTGAGCCTGCATAGATTTCAGTAAGATCATCACTGAAGTTACTGTAACATCAACCCCATGTTCCTGGTGAACCCCGATAACCTTTCATCCTCTTGTTAATCAAGAATCTGTCTAACTCTGCTTTAAAAATATTCAAAGACTCTTTTTCCACTGCCTCTGGAAAGTTTCAGAAAATCATGAACCTCAGAGAAAAAAAATTATCCTCATCTCTGTCTTAGATGAGTGACCCTTTGTGTGTAAACAGTAACCCCCCCCCACCCCACCACCACCCCATTCTAAATCCTGCAACAAGGACAAAGGTCCTCTCCACATCTACCCTGTTAATACTCTTTAGGATTATAAAGGTTGAAATGTTTTATGGAACATTTGACTACTGGCTAGGAAGTATGTAGGCTAGTCAGTGATGGAAGGATATCACTTTTTGAAATAAGTTGCCTTAAGGTTAAGTTTATTTATTAATGTCAGAAGTAGGCTTACACTGCAATCAAGTTGCTGTGAAAATCCCCTAGTCACCACACTCTGGTGCCTGTTCAGGTACATTGAGGGAGAATTTAGCATGTCCATTGCATTTAACCAGCATGTCTTTTGGACTGTGGGAAGAAACCGGAGTACCTGGAGGAAACCCACACAGACAAGGGGAGAATGTGCAGACTCCGCAAAAATAGTGACCCAGGCCAGGAATTGAACCCGAGTCCCTGGCACTTTGAGGCAGGGACTCAGCAGTGTACCACAGTGCTACCTTCCTCATCCTACACCATGTTATTCATATTCCCCTCAATCATGAAGCATACTCTCATCCTAAGTGTACTTTCTCCCAGTCAGTGCATGACATTAATAGTGTGTTAAAAGCAAAATACTGCGGATCCTGGAATCTGAAACAAAAACAAAGTGCTGGGAAATCTCAACAGGTCTGACAGCATCTGTGGGGAGAGAATAGAGCCTAGATGATCCTTCATTACAGGTCTGACAAAGGGAAATTAATTGTGTGCTGTTTTGCCCTGTTTCAGCTTATGTCCTCTAGTTAAGAATCCATTGCAGATCCAAACTGCTCATTGTAAAGATAATAAAATTCTGGATGGACTCGATTGCCTGTCGTCTTATTTTTTAAATCCCATCACAGGATATGATCAGTGCTCATTCCTAATTACCTCTTCAGAAGGTGATATTGAGCCAGCATCTTCAATCATTGCAGTCTGCACGGTGAAGGTGTGTCCTAAGTGCAACGTTCCCCCAGTTGTCTTCCTACAGACAAGGTGAAGCACAAATCATAACTGGTCTCATTCCTGTTAGCATTTTGTAATCTCATTATACTCTGAACATATGAGTACTGTTTAAAGCAATTCTTATTTGCACGTAAACGTAGCTAGAGTTCAAAATTAATCATCAGATTGCATTTTCCTATGATTTTGGATTTGCTCAGATAGCACGAGCATCACCAAGGACACTCTGCAGTAACCCAGTTGGAGATCGGGCCAAATCATTAGCTCATTCAAAGATTCTGGAATCCTCTCCAATGTGTGACTATAATATATGGCAGAGGCTGTCGGCATTTTCAAATGGCAGGTGCATGGACGTAATGAACCACTCTGGTCTCTTGGTGCATGCAAAAAATAAAAACTAGCATCACAAAATGCAAGGAAATTGTTAATTGAATCTCATTACAAATAACGGTCTGCGTTCATAAAACACAATGAATTTGAGTTTTATTTTGCAGGTTTGTCACAGAAAAGCTTTTGTCCTCATTAACCCCAATCTTAAAATAATGCTTGGATGATGCTAATGAGTTAATTTCAGAAATGTGACTCACCCTGGAAATACAAGAAGGCACATAAAATGGGACAAAGTTAAATAATTCCTTAACCCATTAACCTATAGCAGTCAACTACCATTCAAATACCTGAGAGTGGGCTGTGGGCCATGGCCTCCTTTTATCAAACTTTGACCTCCCAAGTCACTTTGGCTGAAGGCTTCAGTCCCCTCAGTGTCTGTGGCTCTCTTGGAGGATCTGTACAACTTGTGTATTTCCTCGTCTTCTGCTTGGAAGATAGCAGCTTCTCACAGCAGCTGGATCTTGTGCTGTGACTTCTTACAATGACCTGAATATAACAACAGTAAAAAAAATTGAGGAAAAATTGATTGAAGAGATAACCCTTCAGGACTTCCCTCCTACTATCAAGGTATGAATTTCACTTTTAGTAGGTTGTCTCATTCCCACTTCAATATGAGACGACTCCACTGTAGACAATGGGATCTCAGGGTCAGCAGGAGAAAGTAGGATTGTGCGATCATGAACAATGGAATAAACCTCCAAATTAAGCTCTGAACTTTGATCCAATTTCAAGATAAATATCTCATTCTCCCTGAATAGCTCTTTGCTGGCTGCTTGCAATTGTTGATGCATGTCATTGGTAGGTTCAATGGAATAAGTAGACAAATTCACTTCTTCATTACCACCTTCAACAAAGGAGTATCCTCCTCAAAAGAGACAATCAAGTCTTCACGATCGTTGATCATGGAGTCAGAGTACTTTTTCTCCCAATAGATCATCTACCTCCACGGTGGTTTCATTCTCTTGAACGCACCCCTGAAAGAACCAGTCAAGGTCTAGAAGCTCCTTTAGCGAATGGTCACCATCTATGTGCATCCAATTTTTGCCTCTTGGAGCCCACTTCTGAAGAGAAATGAGAGATCTGAAATCTCTTCTGGTTCAATGAATTGTGTTTCTCCAATGAAGACCAACTTATTACGTCATTAGATTACTTCAATTTTTGCTGCAGTTTCAGCTTTTCCACTCCTTGGAACAATTTTGGAAATTTTATGACTGTTACTCCACTGTTATCTATTGTTCCCTCATCGATCTTTTGTAAAAGACCAAGTCGTAAGTACACTGCTCTGCTGATTAGAGAAATTTGATGATTTTATGAGATATAAAGGGGAGAATTTTCCTGTCCCGCCCGCCATAGGCGGGAGCAGATCATACAAAAATCCATTGACCTCGCGTGGGATTTTCCAGTTTTGAGGCGAGGGTGGCTGGAAAATGCCGCCCAAAGAGATTCATTAATTTCTTTTTCTTCATCTCTGACTGTTGCAGTAATTTGACCCTGTTTCCCTGGGCCATGTAATTTTATTTTAGATGACAAGATTGCTTCTTCCTGAAGCCAGTCTAATTTGTCCAAAAAGACTGTGACCCTAGCCCTGAAGTCCTGTTTAAATTCTATTTTGTATCCTTGGTCTTCCAACTCTGCAGAACAAAACTGCTCATCAGAATCTTTGATTTTTCCCCAAGAAATTGAAATGCTGTGGTTCCAATTTCCAGGACTTCAAAATGGTGGGAATCTTGATTCTGCTTTTTTCCCATAAATTGTGCTTTAGTTCTTCAAAATTGTTTAAAAGACCACTCCAGTCCAGTCTTGTCACAGAGAAAACATTTGGCTCCCCCTATTGGGCCTTCTTTGTGGTGTGCTGCTTTTTGGTGCCCCATCTGAAACATTTTAAAAGAGTTGAAAAGGGTCTTGCTGCCCCGGGCTTTATCGTGGGACTTTGGTGTGCTAGTCCCCCAACTTTGGACCTAAATGCTGGATCCACCCTTCCTGAGCCTTGACATCTGCCCAAAATGCACCCCAATTGTGTTTTTGCAGCTTTGTCTGTCTTACAAACTGTTCAGCCATCTCGAATGTTAAATCCTCCTTGGTTTTCAAGAACTCCAAAAGTACATCATCAAGCGCATCAACTGCAATACGATTGCAGGTTAACTTGTGCTTCATAGCTCCATAGCTGCAACTGCTGGCCAGTATATGAAATTAGTTAATAAATTAATTGATGATTCACCCGGCCTTTTTGTTCCTGCAGTAGAATCTTGCCCTTTCGATGAACAGATTGTTCTGAAGGCTGAAATAGTTGTCATAGGCTGTCAAAACTTCCTCCTCTGACACTGAGTCCTCTTCGACTCATTGTCTCACCAGGATATCAGTAGCTATGGCCCCCATCACGTAGAAAGGATATTGACCTGCTGTTTTTGTGCCCTTTCTTGGAAGCCCAAAGCTGTTTGGTACCTTCAAACTGTCACCATCAGAGCTCTCATCACTGTCCTTGCTGCGGACCCTCAATAAATTAGAATACTGTGGAAAGGGTCGTAGCTGTTAAATGGCTGCTGTCTTCAAAAGTAAATCATTCTTTTTAGCCTCTGAATAGAATGGGAAGATCCCAGTAAACATTAAACTGATTACTGCAATCTTACATGAAACATGAACTTTCTATCTTTAGTATAAAGGAGCAATGTAATGTGCAATTGGAGAAATTCCCCTATATATAGATATGTTTGCATCATATCAGGAAATCAGGAGGGCAAAAAGAGGACACAAGATCGTTTTGGTAGATAAGGCAAAGGAGAATCCAAAGAGCTTCTACAAACACATAGAGGGCAAAAGAGTAACAAGGGAGAGAGTAGGGCCTATTAAGGATCAACAAGGTTATCTATATGTAGATCCGGAAGAGATGGGTGAGATCCTAAATGAATATTTCTCATCAGTATTTACTGTTGAGAAGAGCATGGATGTTAGGCAACTTGGGGAAATAAATAGTGATGTCTTGAGGAGTGTACATATTGCAGAGAAGGAGGCACTGGAATTCTTAATGCACATCAAGGTAGATAAATCCCCGGGATCTGATGAAGTGTATCCCAGGACATTATGGGGGGCTAGGGAGGAAATTGCAGGTCCTCTAGCTGAGATATTTGAATTATCAATGGTCACGGGTGAGGTCCCTGAAGATTGGAGAGTGGCAAATGTTGTGCCTTTGTTTAAAAAGGGCTGCAGGGAAAAGCCTGCGAACTACAGGCCAGTGAGCCTCACATCTGTGGTGGGTAAATTGTTGGAAGATATTTTGAGGGACAGGACTGACAGGCATTTAGAGATGCAAGGACTGATTGGGGACGGACAGCACGGCTTTGTGAGTGGAAAATCATGTCTCACAAATTTGATTGAGTTTTTTGAAGGGGTAACCAAGAAGGTAGGTAAGGGATCCAGGGTGCAGTATCTAAATGGATACAAAATTGGCTCCTTGACAGAAGCCAGAGGGTGGTTCTACAGGATTGTTTTTCAAACTGAAGGCCTGTGACCAGCAGCGTACCTCAAGGATCAGTGCTGGGCCCACTGCTATTTGTCATTTATATTAATGATTTAGATGAGAATATGGGAGGCATAATTAGTAAGTTTGCAGATGACACCAAGTTTGGTGGCATAGTGGACAGTGAAGAAGATTATCTAGGAGTGCAATGGGATCTTGATCAATTGGGCCAGTGGGTTGACGAAAGACGAGATGGAGTTTAATTTAGACAAATGCGAGGTGATGCAATTTGGTAGATTGAACCAGGGCAGGACTTAATCAGTTAATGGTAGGGAGTTGGGGAGAATTATAAAACAGAGATCTGGGGGTACATGTGCATAGCTCCTTGAAAGTGGAGTCACAGGTGGACAGAGTGGTGAAGGTGGCATTCGGCATGCTTGGTTTCATCAGTCAGAACATTGAATACAGGAGTTTGAATGTCTTGTTGAAATTGTACAAGACATTTTTCCAAGTGTGGCCTTAACACTTTGTGTAATTCTGGTCACCCTATTATAGAAAGGATGTTATTAAACTAGAAAGAGCGCAGAAATGATTTTCTAGAATGCTACTAGGACTTGATGGATTGAGTTATAAGGAGAGGCTGGATAGGCTGGGACTTTTTTCTCTGGAGCATAGAAGACTGAGGGGTGATCTTATAGAGGTCTTTAAAATAATGAGGGGCACAGGTCAGCTAGATGGTCAATATTTTTTCCCAAAGATAGAGGAGTCTAAAATTAGAGGGCATAGGTTTAAGGTGAGAGGGGAGAGGTACAAAACTGTCCCGAAGGGCAATTTTTTCACAGAGGGTGGTGAGTGTCTGGAATAAGCTGCCAGAGGTAGTAGTAGAGGTGGGTACAATTTTGTCTTTTAAAAAGCATTTAGATAATTACATGGGAACAACGGGTATAGAGGGATATGGGCAAATGCGGGCAACTGGGATTAGATTAGGGGTCTTAAAAAAGGGCAGCATGGATAAGTTGGGCCAAAGGGCCTGTTTCCAAGCTGTAGACCTCTATGATTCTACATATTTTCCTAACTCCACTTGCAGGTATTGACTTCTGATGCCTTCAGGTGTGCAGTTCTGCAAATATGGGTATCTTCCAATATTTTATCCAAGTAGCCATTATTCATGCTGGAGCCTTGACAGGGAATTTGATATGTTGTTCTGAAGTGATATTTGTACTTGCGTTAGTAACTGCTGATTGTTGATCAGTAGTAAGAACTCTTGGCCTATTTTACCCTTTCTAATCCAGGGCACTTTTGACCATTAAGGTGCGTCTAGTGTCACTCCAGTTGAGATCAGCTTAACTCTGCACAATTTGGAGATCAAAGCTAGGATCTTTTCCTTCCATTTGGGTCAGTGAACAATGATGCTGCAAACCTTAGGCGTGAGAAATGTGTTATCTTTTTCCCAGAGTGGAAAAGCAGTGCTTTTAATTATGTAAGCACCATGAGATAGATGTTTATTTGAGAGCTTCAGAAATGTGTATGACATGCTAAAACAAAGCATGCAGTAAGCTTATGGAAGAATTTGGAAATGAACAATTCAGTGTGGCAGACCATCAAGAAAGCTTTATCTTAATTTTCTCAAACTTTTGCCCCCCTACTGTCAGCCACAGTACACTTTGTAGTTAAGAAGTGGTGGATGGGGAGAAATCAATTAATACATCTTTTGTAGTTCTGGCAGCTAGCTTTAAAGCTATTTTTGATTTTTTTTTACACAATGTCTGAAATTATATGTACACTACATATTGATGTGACATTTCTTTTAAATTCTCAGAAGCAATCTTTAGAAGAAATATAGAGAGGCGATGGCTCGTCAAAAATTTAATTTTATTCCCTGTGGATTGATTGCAGTCTTTTCCATTAGCTGTGACAATGCAAGATGATTGCTGTACTTCAGGGAAGCGTATTATTGGGAAATGTATTATATTATGTTTTGCAATTGTAGTTGCAAATGTTTTTATTCCACTCCCCAAGAAATAAAGTCTCAGACAAGAGAAAAAGGTTTGGTAACATAGTGTGCTCCTATGGCGAAACTGATTATGTTCAAGGCTGGCACCATGAATTTGATTGTACAATGTAGGCAGGAAACGCAATGCAAGTGGTAAATATATTAAGGTTACTTAACTCGAAAAAAAGTGGAAGGTTTTACTCAGTTGTATCTTGCCATGTTAAATATCACAAAGCAATCAAACACTAATTTAATATTCTTATAACCCCCCTCTCTCTCTCTCTCTCTCTCACTCACACACACACACACACACACACACACACACACACACCAACATTTCTCATTATACAAGGAATTATCTGGCAATCATCTGCAGATCATTTCTCAATAAATGCACAGTAATGTTAATCCTCCTTCTGTGAAGTGAATAGTGCCGTGACAGCCCTGCCCCGTGTAAGAACTGATTTTAAAGCCACTTTCTTTTTATTCATTCTTGGGGATGTGGGTGGCACCTCTGGCAAGCCTGAAATTTGTGGCCTAAAATCTGTTACTTCAAGAATGTGGTGATGCACCATCTTGAACCGTTGCAGTCTGTGGAGTTCGGGTGCTTCCATGATGCTGTGATGTTAGGAGTTGTAGGATTTTTGACCCAGTGACAATGAATGGACACTGAAACAATCTTAGCTTGCTTCCAGTGGCTAAGTTGATGCTAATGCCTTCTGTCCACGTTGGATGGTGTATATGAAGCTTAGTTGGTTATTAAGGGTACTGAAGCAGTAGTATTGATATTAAACTATTACCAACAAATAAACTCTTAAAGGATTTAAATCGTAAACTACTTTGGATGTCATCTTAACCTCTGAAACCTTCTGTTAGCAATCAATTATAAAAAAAAATTGATTGACATTTCGAAGCTTCCCCCATTCACCCAGTTTTTAAGCACCGTCAGTATTATTTGCCATCATTTGAAGGTAATTAAGTCACGAGTTCTGAATCAATCTTTGAATATTTGTTTCTGTCCAAAATGGTTGCCTTGACTAACGTTTTGCAGCAGTAATTGTCAATCATGGTAATAAAATACATCTTACCCAAGATAAACATGGGCAGTTTCGACGGTGGGAGCTCTATTTTTCCAAGTCAGGATGATGTGTGACTGGAGAGAAATTTTGAGGCAATGATCTTCCCCTGCATTTCTCCTTCTTGGTGTTGAAGGTGTTGCTAAAAATGCCTCTACCTGTAGTTATACTGCATCAGATTGATAGTATCAGCTGCAGCTTTAGTACTCTCATAGTGATAGTGGATGTTTAGGTTGGTGGATGAGGGACTAAGCAAATGGACTAATTTGTCTTGAATATTGTTTCAGCTGTCCAGACAAGTGTAGAATATTTCGTTCACATTCCTAATATGTGGCTTCTAGGTGTTGAAGTCAGGAGGTGAGCCATTCGTTGTAGAGTACTCGGCCATTGGCCTACTCCACTAGCTCATGGCACTTGTGTCTGCTTCAGTTTAGTTTGTGGCTAATTGTAACACCTCAGAATGTTGACAGAGGTCTCAGCTATTGGTTGTCGTTGGGCGATGATTTCAGTTCTCTGTTAATGGCATTGTGTGGCATGGATGTTACTTGTTACACCCTAGCTAAAGTCTAGATGTTGTGCAGGCTTTGCTACATGTGGGCATGCTTCACTATCTTTTGAATTGCATATATAGTTGAATGCTGTGCAATATCCTGGACCTCAGATGATTGGCTCTGAATACTCACAACTATTGTACTTTGTGCCAGGTATAATTCCAAATAGGTTATAACCTTGGTACCCATTGTCTTCAGTCTTATGGTAGCTCCTTGGTATTGCAATGACTACTACCTTGACATCAAGGGTAGTTATTCTTGTGTCACCTCTGGAATTTAGCTCTTGTAGCTATGTTTAGACAAAGGTACAAGGTCTATAGATTTAAGGTAAGGGGCAGGAGGTTTACAGGAGATGTGATGAGTAAGTATTCAGCGGGGAGGTAGTGGGAATCTGGAGCTCACTACCTGAAAGGGTGGTAGAGGCAGCAACCCTCAGAATATTTAAGAGCTATTTAGGTGACCAGTTGAAATGCATACAAGACCTCAGGCCAAGTGCTGAAAAATGGGATTCGGATAGATGCTTGATGGCTGGTGTGGACATGATCGGCTGTAGGGGCTATTTGTGTGCTGTAGAAACTCTGACTCTAGAACTCAATGATCTTGGCAGAATTCAAATTGACCCTCACTAAGCAGATTATTGAAGATCAAGTGTCTCTCAATAGCTCTAACATCTCCATCTCCGTGTTATTTTAATCCCATTGAGAATTGTGCATTCTTTAAAGTAACAATCAAATGCCATGTTAAAAAAAAAAGTCAAATGTCCATCTGCTAACTTCAACTATAATTTCTAATTTTGTATGTTTCTAAATGTTAAACATTTTGAATAGAGTAATATTAAAGTTTTGATCTAAACTTGAAATTCAGATGCTAGAAATTTATTGAATTTAATTTTCAACATCCTTTGTTACAAAACTTTGTTCTTCCTATGTTAAACTTCACATAATGTGTCAGACTCCTGTGGTATTATCCATGATCATGTGTAATCTTCAGATGAAGTGTTCTTAGCTGACTGGACTTAACTGACTGGCATAATTCAGTCTCTATTTTGAAGGATACATTCTTATTTTTTATACAAGTATGGGTTCTTGTAATATAATTTCTAATTGAATAGTGAAGGGTGTGGCAATTTCAGAAGCAAAGATGATCAGAGCATAAAGGTTTCTCTGCAGTGCAGCCTGAGGATCTGCAAGGACAGAATTGAGTTGCTAGATCATCACCCTAGTGAGTGAGTTTAATTGCAATGTGACCAGTTTATGTGGGAAATATCTATTGTAAATGCAGATGTAGGAATTCTTAATAAGAAACATTGACAGAAAATGTGAGAGTAGGAAATACATTTTTTTCAGACAGGAAGATCACAAAAATGCAGAACATTTAATACAGTGTAGAGGAAAGCCATCTATTATTCCTTCTGAAAGTTGCTTCCTGTGTGGTGTTTTTTCGCATCATTGGGATATTCCGAAGCATTTCATAGCCAAAGAAAATGAAGGAACAAACTCCTGTCTGCAAAGCCATGACTGTATCGACTCAGCCAAATTGAGCTTGACTTGTTGTCGAATTAAAGCTTCTGAGAAGTGAAATATAAAATTATTTTTATTTCAGAAATTTAAATTTGCCAAACAGCAAATTGTGTTCAATAATAAGTTTTATCTCTGGGCCAAAGGAAATTAGTTAGTCAATAATATATGGGATATTCATCATCGGACAACATTCAGGAAAAATGTCAAGTAAATCAATTCCAAGACTGCTCCTCCGAATCATTCGCGTAAACTCGTACTATCCCTTTGAATTGTTCCAGTAAAGTATCTCTTCTCTGCCATTCCCACAAAATGATCTTGTGTGAATTCAGTAAACACAGTTTGTGTGTGGAGGGAGCAGGTGGTGGGGGTCATACTTTTACAGATATTTGATGGAGCAATTATTCATCTGTGTACAAACGGGAAGATTTTTTAAAATGTCAGTGATTGTGAATCACTCCTGAGAAACTGCTAAAAACAACTGAAGTTTATGAAATGCTTTGCCACCCATCCAGCCTGGGGTAAGGAAAATGACAGTGTTTGTGTAGGTGCAGTTACTGTTTTCAGTTCAATTAAAAGTACAACATTCAGAAAATGAGTAGCTGTAGGTCGCTGACCATTGTTCATCCTTCTCAATTAGACCACAAGTCCTGATGATTAAGCATGGATGTAATATTACTTTATACTTGGAGGGACAAAATGTGCTACAGTTGCACTTCTGAAAGCCAGTGACCCCTGCTACTGAATAGAGTGAGAACATCAAATGGTGCAAACAGTTCAGTAGCTGGCTGATGCTCATTGCCTAATAAGCACCACATATGGTTGATGGCAACCATGTTGCTCTCACTTCAGGTTGTGGTTGTATTCCTGAAAATAATGACTTTAAGTGAAACATAGGTTCCCCATAGGAATTGATATTGAAGCCAGAAATGGGTTCCTTTGTGACATCCAGGTGAGAACTGTTCAGTGTATAAGCTGAAATACTGTACCACGTGTGCAGCACTGTGCATTTCTAGGTGAAATAATTTGCAAAATAAAATCACTAAATATCAAAGAAATATTCAAAATCCAAACTAGGTAACACTCATCAGTTTCTCTTTCTTTTGAGGCAGTCACTCCTTCCGGGATGATTTCCATCCCAGCTCGGTGGATTCTGAGATGGCTGATAAGTCTAATGCACAGTCTCGAGACTCTGCCATATGAGTGGGGATGATGTGGGGATGTGGGTATGTGGGGAGGCATTGCTTGGAGATTTTTGCCCTCCTCTGTGTTGCCTTGAGTTAGCCTCTTTATGTTCCGACACAGTCTGTCTGTTTTTGATGTTTTTCCTGATGAACCTTTTCCCATTTTGGTCAGTTGTCGTGAGTTGGTAGAGATGTTTGACCTCTTCAGAGATTCCTTGAGGACATCTTGAATGTTTCAGTGGAGGTGGCTTTGAGTGATTTAGAGCCTCAATGCTATTGCAAATATATATCTTGGATTTTAAAATGGTTTCTGCCTCATCTACTGCTGTCTTGATGGAAGGGCCAGACTTTGGCCAGATTAAAGAGTCAGCCTCCCGAATGGTTTGCTGCCAGCCCTGAGATATGAAGGCAATTTTACAGCACTTGTGCACAATGGCAAGTACTGCTCTCCAGCAGACCTTAGTGACTTGTGTGTCTCACCCACCACAGGCATTCCTGAAACAGAGTCAAGAAATGGCTCTTTTCTCACACAGATGTGCATTCTAGGCTTTAATGTTTTGCTTACAAAAAAAAACTTTGAATACTCTTTCTCCACGACTTTGCCTCTGGGATTTATTTTAAAAAAATCAAAGTCCCCTCAAAGTGCACCTTTCTTCAGAGTGGTGCTGATAGTGTCATGGAAGCTGACTTTGAATAAGCCAACGTGTGATGATACACAACAAGGACGCCCATATGCAATGCACACATGTACTGTGAGCTATGAGGATGCCATTAGTGAAGACACGCAACGGCATAAAAATGGAAATAGTGCTGTAATTCAGGGAAAAAAAATTCTAATTTAAAACAACAACGTTAAGCGAGACAACTTGAAACAAGGACTTACTGTATAGCGGAAGGGAATGGGTTGCAATGAAATATAACAATCTCGAGGGATGTGGAACAGAGGCGGCTGATGGTATTGAGATGCTAATCAGCCCTCATCTAATCGAGGGTAGAGTGGAATCAAGGGGCTGAACATTGCAACAGGCAATGCTCTTCAGGAGAGGAAAGAGAAATATGGGAAGAGAAAAAACTATTACCAACCTTTCAGAAAACAGATGTAAATCTGGTTGAGTTTGTTAAGTGGCTGTGCTCTGAAGAATGTTAAGTTGTAAGCTTATGAACAAATATATAGTCTTTCAGAAAGTTTGACTACTTTCCTATATTTACATGTTATTTCTAAAAGAATTAATACATCTTCTATTAACTTTGGTGCTTTGTATGTTTTTGGCACATTAAACATGTGTTTAATGTGTTGCACATTAGGAGACTGTGCACAGAGGAGACAGTGTTAAAATGGAAGGCAAAAATGGATTAATATGAAAAGTTGGTTAGGATTGTGTGCTGTGTTAAGTGACAATAACTTAAACATGAACTGTTTTACAAAGAAAACTACAGCACGAGAACAGGCCCTTTGGCCCTCCAAGCCTATGCCAATCATGATGCCACAACAAAATTTTAAAAAAAAAACCTCCTGCCCTTACTTGGACCATTCCTCTATTCCTTCCCTATTCATGTACCCATCCAGATGCTTCTTAAATGTTGCTAATGTGCCTGCTTGCACCAACCTCCTCTGGCAGCATATTCTATGCACCCACCACTCTGTATGAAAAACTTCCTCCACACATCTCCCTTGTATTTTCCCACTCTCAACCTGAAACTGTGCCCGTTTGTAATTATTTTTACTGACTTATTTCACAAAGAAAGTGAATCAAGGATGCTGCCTGCTGCCACTATTACCTGATGGTGTACTTTACTGTTACAGACCAAATTCTCTGTATGTGCTGTGTTGGCTGATCTCAAGCTAGTATTATTGTCAAACTATTGCAGTTAACTTTTTAAGGAAAGAAGATCGCCCAGGATCCATGAGTCCAAATCACTATCTAGTGATCACTTTGAGAAACATGGGTAAACATTGAATAAGAATGGGCTGAGATTTAGCTGAGCATAACTAAAATTCTCAGTCGAGACCCAACAGTTGGCTAGCTTTCACTATCAGGCTTACACAGGAAGCTTAGCTAGTTGAATGATCTATCAAAGGTTGATCAGGATTTTTGGAAGTGACTCCAAAAATCTAGAATTAGAAGTGGTCTCCACACGAAGAGGTGAGAATATTTGAATGAAGAAGCAGAATTAAAGCACAGCAAATGTGATTCCCAAAATATTGGGAATCCATTTGAATTGCATTACATATGGAGCTGTGTCTCTTAAAGTTATCCAGAAATAGATGCAAATGCATTGTGGGGTTGTTAAGCCACGATAAAAAATGAAAAGATAACCTAATCATAAAGTAAAAGGAGTAATTTATCACTTGAAGAGTTAAGTGCTTCAGTTTCGGATGATGTTGGTAAATTTTAATCTTGGGGCTTATGGTATCCTCTGATGTCCTTGGTGTGATTTACTGAGGTTAATGTATAAAGACTTACAGAACTAGGGCTGGGAGATAGAGTTGAAATATTAATCAGCCATATTGAGTGGTGGAACAAGGGCTAAAGGGCTTAGTCAAGAGTGCAAGCAAAGTATTAGTTTTGGATTATATGCAAAACTTATAGATTTTCATTAGTTCGTATAGTCTTACCTGTAAAATTAATTGGTGCAGTGGTAAAGGGAATGGATTAAAGTTAGTTTAAGAATCCAACAAAACCTTGAGAAATTGTATTGCATTATTTATTTCTGTTAGGTACTAGATATAGTTTTAGGTACAATAGTTGTATTTGTGGGTTTTCAGTACAATATATTGCTTTAAGTTTAATTTATGTTGTTTTATTTGTGTGTTAAGAAAGATGAAAGCTGGATTTCATTTCATTTTAGAGTTGTGTTTAGGTGAAGCTGGGAAGTCTCCAGGCCCTGTTGGTATACATGCGTTTTTAGTGAGATTTTACTATGGGTTACCAAAGGGCTAGAAGTTTAGGGAAGTTAAAACAAACAGAAAAAGTAGGAAAATCTGCTATTGCCCAGCAACAGGGGATTAGTGAAAAGACCCACACACAGACGGAGAGAGAGAAAGTAAAGGCAGTTTTGATTTTGTTTGGTATGGATATACGAGAGAGTGGAGACAGAAATATATAAGATGCCCTCTAACTAAAAATGATGCCAGACTGCTGAAGAAAGACTTTAATGAACTCCTACATATTTCTCTAAAGTTAAAGCAATAAGTTTTTAAAGTTTTTTTTGTCCGAGCCACAAGTAGGCTGACATTAACACTGCAATGCAATTACTGTGAAAATCCCCTTGTGAATGTAGAGTGAGCCTCAAGGGAGCTACAAAATGTGGAATGGCATCCAGTGAAAAGTCTATTGGAAAAGAAACCTCTTTGTAACTGAACCAGCTTTACCCTTGATGTGGAAATAGTGGTGCTTCTTCACTGGAGTGTTGGGTCTGTAAAGGTATTGCTGGAATAAAATGGGAAGTGTGAGCTTGAATCATATGGGAAGGCAGATTATTATTTGAATGGTTAAATTAAGAAAGAAGAATGTACAACGAGACCTGGGAGTCCACCCATCGCTGAAAGTAAGCATGCAGGTGCAGCAGGCAGCGAAGAAGGCAATTGGTATTTTGGTCTTCGTAATGAGAAGATTCAAGTACAGGAGCAGGGATGTCTTGCCGCAATTATACAGAGCCTTGATGAGGCCTCATTGACAATATTGTGCAGTTTTGATCTCCTTATCTGAGAAGGATGTTCTTGCTTTAGGCGGAATGCAGCAAGGGTTTACCAGATGGTACCTGGAATTCAGGGACTGACATGAGGAGAGATTGAGTCGGTTAGGATTATATTCACTGGAGTTCAAAAGAATGAGAGGGAATCTCAGAGAAACATATAAAATTCTAATAGGGCTATGTAGGATAAATACAGGAAGGATGTTCCTCATGGTGGGGGTGTCCAGAACTAAGGGTCATAGTCTATGGACATGAAATAAACCTTTTAGGACTGACATGAGGAGAAATTTCTTCATCTGTAGAGTGAGACCACAACATTGTATGTTTTCAAGAAGGAGTTAGATCATAGCTCATAGGGCAAAGGGGATCAAAGAAAATGGGGGAAAGCAAGATCGGGCTCTTGAAATGTCAGCCATGATCAGAGTGAATGGTAGAGCAAGCTTGTAGGGCCGAATGGCCTACTCTCGCTCCTATTTTCAATGTTTTTTGGTTTCCATGTTGAAATCTTTCCAGCCTTTTTGTTATGTAATATAGTCATTTTTTTTTATCCTTTTGTTTGAAAAGTCAACAACAGACTCCTGTGAATCTGTTCAGCAAATGCCCTCCATGGTTTAAAGGAAATCAAATAAGCCAGGTTCCATTCTTGTCCAATAATAACATCAGCTGGGATCATAACAGTTTCCATAACTCAAGAGATTTTGGGACACAAGGAGGAGCATAGAAAGTAATGATCGAAACTCACATTTTTGTTTTAATACATGGGTTGTACTTGGATCAATCGTTCTCTTCAGTTTGTAACTTTCGCAGGTTTTGTACTTGTTTGTTTGGAGGCATCTGTCCTGAAGTGGACCATTTGCACATTTCATTCCCAGAGCAAAGATGGACAAAAAGCACAAACGAAATGTATTCTTATATTGACAGAATTTAATTAGATTTTTCAATATTTTTGAAAAATAGTTGTTTGGAAGGGGGAAAAAAATGAATGCAAATTCTGCATCAGTTGCTGCTGTTCAATTCCATTTCTCTCTCAACATTTTCTTGACTCACTCCGCCAGACATGGAGGGGTTTTTTTTTAAATACTGTTAGTTTGGACTTACTATGAGCACAGCAGCACAGTGATTCTGATTCATGCCTAAGATGCAAGGTGTCAACCATAAAGAGTTATGAAATTGAGTTCAGAAAATCTGGTGATTTGGAAGAACCACAAATGTAAAAGTTGCAAGCTTGTTGTAAAAGACCATTTAATTCACTGATGTCCCATAGGAAAGAGAACTTGCCTCTCTTCCCACGCTTTCCACATATGACTTCAGCTGCAGTGATAGAATCTGACTGAATGCATTCTGAAGTGACTGAGCAAGCCAGTTAGTTGTAAAAGCAATTGCGATGAAGAATGCCCAAGACTACCTTCTCAGGCCAACAGATATGGACGGTAAATGAGATGTGACCAGAGTTACTGGCATCCCAAGAACAATACAAAAATGAATTTGAAAGGCAAAACCTTGTGTGAAGCATCCTTATTTGCATTTGATGAATGCTGGAAACAATAGGTGCAGAGCTCTAACAATCTCCACAGTTGTGTTACGTGGCAATACGCCATCAGCTTTGGGCACTCACATTCCCTTGCATGTCCTACATGTCATTAGGTCTTCCCTTAAGTATAATCTACATTCACTGCTTTAAAGTCATGGAAATCTTAGATTTCACATTTTCAGCGAAGCTTGACCACAGGAGAAGCACCAGGTAGAACAAACAAGTGTGTGGTAAACAAACGTCCCACACCCCACTCCAGGATCCATCAGGATTAAGTAAAGATAGCTCTCGAATGCTCCTGCCTCCTAAAATGGTTTTATTTCCTGCATTGGCACACTGCATTCCACTTCATTATTAATACAGTAATATTTTGAAGGCAGCAGCATCATACTAACAGTACTGGGTATCAGCTAATGAAAGGAATTATGAAATAAATTATCGTACAGTTCAGTAGGGACACAGTATAGTCTTTGGAGCTTACTGCTTCCTGCTCATGGCATAATCCATGCACTTAAATATTTTGGAGCCCTACAGTGCCTTGCACCCACTGAGCGCATCTGAAAATGAATCTATCCAAATGTTTTGATGGCAAGTTGATTTCCTTCGTTGAGGTCCTTTAATTACCAGGACACATTGGCTCCATGTGAGCAAAATGACATTTATTAGCATCGCTATGGTTATTATTTGTAATTACATTGTGCTTCCAAATGCCCAAGTGATATAATTAAATCATTTCTGTGCCTGGTTACTTAGCAGATGCTGTAAATTACAGCAGAGTGCATATGTTAAGAGTATGCTACTCTAATTAAAGAATCTTCAAGTGAACAACCATGCCTCAAAAAAAGCTCAAGAAGCTCACTCACTGGCCTACACCTGTCAGCTTACCACCGCAAGTATCTTCATTGTGACAACGTTTCTGTGTTAAGGGTCCTTTTTATCAGAAAGGAAATTGGATTTTTTAAAAGGCTAAAGCCCTCATTACAATACTGTTGTCAATTTCTTCTGCATTTCCTTGGCACGAAGACATAAGTCAGGTTGTAAGTTGCAAGCTCATTTGGCTGTTGGACATTTTCAGTGTGTGGCCAGTTTTATTTATTTTATTTTATCAACTAGACCTTTTCTAATGATACCTCAAAATCCTGAAGAATAAAGTTACTGACTGATTAACAGAAAAGCATAAATGCTAGGCCTGAGTCTATCAATAGTTTTCATACTTGTAAAGACTGTAGAGAATGGCGTTTCTAGAATGCCATTAGTTTGGTTGAACCATGTATGATGTTCAAAGTCGTAGACTTTTCACTTGAATGACTTGAACGCTTAAAGTACAATTTTGGGCAAGTGCGTCAACTTTTGTTTGTAGCTATCTAAATTGACATAAGTCTATAGAATTGCAGGTTACACCTGTCATATTGGAAGGAATGAATGAATGAACTTGTTTGCTTTTGTGTGTTGTAATCAGGAGAAGGATGGTAAATGTATGCAACTAATTACTTCGAGATGAATAATAGAGACATAGCTGATAGACTCAATGCTGCCCTGGAGACGTAAAATGCTGTGGGGCTGATTAATGAGGGCCAAATGGGACTTAATCCTGCTCTCTGGTTAATCCAATTGGCCACCAGCTCCATCAGTGCTGGTAGTGCCAAAAAGGCAAGGTAGCAGCTGTGATGGGTGTATCCCATGGCCTTGGAACCCCAGAGCAGGTAAGCCTCAGGTCTTTGTCCAAGAAGATGCAGGTAGGTGAGAGAGAGGGGTAGTGGGTTGGAGAAGGGATGGATTTAAGGGAGAGCAATTTAGATACGAAGGAGGGGGGTCAATTTAAGGGGGAGAATATCCTGCAGTAGGCGAAGGGCAGCCCTCGAAGAGTGAAAGACCCCCCCCGCCTCGCCTCGCCTCAAAAAAAAGACATGAAAAGTGGGATTTCCTGTAACCACCTTGCTGACCATGTCAAACGTTTTAGTTTTATGGTGGGGACAACATAGTATCAAGCCAGTTGGTTCATTATCAAGCCTAATTGACCTTTAACTATTTATTTAAACATGGCAGACAGGCTGTTGGTTTTGGCACCTGCTGTGCTCTGGTGAGCACATGGATTAGCAGGGAGATGGTGGGATAAACACCTGCCCCATGGTTGCAGTTCAAATTAGCAGAAGTGTGTGTGGTAGTAGGGTTGATGGTGGTAGTGGGAAAATAAGTAGTTGAGTGACATGAAAGCGATTTTCTTTTTAAAAGCTGTTCTGGGACTCATTCGATGATTTGTATTGGCCATTTCTCACCTCAGAGGTACTCACCTTTAGACTGATTGTCAGACATTACTGTGTGAAACATATGAAAGTTCAATACACTTAATGCCATACAATTTAGTTTATTTATGTCAATTACTTTGCACAGCTTCAAGTGCAAAACTTTGAGAATTGTCCTTAAATTGTACATTGCCGCCCTCTACTTAGCATTGCATTGGGTTTAAGAATAATGGTTTACTGTAATAAGCAAGAGTTTTGATCGCCAGATAAACTTTGAACGTAGGATTATAATTTAACTGGAGTATAAACTTAGGGTATTGTCTTCCATAAATGATTTAGCCTCTTTTTAAAACTACTTAATTTCTGTTCTGATTTGCATTAACAAAACCGCAAATCTTCACTTTATGCTGAGGTACCATCTCGTGACTGAGTGCTCAGAAATCTGAGCAGAGACAGGAGATGGTACATTACACTCAGCCCTATTAACTTGCTGGGTGAAATGATCTGTGTCATAATTGTGCTGTATAGACACAGGATGAATATATATTTTTTTGACATTGGATATGTACTCAGTAAAATGCTAATTATATTTTAGAAAGTAGAATTCATCTTCAGCTGGAGTTATTTGAGTATTAGCAATCTTAATTTCCCTTCATGTTTTCCACTTTCCTTCAGTCATGCACCATGTGTGACTGAGAGGACAGTCAGGTAAATCAAGCATGGATATCTAGTTTAAATTTAAAATTTATTTATTAGTGTCACAAGTAGACTTGCATTAACACTGTGATGAAGTTACTGAAAAACCCCTAGTCGCCACACTCCAATGCCTATTCGGGTACACTGAGGAAGAACTTAACATGGCCATTACACCTAACCAGCATGTCTTTTTGACTGTGGGAGGAAACCGTAGCACCTGGAGGAAATCCATGCAGACACAGGGAGAGTGTGCAAACTCCACTAACCAATGTCACTATGAAGTACCTCCTTGGATTATGAACGAGATCTAAGGAACTGCCCTACTTGTGTTTTATTTTCCCTTCCACTTGTGTGGAGATGCACATGATTTATTCTCAGTGTTCGCTGGCTCCAATCAAATGTTGCTCTATGGCTTTACATTACTGCGTGACAAAGTAAGAACGTAAATTGCAGCTGAAGATGGCCATTTGAACGTGCTCTACTATTAACAAGATAATGGCTGGTCTTCTACCTCAATCCATGTTTTGGCCGTATCCTTTACACTAAAAATCTACAGATCTATGTTTTGAAAATACTTCCTGACTGAGCGTTCACAGCTCTCTGGAATACAGAATTCAAATATTTGCAATTCTAGAATATTTTTCATTTTATTTATTACTATCACAAATAGACTTACCTTAACATTGCAATGAAGTTACTGTGAAAATCCCCTAGTCGCCACATTCCAGCACCTGTTCAGGTACACCTGAGGGAGAATTTAACATGACCAATGCACATAACCAGCACTGTGGGAGGAAACTGGAGTACCTGAAGGAGACCCATGCAGACATGAGACTCTGTATAGACAATGACTTGAAGCCAGAATCGAACGCTGATCGCTGGCACTGTGAGGCAGGAGTGCTAACCACTGTGCCACTGTGCTGCACTTGTTGTGGTCCTGAATGGCAACCAACATGCTGTACTCACTATTTCACTCCTTTCGTAATCTTTTTCTTTGTTAGCCTTTGATTATATATCGTTGAACATGTTATCAACTTCCATGTACTCCATGATAACTCTCATCATCTCTTCAAACTATCCTTGATGTCGTGACAATCTGGCTTGGATTATGTCAAGTTGCAGTTAGGTATGATTTTGCAGCTCCAGATTGGCAATAGGATTATCATCCAGTCCGGCTCTGTGAAATACTCCTTGCTTCTGAGTGCACATCTAGCCCAGCTGCTAATGAGCTCAAACAGTGGTTCACTGTTTTGTGTCTCAAACACTCGGTATTACATATCTCCATTTCTACCCATCCCACCCTATTGCTGAAGAAACTTTTATTCCTCGGTCACCTCCAGAATCAACTTTTGCAATACCCTTCTCACCAGACTTGAGCTGCAAACGTCATAAATTCCCACTGCTATAGAATTATATTGAGCAATTCTTATCTGCTCCATTCATCTGTTAGCCTGTCTTTGACAATGTCCAGTGGCTCTCCATTACAATCAGCTTAAGAGCTTCAAAATCTTCATTCTTGTCCAATGTTCTCTTGACATCATGCTTTTAAAAATCAATAAACATCAGCATCTTGCCCATAGGTCCTGAGTTCCCTCTGTTCTTCCAACTTGTTCCAACCCCCTCCGTCTTCAGAAGCCTGGTTCAAACCCTTCATTTATAGTATTGGCAATCTTTCCAACTTCTCCGTCTATGTTGGCCTGACCCCTAACTATTAAGTGCTTTGGGGCATTTTGATAACTTCAGTGCGTAACATCAGTGTAAGTTGTTGTACATGCTCCCCATGGGCAATTCACTTATTTTGGTTCTGCTGAAACTAATACCACTTGCACTAATGTCAAGGATGATCTATGAAGCTTTCTTGGCTCCTGTAGCTATACATTGATCCTACTGCATAAAAATAGTTTGTTTTTAAGTAACATCTACCTATGGAATGTCTGCAGTAATCAGTGCTTACCTATCCAGTTGTTTAATCTGTTGAGTGATTTGTAACCTTTTTAGCAATGTAGCTGCAGTGAAAACAGCTGTTGTGTTGTTTTGACGTCATGGTAACGAAAATGAATGAGTTGGTGCTCTCAGGTTGGTGTCTTGATTAACTATACATGGCAAGGGAAATGGTGCACAGGTGTAGTGGAAGCTACAATTAAAAGGAACTGACCCTGGAGAACAGCAGGCGCATGGAGTGAGTGTGGAAATAAAATTCCATGCAAAAGGTACAATGCACTCAGTCTTATGGGACAGGCCTTTTTCTTTTCAATCACTCCTGATTCATTTCTTTGTGGTTGCACAACATGTCTGATCTTTTCAACATTAATGTTCACCCTTCTTTTTGGGACTTCTAATGTCTTGTTGAATCCTTGCCCTTTTCTACTGGATTGGAAATATAGCGGGAACACCACATTGTGCCTATCTAATCAACTCCCTTGCCTACAGTAACACGGCTGCTATTGTGGATTCAGCTTTTGAGCCAAACTTACTGAACAAAAGCCTTTTGGGTTTGCAGATGCATGTAGCTACTGTAATGCGCCACTGGTTGTCAGTTTGCCAGCGGTCTTTCGATGCTTGCTTCTGATTTTTTTTTTATCCCTCCAATTTCTGCTCATCTCCTGAAGGCATTAACTCCTGCTAGGACCCGGTTTTGGTGCCCACTATTTCACCTTTCAAATAATTATTCTCCATTTGAAGTTCATAAGTGCAGGCCTCAACCCATTTGGAATGGTATTTCTGTAGCCATGCCAATTCTCTTTTTTCCATTACTCTTCTAACACATTTGAATTGCAGATAATTACTAAAAACGTACCTGGTCATTAGAACATACCATGTGCCAATTAGCAGCTGCATTTCCTACACTTTAGCGATGTTGACATCAAAACACATCACTAGTACTTCATTGGCTATGCAGGTCATAATAAACAAATTCAAGTTTTTTTCCTCTCACTTTTAAATAAATCCATTGGTTCTGAAGCTGTACATTCTATACTCTTGCAGCCTTTTTCTGTGAAGTTCATCTTCTGGCTTTATTTTAACCAGTTTACATTGAATTCTAAAACCCTTTTATTCTACTAGTTACTACATCTGAATCACTTTATTTCTCTCTTGGTGTCCAGACCTTGTGCCATTTCCAGCAGGTGTGATTTGATAGCAGGCAGCAGCAGGAACCTTGATTGATTTTGTTCCTCCCCAGCCAAGGGTCACTGAGATCAATTGCAGTCCCCAGGAAATCTGCAAGCTCAGCATCTGTCAGGGCTGAAACCCAGAACCATCAGTCAGGTCTTTTGACTCATACCGGATGGGGCAGCAAATTTACAAACTGAACCATTGGTGGAGCTGTTTGTACTTTGTTTCACTGGGCAATCTAATTCTAATCTGTAAACTAACCACACAACGGATGCTGTGTTGAATGCAAGTTTTCCATTAACCTGTTATGTTTATTAAGAAATCTGGGTATAATTGCAGAAAAGTTATGTTCATGTTTGTATTGCTATATTAAATGCTTCTTATAAGTTCACCTTGTAATATTAAGTTTGTATTTACTGTGCTTTTAAACTCTATTCCTACAAAATGAGTGTTATAATTTGTTTTTCAAAGGTTGTACCTCTCCAGCACACATCTCAATCTAATTTATGATGATCGCTGTTGGGTTCTGCTTTTGTTTTAAAGGAAGATGATTTATCTGTTTCAACAGATTGTTGATTCCCCAAATAAAGCTGAAAGAAATAACAGAAAATGCTGAAATACACAGCAGGTCCTACAGCATCTGTTGAGAGAAAAAGATGTTTTCGCTGTGAGCCCTGTCAAAACTGAAAACATAAAGATAGTGAACTGTCTTTCTAAAATTAAGAGCCAAAAGTGGGAAGATAAAGCAATTAAGATGTTACGATCTGTGGTCTTCATTGACTAACTCGCATAATCTTTTGTACCATCTAATGGTTCTTCCCCTCTGTGACTGGAGTTGCTCCCTCCCCTTTTGCAGTACCAGACTAAATAGGAACATGACAAAATGTTACTAAATTATTATTAGTTATTAAATTGAATTTCAGCTTGTCTTTTGGTGTTCATTTTTAATGAAGGGGCCCTCCCTAAAACACATTAACCTGTTATTCAATTAAGTATCAACTTTATTTTAGCATGCCATCTAATCAACATTAAACTAAAAATAACATGTTAATTTCCATATAGTATGATATACATAGTTTGGTTTTCTAATGCACTGACTTATCCTGTGATCTGGAATATTATCGCCAAAGTTACAGCAGTGAGAAGCAGATCAGACCAATATTCACATAAAAACTAGAGCATTCCTATAATATTTTATCTAGGTCTGATTCTGTTCAAGATTGTTGTTTCAAATTTGTCCCCTCATCTTCCACAAATACTGACTTGCTGGAGGAAATTTCTTTGGCACCTGTAGCTCACTTCAACCTGGTCCAAATGCCTGCTCTCGATGTGTGAACTTAAACAGTCACTGTTAGCTTCATACTCAAATATAGAGGGCATCACCAAGGCTCTCCTAGGAATCCACATACAGTTGTTTCTTATCCAACAGTGACCATGAGATAGCAACAGTGCACAATCATTTTAGTTTATTCCCCCATCCTACCCCACTTAAGGGCTGATTAGACTATTTTTAGTAACTCTTTGCTACCCCACAAAGTTTGTATCTTCAGCCTTTTTTAAGGAGACAATTGACATTAACATCATAGGAAGTTACAACACAGGTGGAAATCAAACAGCCCATCATGCTTCAGGTAGTCATAATCTATATCAAGGATTAAACGGGGAGATTGAGTGTGATGTGGGTCAGACAGGAGCTGAAGAAGGCTTGAAGAGAGCTAGGGAAGAAGTAAGACAATGCCATTGGCCATTCTCTGGCTATGATGGCAACAAACTGCTGTTCCATCATATTTTTAAGTTGCAGGGGTGCAGAGCACAATGGCCATTCCTCCTCCTGCCATGAAATACTACAGGCGTCCCTCTTTTCATAGTTTGGTACATGATTCACGGGCCGAAACTTACTGCTTCTCTCTGTGGCATCAAATTGTTGGTACATCAACCTGCTTTATCTCCAGTAAGCAACCCATGTTAAATGTAACCAGTGCAATAGAGAAGGGAGTTCTTCACATTTACAAATGTACTGACACTTGCTCCTTTTATCACGTAACACTCACTGTAGGATGTAAAAATGTCTCATGCTGAGACTGGAAGAATTAAGAATATACTCAGAACACTTATTAGATTTGGTGGGCATTGAATTCTGGGGACAGACTAAAGTGATAGTGGGAGGGAAAAACAGACTTCCGCTCCCAGTTTAAAATAACATTTAAATCTTTTTTTCCTGTTTGAGATCTCCATAATAAATTTTCTAAAATAAAGCAGAGTCCGGATGGAAAAAACAAAAACAGAAAATGCTGGATAGTCTCGGCAGATCTCCGATGAAAGGTCATACAGGCGTGAAATGTTGGCTGTATTCTCTCTCCGCAAATGCTGTCAGTCCGACTGAGATTTTCCAGCATTTTCTGTTTGTGTTTCAGAATCCAGATGAAATCTTAGCCAGATTCTTCTAGTAGATTATTGATCTGAGTTCAATCGGGCAAATGTATATCTGCCAATTTCTGGCACATGGCTAGAGTCTGATAGTGATCTGAAAATATCCTCTTGCAAAAAAAAATTACTCTGGATGAAAGGGAGGTCATGTACAATATACATAGAATAGTGTACAACAGACCATTTGGCCTAACTGCTTCATGCTGCATTCTCCTATCTAACTTCATCTAACCCTATCAGTATAACCTATTTTTGTTCTCCCTGTGTGTTTATTTAACTTTCTCTTAAGTTCATCAACGCTGTTCAACTACTTTCTATTGTAGTGAGTTTTACATTCTAACCACTGTTTCACAACAATGTTTCCTTTTGAGTGTACAGTGTGTAAAAAAAAGTTTGTTTCTGTGCATATTTGATGACCTGTTACTCATGTTTATCACATTTTGCTGCTAGATATGCAAATACCAAGGCAAAAAAGAAAATGTGACTACAGTCCAATTAAGACACATTGCTGTAACTGGTGATTTGTTGCACAGTCAGAAACATACCTTACATACACTCCCGTTTTCATTAATTGAGAAATGGTGTTTGCTCATCGCTAGAGGATCATTAACCAGAGCCGCCCAGGGGATGGTTTCAGATTTATTTATCATATTCCTTTTTATTTCTGGCCAATAAATGCAATTTGCTTTAACATCATCTATCATTTCCCTTATAAATTACCAGGTGCTGAGGAACTTCCAAGGAAACTCCCAGTTAATTCTCTCCTCTCCCCAATCTAATCCAAGCCTTAAGCCTGGCAGCCGCTGCTGGCTAAGGGATAAGTTTTGAGGCTAGCAAACACAAATGTCCTCACATTGCAGTACCTGTCAGAGCAATTGGATTATATTATTCTATTAGATGTGTCACAAACATAATCTATACCAGCTGCAGGATTGTATTGTTAGATCTAGATGATCTAGATTCATTTACGTGATTTATTTTTTTCCTCTGCTCTACGCTGAACAATAACCTATGATACCAAAGGTCCTTCTGGGCATTTGGGTCCTATGTCTGTAATACTCAGTGTCAGAGTCGAATTAGGACAATGTACATCAACACTGCACTGCAACTTTATGACATTGGGGATCTGTGTGTCTATTTGAAGAAATAATCTAAGGGTTGAGGTGACCATAACTATGCTGAACTCCTGTAAGTCCCTGAGACAGTTTGTAAGCCTGAAAACCCTGCATATGTTGAGAAGCAATAAATTGGGCTTCTTAGTTCAGGTTTCCATTTGAGAATGATTGTTATTGACAGGTGCTTCTATTTATGTCTTGCACTATTTCCACATTTTTGTGTCAGATCAAAGGACTTTTTCCTCATCAAGGATGAGATGGAAGTTTAATTGCAAACCCCAATCGACTCAAATTAAACTAACTGTATACCTCTGGCTCATCTTCATCCTTTGACTGGCTCATCTTCATCCCTTCCTACCAAAGCATGTCTATTTTCTTCAGAAGATAGAAGGAAGCCATTTGTCTGTGCCAGCTCTCTTCAAGAGTATTTAGCTGGTCTCACTCGTCCCTGCAGGTGAATTGTTTATCTTCAGATATTTTTTCAATTTTGTTTTGGAAATCATAATTGAATCTGCCTCTATCACATGGTCAGGTACTGCATTCCAATGCTTAGCATTTTCTTCATGTCATCCTTGTTTCATTTGCCAATGACCTCAAATTGGCACCCGATCCTTCTGCCAGCAGGAAAATCTTTATCAATGCTATCCAGACCCTTCATTGATCTGGGAATGCTCCAATTCTCAGGTAATCTATAAAGTGCACGACAAAAGTTGGCGTAGCTCTGTTTGTTGCATAAATGGTGTGTTTCAAAGGGTAAAATATGTTGCTTGCCTAAGTCACTGGAGGCCTGGCAGAGTTCAGATACAATGTAGGAACTTCTTTTTACTTATTGGGCCATTATTGGCCCAATTTTTAAGTTGCTCAAAACTCATTCACTTAACGTTAAAATCAGGCCACAGGCCTGAGTCGGAAGAGGCACAGCTCCACGATGCAGGACACCACTGAAAGTTAAAAAGAGTATGTGTTACTGATTTTTTACATAAATTCTTGCTGTTCCTGTAAGTTTGGTATGCAAGTCTCCCATCTCACACATCTGCATCAAGTAACCCATGTACCAGTTCCACTCAACAATAATTTTTTGTTTACAAATTTGAAGGAAAAATAATTTGTAAGTTATCACTGTTAATTAACAGCTGATAGTACAAGGTTGACGTTCAGTCTCCAGGATCAGTAGCTTTAGAAGGCAAATGGAGAATGGGTCAAAACTGACGACTCATGATGCTTCAAGCTTGTTGGATCGGCTAGTCATTTCCTGCTGTATCCAGAAGACAGACTGATCAGAATTGTAGCTGATATCTGACGCATTAACCTGGTCCCCCAGTTTCCAATGCTCACTGACTATGATGTGTTTCCATTACTTGGAAGCTTTATTTCAGATTTCACTTTCATGAGCATTTGTCAACCGAATATTTAATGCGACTGAGAAGAAATCAGAGCATATAGTTCATGAGGAGCATAATTTCAATGCGGAAAATCAATTTGACGAGTTAGTATTATGCAACGGTGCTCCTTCAAGGGCAATACGAATTTTGCATGTTTAAATTTTCATTATAGGAACAATATGTTTTAATTGGAACAGAAAAAAGCAGAAATTGCTGAAGAAGCTCTGCAGGTCTGACAACATCTGTGAAAGAGAAACAGTTAACGTTTCAGGTAAATGGGGTGGCACAGTGGTTAGCACTGTTGCCTCACAGTGTCAGGGAGCCGGGTTCGATTCCCAGCTTGGGTCACTGTCTGTGTGGAGTCTGCACATTCTCCCCATGTCTGTGTGGGTTTCCTGCAGATGCCCCAGTTTCCCCTCACGCTCTGAAGGACATGCTGGTTCGGTGCATTGACCCAAACAGGCATGGAATGTGGTGACTAGGGGAATTTCATACTAACTTCATTGCAGTGTTAATATAAGCCTTACGTGTGACACAAATAAGCTTTAAATTTGAAAAAAAAATGACCTTTAGATCAGTTTCAGTTGTCAGTATTGAGTTTCCCTTTCAGCAACCTCCCAATTAAAGAAAAGTTATTTTAAATGGACCTTGATGCTTTTGTTGATTATTACTCAATAAATTTAATGATTGCCATTATGTTATAATCCCCATAGAGACCCATAACTTTTGAAAAGGAATTTGAACTGAAAGGATCACACACCAAGATTTCAATTTTTAAGACTTATTATAACACACAAACCCTCATATTTCAGAAGGGAATTTATAACTACAGAAAAGATTCCGCACCCCCCCCCCCCCCCATTTAATATTTAAAACATGCATAATTCTACCTCCACAGTCAAACTTTATTCTGACCCTTATGTTCTCCCAGAATCAGTTCTGGCAAAATTCAAAAGCAAAATACTACTGATGCTGGAAGTCTAAATAAAGAAGAAAATGCTGGAAAAACTCAGCAGTTCTAGCAGTATCTGTGGATAGAGTACTAGCTCACCATTAATACCCACTTTAGTCTTTAACACGATCATTACCACTCCCTTTGTCATGTGTCTCCTGACCACAACCTAGCCCTGACCTATTTTGCTCCACGTGTTCCACCCTACCTCCCCCTTGTCAACATCAATAAAGCCATTACATTTCCACCTCTATCAGTCTGGAGGGCTCCTTTTGTTTCATTCTGTTATCTCTTGAGACAGGCAAGTGGTTTCAATCCATAGAAATCAGGTGACCCTTTGGCCTTTTGTGACCAGTTTTAAAACATAAAACTAGCTTGAAGTTCAGAATAGGACATTTTGGTGCTGGGCATGATACTATGTTGACATTTATAATGATAAATGCCTTTGTGAATCTGCTGCAGCGTAATTATGCTTGTGGTATACACTGTAGTGCCTCAGTTTTGCATTTTCCTGCTCCAGGTTATAGTGCTGGGAAATGCTGACGCTGCAGCTTTCTCTTGGTTGCTTCCCAAGTAGCGTGCGTTTTGTTATTTAGCTATAAAATCGTAATATAAAATCAATACATTGTATATAAAGATGACTTCAAATTGTAAATTAAATTATGTCTATATGCCCTGGCCCAATTGTCCCTTATAGACTGCACTTGGTTTTAACTTGCCACATGCATTGGTGCAGTGGATCAGCAAGTATTTATATAAACAACCTACCCAAAAACCATTGTCTCATCACGACAGTGAACTTTTAAAACCTGACAATGTTACTTGCCTGATTGACAGATTAATTTACAGACTGGACTTCCTTTTTCATTGCCTTTCCTTCGACCTGTCAATACTCGTATCCATTAATTTATAACGATTATGCTTTGTGAGCATGCTCTGTTATTTGAGTTTGTGATAATGCCACTACCAGCAGAGCTTTGTTAAAATGGTTTAAAGGTGGAATTCGCCCATTTTGACTTGGGTGGGAACTTGGATTGTTTCCTGCTACAGTGGCTGACAGGAAAATATGCCAAATCTTCTGGCCATGCATAAATATGCACCCAGGTGTTTCATGCTGTATTCTGTGGCAGGACAGGCCTGGATAGCACAGATAAAAGGGGGGCGGTTTAGAACAGAGTTGAGGAGGAACTTCTTCACTCAAAGGGTGGTGAATCTCTGGAATTCTCTGCCCGTTGAAGTGGTGGAGGCTGCCTCGCTAAATATTTTTAAGACACGGGTTGATGGGTTTTTGATAGGAGAGGGGATTAAGGGTTATGGGGAGAGGGCGGGAAAGTGGAACTGAGCAGCGACAGATCAGCCATGATCTTATTGAATGGCGGGGCAGGCTCGAAGGGCTGGATGGCCTACTCCTGCTCCTATTTCTTATGTTCTTATGTTCTTAATCCACCTTTGTGTTCGGGGACCCAATTTCATTGACCCACTGTTAAAGAAAGAAGTTGGACCTCCTGAAAATGAAGATGGATCTGCAGGAACGTTGTGATGCTGGAAGATGACCATCTCCAGGGCTGGTCCATCTGCAAATGCATCCCCCCCAGACCACTGCTGTGGAATTCCAGGGTCCAGGCTTGTGGCAGCACCACATATTGGTCACATGCGTCCCAAACGTATTTCACGCCAGTGTGTTTTAGGAACATAGGAATTAGGAGCAAGAGTTGGCAATTCAGGTCTTCAAGCCTGCTCCACCATTTTATATGATCATGGCTGATCTCCATCTCAACTTAACTCCACTTCCCTGCCTTTTTCCCATTGCTCTTTATCCCGCTTTTGATCAAATATTTATCTATCTTTTTCTTGAATCCATTGATTTTCGCATCCGCTGCATTCTAGGGCAGTGAGTTCCATGGATTCACAATCCTCTGAGAGAAGTAGTTTCTCCTTATCTCTGTCTTGAACCTCTCCCCTCTTTATAACTATGACCTTTTGCCCTGAACTGTTCTAGAAGGGGAAACGTTTGGTTAATATTTATTTTATCAATCCCATTGAGTATTTTATATACCTTGATCAAATCTCCCCTCATTCTTCTGTATTCCAGCAAGTACAAGCCCAAGCTACTCAACTGCTCCTCATATGATGGATCCTTCAAATCTGGAATCAATCCAGTGAATCTCTTCTGAACCGGCATCAGTGCCATCACATCCTTCCTCAAAGAAGGTGACCAAAACGAAACACACTACCCCGAGTGTCCTCTCACCAATGCCTTATATAATTGTAACAACACTCCTCTACTTTTATGCTCTAGACCTTTGCAATAAATGCCAAGGTTCTGTTTGCCTTCCTTTATAACATTCAGCACCGGCATACCCACTTTCAGAGACTCGTGCACAAAGACACCCAGATCCCTCTGCACAGGCACCTTTTGAATCTATTTCCCATTTAAATAATAATTTGCCCTCTTATTTTTCCAGCCAAAATGGATAACCTTGTATTTATCCATATTAAACTCCACTTGCTAGATTCTGGCCCATTTCCCTGGCTTGTCAATATCCATTTGTAAACTTTTTATCTCTGCATCACAGCCTGCGTTCCCACTGTATCACCAGAAAATTTCACTAAGTTACGCTCTATCCCTGCATGTAGATCATTGATATAGATTGTAAATAGTGGTGGTCCGAGAACTGAATCCTGCAGGACCCCACTAGTTACACATCGCCAACTGGAGAAGGACCCATTTTTCCCAATCCTCTACTTTCTATCAGTCAGCCAGCCCTCAATCCAAGCCACTACTCTATCCCCAACCCCTTGGGATCTAATCTTCTGGATTAGTATCTTGTGTGGCCCCTTATCAAATGCCTTCTGCAAGCCCAGATAGATCTCCATTATCTATCTCGCTGATTACATCCTCAAAGAATTCTAGCAGTTTTGTCAAACAAGACTTGCCCTTCACAAAACCATGCTGACACTGGTGAATTGAGCTTTGCTTTTCCAGCTGCTCAAACCTTTCCTACTCAATGATTGACTCCAGCAACTTTCCCACCAAGATGACTGGTCTGTAGTTTCCCACTTTTCACCTCTCTCCTTTCTTGAATAAGGGCGTCACATTAGCATGTTTCCAATCTACCAGTACGTTTCTGGAATCTAGAGAATTTTGGAATATCATAACTTATGCACTATCTCTGCTGTCACCTACTTTAACACCCTAGGGTGTAGACCATCAGGTCCCAAGAACTAATCTACTTTTATACTTTCAGTTTACTGACTACCTTCTCCCTGGTTATACTAATTTTACCAAGTTCCACTGTATTAATTGTAGTTTTTGGGACAGAATTATTATCTTCTACAATGAAGACAGAGAAACAGAATCTGGGGGGGTTGTGGTGCAGCTGTCGTCTGCATCCAATTAACAGGGTGAAAATGAGGTTGATGCCAAACTCTGTTGGGTTTTCCAACCCGCCATGGCAGGCACTTGTAGAATGTCCTGCTGTAAATTCATAGCGACGTGCAAATTGTGCGGAGGGTGTGGAGAGTCTGCAGAAGGATCTAGATAGGCTGGGCGAATGGGCCAGGAACTGGCAAATGGAATTTAATGTTGGCAAGTGTGAGGTGGTCCACTTTGGTAGGAAGAATGGTAGGAAGGACTATTACTTACGTGGCGAAAAACTGCAGCAGGCGACGGTGCAGAGCGACCTCGGGGTCCTTGTGCATGAGTCGCAAAAACCCAGCCTGCAGGTGCAGCAGGTGGTCAGGAAGGCGAATGGGATGCTGGCCTTCATAGCGAGGGGGATTGAATATAAAAGTAGGGAGGTCTTGCTGCAGCTGTATAGGGCATTGGTGAGGCCGCAGCTGGAGTACTGTGTGCAGTTTTGGGCGCCGCACCTGCGCAAGGATATTTTGGCCTTGGAGGGAGTGCAGAGGAGGTTTACTAGGCTGATACCGGAGTTGAGGGGGTTGAGCTATGAGGAGAGGCTGAATAAACTAGGCTTGTACTCGTTAGGGTTTAGAAGAATGAGGGGAGATCTCATTGAGACGTATAAGATGATGAATGGGATGGATAGGATAGAGGTGGAGAGACTCTTCCCGCTCAAAAAAGACAGTAGGACTAGGGGGCACAGCCTCAAGATAAAGGGGGGGCGGTTTAGAACGGAGTTGAGGAGGAACTTCTTCACTCAAAGGGTGGTGAATCTCTGGAATTCTCTGCCCGTTGAAGTGGTGGAGGCTGCCTCGCTAAATATTTTTAAGAAGCGGGTTGATGGGTTTTTGATAAGAGAGGGGATTAAGGGTTATGGGGAGAGGGCGGGAAAGTGGAACTGAGCCACGACAGATCAGCCATGATCTTATTGAATGGCGGGGCAGGCTCGAAGGGCCAGATGGCCTACTCCTGCTCCTATTTCTTATGTTCTTATGTTCTTATGTTTATATTCAACAGGAATGTTTTACATCACAAACATTTGCTTTGCTTTGTCTTCTCTCTGCAGCTTTGATGACAACTTGCTAACCAATGACATAGCTCGCATATTAGCTGTCAAATTCAAGAAGTTCAAGCAGTTTATCTTGTGTGACAAACTGGAAGTTTGAGGACCAGAGGAGCATGGATGTAATTGTAGAATGTAGTCATAAGCTTCTTGTGTTAGAGAAAATGAGGCATAAACAGTTCACATTTGAATTTGTTAAACTTGAACACAATTACAATGGCTAACTAAATGCAAACAGATTCATCAAACTATTCACTGCTTTTTTAGATCTAGTGAATATTTATGACTGAGGGCAATGCCACAATTTGTAGTTGTCTTTAGCGCTAATGTTTTTTGCTAAGTTGGGCATCTTAAGTTGTATCTCAAACTTATACAGTAAAACAAATGCAAACTACAGACTTTTGAATTAGCATCAATCCTGGGAAAAGATCATATTCCTCTTTTAGGCATGGTGACAATAACTGCTCCAGCTCTGGTATTGAATTGGTTGAAGCATGATTGCTGTAACACTCCACAATTTGTGTGTCTCAACCTTACTTTCGGGAGGATGTTCCTGACTGTGCGACTCTGATGTTTCTGTGTGCCGCTGTAATTATTATCATCTGTGTACCACCAAATTGATCTCAGATTTTAATGTCCAGAACTAGGTTTTTGTGCCAAAGTTTTGAGGTGTTCAGTGTATTGTATGATGCTAATGTACCTTCAGAGTTTTTTAAATCATGCGCAGCCTTAGCTGATGTCATTGTTGCTGGCTTGACTGGTGATGTCCTTTTGTCGCTACTTCAATAGCTTACATGGGGTTTGTTTATTGTTATTGGGATGTTTATGACTCTGCATTGTTAGGAGAAAAACTGGTTGGTAGGTCAAGTGATTGGAGCTTTTTCATTTTTAATTTGGAGCTACATGTTTCACTTTTAGAAGAGACAGCAGGGAAATAAGTCTCTCTTTCTTTCTCGCTCCCTGATTTTGGAAATTCAGCTTGGCTGAAAGCATTTTTGGAGTAGAAAATCTGTGGTTGGTGGCTTGACCAGAGTCTACCAGGGGTTTTGGGAAGCTATTCTGAATTGATACTGTTCTGGGTGTGTCAAGAGGACGTCTAGAACTTACAAGACTGAGAATTTTCAATTCTCCAACCTATGAACTCAATTCCAGTATCATGTGAGCATAAAACGTTGCTACGTTGAATATGTTTAAAGAGTTGTGGTTTGATTAGAACATCTTGGGTATCGTTGTTAGGGGTTATACATTGTCATGATTGTTTTGCTTTTGTTTGTAACTGATAAAAGTTCTTGCTAATTTTCTTTCCATACATGTTAACTATATTCTTAAATGAACTTTGTTTGATAAAAGCTCCTTAGTGGGTCATTTGAATCATACCTAAAGTGGAAGATATCATGCTTATTGTAGCCAAACTCAAGATGCAAAACTTGAGTTTGGCTACATAAAAAATTTTGGAATTTCTGACCAGAACCAAAACAATTATGCTTCAGTGGCATATAGCCAACAAATGATGTTCACAAGTAACACATCCATAAGTCATGAGCGTACATGAAATGTGATAGGATATCCCCACAAGAATAACAGTACCTGGAAATCACGCTTACTGAGAGTGTTCTAGGCTCAGGTAGGTATTTGTTAGAATCCAAGAGAGCCTTATCACTAGGTTCTGTTGAAATGAGCCCTGATTGTGTCATTTGCTGTTCAGAAGAAGTTCCTAATGTGACATTGCCCTTATTTAAAGAATGGTTTTGATAATCCCTCTTTCCAAAGGGACTTAATGGTGAGACCTTGTTTTGAGATACCTGGGGCTGGTTTGAAAGCAGCTGCTGTCAATTTTGAGTGCCATGCATTGTCCTTGGCTTTCAAAAAAATTAGGTCATGTCTAAGTCATGCTGTACACAGTGTGGATGTTTTTATTTTAACTTCTGGAACTCCTGATGTCTTTATCCCTGCACTTGTTTTCTCTGATATTTTTAGACTTTCACAAAAGTCAACTTTAGAATATAGAAATCTCCCCAACTAAAGATCAGAATAGTCAGTTTCTGCTCTTGGAATTCTGAATTTAAATATGATGATGCAGGTGGAAAGAATCTGCTACAGCCTGTGGCATATGTGTCCCCTATAAAATAAACTGAATCCCAACAGTGTGTATCACCCATTCTTATTTCTAATAGGCACTTTATTTAAGTCCATTACTCAGAAGTGCAATACCCTGAAAATACTTTATTGTCCAAGTTGTAGAATTCTTCTTTTTCATACAAATTATTTGAGTGTATAAAGGAAGGACTTGTACTAAATAGGCCCGTTACTCAGCCCAACACAAGGTCAGGCTCCCAAAATTAGGAGTTAATATTCTGTTTTAGCTGTAATGGCAAGAATGTAGGAGGCACAACAGACATTCCTAAAACATTCAAAGTTTGTCACTCTCAGTGTAGGAATGGCAGTTGACAATGTCACCAGCAGTTAATATGTTTGTTTGGCATTTTCTTGTACATTATATAATGGTCGCATTATCTCATTAAAAATAAACTGATTAATTCCTGTGTTAGCATTACAGATCCAGGAATGTCATGCAGCTACAGCAGCCATTTGCTGATATTTTCTAATAATTTCTATGCTCTTGTCATTTGTTTAATTGCCAATTATCAATGTTCTGTTTTCTTGAGTGGGCAAAAAATATTAATTCATTGCACAGAGTAAAGGGGTAGTGAATGTTGAGACTAATGATGGTGTAAGAATGGATGATTGTTTTTACTATCTTATCACAACACGATAAAATAGGATTGTAAAGCCATAGCAGCATAGAAAGAGGCCATTCGCTTCATCAAATCTGTGACTGCGTTCTGTAGAGCAATCTGGACATTTCCATGCTCCCACTCAGTCACTATACTTCAACAAGTTTACGCTTATTTATCAGTGTCACAAGTAGACTTACATTAACATTGCAATGAAGTTACTATGAAAATCTCCTAGTCACCACACTCCAGCACCTGTTCAGATACACTGAGGGAGAATTTAGCATAGTCAATGCACCTAACCATCACATCTTTCTGACTGGGAGGAATCCCTCACAGACATGGGGAAACCATGCCAACTCTGCACTGACAGTGACCCAAGCTGGGAATCAAACTTGGTTCCCTGGCTCTGTGAGGTAGCAGTGCGAACCACTGTGCCATCCAAGTGTATTTCTGTCAAGATGCCAATCCAATTTCCCTTTGAAATGATTAATTATCTCTGCTTCCATCATCCTTGTAGACAAGGAATTCAAGGTCATTTATTCACTATGTTTAAAAAAAAAGTCTTACTTCATACCTCTCTTGCATCCTTTGCCTAAAATCTTAAATCCATCTACCTTTTCCTTGTGCCATCAGTTAATAGAAATATTTTTTCTTTGTCTATCTGTTATAGAGAATAATCTTGTTCACCTCTGTCAAATCTTGCCTCAAAATCCTTAGCTCAGAGAACAACACTGGCTTCTACAACCCAGCCTTTTAGCTTAATCCCCTCCGACCTGCAATCATTCTGGTTAACCTCTTCTGAAGGAAACTTACATTATTCCTGAAGTGTTGTGTCCAGATTTATACACAGTACCCTCTATTTGTGGCCTATCCATAAATTTATAAAGGTTCAGCATAACTTTCTTGCTTCTATATTCGATGTCTCAAAAAGAAGCCCAAGACCCCAAATGTTTTGTTCCATATTTTCTCAATATGTCCTACTATAAAGCAAAGTTCGGATCAATCATGTATTACCACATCTTGTCTAACATTTCTAACAGGTTTGACTTCCATGGCTGAAAATGTAAAATCCTCCCTTTTTCCTTTTATTCTTTTGATGTTAATCAGAAATATTACTCAAGATCCTATGAATGCAACTTTTATTTTGCTCTGACTTGGAGTAAGTAATATGTTACTGCTTTTATAACATCTTTTAATTTCCCCCCCACCCTTTGCCCTATTTTCCACAGAATAAACAGCCAGTCTTGTACTTGCCTTTACTTCACAACAGCTTGTGATAGATCCATGTGGCTCAGAGACATCCTATCCTCATTTCCTATATCAGCCTAATGCCCTTCCAAAATACCCATCTGAAGTTGGAAACTTGTAGAATTGCAGACCTAAACTGTATTATGGTCTCCTGACATAGCAAAATTTTGACCCATTGTGTTGTTTCACTAGCTATTTGATTGCCCTGCTTTAAATAAAAAGTATATTTAATTTTTCCCAAGTTGATTCTTCCTCCTTCTGTCTAATGGCACTATTGCCCAGCCCAATTCTGGATGTGAATTCATAAAGCGCCTTTCACAACCTGAAGATGTCCCAAAGCACTTTATAGCCAATGATAGACTTTGAAATGTAGTCACTGCTGTAATACAGAGACGAATGGCACCTAGTTTGCACATAACGGAACTCCACAACATGTGATTATGATCAAATCTGTTTTAGCGATGTAGGTTAGGAGATAAATGTTGGCCAGGATACTAGAGTTCAGCCTCTTGCTTTTCATGGAATCCCTATAGTGCGGAAGGAGACTATGCTCCAGCAAGTCTGCACTGAAAACAAACAATCCCACCCGGGCCCTATGCCCGTAATCCCACGTCCACCTGAAACAGCACACAGAGCTTGGTTTAATGTCTTGTCTGAAAAACAGTATGTCAACACTCCCCCGATATTGCCACAAAATCACCAATAATTTACATAAAATAGAGATCCATTCTTCCGAGTTGATGGGGAGTTCAAGGTGTAACATAGTTGAACTTCACCTATGCTTATATTATCCAAACATTTACAGTTTGGCATTACATGAACAATCTGAAGCAACAATCCTGACTGAACGTAAGAAATAGGAGCAGGATTAGGCCATCTAGCCCTTCGAGCCTGCCCCGCCATTCAATAAGATCATGGCTGATCTGAAGTGGATCAGTTCCACTTTCCCGTTTTCTCCCCATAACCCTTAATTCCCTTGTCTGTCAAAAACCTATCTGCCCGTGACTTAAATATATTTAGCGAGGTAGCCTCCACCACTTCAACGGGCAGAGAATTCCAGAGATTCACCGCCCTTTGAGTGAAGAAGTTCCTCCTCAACTCTGTTCTAAACTGCACCCCACCTCCCCCCACCATCTTGCCCTCTCGTCCTGCTATCCTTTCTGAGCGGGAAGAATCTCTCTACTTCTACCCTATCCATCCCCTTCATTATCTTATACGTCTCTATAAGATCCCCCCCTCATCCTTCTAAACTCCGAGTACAGACTCAGTCTACTTAGTCTCCCTTCATAGTCCAACCCCCTCATCTCCCCCTCATTTGCTTTTCTTCATCCATCAGCTTTGCCAGCTGAAGATACTGACTGAAATCAGTCAATTCAGCAGAGACAAGAAATTGAAGCTGGACCTCTTGGACTGTGTTGTTCACTGCTGGTACATTATTTTTTTGTGTGAAAAGGAACCAATTCTGTGATGAATCATGAACACCGCTTTTAATGAGGAGTTCAACCTGCAGCAGTTATTAAATTCAATGTAATTGCTGCATGAAAATGCAATAAACAAAAGGAACCATCCATAATTGGTTTATGTAATCTTCCTTAAAGAGCAATGATGGTTCCAGCGTGCACATTTTATTAAAACATTCAAAAATATTGTGCCCTATTCTTTTCAGCCAGACTGAGATAAGCTTCCTAAGCAGATTGTTACAGCCGTAATTGCAATTTCGTTGGTGGAATTGTTTCAGGAAAAGAATTACTTACTGTCATGATCTTGTAGAGTCTTTAAGTTGTTTGATTTGCTTCGTGCACCGACGCCTTGGAAGATGTGATCAGATTGATAACTTGTGTAATTGGGGGAAGAAAGAAAAGGAAAAATCCATTTACTTTCCAATCTATAAGGATTATTTCCAGTGAGAGATTATGCAAAATAACTGATTGGGGATTCACAGGTGCTACAGCTACTCATTCTCAGTGTGTATACCTTTTGGAACTGTGTTATATGAATCCTTTGTAGAAACAGGAATTAGCCATTCAGCCCTTCGAGCCTATTCTGCCATTCAACTTGATTATGTAATCTAGATCCGTATTTCCTGGATACCCTTGCTTGTTCCATATCCCTGGGAGCCTTGTGTAACTAAATTCTACCAATCTTGCTTCTAAATTTTTCAATTATGTTAGCCTTTGGACAGTAATTACCGAAGAAATGGTAAAGAGATTGTAGTATGTTTTCATCTAGCATTGGTCAGATAAAGCAGCACCTCCAGACCAGTTCATAAGGCAATAAGCTGAACACTCATTGGGAAAAAAGAGGGACCGTGTGTGAGTGGGGCAAAAAGCCCATTCAAGCGCTTTACCTAGGGTGGCTGTTGAATGTTCGGGGAAGAGTAGCAGCTGAGTGTTTCTGGAGAACCCTCAGAGATAGCAGCATCATGACATACTAACTACCTTCAGTGCAGGAAGGAACAAGCAGTAATCTGCAGCCTGAAGAATAAAGAGTACAGGTTTGCACAGATGATTGGAGAAGAGTAGTTGGTCGGATGGATGCAGTGAAATTGTAGCAACATTTGAGGAAAGGGCCTTGAAAATCGATGCACTGTGGATAGAATGAAACTTGAGAGGCATTTGGATATTCAGAGGATATTAGATGTGATGCTGAAATTTGTGAAGAGTGATGAAATGAGGTGAGCATTTGAAAAGTCAATCGTCAAATCCTCATTGTATAATTATGGATGAAACATGCAATCCCCCTGAGCTGGAGGAATGCAGTTTGGCAACAGATGAAATGTGGCTAGTACCCCAGCGTATTAACAGCGTATTCAGCCCCTCGGACCTTCTGTGCCATTGAATTAGATCACACCTGATCTCTACCTAAGCTGATCTATATCAGTTTATGCTCTAATCTAATAAAAGATTTATTGATCTTATTCTTAAAAATTAACCCTGCATGTGTTCAACCATTCTGGAGACTGAATTCCAGATTTCCATGACCCTCAGTGAGAAAAACTGCTTCTTAATGCTGCGCCGGAATGTCTTTGTTCTAATTTCAAGGTTATTCTCCTTGTTCTTGATTCCTCTGCTTGTGGAAGTACTTCTATGCACATAGCTGATCAAATCTCTATCATTTAGAAGTAGTCAATTATATCACCCCGCAACTTTTCAAATGCAAAGGAATGCAGAGCAAGTTTTTGCAAACAGGGCTGAAATTTTCCGGCCATTCAAACCAGTGGGATCTTCTGGTGCCTCCAACAGTGCACCCTCATCGTGGATTTCCTTGCAGCAAGGGGTGCGTTTAACGGGAAACCCGGTTGACAATGGTGGGACCAGAAGATCCTGCTGCCGGCTAATGGCGTGGTGTCTCCCCTGTCGTGAAACTCAGTGGGTTGCTTGGTAAATCCTGCCCCAGTTTTCATAATTTAACCATGCCCTGCTGTCATTTGGAGAAACTGTGCTGTCCTCTTTCCTAAGGTTTGGTGCCCAAATTTGAACGTGGTACTCCAGATGAGATCTTTCCAAGGCTCTGTGCAACTGAAGCAGCGCTTCTGTCCCTTTTTGAATTGCACCCCCCCCCCACCCCACCTTTGAGATTCATTCTTCAGTCACTGTCAACAGGTGGCAAGCGTAGTATTGGTACCAGGTGGGGTCTCTGCTGTTTCAACCATGTGCAACATGGATTACTCTATTTCATATGATTTGTTTACAACACCAAGTTGAGGAAGTTTTGCACACATGAGGACAGCCTCAACCGGAATCTTAGGTTCATGTCACACAATCTGTAACCCCTGTGACTTGCCTAGGCTTGCAAAATCCCACCAGCTGTCCTAGCTTGAGATAATTCACACCTCTTTAACCTCTGCTTATCCTTCTCTCCACACGCATTGTCTGCCCCTGTAAAGACTTGATTATTTGTTAAGACTCGCATTCCAACCATTTATCTTGTAATTGAGTTTGTATCTATATATGATAACAAATAAACTCTTTGGACTTTAACCTGGTATTGTGAGACTTCTTACTGTGCCTACCCCAGTCCAAGGCTGACATCGCCACATTTTGTTTACAGTTAGAAGAGAAGACCTTAAGCACAGAAATTGAGGAGAAGTATAAATAAATAACTTGTCTCTTCATGTACAAACACAGCATGTAGCACTCCCATCTGAGTCAGAAGGTTGAGTTCACTTCCCAATCTAAGTGGACACTCCATTGCAGCACTGAGGGAGTACCACACTGTCAGGGTGCTAGTTGCGAGCTCAGATTAACGTAAAAGGTCACATGGCACCATTTTGAAAACGAGCAGGATTGTTGTTCCTGATTTCCTTCCCTATATTCGTCCCTCAACCTACATCACAAAAAGCAGATTAGCTGATCATTAGCACATTGCTATTTGTGGGAAGTTATTCTTCACAAATTGCTATTCTATTTCCTACTTTACAACAGTGACTACACTTCAAAAGTACTTGATGAGCTATAAAATGTTGTGGGAGGTTCTGAGGTTGTGAATGGTACGTACATGCAAGTCTTTCTCTCTTTACACGTCCATAAATACGGAAGAGGTTATCTAGTTTATTGCTAACATTACATTATGGAGATATATGTCGTATGCTATAATTGTCCCTTTCATCATTTACAATAAATTGGTACAATAAATAATAGTAAGAGCCTACCTATGATTCACATAACTTTAAACATAAGGTCACAGGATTATTGGCTCAGACATCTACAATATCCCTATCTGCCTTAGTACAATGTACAATATCAGCCAGTACAGCTTCAGTTCAGGTTTGCTAACATACTCGGGAGTGATCTCGTAAAGAATACTGTATATTTGCAGAATGCATGTAGTTTCAAATTTTAAGTACAAAACCCTCCCTAAGTGTATGAAATGTACATTTTCAAATTGTTTAATAGCCTCTGCGTGCCTTTGTTTTCCATTCAGAAACTGAGCACAGGCCTGTTAGCCTTCTGATTTGCCTTATGATTGACCCATGCTATAAATGGTATAATAGGTTGTGTGGTTAGCGGCAACCTAATTCCACAACTAATGCAAAAAGGTTATTGTTACAATCTGAACATTTAAGGAAACAGAAATAACTCCGAATGATGTAAATACTCTAAACTGAAAGTTTAACCAAGCAAATTGAGGTAAGCATAAAAATTCATAAGTTTGAATGGAAGGCTTGGGCCACTTGGGATTGAAATGCTCGTACTCAGTTGATGAAAGACTTCAGAGTTTTCAACTGCTGGGAACCATTCATTTATAATGATTATGCCTTTGGCATTCACATGTAAGAGTGACTATACATTAAATGTAATAACAAATTCCCTACAGTTTCAGAAGTTGGAAACTAATATTTGTTACTTTACCACCAGAATCCCATAATAAGCTCTGAATCAAACTGAACTAATTATCTGATCGTGCCATTATTAAATCAGCCAGTAAAGAGCAAGATACAGCACATGCCATGAATACAGTACATACACTGGCTAAATCTTGATGATTTAGATAGGATTCTAGTTTATGAGGTAGTCCTAAAACTTCATATCACTTGTTCCCAAAAGAATGGTCAGTCATAGAGTTTGCAGCATTGAAACAGGCCCTTCAGCCCAACTTGTCCATGCCTCCCAGATTTTACCATTAAGCGAATCCCAGTTGCTCGTGTTTAGCCCACGTCCCTCGAGACTCAGCTTACCCATGTAGCTGTCTAAGTGCTTTTTAAAGTATGAAATTATACCCGCCTCTACTAGTACCTTTTGGCAGCTCATTCCAGACGCCACCACCTGCACCTTTTTGTATCTCTCCCCTCTCACCTTAAACCTATGCCCCCTAGTTTTAGACTCCCAAATCTTTGGAAAAAATATTGACTATCTACCTGATCTATGGCCCTCATTATTTTATCAACCTATATAAGATCATCTGTAAGTCTCCCATGCTGCAGGGAAAATGGTGAATGTAGTTAACATTTTAATTGTATATTCACTGATTCTTGCTTCAGTTTGTTGTGCTCAGACTAAAAATATTTTAATGTATAAAATTCTTCAGCTACATACACATTTTGAATGGCTGAAGCTAATCAATTCAGCATGTTGGGTTGCTGCATTTGATCTTGATCCTCTGTCGGTGTTGGGGAAAAGCCAGCCGTGGCCGCTCCTGTTGTCCAGTGTTCATTGATACTTGCTGGAAAGTGTACAAATGGACATCAGGTGAGAATAGTTTAGGTCCATAAGATTCTGCCAACTATCAGAAGCTGTTATTGCCAATGCACAGCACCATTGTACCCATGTTGTTACGCTTTATTTGCTTTAAACTATAACTTTTAATTTCAGGAATATATCTTTTAGGTTGTGGATTAAAGTATAAGAAGTAAGCTAATTGGACATCTGGTTGAGAAGCTGGTTAAAAACAACTGTGATGTAAATGTGACTCAAATAAACCTGGGTTATTACACTTGAAATGTAGCCTGTGTTTATCTTGCAAGGTCAGAATTCATAATGAAACAACTTAAACAATGAATGATCCATCTGTAAGCCTGTAGTACATAGCGCCAGGGAATCTGGGGAAAGGGTGGTAAAATTGCGTGAGCAATATCAATTCATTCGAGCAGTAATGAAAGCACAATATTGCAGGTACTGGAAATCTGAAATAAAAACAGAAAATGCTAAAAAGTCTGGCAGTATCTGTGGAGAGAAAAATAATGTTTATATTTCAAGTCTGTATGACTTTTCAGAACTAAAGAGTTGTGCTGAAGGAAATTAATTTGTGTTTCTGTTCAGACCGTTCTGTTATAAGCATCCCAACACCATGGCACATTGCCATGAAGAAAGTGGTTTAGAGTAGTGGCCTTGATTAGAATGTTCTTCAGTTTAATTTATCTGTTTGTTTGCTAACAGAAACAGGCAGTTCAGTATGGGTTTGATAAAGAAAAAAACTGCTGGACAATTTGCTCGAGCTTGCAGCTAGTAGTCTTCAGTGTGGCACAAAGCAGTCAGCAGAGTTCACCATGTAAGCTGTGTGGGAAGTTGGGTATTTGTCATCAACCCAAACCAGGAGCTGAGGCACCCATACTCTTGAGGTCTTTAAGAAAAGGTCATGTCTCCAAAAAGCTAATGGAAGGACCTCCACAGAATGTTGCCTCAGATAGCTGGATCGTTGGAGAGAATTCAAGTAAATTCCAGAGAGCTGTGGCTTGACCCTAAAAGTGAATGAACTTTTAAGATTATTGTAATGTATAAGGAGTTCTTGGAGGAAGTAAAAGGTAGAACTGAGTTCATAGCATAATATTGCTTACTTTGTTTCATTCCTTTTGATTTAAGTTTGTTTATAAAAAATGTGTCAAGATTCTGGAGTGTTTTTGGAGATGCACTCATCCAGGCAAGGAGCGAGTATTGCATCACGCTCCTGACTTGTGCATTCTAGATTATGGACAGGCTTTGGGGAATCAAAAGGTGACTTACTCGTCACAGGATTTCTAGCCTCTGGTATGTTCTTGTAGGTTTGGAAAGTGTTGTCTAAGGAACCTTGGTGAGTTCCTGCAGTGCATCTTATAAATGGTACACTGTTGCTAACCATGCGTTGGTGGTGGAGGGAATGTATGTTGGCAGATGGAATGTCAGTCAGGCAGGCTTCTTGAGTTTTGTATGAGCTGCACTTGTATAGTGCAACGTTACCTGTCACTTATCAGTCCAAGCCTGGATACTGTCCAGATCTTGCTGCATTTGAACATTGACTGTATCTTCAATATTTGAGGAGTCACAAATGGTGCTTAAGTGAACATCCCCACTCCTGACCTTATGATGGAAGGTCATTGACGCATCTGAAGAATATGTGGGCCTTGGACACTAGCTCAAGAAAGTCCTGCAGTGATATCCTGGAACTGAGATGAATGAGCTCCAACAACCACAACCTCTTACGTTGTGTTGTGTGTGAGTCCAACCAGCGGAGCGTTTTCTTCCTAATTCCCATTGACTCCAGTTTTGCTCTTGATGCCACACTGGGTCACATGAAGCCTTGAAGTCAACTGCAGTCACTCTCACCCCAGATCTGGCAATTGAGATTGTGTTTTTTTCCCCTTCAGCCAGCGGATAATGTGAGAGGATGTGGTGAGAACAGAATGAAAATCTTTTAAACAGGAATCTAGAGTGTACCTGCAATTTGCAGAGATTTTCTGAAGTGGACAATTCAATTAACAAAGTTACTACTTCAGGAAGTAAAGAGTTGACTATTTTTGTTCGGAGAATGCAATCATAATTTATTACTGCAGTGTAGCTTATTAATCAGTTCATTTTCAATTAACAATTTTTGAACATGCTTGTAACCTGAAGAACATTTGTTTGAGACTATATGACAGGTCTGAGCTACACAGCAAGTTGTGTCATTGTGTCACTTTCAGTGTTTAAACGCTCCTAAATAAAAGAAGTGATTACAATGTGATGCAGCAGTGAGATTGGGTATGTGTGGGTGATGAGGAATATTTATCATTTTCCCTATTTTATGTCAGTCTTTGCATATACAAGGATCCACTTCACCATGTATTGATTGTACCACTACAACCCGAGTGCTACAGCTGAAGTTAAAATGAGCTATTAGCAATTAAGCAAACTATTAGTATGTTGCACTTCCCTAAATTAACTGCACAAAGATAGTAACAGCTTTATTGAACTGTGTCCAAGTTCAATGATGGCCTTAAATTTTCCTTTTTAATCCAAGTGTTTGGGGGATACTCTGCTTTCTGCTTTTTCTCATTACATTTTTCAAGATCCTTTGTGTTTTCCTGACAACTTCATCTTTCCTTCTTGCCAAACAAACTGGCCATGGACGCCATTAAACTTCTTCATGGTCATTTTCCTTCTGCCTGCTTCTCCAGCTGTTATTTAGTGTACTGTATTTTTTTTAGATAATCTTCATGTGGTCTAATTACTTCAGTTTTGCTCTTCACACATAGTCTTTTGTCAGTTAGGACTCTTTACATTGCCATCCAATGATTCATCATCTAGATGTTCACTGTTTAAGTGAACTCACTTTCAACATACTGTCGTCCTTTTGAGCCGCCATACTCTGCATATGACATTTGCTTGAATGTTAATTCAAATGTTTGGGAAGGGGAGATATTGTCCTTGGAAGGAGTTTGAAGGGGGTGACAGAGTGAGACTTGAGTCATAATAGCACACTATTCCTTAAATATACATTGCACCTTCTCTATGCACCAGTTGCAGAAAGAGGGAGATAAGATTTTACTCTGAAACAATTCCTTCAGCTCTGATTGTTGTCTTGAATATAAATCACACAAAACCTTTCACCAAAAGCTACAGATACAATCACCCCTAAGACAGTTTAGACAACTTGCCTCTGTTGCAGCCCCCTGTCTGTTCTGTGCTACATCCAAATCATACTGTACAAGATGGGGTCTTTCTCCACAGTCTTCCATCCATCCCTCTGCAAATGGTGTACCCTGGGCATATTCCAATAGAATGACTATCACATATCAATAATTTACACAAAATAAACCATGCCAGTGACAGATTCTGTAACTTAGGTGGCAATGTTAAATATGCAGCCAACAATTTAGTGCTTTAGTTCGGCTTTTGATGAGTTGTGCTTGGCCTGCTGGTTGGGCAGAAGATTACATCTCCTGAGTTTCCTAAGTTAGAAATATGTCACATATATTTTTATTTTCTGCAGCCAGTACTTTCACAACTAGCAATAACTCGGACTTAGCCCAGTGAACACCTGGGAACAGGCTGCATTGCCAGACCACTGGACGTTAGGGAAAAAACAATGCTGAACAATGCTCCCTCCAAAGTTCCCCGAACCACTTGGTTTTTCAGAGACCAGGAACAAAGTTGTGGGTCAGATTTGTGCCTTGTCGCTTTATGCTACCAATATTACAGCATCACAGTGAGTCTGTAGAAATATGAATGGCTTCCCACTAGCCATTCAAATGTAAAGGAACCATCTCTGACACTGGCATGTTTCCTGGTCCATGCTGAGCTAACTGATCTTGGCTGGGGTAACATTATGGATGCTATAATTGGCCACAGCTGCTCTGACTTGTTGAAAGGGAAATCGAGCAGAGTTCCTACTACTAGCTATTGAACCGGGTCCCCCTCACCGGAAGTTGAAGCCTTTGGTCGAGGATCATTGGGGAAAATGTGGGAAGGAAACTCAAACACAAAAGCAATCTTAAAAGTAAACATATTCATTCAGAACAATTGATTCTTTTCAAATAAAAAAAAATTACGTAATGGAGTTATGGTGGTATTGATCAACATTGCTGTTACACCCTCCTGCCATCCAATCTTTTGGATCAGTTGAAAGTTTAAAGTTTTTTTTAATAATGTCACTGCAATGAAGTTACTATGAAAATGCCCTAGTTGCCACACTCCAGTGCTTTTACCAGTATACTGAGGGAGAAGTTAGCATGGCCAATGCATCTAACTAGCATCCAAAAGAGAAAATGCTGGAAAGTCTCTGCAAGTCTGGCAGCATCTGTAAGGAGAGAAAAGAGCTGATGTTTTGAATCCAGAAGACCCTTTGTCAAAGCCGTAGACCTAACCAGCATGCCTTTCAGACTGTGGGAGGAAACTGGAGCACCTGGATGAAGCCCATGCAGACACGGGGAGAATGTGCAAACTCCACATAGACAGTGACCCAAGCTGGGAATTGAACTTAGGTCTCTGGCGCTGTGAGGCAGCAGAGGTGACCACTGTGCCATTCCAATTTCTGATTACTTTGTATCAATTGCCAACATGTAACCTAAGAAATGAGTCAGACCACATTTGATTGTGAAGTATCTCTTATTGGGAAAGTATGGACATTGGTCTGCAGAAAGGAAAATTGGTTTTCCTGTTTAAGTGTTGAATCAGCCTGTCAAATTAAAGAGTTGGCTTTCCACTGTAAGAATGACTTTGTTATAGATGTTTATATTATAATCAGCTGAGCACACACACACTGTCCTCCTAATATAGTGTTCTGCCTGAACCGTTCAGTGAGTTCTAAGTATTTCTTCTGGTTCTTTTAGGTTCATTCAGGAGATTGAAGTCGCCATGTGGACTGGCTCCAGCAAGCAGTGCCCATTGCGAGAATTCCTCACTATGTACATCAAGAACTTCTTCCTAAATCAGGTTCACCTTGACGTCAACAAGGAAATTGAGGCTGCAACCAAGGTTGCCGATCCTTTGAAAGTGTTGGCCAGTGCTGATACCATGAAAGTATTGGGTGTGCAACGCCCCCTCCTTCAGGTAGGAATGTGTTACGGCATGGCAGTTATATACAAAGCTTTTAAACACTTGTGCACATTTTGCATGCAGGTACAGAATTTGGAAATTTCACATTCTTCACTGGTTTTTATTAGATGGTTCATTTGGGTTTTGTCGCGTTCACAGTAAACCAACTTCAGATGCCCCTTTGCTGCTGAGTATGTTTAGGAGTGCATTCTGTCAGATGCCTTTTTTGGCCTCAGTTGGAGGTGTAGGCACAAAGTCAAAGGTAAAATATTATTTTAGCAAAGCCATATGACAGCAGTAGTTCATAGGTGTTAACACAAGCTCAGCAACACCTTTGACAAGGTGGTAATGTTCGTTTAACTTTGTCACTTGTGATCCAGTAGTTTGTTGTGGTCTACCCATTAAAACAGTTGTTCAGCATTCACAACTGTATGTTGGTGAGAGTGCTCCTGGGATGCATTTTCCTTTTAATTCAAGAACGTGGGGACGTCCCAGAATTAGTGACTGTCTGCTGGACAAAACAGGAGGAAGGGGCATGGCCTTGTTATTTTGGACACAAGCTTGAACAGTCTCAATGTACAGCTTTGTATGAAGACTGGTGTTGTATTTCTCAAATTGTATTGTTCAAAGATAACATTTAGGGCAAGCATCATCAGTTCCTGTTTTGCATCAGCTGCCACACTTAAAGTGAAGCATATAACACTGCAGTTTGCAACAAAATTATTTGTAGGGTGCATGATGTTACAAAATGAGCAGGATCTTTTTTTAAATATCTATTTATTCATGAGATGCAGGCAAAGCTGATATTTTTATCTTTCGATGGTTGATCTTGAGAAAATGGTGGTGGATCTTTTTCTTGAATTGCTGTGGTCTGTGTGGTGAAAGTACCCTCACAAAAAGTGTTAGGTAAAGATGTCCATAACTTTGACCGAGTGATAATGAAGAAATAGCCACCAATGTTCAATTGAGACACCAAATCTAAGTCTGCATGCCGTACAATTTCGAAATGATAGTGTCCCCATGCACTTGGTACCCTTTAATTGCCCTTCTAGATGGTAAAGCTTTGTGTTTGGGAGGTGCTGCTGAAGAAAGCTCAGCGACCTATTGCAATTTAAGCTGTAGATAGTACACAGTGTAACCATGGTATGCTGATAGTGAAGGAAGATATTTACGTGGATGCATTTCAGGTGGACTGCTTTGTCCTGGATAAGTTTGAACCTCTTGCGTATTGTTGGAGATTCACACATGCAGGCAAGTGGAGAAAATTCCGTTACACTCCTGGCTTGTGCCTTGTAGGTGGTGGCAAATCATTGGGAAGTCAGGAGGTGAGCCACTCACTATAGAATACCCAGTCTTTGATCTGCTCAAGTAGCTGTAATTTTCTTCCTCATCCTTCACCAAGTCCTTCACCATTAACATCTTGGAGGTCACCATTGACCAGAAACTCAACTGGAGCAACCACTTAAATTCTCCATACAATCATGTGTCCCTACACAGCTAGGCAAAGTGTAAGGATGTCACGTAGGATAAGATGGCTTTACTGGGAAGTAGCATGTTCCAGCCTAGGCTGCCCCACTGCTACCTTGGCTAAGAAGATCTGACTCAGAATTCACTGAAGATTGAATGTTGGACCACGCTGGATGGTATGGTTCAGTAGCAAGCTAATCGTTGCCATGAAAGTTGTCTTTTGTAGGTACTGTGGTTGGTACTTCAAATTGAACTTGATTGAATACAGCGGCTGGATGCTTTGGACATAATCTGTAAAGAGAATGTGAGGTATCAGTTGCAAAGGCAAATTTCCCAACACTAAAATAATGAAGAGCACATTGCTATAGTGTAATATTTGGAACTGTTTTGATTTAAGCTGCACTTAGAAATACGCTTGTTACAGGATATATGGTGAGAATATTTTGTCATTAAATGAACCATAAAAATACTTTACCTACAACCAAACAACATAAATATACAAAATGTGATATTTATAAGACGTGATGTACGAAGAACAATTCTAGTCTCCATAGTGTAAAAAGGAAATAGAATCACTGATAACTGGAAGTAAATAACCGTTTTCTTAAAAGAATTGTTCAACATTCCTTGCGTGCAGTATTCTTATTTTGTATTCTGCAGTGTAATTTAGGTGGGGCACGGTGGGATGGGCGGGTTGTCATTTGAAATGTCCTTCAATTCCTTGAATCAAAACTGTCGGCGAACACTGGATGAAGAGATAATGGAGCACAAATGACAGCGTACTTGTTGGGTCAAATGGCTTATTTTTGTATTATAAATACATCCTAATTTTGGGCAAGGAGCAAGAGAATGGTTATAAGGCTGCGAAATTTACCACCAAAGTTAAAGTTTGAAACCGAGACCTTCTCAAACATTTAAGAATAGGTAAGTACGTCCACATGTTAGGTTAGTTGAGTGAAACAGCCTCTTTCTCGGCTGTAATTTTATCCTTTGCTTTAAAGGGATAACATTTCTAGATATATATACATAATACAGATGTTACTGTGGGGGGAGGTGGAGGTAGTACAGTTTTCATCCTGAACTCCGGCCTTCGCCGCCTGACCCAACTTTGGAACCATCCCCCGCAACAACTTGGGCATGAAGCTGCTGCTGACAACCAGGGCCGTAGCCCTGGACACTCTCCGACACTCAACCAAAGCACCTACCTACCAAAGCTGACAGACTCTGGCACAGGGCAGGGATGGAGACACAAGAAATCCAGAGTAAATGGCATCCCAGAAAACTCAGATCCAGGATGCTGGATGGAAAACCAAATTCCGGGATAGTCCCAGAAAACCTGCGACGGTTGGTCACCCTGACAGTGCTGGTACCACCAGCTTCTGATACACCTCTAGCAGCTACTTCATATTCAACTTGCCAGCTGCCATTCCACTTCTGCAGCCTTAAAGTTCCAGTCTTATTTGACGTTTGTGCTTACAAAGTACTGTTTGTGTTAGAAAACAGAAACGGAAATGGGCCTGGAGTTTGCAGTCAGCAACAAAGCAAGGGGGCTCCCTGTTGATCTTAAAGTGAGCCTCATTGAGAGATGTCTCTGGTGGTTTGCCTGTATCACCAAACTAAATTACAGCTGATTGCAGAGTTCCATATTGAGGATTCCCAGCGTGGAACAGGAGTGATCTTAGCAGGCTGTCCAATCAGCCAATCGTGTTTTCACAGCTCAAACAAGAAATAAAAAGTAAAAAATATAATTACTTTTAGAGATTTTCATAAAAAGCAAATTAGAGTTTGGGACCTATGGGATGAAGGTAGAAGATAAAATGTTCTTCAAAAAAACTTCAAAGAAAATTATTTTTAAAATGTAGCTTAAAAATCTAGCAATTAATCATTAAAAATACTCCACAATTACATGTCTTTTCCAGGTCAGTTTCTGCTAATTGCCAAATTTTAATCACATTGCCACTTAAAACCTAGTTATACCTGATTGAAGAGAACAGTGATATAATCATCATAGGAAACATAATCATCATAGAAACCCCACAATATAGAAGGAGGCCGTTTGGTCCATAGAGTCTGCACTGACCACAATCCCACCCAGGCTCCTTCCCCATAACTCCACATGTTTACCCTGCTAATCCCTCTAACCTACACATCCCGGGACACTAAGGGGCAATTTAGCATGGCCAATCAACCTAACCAGCATATCTTTGGAGTGTGGGAGGAAACTGGAGCACCTGGAGGAAACCCACGCAAACACGGGGAGAACGTGCAAACTCCACACAGACACTGACTCAAGCCGGGAATCGAACCCAGGATGATGATGCTGTAAGTTGAAACGTTCCCTGATTTCAATTATTGCTGGCTTGGGGATATTCACAGTGTGGCCTGTATCGTAACACTGAGCAAGAGACCACAACTTGAGAGTTTCTGCACTAATCTACACACAGACTGACATCCTGATTTTTCACTGTTGCCAAGTCCTGCTGGGGAATGGCCAACATTTGCTTTTCTTTTATTTCACATTTCCAGCAGCTGCGGAATGCTGTTTTTGTACATCTCCCAGAATTGGAATTAAATGGGAGATCGGCCTAAAAGCAACAGTGTACTTTCGGTACGCAATTCTAAAATAGTCGCTAAAAGTTATTTCCAATTTGCCACCCATTAAATAAATTACAAAGAGTATTTTGCAGCTCTTTAAATCTCCTGTTGCACACTTTCTATTCTGTTTACTGATCAATTTTGGTGAATGACAAAGTGCTACAGTTGAGCGGCATTAGATTATTTAGAGCATTCAGACCTCATTAAGTCTTTTTTTGTAAACTATCTGCTGCTCCATCTCCTATTGATCTGTTGCATTAAATTTCAATAAAGTAACCTGTTGGGTCACTTGTTCCAAAACAGCTTTTGTATTCTGCTCTTTTAGTTCGAATTCTGGGAGACTAGCAACCACACATAAATTTTACCTGGATAAATCAGCTGTCTGTTCTGACAGTGGGATGATGTGGATATGCCGGCATTGGACTGGGGTAAACACAGTAAAAAGTCTGACAACACCAGGTTTAAGTCCAACCAATTTATCTAGTGAGTTTACTATCAAATAAATCGGTTGGACTTAAACCTGGTGTTGTCAGACTTTTTACTGGCAGTGGGATGACAGGGACCCGCAGAAAAAAATGGATGAATCATTCTACAGCCAGAAAGAATGAAGGAGTTGGATCTTGCCATGTAAACAGGCTTAATGGACTCCCAGAATCTGAACTTGATGAGATGCCAATGTAAAAGCAGCTTCAGGCGACCTCTGATAAAATTCCTCCACAGCTAGTTCTGATGTACTGAGGCAATAGCAGTGCCTACAGTGCTGTTTTATCCATCCACAGATGCAGTATTATGTTTTCTTGGCTCTTGAGAATAGTGTTTTATCAAGTGAGTTGTGTATTGAAAAATGCTGAGAGGAGAGTTCCTTAATGTGGAAGAGAATTATTTTTTGCCAAGAATATGTTTTAGGTTATTGTTATACCACACGTACAGGCCTATTTGTATTGAGCTGAAGTTGTACTTCCTGCGCTATGACTGTTTTCACACCCTACTGCAGGCTGAGTCTCCCAAGGACAGCTGAAGTGCATGCATCCAAAAGAGAGAATACTGGAAAATCTCAGCAGGTCTGGCAGCATCTGTAAGGAGAGAAAAAAGCTGACATTTCGAGTCCGGATGACCCTTTGTCAAAGCTAAAAGACATAGAAAGTGGGAGATATTTATACTGCAGGGTGAGGGAATGAAAGATGAGTCATAGCCACAAAAACAAGGGCAAAGTAATGGCAGTCCATAGGGAGAATAAATGGTATGAATGGCCAAATGGTAAAGAAGCTGAAATCAAAGGGTAAACTGTGACAGTTGAAGATGTGGGGGGAGAGGGGTGATGGGTGGGAGAGAGGTAAAATTGAAAAAAAGGAGGGAGCAAAGGGAAGGAAGAGGTAAGGAACAGGGGATAGAATACTGCGAAAGATGACGGGGAAAGAACAATAAAGACGCTAAAGAAAAAGAAGGTACAGAACAGTTAAAAATGAAATGAAAACAAAGGGGTCGAGGTGGGGCAGAGCTAACCGTCTGAAATTGTCAGTCATTGTGTTGGGGATGGTTCGGGAGGAGATTGTGGGCACAGGGTAGGAATGGAAACCACGGCTGCAAAACGGCATCAACTTCGGGCCCAAGCCACAGACCCACACTTTACCATGGGGACAGGTCATGGCTGGAGTGCTGGAGCCAGCAACTGGACATTGGGGAGGGTTTGGAAACACTTTATGGATCCGCAAACCTTTCAGAACCATTGTCAGCTCCCTGGTTTGCAGCTGTGGGGCTTCTCCCTCCCCCTCTCCCTCCTGAGAATAGGCCCAGCTTAATGGCTCCATCCTGGCTCAGCCACTGGAGGATGGTTCACATCAAAGTAAGTCGGGCAGCATGGTCAGTGCAGGCTTGGAGAGCCGAAGGGCCTGTTCCTGTGCTATAATGTTTCAATGTTGAGACTGGCAGGCTGTCATGTACCTCGCCAAATGATAAGATGTGCCCCAAACATGCATCTTTCTATTCCTATTACACGAGTTTTCACAACCAGAGTTGTGTTCACCAGCATCCAAATGTTGATTAGATTCTAATGCTACCCATAAGCTTCAAACTTCACTTTGCACCCACCAAAGCTATTGTATAACTTCTATAAAACTGGAACATGGACTTATGGACTCTGGAGGGAGCTTCTCATCTGTTAGCTTTGTATCGTGCTAGCATTTAATCCATGAGTGTCACAACTGGCAACAGTGCCAAAGTAAACTTGTCGGACTAGCAAAGGTAAGCCGCTGCACATCCTGGATTTCTTTTTCCCACCATGCCTTCAACTGCCTTTGCCCTAAATTCTGGGATTAGCTACCATCTCTCTCTCTCTCTCTCTCTCTGTCTCTCTCTGCCTGCCTCCCCATCTCTCCTTAAAACCTTCCTCTTTGACCAAACTTTTGGTCATCTCCCCTAATATCTCTTTGTGGCTTAGTGTCAGATTTTTGCTTGGTAACGTTCCTGTGAAGCATGTTGGGGTGCTGTACCACTTGAAAAGCATCATGTACATTGTTGTTGAGCTCTGACTGGGCGTAAATAATGAGTATGTGTGCTGCAGGCTGACCCGAACATCACCTCTGAGCTGCCTGTCGGGCAGATTACACGGAACATTATTGAACATAATGAACTTTATAAAGGATGCCTGCACATTGAAGTATTTTACAAGTAATTGTGTTTTTACTTTTGTTATGTTACTCTTCTGTGAACACATATCTTGTTCATTTTTTTCACTTGCTGGTTTCTTCTTGTTTTGCATCTTTTTGTAATGCAGTAACAAGGACGGTTTCCTCTCAAGACTGACACAATCTGGCTGATACAAATGAGAGAGTCCATATTGTATCCATCTCATTTCATCCATCCATGAAAAATTGAACCGCAGCCCATGTTAACAGCACTCGGCTGTTTCTCAGATGATTGCAGCATTTATGCTTCCACATCTCAGTCGTAAGCCATGTGTTGGTCACTCCATGTTTTAAACAATGTCCCAACAGCACTACTAAATTGAACAAGGAAAACTGTTACTGGACTCTCTAATGATTGCTAACCTGGCCTTGGTGAGGAGCAACAAATGTCAAAGCAGCATTGAAACTGTTGGCACTCAGTGGTACCACGCAGCAGTAATATTGCCTTTCCCAGCCAGAAAACTGGTACAGTAGAAGCAGAATGAGATGGAAGCAAGGAAGCAAAACCCTTAATACCAGTCCAGGTGACTTGTAGAGCATGTCTCACCTCTGCATCTAGATGGATTGACAGAGTGTGTGTACTAACTCTGCTTTGTTACCAGGCAAATACAGGCAGGTTGTGAAAAATCATGTGAAATTGGGCACAGTCTACTTTTTGTCAGTCATTCCTGGAATCCTTCCATTGTACCTCAACACTCATGTGCGTGCTAGGCACAAAATCTTCTGACCAACTAAGTGAAATCAGAAAAAGGAAAATAAGCAAAATAGGGTTCAGAGATGCTTTTAAAGTTCTGTTTGGGCTTACTACTTCATTAAGGGTGTTTTAAATGGACCTCCGGGTGCCTGTTTTATTTGATTAGTTAAATGATTGTGTGTAATGCCAATATAAATTACGTAGGTGCTGAATTTAGTATGATGCATTAAAAACTGGCAAGCATTTTTAGCCCCAGTAAAAAAAAACTAACTCAAAATGAAACACTTTCATATGCTTTCGCGTAGTGCCTTTCGCATCCACACAGTGTCACAGCCAATTGTTTACTTTTAAAGTATGTTTGTTTTGTGGGCAAATTAAAGATCCAGTTCAGGGAAGCGCCCCTACAATGACATTGCTGCCATTCAGCCTTACCATCCATCAGCTCTTTAGACCCATTCAGTTTTACTCTTGTCATTCCTTCCTCTCCCTTTTTCCAGCAGCTGCTTCACTTGGAGAAGATTGTTCCCTCAGCATTGGATTCAGTTCTGAACTGTTCTTTCAACAATAAAGAATGCGTATTTTCAGCTCCATAATTTTGCCAGCTTCTGCCTCACCTCGGATTATTTACGACCAATATGCCCATGTCTTTGTCGTGATTTGAAGGTTCAAATACTTTACTGGCCCGCTTCCCACCCTCCATGCTCTGCCAACTTTAACCCTCCTGAAACACTGATTCTTGCTGATTCATCACTCTCTAGTTGTAGATGGCCAACATTTGCTCATGCCTTCAATTTAAAACTCCAGCATTTGTGTTTAAATCTTTGTGGTCTCAGGCTTCCATGCTTCAATAATATCCTCTACTTAAGCAAATTTATAACCTTGCCCTCTTTCGACCCATGACATCAGCCACCCCCTCACTCAATCAGCTCTCAATTTACCCATTTCTAGTTTCTTGTACATCCAACATTCCTCTGTCTCACCATCGATGGTGGTTGAGCCACCTTAGAATCGTAGAATCTCTACTGCAAAAGACCACTCAGCCCATCTTAGTCCATTCCCCTCAAATTTACTCCTCTTTGAAAGACTACTCTGACCACATATTTGGCCACCTTTTATGATACCTTTGGGTTTGACTCAGCATCTGTTTATTTTTTATTATCCTTCTAAGAAATGTTATGAATTTTTTTCTCATTAAAGGTGGGTATTAAATGCAAGTGTTTGTTGGTTGAGGGACAATTGCTGGCAAAGAAATTGAATGGATGGGTGAAAACCTCTCATAAGGTATCTCTGCTCACTTTACACATACCTATCACACATAACTGAATGAAAAATCTGCTATAAAACCTCAACAAGAAGCATATAGAGCCACCTTCATTTATAATTTATCGCGAATTGGATTGCCAACTGTGGCAGCGTGTACTCATATCTTGTTTCCAACCACCCTATCCAATCAAAGCGGCCTTTTCTCCCTCGTGGAATATTTTGATAATTGATAGTGTTCAAAAGAAATGAAGGTTATATAAAAAAAACTGACATAGCCCATGATTTGTCCTGGGGCTTGTACACATCAGTGTCTTGGAGATTAATCTTCCATTTTTGGAGACATCCTGGATAATCCTGAAGCATTGGCAGTGCTGGAGGGAACTTCTGTCACGTACTCACCATGTTAAGTCCCAACCAGATGTCAGAATGCAAACAGGTACTGAAAACAAGAACAAAGAGGACAGTAACGCAGTTAAGGCACACTGTGATTTGACTTCCATTGGTCTGGTTTGCAGATCATGAGGATGAATACTAGGAGTCTATATTGTAGATTAATTCTGACAGTTCCATTTGTAGAACATCAAATACAACATTATTTAATGTGTAATCATGCCATTCAGTCACTGACTTATTTGTATGCAATGGTAATGCTAGGCAGAAGGTACATGTTGCATTTCTGTGTCTCATTTTTTTATAGTATTATCCTTTCGATCACTTATTGATTTGGTGAATAAAAACATTTCCTGATGTAGTCAAAGTCATACTAACTAGAATTCCCAGGTTCATTTAGTGATCAATGCATTGTCCAATGATTTGAAGACATGTGGATTTGAGTACGCTGATGACGTCAATGAAGGCAGCAGTTGGCCAGACTACAAATAACATCCTTCACCCAATTTTAGAAGGGACTTATTAACCAGGTTCATGCTCACATGAACTGCTGGTAAGTCTTGTTAGGCATGTGCTAATGGGAAAGAGCTAAGTTGATAGGGAAACATCTGCAGTTTTTCTGCATGGTTATGAAATAAGTAAGAAGTATCTCTGTCTCTCTGTCTCTCTCTCTCTCTCTCAGTTGCTGTTTGAGTGTCAGAAGACAGGTGTGTCTCAGTCCAGAAATGTTCAAAGGCCCTCAATCTGTTAAGAAGTAAAAACACAAAAGCCTGTATTGTTTGCTGACAGATCTTGAAGAGATGTTTAAGTCTATAAAAGGAACATGAATTGGAACTAACAGAAATAGTTTAGCAGTTAAGAATTGTACGTATCATGTTAAAGTATTTCAGTCGGTAAAAGTTTGTTATAATTAAACAGTATTGTGAAAAATAAACTTTGTTTTGATAAAAACTTCATAGTGTGTCAATCGAATTACACCTGGAGGGAAACAACTTATCCTCAGACCAATGCCAAAATAAAAAAAAATTCATTTGATTTATTATTGTTACATGTATTAGAGTACAGTGAAAAGTATTGTTTCTTGCGCACTATACAGACAAAACATTCTGTTCATAGAAAAGGAAACGAGAGAGTGCAAAATGTAATGTTACAGTCATAGCTAGATTGTAGAGAAAGATCAGCTGAGTGCAAGGTAAGTCCATCCAAAAGTCTGGCAGCAGCAAGGAAGAAGCTGTTCTTGAGTCAATTGGTATGTGACTCAGACTTTTGTATCTTTTTCCTGACAGAAGATGGAAAGAGAATGGCAACTAGTAGAGTAGTATAAGTGCCAGAAGTTGTCTCCAGACTGGCTTTGTTTAAATGGTATTTGTTGACACAGAACTGTTGATGCTTCTCATCCACTTCTACCTCTCCTCCCAGCTTTCTGATTGATTATTTTAATTAGAACTGTGGTTCTGACAGGTTGCCTGTGCAAGATATAGATTGAAAGTATAAATCTTCATTTTTGCTCCATCACTGAATCTGCATGCTTGCTCTCAGGGTCAAGAGGAGAATGCTTCTGTCATCTTTCTGTCTGCAGCACTGCTGTCCATTCGACCTACACAGCTTCTGGAAGGGTGGAATGTTGTGAGTGTAAAATACAGAGTAATGCTACCTACACACTTCAAAGAAATACTGAGTAATTAATAGTTTTTATTTAGTTTGCATAGCTGAGCGCAGGCAAGAGACTTTTTTATTTCAAATATGCTGGCATGTGTGTGTCTGTGTGTACATGTCTATGTACGTACAATTATTCTCTGGCATTGAATCCATACTGACAGGAAATCTGTCTATCAGTCCTTTAGAGGCTGGTATATGTAGCTTGCTTCCTAATGTGCAGTTCCATGGGTCCAGCAACCATCTAGTACATCATTCAATTTGTCCTCCTTCATGTTGTGAACCTACAAAGTACACGTAGAGGAAAGGTTACGTCATTATCGAGCATGATCTTCATCTTGATCAGCAAAAACACACAACTGGAGTCAGATAGCAGCCATCAGCAGCGAGAATTCAAAATGACACTTTCTGCTCCCTAACTCTGATTCAATGAAGTCACCCCAGCTGCTGCTCTGGCTGCAGTGAGCTACAAACACAGATTCAAGATCAACCTGGAATCTTTGTGGGCTATAACACTTAGTGATACCATATTGCGTGGATATTGAGGAAACTGCCAGCAGATTGTGTACTTTCTAATGAAAGAATTGTTTGCAAAATATTTTGGCACAGGAATGTTTTCACTGAAGGCAAATACAAAATTGTACACAGAATATAAACTAAATTTCTTTTGTGTGAACTGGCAGGGAATGTAGCTTTGACAAAGATAGATCTCTCTCTAAACATTAACCACAGTGATTCCAGAGATGTAGAACAATTTTATGTGGCATCTGAAAAGACAAGGGGTGGCTTTTTCCGCAGCTTAATCCACTTTCATGAGTGCATTCAGTATTGCATGGCAGAGAATAGATGAGAGCAAGCTCCATCGTGACCACGAAACATTGCAGAAGAACCTGGATGAATCAAGTGAGTGTGCAGAATGATGGAAAGTACATTTTTATGTAACAAAAAGTGAGACATTACAATTTGACAGCAAGGATGGAAAATTAAGTGTATAGTCTAAATGAGAAAACACATGGAATAAGGGATTTAATGAGAGGATTTGGAAGTGTAGGAGTGGCACAGCAGCACAGTGGTTAGCACTGCTGCCTCACAGCACCAGGGACCCAGATTCGATTCCCGGCTTGGGTCTCTACCTGTGTGGAGTTTACATTTTCTCCCCGGGTCTGCATGGGTTTCCTCCAGGTGCTCCGGTTTCCCCCGCTCAGTCCGAAAGACGTGCTGGTTAGGTGCATTGGCCATGCTAAATTCTCCCTTAGTGTACCCGAGCAGGCACCAGAGTGTGACGACTAGGGGAATTTCACAGCAATTTCATTGCAGTGTTAATGTAAGCCTTACTTGTGACTAATAAATAAACTTTAACTTGCAGTCATGCAAGGTTAGCTAGCAGAAGCTCATGAAATGCGGTGCTTCATCACGAAAGACATGGAACTGGGATTTAAAAGATTTGACTGCCATATCTCACAAACTGGCAGGGCAACTTGAATGGGGATAAGGAGGGAAAGTGGAGTTGAGGATTATCACATAAAATTCGTCCATGATCTCATTGAATGGCAGTGCAGACTCGATGGGCTGATTGGCTTACTTCTGCCCCCAATGTCTTATGGTCCTTCCAGTCCTCCTAACAGTTGGACACAATGGAAATGTGTATCGTCCGTTTCCTTTATCCCAGCAATATGCACATTTCTTTCTAGATCCACAAGTCTGCTGCTGGGATGGGGGAGTGGAATTTTTTGGTGTAAACCTAGGTAGGCAGCTCACAGGCCTTATTTTCAGGATTTGGACTGAACAAGCCCAAGGTAAAGTTTCTAAATCAATCCTCCTTAGTCAAGCCATCCTGTTTCAATTTGTTATGAGAGGATAAGAGGGTGAGAGGATAGAGGATGAGATGGGGGACTTAGTGGTAGGGGATGGGGAAATGGCTGAGGTCTTGAATAACTTTTTTGTTTCGGTCTTCACGGAGGAAGACATGAATAATTTGCCGGGTGTTAGCAATGGAAAGGTGGTAGGACTGGAGGGTCTCAATGAGATTATTGTTACTAGAGAGGCGGTGCTCGACAGACTGGAGGGACTGATTGTGGACAAGTCGCCAGGACCGGATGGAATGCATCCAAGGGTTCTGAAAGAAATGGCGGAGGTGATAGTGGATGCCTTGGTGGTTATTTTCCAGACGTCGCTGGATTCCGGGGAAGTGCCAGAAAATTGGAAAGCGGATAATGTTACGCCGTTGTTTAAGAAGGGTGCCAGGCAAAAGGCAGGGAATTATAGGCCGGTTAGTTTAACGTCTGTTGTAGGTAAAATGTTAGAATCCGTCATCAAGGAGGAAATAGCGAGGCATCTTGAGGGGAATTGCTTGATAGAGCAGAGGCAGCACGGTTTCGTTAAGGGGAAGTCGTGTCTGACAAATTTATTGGAGTTCTATGAGGATGTGTCTAGGGCGGTGGATAGAGGAGAGCCGGTGGATGTGGTCTGTCTTGATTTTCAGAAGGCGTTTGACAAGGTACCTCACAAGAGGTTATTGCAGAAGGTAAGGGGGCATGGAGTTGGGGGTAGGGTGTTAGAGTGGATAGAGGATTGGTTGTCAAATAGGAGACAGAGAGTGGGGGTTAATGGGTGCTATTCGGATTGGCAGTTTGTGACGAGTGGAGTGCCCCAGGGGTCGGTGCTGGGGCCTCAGCTATTTACCATTTAAATAGATGATCTGGAGGAGGGAACCGAGTGTATGGTGTCGAAATTTGCTGATGGCACCAAGATTGGTGGAACGGCAAATTACGCGGAGGGTGTGGAGAGTCTGCAGAAGGATCTAGATAGGCTGGGCGAATGGGCCAGGAAATGGCAAATGGAATTTAATGTTGGCAAGTGCGAGGTGGTCCACTTTGGTAGGAAGGACTATTACTTACGTGGCGAAAAACTGCAGCATGCGACGGTGCAGAGGGACCTCGGGGTCCTTGTGCATGAGTCGCAAAAACCCAGCCAGCAGGTGGTCAGGAAGGCAAATGGGATGCTGGCCTTCATAGCGAGGGAGATTGAATATAAAAGTAGGGAGGTCTTGCTGCAGCTGTATAGGGCATTGGTGGGGCCGCAGCTGGAGTACTGTGTGCAGTTTTGGTCGCCGTATTTACGCAAGGATATTTTGGCCTTGGAGGGAGTGCAGAGGAGGTTTACTAGGCTGATACCGGAGTTGAGGGGGTTGAGCTATGAGGAGAGGCTGAATAAACTAGGCTTGTGCTCGTTAGAGTTTAGAAGAATGAGGGGAGATCTCATTGAGACGTATAAGATGATGAATGGGATGGATAGGATAGAGGTGGAGAGGCTCTTCCCGCTCAGAAAGGACAGTAGGACTAGGGGGCACAGCCTCAAGATAAAGGGGGGGTGGTTTAGAATGGAGTTGAGGAGGAACTTCTTCACTCAAAGGGTGGTGAATCTCTGGAATTCTCTGCCCGTTGAAGTGGTGGAGGCTGCCTCGCTAAATATTTTTAAGACGCGGGTTGATGGGTTTTTGATAAGCGAGGGGATTAAGGGTTATGGGGAGAGGGCGGGAATGTGGAACTGAGACACGACAGATCAGCCATGATCTTATTGAATGGCGGGGCAGGCTCGAAGGGCTGGATGGCCTACTCCTGCTCCTAGTTCTTATGTTCTTATGTTATGCCTTAGAGGAATGGGACAGCAAATAGAATGGAGAAAAGCTAAAACCAGAAAAGGAAACCAAATACAGACCACAATTTAAAAATGTGAAGAAGGTTTTGCAACACAGAAATAGAACATAAGAACATAAGAAATAGGAGCAGGAGTAGGCCATCTAGCCCTTCGGGACTGCCCCACCAGGGCACTCAACCCAGCAGATCCATGCAAGCTTCCTCCCATCATTCTTCTTCCGATCCATGAATAGAATCTACAATGCAGAAGAAGGCCATCTGGCCCATCAAGCCTGCACTGATGACGCTCCTACCCAGGTCCTATCCCCCTGACATTAAGGGGTACTTTAGCTTGACCAATCAACCTAATGTGCACATCTTCGGACTGTGGGAGGAAACCAGAGCACCCGGAGGAAACTCATGCAGACACGGAGAGAATGTGAAAACTCCACACACGTAGTGACCAGAGGACAGTATTTGAACCTGGGTCCCTGGCGTTGTGACGCAGCAGTGCTAACTGCTGTGCCACCCCCAATATATCCTATTCCTATATTTCTGATGTGTTTACCCATTTTCCTTCAAATTCATCTGTCCTGAAATGTTATTAAATACGTTAAATTACCAAAAATTGGGGGGGGGTGGGGGGAAGTGGGTGCTGTCTCAAATGCATCTACATCAGGGTGTCAAACTTGACTTTCATGTATCAGCTACAAACAAGCTAAAAGGCAAGAGTATGTTGAAAAGGTCAAACTCAATGTACTTATCTGGTCATTCACAATAATCGCTCTTTTAAGAAGCTTGATTTTTTTCTAATGAGGGAAGTATTCAAAGACCTCTTCACATGATAATGCAATCAGATGCTTTTACATCATTTTAGTCATACTACTTTTACCTCCTGAGTAGGGTGAACAATTCTGTTCACTTCAGTAAGACACTGTGAGCTATCCTCTGTAGCCATTAGCACAAGTTCCATTAGAAAAAGCATGCTGTGTCGAATTTGATGCATGCTGCTGGGGTATGCATCCTATTGCAATCAAACAGAAAAATATCTCCGAATGTAAGATTCTTCCAGGCAACATGATGCGCTTTGACGTACTTACTGCATCTGAACAGCTCGAATTAGAATCTATTCATCAGCTTCTGAATGCTTCTCATTTTGGATTTGAACTGACACACATCACTCAGCAGACTTAAAAACCTGGAACTATACTTAGGGAAGTTGATGATACAGTCCAAAGGTTTCAATAGTTCTGGTCACTGGGACATTAGATTTTGAACTCTAGATGGTGCAGCGAAACCCCATTTGAAACAAATTCAACACTTATCAAAAACTTTCCTCAGTCGCATTCTGTATCATTTGATTTGATTTATTATTGTCACATGTATTAACATACTGTGAAAAGTATTGCTTTTCGCGCACGACACAGACAGAGCATACCATTCATTGAGAAGGAAAGGAGAGAGTGCAGAATGTAGTGTTACAGTCATGGCTTGGGTTAGAGAAAGGTCAACTTTAATGTGCCGTCCCCGTTTGTCTTGTGAGGCTTACTTACACAACAGGTCTAAGTATATCATTTAGTGCACTTTTTTTCTCACCAGAGTATTCACTGTCTATCTATTGACAAGTTATCCTGGACTGTTACTTTAAAACCAACTATTTTGTGACCTGCATTATGGTAACACTGCCTTAGAAATGTAGACCATGCATTGCATTGACCACATTCCTAACTTTATCCCATTTGTTGAGCTGCCAATACAATCTCTTAATCTAATGTGATGTAATATTTTATTCTGAACTTAGTCAGTGATAGAGTGTGTATGTACCAAGGATGGAGAGACCCAGCCAATTGTTATCCTGGCATTGCTGCAATTTCTTTGCAGAATATTATCTTGCCTGGAGATAAACATAATCTTTATCATTACTCAGGTTCATAGGAATGACATAACCCAACCTCTGAGAACTTGCTCTCCTCTTCTGTAGGTGCTGAATCTATTGAGAGAGTTTCTAAGGCACAGATAGTCTTCTAGTGCTACAATCAAATGGCTATTCTTCACTAGTGAGTGAGTGTTGGCAGACTAATTCAACTGTGGAGGCGTCACAGCTGAGCCTGAGCCTGTTCTCACCAGAGGTTCTCACATGTGCACTTTTTCCTGCAGGGCCATTTGACTATAATTAAAAGCAGGAGGCCTGGCCAATTTTTCTTTCCCACAGCCAGAGCTGCTGAGGAGAAATTTAAAACCTGCTGGCCTCACTTAAATTAGCAGAATCTGCACAGGCACCAAGCATGGAATGTTCTGCCTTCCACGTCTCAATTCCACATGACGTGATGCATTTATCCAGAATGCCTCTCTAGGACCCAAGTTTGTTAACACAGCATTTGATTTTTAAACAGCAACAGATTTTTGTTGGATGTATTCTGAACATAAGACTGTAGTACATGTGCAATTGTAAGAGTCAACAGTGTCCTGCAGTGATGATGAATGACCTCAATTCTGAACAAGTGGCAACATACCAGAATAAGTATGTATTTCATTGATTGATGGAGCCCAGTCTAATATCACCTTTCATCAACCCTTTACTTTTCTTTAGGGAGCAGTCTCTTCAGCCACGGTTTCTGTTTCTAAATGTTGTTTATTGACCCTTGTTGGACCTTTGGTGAGGGCACAGTTGTGTCATTCTCTTCACGGTTCTGTAATCTGCTGACACCAACTATCTGGGCTGTCACAAAAGGAGTAACCACTTGTCAAGGTACTGGATGGATATGCCTGTAGAATTGTGCCTTAGCAAGGGTGAGTACCTGCCAGAGAAGAGTGAAAATTAAGAGAACTTGCCCCATTTCTCCTGCCAATGAGTAAATGGATCAAATACATACCAAGATCACAACTGGATTATCTCACCTTGGGTAGGGAGAGAGGGGAATAAGAGCTACAATATGCCTCAGCAGGGATAGAAAAATCAGCTGTTGAACAACAGTGGCATGGGTCTTGGTTCTGCAATGCCCTGCAATCAAAATAACGGTTACTACATTAAACATTTTGCTGAAAAAAGAGCTATGTTGAAGCTTTTCATCTTACACTCTTCAGGACACTTCTCATATATACAATACAAGGGTAAAACAACAATTTATATTATATGAGAGGAGAGTGCTGCTTGATTGGCAAGTGGACTTTGATCGGTAGAGACATTACCATGAAAAATGCACCAGTTGATTGTGACTGACAGCTAAGTCAAGCATTGTTTGAAATTTAAACCAGGTTGCCTGACATTGGCCAAGACATTGCCCAAGACATTGCCCAGAGGAATGAGTCAGTGAGTGGCTGTCACTTACTTTGTTTAGCTGAAACAGGTACAGTGGGAAGAAAGCGGGAAAGTGGAACTGATCCACTCAGATCAGCCATGATCTTATTGAATGGCAGGGCAGGCTCGAAGGGCTAGATGGCCTACTCCTGCTCCTATTTCTTATGTTCTTATGTTCAGTATGTGCCCAGGTTATTTCGGTCTGCAAAGAACAGGGCCCTGACGATGAGTGTTAGTGGCTTCCAGAACACAGGTGTGCTACACTGACAATCTTAATTTGGATGTCAGTGTAATTATTAGCTTACTGAGGATTATTTAATTAATGTTGTGCAGTTGCAGAATCACACCTATATGTCACTGGGTTTGATTCCCGGATTGGGTCACTGTGTGAGTTTGTACATTCTCCCCGTGTCAGTGTGGGTTTCCTCCAGATGCTCCAGTTTCCTCCCACAATCTGAAAGACATGCTGGTTAGGTGTATTGGCCACGCTACCTTCTGCCTCGGTATACCCAAACAGGTGCCAGAGTGTGGTGACTAGGGGATTTTCACAGTGGCTTCATTGCAGTGTTAATGTAAACCAATTTGTGACAATAATAAATAAATAGTAATGCTGGACGTTGTACTTTGAGTTCTACAAGCACAGGCTGGTTGCGTACAGAATATACCTTGTCCCTTACATTTAAAGTTCAAGAAATCAATTGTCAGAATGTACTCAGTGTCTGTGGAACTGTACGCGGAGTAAAGCTGAAGTTTCAGCATGGATGTTTGCTTTGTGAATAGCATCTAAATAAGTTGACGGGGAGATTTGGCTGATTTGGAGTTTATACGGAGTGGAGTATGAAAAGTTTTGTTTGGGAGCATTGGGAAAGTTGCACCTTGAGATGAGGAAGGCAGGAACAAGGGTTTCAGCGAGAGTGATCTAAATGGTCAGGAAACACGGTGAATGTGCTCCCTTTAAAAGAAAATTGATGCATGTTTTCTACCTGTCTGTATTTCTAGTATTGACGTTGAGGTCTGTAGACTTTGATCCAATGGGCAGCAGCTTCTGGCCTATTTAAATGAAAACACATTTAGCATTAAGCTGTCAAGTTTGTGCTCCATTGTGTGGTTCGCTGATGAACAGACTTTCCAGTCAGTATTCAAACAACCAAGCTGAAGAATTAAAAATCATATTTTGTCAAATGACATTAAGCTGCATCATGGCCTCTGGCCTGACTCTCTGCCCCCATAATCTTCCATTCTGTCATGTGCCCAACAAAGCATAGCTGTGCTGCTCTGCGTCGGTGCATCGTATTGCGAAATTTGTCTGCTCTGCTGCACTGCTGTCAGGTCAGCTTGAAGAGTCAAAGGTGGAAGTGATTTATCATGTGACCTCCATCCTGGCATATCAGAGCAAGCAATAGTGTGGAACATTTCATAGCTCTGGATCTTTCTACTTACCTGAGTGTGCAGGGAAACAATGGAGCCATGTAATACAAAATGTAAACTAAAGGGTACAATATTAAAGAGGGAGCAGGGACCAAGACACCAAATGATTTGCAGATAAGTTGATAAGGCTATTTGTAAAAGCATATATGATCCTTTATAAATAAAAGTATCAGGTACAAAAGCAAGGTAGTTGTGTTAAACCTTTACAAATCACTTGTTAGATCAGGTGGAATGTTGTGGCCAATCCTGAGTAGCACACTTTGGAAAATATGTCAAGGCCTTGGAGAGTGTGCAGAACAGATTTGTCAGAATAGTACCAATGACGAGGGATAAAAATGTTATAGAAATGCTGTAGAGACTGGGACCATTCTCTTTACAGCAGATGATGTTAAGGGAAGATTTAATAGAGGTGGTCAAAATTATGAGGAGATTTAATAGTAAAGATAGGGAAATTCACTGGCAGCAAGGTCAGGAATTAGAGTGCACAGATTTAAAGTCACTGGAAGAAGAATCAGAGATAAGATTGGAGAATGATTTTTATTCAAGTTTGTTTTGTTCTTGAGTGCATTGTCTAAAAGGGTACAAGAAGCAGATTCATAAGTAAGCATCAGAAGGGGATTTGATAAATACTTCAAGGGAAAAATTACAATGCTAAGGGAAAAGAGAAGGGTAATAGGACTTGTGGGATTGTCTTTCAGAGGGCCAGCACTGGCAGAGTAGCTCCATTGTGTTAGTTTATGAATTGAAGTGGGAAGCGTATATGCTGTTGTTGTGGGGTTTAGATACCATTGTAGATCTGCTGACTCTGCCTTCTGGAAAGCAAAGCTGGACTTCCAGGAGATCCTGTGTAATTTTCTGCCGCAGTAGGGAATTTGAATTTCTGTCTTTAGCTTCCAAACCTTTTTGTTTGGAGCTTTACCTTTGTGATTTTTCCTCCTCTTGTTTGCTTCCCAAAATTTGCTTTGGGTCAGGATATTAAATTAAACTTGCAAGAGTTGAGTTATACTCTGCATTTTTTGTGAGGTTTTGGATTTTTCCATTCTCTGCTGCCATGGGTGTTGGATAGCATTCAGTCGGTCTCAGTGAAGTCTACATAATCCTATATATGTTAACTATATGCATTTATTAACTACAAAACTATTTACATATGCACAGTAAAGAGTTCAAGCTTGAATCTACCTCCATGCTTGTTTGTGCACAAGGCTTTGTCCAACACTTGACTGATTCCTAGATGCAGATCATGTGTTCTCTTACATCATTGTGTGGGTATGACTACTCAGTCCCACATTAACTTTATATGTGCCAGACCCTTTTACTACCTAAAGCTGCGTTAAGAGGAAACTTTGCCTTCAGCCCCATAATTTTACGATTTTAACTTAATGACAGTCATCTTGTCATTATTTTCTGTTCATTTGTTTCTTATGTATAAGGCATTGTACCTGGTATCACCTGGTGGCTGGTTATGACGAGATACTGACTGTCACTGATGGAGCTAGATGAAAGAAAACACCATTCAAGTGCACAAAATACTTGATGCACTGGGATAAAATTTGTAGCTTCAATCTGAGAGAAGGTGGGAAAAAATTAGACCTTTTGTCTTGAAAGAAGATAAATAAATTAGGAACTTGGGGCTCTAAGAAAAGGTATTAATCCGAAAGCAAAAGGTAAATTTAGGTTTTTTAAAATTAAACCATAGCTGCAGAATAGGTTACAAACAAGTAAAATGCTGTCAGGAAAGTATTTGTTCAGTCAGAAAGTGATTAATACTTAGTGGGACCAGAGATGCAAACATTCTGGAATTGAGAGGAATTCAGATGCTGCAATGTAAAGCTGTAAGTTTCCATGGAAGGACAAGCTAGATAAACTAAATTGCTTCTCTTAGCTGTATAGATCTTTTGTGTCCTTGATAACTCTGCTGTTCCCATTGCTATTCTTAACTCAGCAAAAACAAGTGTTCAGGAATTGGCACACCAGCACAGACCTCACGCTGTATAACAGCAGCTTAATTGTATTTGACTATTTACACACAGACCCAGTGTACACCTGTTATTTCACAATGCAAAATGTCGTTGCAATTGTTTTGTACCTTTCTTGCATTCACCAAGGAGTCAGAGAAATTGGGCAAATATCCATGTTTCTGACTCTACTTATGGAAATATCCTATAAATAATAGTGGTTCTGCTTACCCAATAATGTCCTTGTGTAAACGAGAGGTGCTTAATTTTGCTCTTATTTCTCTCGCTTTCCATTGCAAAGCTATTTCCTTCACAGTTGGAGTCTAATGATGTGAAGCTCCTGTGACTGAAAATGGTTCAGCTATTTTGTGTATATATATTTTCAAGCTGCATAAGTAAAATGTGTTCCATGCTGAGGCAAAAAAGTATCAACTTCTAGAATAAGACCGGCCAAAATTATTTCAGTCAACTCACTTGCACACACTTGTGTTGTCACAATGTCACTAAGCCTTCCCCTCTCACCGATAACAGATTTCACATTTTTTTAAGACAAACATGGAAGCCAATTGGTACACAACGAAGTTCTGGAAATGAAATAATTCGTCAGTTAATCTGTCTGGGGTTGATTGAGAGAGGAGTAGTCTGATGAAATCTTTAATATCTAGCAGCAAAGGCAGTTAGGACATCAGTTTAATTTTCATCTAGAAAATGGTGCCTCTAAAAATGCAATCAGCATTCGCTCACTACACCATGAGGGTGTTTGCTACAGTTTTGGAGTGATGCTTGAAGCCACAACGTTCTGACTTGGTGAAAAGCATGCTCCTTGCTGAACCAAGTTGACATATTTGCATTTTTAACTCAAGGGAAAAAGAGCAAATGCATCCGTGCAGCTCCAGCCTCTTTACACACTGTGAGAATCAGACGTGACTAGATTTTCAGGGGCCTGTCAAGGGCAAGTTATGGAGATAGATGATACCCAGAAGTACCAGTGCCAGCTGGTGTGCCAGTTTCCCAGTGCTGTTCCCTGCAGTGACAATGGTGATCCCACCTACTTCCCAATGAAGTTCAGTTGAGGAGCTTGTTAATGAAGTATGCTAAAATTTTTGTGAGGTGCATGGGTTGCATGCACTGTCTCAGGAGACCAAGTGAAGAGTGGTGGTGACAGTGTGGGGTGCCAGTCATAGCCACCCATAAAGGAGTGAATGGGATGGAGGGATTCATCATTACTTATGCAAAATCAAAAATATGGATTTTAATGATTTACCAGACCCTTGGTAAATCAGGTAGAGGGGTACCTGAAAGATTTAAAAAACCACAGTGAAATCTGCAGATTTCATTACATATTGCATTGTGAAATAACAAGTACTGTATACAGGGTTGATGTGTAAGTAACCAAATATTAAGCTGTTGTAATGCTGTGTGAGATCTGTACTCGTGTGGCCATCTGTTGAACTGGGGTCACAGAAGGAGAGGGAGGAGGCCTCGTTGAGTGGACATTTGCACTTGTAGGAAACACAGGTAGAAATTGAGAGCTAACCTTGGAGAAGTCTCTGCAGTGCTGTGGCTTCCCAATGCAAATCAATGTTTGATATGGGATGGAGCAAACTGCATTGAATGAGCACATTGCCCACTGTAAGAACCATCCTCACCATGAGTACGCATTTCACCAAAACCACCGCCACCTGGTCTGTGAGCCTGCCTTTTTCCATTCCTCAATCCTAAAATCATTTGGAAGTATGGTACCCTGCTACCTGTTTGGGCCACTCTCAACGTTATGTGCACATTTCTCCTGCAGTGTCTAAAGAGAAAGAGAGGTAAGGGGCTACTATCCTCTATGGTGTCTGGCAGCTTCCCTCTTCGTTTGAAGCTACGTGTTATAATGCTAGCAAGTGCTTAGCAGCAGTCTCTTAGCCATTCTAAGAGATGTGTAAAAGCCCTAGGCACAAAGTCTTCCTGTATTCAGGAGCAGCATGCAAATGAAGCTCTTCAAATGGTGTGTCTGCTGGAGGGTGAATACAGTAAGAAATCTCACAACATCAGGTTAAAGTCCAACTTTATTTGATAGTAAACTCACAAGCTTTCGGAAACGCTGTTCCTTCATCAGGTGTGTGGAAAGTTCTGATCTGAGAAGGGCATATAAAGGCACACACAGTTTACAGAGCGCTGATTAGAATGCGAGTCTTTACAGCTAACCGGCTATTCAAGTCTTAAAGATGCAGACAATGTGAGTGGAGATAGCAGTAAGCAAAGGTCAAAGAGATGTGTATTGTCTACCCAGAGGCCTGTCTGGAATCTTTGGCGTAGCACTCACCTTCCCAGAGTGTTTGACGTGATTGAACCTTTTCTTGAGCTGAATCCAAGTTTGTCGTTCAATGCTTCTGCTGTTGATAGTGGCTGCAATTTTTACCCAGGCCTTTTTGGAATGCCTCCTCTTGCCATCCTGTGGAAAGAGGACTTCCATTCTCTTCTGTCAGGATTTCCTGCAGCGTCAGTTCCAGGCTGTTATCCAAAACATGAGGGGCCACCCTGCCCCAGTTACCAGGCCTCCAGCTATCTCGAAGGGCCAGATGGCCTACTCCTGCTCCTATTTCTTATGTTCTTATCATGAAATATGGAAATGCAGGCCAGAGCTCGTTTAGAAACTCCTCAGCTTTCTGCAGTGAAATGGCTGGCACAATAATGACTGTCATGGTGAGTTGAATTCGGTCTACACTTCAGTTGATCCAACTCTGTTCCCATCTCTGCAGCCACTAATGGTCACCAACCTGTCTCCAAATCAATTCAGGGATTACCTCCCTTGAAAATGGTGACTCACTTCTTGCTCCCAACACAAAAGTCCAGCCCCGTGTGTCATGTTGTCTCTCTGCAGACCCTTGATTGCATTCACTACATGTTTTCTGAATCAGAATCCATCAAGTTTGAATATATTGCTTTTCAGTGTTTCCTTTCCAATCCTCTGTGCATTTTCCATTTTGAGCTGTGTTGATATTAGAAATTAGAAACGTCACGGGTTCTTCATGAAACCACACTCGTTTTGTTAGGGCAGCACAGTGGTTAGTACTGCTGCCTCACAGCACCAGGACTTGGGTTCGATTCCCAGCTCGGGTCACTGTCTGTGTGGAGTTTGCATGTTCTCCTCGTGTCTGTGTGGGTTTACTCCGGGTGCTCCGGTTTCCTCCCATGTTCTGAAAGACTTGCTGGTTAGGTGTATTGACCTGAACAGGTGCTGGAGTGTGGCGGCTAGGGGAATTTTGCAGTAACTTCATTGCAGTGTTAATGTAAGCTTTATTTGTGACTAATAAATTTTTTAAAAAAACTTTGTCCTGGAGGGAGTAATTCACACTCATCATATTCTTTTACAATAACATTCCTTGTGTATAAATTTAACTAAGTGCTTCAATCACATTGACTATTCAAGGGGACAGATACAAGTTAGAAGACCAATTTATCAAGTTACTGTGGACATTGGTGAATAAAATTAAATGAAAGGTGCCAAATAATTATTCAGTGTTTACTTGAAGGCCTTGACTTGAACTGAGCTGTAACTGGAAAGACCATAAAATTTTGAAGCAGCAGGATAATTTTATTTAATTCTAGCAAAGCAAACTATCCCACTTTTGCAGCCCCCTTCCCTATTACACATTGACACACAGGTGTGGGACAATATAACCAGAAGCTATACTGGTCACATTTTAATCCATTTTAAGTTACTTGTCAGAATATTTAATGCCTTAAGGAAGAAGCCATTGTAAGTTGATAAGTGAAACATCAAGTATGTATTCTTTGGTGTCTCAAATCTACTTTTAGGAAACATATTGTTCCTATTTCATTTACTAATTTTAGTGTGATGCCCTGTAATTCACACACACAATGAATAGGTCAATGAAGAGCAGGCATTCCACAGTGGGAATGATTGGAATTGGTGGACGGGATATTATGGCCTCACTTATCCCGAAACAGTAAAATCCCGCCCAAGATCAACAGACCATTCTGCCCCTCGCCCACTCCGATTCCCGTGGCAGGCGGCACATTAAAATTGTGGACGGTGTGTTATCTTTAAACCAATAATCAACTGATTGCTACTCGTATTTTGCATTTTGCCAAATAAAAATGGGTTGAAATTTCAAAAGACAGTTGAGAGAAAATGCAGTGAATATGGAATATCAGGTTGTGATTTGATGAATCAAAAAACATTCTTGTTCATCCCATTGTGGGTTAAAATTAAATTGACTGGTTAATTGGGTTGGTTGATAACCTCTTGAATGATAACATTCTGACCTAAACTTCTCCCAGTCTTTCCAGTGTTGATTTTCTTCACTGCCAACCTCGATGATGGCTTGTGACCACCTCAAAAAATGCACAGCTGAATTGGGCAATTTAAGTTGTCTGTTGCTTTTTTTTAAAATATTCATTCATGAGATATGGGCATTGCTGGCTGGGCTAGCATTTATCATCCATTCTTAAATGCCCCTGAGAAGGTGGTAAACTACCTTCTTGAAATACTGCAGTCCATATGGTATACCTGCACCCACACTGCTGTTTCCCACACCCCATCCAGAAATGTTGCCACTGTTTACTGTTAAATGCTATTTCTGAGGAAAGGACTAACGATAAAAAGCACACAGAGAAATTGAGTGCAGAGGCCCATCTGAGTGTCAGATTTACATTCTTTTTGTTTGAGGTTCAGTTTGCACTAACCAGTGAATTTGTATTACTCCAAATGAATGTGATTTTTGAAATGGGTCAGCGGAGGCTGGTATCCCTTCACCACATTCCCTTTTATTTACAAGTTCTATTTGAATTCATAGCATGTTACAAGCCCTGACTCAGCATTCGGGGTGCCAGGAGACCTGCCACTCCCAGTTATATATACAACAAAGGCTCCAATAAAGAGCTCAATCAGGGAATCCATGTTCTAAAAGGCCAATCTCAATGGCCTCGGAAGTTATTGCAATTTCCACATACCCTTTGTTTCCATTAGACTTGACTATTCCGATGCTAGCTGACCCCTGCATCTACTACCCTCGATAAACTGGAGGTCATCTGAAACTCTCCTAACTTTCATCACATCCAATGCACTCATCACCCTGTGTTCACCAGGCTAAATGGGTGCTCAATTTAGCAACACTTCAGTTCCAAAATTCATTCGCGAAGTCAGAAAGAGTAGTTATATCTGGACTCTTGCCTGTGCCACGGGATAGTTTAGAGAGGAATAGGGAGAGGGAAAGTTTGAACTCGTGGCTGAGGGGATGGTGCAGGAGGGAGGGGTTCAGGTACTTGAGCAATTGGGGCTCATTCTGGGGAAGGTGGGACCTCTATAAGAGGGATGGTCTACACCTGAACCAGAGGGGAATCAATATCCTGGGGGGTAAATTTGCAAAAGCGATGCAGGAAGGTTTAAACTGATTCGGAGGGGGGGAGGGATAGTGAGGAAAGGGGGTGAAAGTGAGGGGGGCATAGTTGGGGAATGCAAGGCACGGCATAGTGGGGGTGGGGCGGAGCAGGGTTTGAAATGCGTGTACTTTAATGCGAGGAGTATTCGCAATAAAGTGGATGAACTTGCAGCGTGGATCAGTACCTGGGACTTTGATGTTGTGGCCATTTCTGAGACATGGATAGAGCAGGGACAGGAATGGATGTTGCAGGTTCCGGGGTACAAATGCTTTAGTCGGAGTAGAGAAGAAGGTAGAAGGTGGGGTGGGGTAGCATTGCTAGTCAAGGACTGTATCACAGTGTCGGAGAGAAAGTTTGATGAGGACTTGTCAGTTGAGGTAGTATGGGCGGAGATTAGAAATAGGAGAGGAGAGGTCACCCTGTTGGGAGTCTTTTATAGACCTCCTAAAAGTTCTAGAGAGGTTGAGGAAAGGATTGCGGAGACAATCCTGGTTAGGAGTGAAAGTAATAGGGTAATTGTTATGGGGGACTTTAACTTTACGAATATTGATTGGAGTTGCTATAGTTCTAGCTCGCTAGAGGGGTCAGTGTTTGTACAAAGCGTGCAGGAAGGTTTTTTGTCTCAGTATGTAGACAGGCCAACTAGAGGTGAGGCTATATTGGATTTGGTGCTGGGAAATGAGCCAGACCAGGTGCTAGACTTGGAAGTTGGTGTGCATTTTGGTGATAGTGACCACAATTCGGTTACGTTCACCTTAGTGATGGGAAGAGATAGGCATGAACCTCGGGTCAGCAATTTTAGCTGGGGTAAGGGCGATTATGAGGCTATCAGGAGTGAATTAGGAAGCATGGATTGGATTAGGGGATTACAGGGACTGGGAACGTCTGAAATGTGGAGTTTTTTCAAGGAGCAGCTACTGCGAGTCCTTGATAGGTATGTCCCTGTCAGGCATGGTGGATTTGGTAGATCTAGGGAACCGTGGTGCACTAAAAGAGTTGAGTCGATGGTTAAAAAGAAAAAGGAGGCTTATGTTCGGATGAGATTGGAGGGCTCAGATAGTGCACTAGAAAGCTTTAGATTGGCTAGGAGGGAGTTGAAGAGTGAGTTGAGAAGGGCTAAAAGAGGACATGAGAAGACTTTGGCTGATAGGATTAAGGAGAATCCTAAGGCGTTCTATAGGTATGTCAAGAACAGAAGGTTGGTCAGGGCAAGATTAGGGCCAGTTACAGACAGCAGGGGGAAGTTGTGTGTGGAACCGGAGGAGATTGGAGAAGTATTGAACCAATATTTCTCTTCGGTGTTCACGCAGGGGGACATGAATATAGCTGAGGAGGACATTGGGTTGCAGGGGTGTAAAATAGACAGTATTACGGTTGATAAAGAGGATGTGCTGGAAATTCTTGAGGGGCTGAAAATAGATAAGTCCCCTGGTCCGGATGGGATCTACCCTAGGATTCTCTGGGAGGCTAGAGAGGTGATTGCAGAGCCTCTGGCTCAGATCTTCAGGTCGTCATTGGTCTCTGGTGTAGTCCCGGAGGATTGGAGGATAGCGAATGTTGTCCCATTGTTTAAGAAGGGGAACAGAGACTTTGCCGGGAATTATAGACCGGTGAGTCTTACTTCTGTTGTGGGCAAGGTTTTAGAAAAAATTATTAGGGATAGGATTTATAGTTATTTGGAGTGTAATGAATTGATTAGAAATAGTCAGCATGGTTTTGTAGCGGGTAGGTCGTGCCTTACTAACCTTATTGAGTTTTTTGAGAAGGTGACCAAAGAGGTGGATGGGGGTAAGGCAGTTGACGTGGTATACATGGATTTTAGTAAGGCGTTCGATAAGGTTCACCATGGTAGGCTTCTGCAGAAAATGCAGATGTATGGGATTGTGGGTAATCTAGGAAGTTGGATCAGGAATTGGCTATCAGATAGGAGACAGAGGGTGGTGGTGGATGGTAAATATTCATCATGGAGTGCAGTTACGAGTGGTGTGCCTCAGGGATCTGTTTTGGGGCCACTGTTGTTTGTAATTTTTATTAATGATCTGGATGAGGGTATAGTTGGGTGGATTAGTAAATTTGCTGATGACACCAAAATTGGAGGTGTGGTAGATTGTGAGGAAGGGTGTCATAGTCTGCAGGGAGACTTAGATAGGTTGCAGAGCTGGGCCGAGAGGTGGCGGATGGAATTTAATGCGGAGAAGTGTGAGGTAATTCACTTTGGTAGGAGCAACAGATGTGTCGAGTATAGGGCTAACGGGAGGACTTTGAATAGTGTGGATGAACAGAGGGATCTAGGTGTGTGTGTACATAGATCCCTGAAAGTTGGGAATCAAGTAGATAAGGTTGTCAAGAAGGCGTACGGTGTCTTGGCGTTTATTGGTAGGGGGATTGAATTTAGGAGTCGCAGTGTAATGTTGCAACTGTACACTACTCTAGTGCGGCCGCACTTGGAGTACTGTGTGCAGTTCTGGTCCCCGCATTACAAGAAGGATGTGGAGGCGTTGGAGAGGGTGCAGAGGAGGTTTACTAGGATGTTGCCTGGTATGGAGGGGAGGTCCTATGAGGAGAGACTGAGGGATCTAGGGTTGTTTTCGTTGGAAAGAAGGCGGCTAAGAGGGGATCTTATTGAAACATATAAGATGATTAGAGGTTTAGATAGGGTGGATAGTGATAGCCTTTTTCCTCGGATGGAGAAAGCTAGCACGAGGGGGCATGGCTTTAAATTAAGGGGGGGTAGCTACAGGACGGATGTCAGGGGTAGGTTCTTTACCCAGCGGGTGGTGAGGGATTGGAATGCCCTGCCTGCTGCAGTTGTAAATGCGTCTAGTTTGGGGGCGTTTAAGAGATCTCTGGATAGGTTTATGGACGAAATGGGATTGGTATAGGCTAGTGGGTCATTGTTTTTGTAACTGGTCGGCGCAACATCGTGGGCCGAAGGGCCTGTTCTGCACTGTAATGTTCTATGTTCTATGTTCTATGTTCTATAAGTCTCTCCGTGGTCTGATTGCTTCCTACCTTTGTAACCTCCTTCAGCCCAGAACCCAATAAGATATCTGTAATGCTCCAATTCGGCCCTCTTAAACATACTTGATTAAAGTGCTCCACTATTGACAACCTAAGCTTCAGCTGCCAGAGCCCCGTTCTCTGGGATTCACTCCTTAAACCTCTCTCTCTTTCCTCTGTCAAGATTGTTATTAAAACCTGCACTTTTTTACACAGAGGGTGGTGAATGTCTGGAACGAGTTGCCCAGGGAAGTGATGTGAGCAGGTACAAAGCGGCATTTAAGGGCCATCTAGACAAATACATGAATAGAATGGGAATGGAAAGATATGGACTTTAGTTTAGGCAGGCATCATGATCGGCATAGCTTGGAGGGCTGAAGGGTCTGTTCCTGTGCTGTACTGTTCTTTGCCCCAAGTTTTTGATCACCCTTTCAAATATTGCCTTATGTGGCTTGGTGTCAATTTTGTTTCTGATAACAATCCTGTGAAGTGTCTTGGGATGTCATACCATATTAAAAGGCACATTATAGGAACAAATGTTGTTGTGTTAATCATTAGAATTAGATATTTTGGATTAATTCATCAATGTACAGGCTCTTTTCCTTAAAATATTTGGCTTGCAAATGTGCAATGTTTCCTCTTAGAATGCTCTTTTTCTGTTGACAATTCCTTCCTCATTTGAAAGCAAATTTATCATAACTCTAATGTTCCTTTTGGTTTTGAATAATACCAGAAGTTGCTTTCAGTGCTGCCAGATGTTCATCTCAAACTGTGCTTGTCCCTGCTGCGTCTCAGTGACAACAAAACAGCCCACAGCCCTCAGCCTAAGCTGCAGTACGGTCAGCTTTGCACATAACTTATCAGCAATCTCTCTTGATTCCCACAGCATTTTAAATCAAAGGAAGAGACAATTTGGGCACACTTAGGGGGCATGAGTGGGGTTGCAAAAGCAGCAAAAAAAAGTATGTTGATGGTTGTAACATTCGTCAGCAACTTGTTTTTCGATTATAAGCATGGTTCCTCCAGGTCATCACACAGCACAGAACTAATTGCTCAACTCACTCTCTCCGCTGCTATTGCTTAGGTAGATATCTCAGGAAGTAACTCCAACAGCTTGAGAACTCCCTGCAGCTGACAATCTCAGGCCACCCTATGCAATGATTTCACATTCTTTGTCAAATTATAAACCATCTTGTTTGCATTTTCCTCTCCTCTCCTGAATAGAATGGTTCGTCCTCCAATATAATTTAGCAGGCCTCCGTAATGTGCCTTTCTTAATATGTGACCCCATTAGCTGGAAAGGCATCTTGCCTGAAAATGACTTCGTGAATTTTCCAGCATGGTCATTGAATAGTAGATGAGGAGCAGGAATCATGGCTGATTTTACAATCTCCTTCCAGCAGCATAATGGCCAATCGTTGAATTCTTAAAACAGAAATCAGCTCCCTCAACACAGAATGGGGATTAATTCTGGGACTCTTGAGCTCCACACGGCACTGTAATGCATTTGGCTGAAATTGTGAATATTTGTCCTGTCAAGAAAATTAAGCACCCTCTTGTCCTGTTTGGTGTTTTCCCATTTTTTTTTAGCTGAGTCCAAGGTTAACATTTGACTTTTGAGAAAGCAAAATGCTACCTTCTTGCATTCATAATGAAATTACCCCATCACATACTCACGTGCCAGAATCAAATGTCACTGTTTCTATTGACAATTTAACTATTCCTTGGCAGCCGTCGACTCTGCACATGTGACATCTCTGTTAACGTGTGAGAATTTTGAAACCTACAGAATGGAAGGAAGAAAGGCTGCTGATGAGCAATCCTATTATCCCTGAGAAATGAAGTGTGGCTGTTTATGGAGTTCAATTTGGACATATTAATCCTGTCGCTGTGCTTTTAGGAATGCTAAGATCAGGAAATGTTTCATTCCTGTCTTTTGAATTATAATTAGGCTCATTTGTTAAGCATTGTAATTTAAGAATTAAGACATGAAACTGGTCCAGTACTGCATTATAGACGATTACATAATTACAAATTAAACATTTAAACTTTACAACTGCAGGCTTTACTGCCTTCACATCAAAAGCAATTCTTATAAAAGCCCCCATCATAATTTTTAGCAAGTTATATTTAAAAAAAAAATCTGAAGTTAGGACAATTTTCTGTCCTTGCAGAATATATTTCTACTGAACATAGCTATTTTCCTTGGAATTCCTTTGGCTATTTATGGACCCCACTCACTCATCTCAACATGCTCAGGAATCATTGGGCCTATCACCAATTTTTCAAAAGATGTGTTTTTTCAACAGTTCTTGTTCCATAGCTTTCTTGTCGCCTCAAACAAATGGTTCATGCTAATGCCTGAAGCAACTGCTCTATTCAAAACTCAGTCATGGCAGAAGACTGCCAGGAGAACAGGAGAAATGCTTCAGGGCTGCCCTCAAAGCATCTCTAAAGAGGTCAAATAGCCTCACTGACTCATGGGAGCCCTTGGCCTACAACTAATAAAACTGGAGAAGGATCATTCAGGAAGGCATCAAACTCATCAAGAGACTTGCAGAGACAAAGCTGTGGGGTTGGAAAGAGCGTATTATTCACTAAACAATACATCTTTCAAGCATTATCTTCCTCACATGTGGCAGAACATGCAGATCGCACATTGAACTTAGCAGCCTTTTCAGAACCCAACAAATTGGAATAGAAGCAAGTTAATCTCAAGGGGCTGCCTGAGAAGAAGAAGGATCTTGTCCAAGGCACCAGAAGAATTCCCTGCTGTTTTTGAAAGAGTGCAATCTTTAACCTTCACTTGAACTGTTTCATGACTCAGCTTCCTTTATGATCTCTCCTAAAGGAAAGCACCTCGTTTTCTTTTTTATTTGTTCTGTTTGATATTGCCTGGTCTCAACGGTGTTAGCTATGAGAAGAGGTTGAATAAATTCAGATTGTTTTCACTGGAAAGACGGAGGCTGAGGGAAGACCTGATAGAGGCCTATAAAATGATGAGAGACATAGACAGGATGGAGAGTCAGAGGCTTTTTCCAAGGGTGGAAGTGTCAGTTACAAGGGGGCACAGGTTCAAGATGAGGAGGAAAGTTTAAGGGAGATGTGCAGGGGAAGTTTTTCACACAGTGGTGGGTGCTTAGAACATGCTGCTAGAGGAGGCGGTGGAAGCAGGCACATTAGCCACATTTAAGAGGCATCTGGATGGGTACATGAATAGGGAGGGACTAGAGGGATACTGTCCAAGTAAGAGCAGAAAGATTTTTTTTAGTTTTGTCAGGGCATCATGATCAGCACAAGCTTGTAGGGCTGAAGGGCCTGTTCCTGTGCTGCGTTTCTCTTTGCTCTCAGTAATGCAACCAAGTGCAGTCTGTCACAAAAAACTACCAAATAAAAGAAGAAAATCAATTATTGTCCCCTCTTAATAGCTCAGCTAGCTATAGTGTGCTGTGACAAATGTTGGTGTGACTTTTTCTCCACTGCAGCCTCCCTTACCCTCTAGCAAAGCAGCCACCAGGAGAAGCATAACTTATCCCTGAAGCCTGCCTCAATTACAGGTAAGCTGATCCCAGAAGGACTGCCTGGGTCAGGCTGAAATCAGACTAGTGAATATAAAGCTCTGCCACCACTTTCAGAATTAAACATAGAATGGCAAAACACAGGGAGATAGTCAGACCTGTACCATCCACCAGACCAGAAAACCCAGGCCCAGTGCTCCAACTAAGTACAGTGCAAGGAGGTCGTGGGCTGTGCATTCAGGACTTCCCTAACAAAGCTTCTCAGTAAAATTTAAACCAGAATATTCAGAATGTTGCTTCAGTGTAACACAGCACACAGTGGCAGTCTCTGAGATGTTTTGTTTACTTAGCAAATAATCTTCTATTCCAGAACCTCACTGGAAAACATTGATGGTGTGTTACAGATCACTTGGGAAGTCCAAGTTGCTGTAGCTTTTGCACGCCTGTTGCAGTCTGGAGTTGTGGATCATGATTGTAGAGGCATGGCACAGTATCACAGTGATTAGCACTGCTGCCTCACAGCTCCAGGGGCCCAAGTTCAATTCCAGCTTTGTGTGAGGGCAGCACAGTGGTTAGCGCTACTGCCTTACAGTGCCAGGGACCTGGATTCAGTTCCAGCCTAGGGTCACTGTCTGCATGGAGTTTACACGTTCTACCCTATGTCTGCTTGGGTTTCCTCCGGGTGCTTCGATTTCTTCTCTCAATTCAAAGATGTGCAGTTTAGGTACATTGGCCATGCTAAATTGTCCCTTAACGTGAGAGGGACAAGTAGGATAAATATGTGGGGTTACAGGGATGGGGCCTGGGTGGGAATGTAGTTGGTGCAGACTCAATGGGCTGAATGCACTGTAGGGATTCTATGACTGTGTGGAGTTTGCGCGTTCTCCCAGCGTCTGCATAGGTTTCCTTCAGGTGCTCCAGTTTCTTTCCACAGTCCAAAGATGTGCAGGTTTGATGGATTTCCATGCTAAATTGCCCCTTAATGTTGCAAGATGTGTAGGTTAGGGGAATTGCAACGGTAAAATGTGTGTGGTTACAGGAGTAGGACTGGTGAAAGAGTCTTGGTAAGCTCAGTGAGAGAGTTGGTGCAGACCCAATGGGCTGAATGGTCTCTATTGCACTGTAGGGATTCTATGATGTGCTCAACAAGGGATCTCTTACTCCCTGCAAACATGCATTTTGAAAGAATTTCAAGTTAATACTCAACTTGTTTGGCTGTGTTATGAATTCATCTCGTGTCTTGGGGTGTGACTTGAACCTGGAGCTTCTGTCTCAGAGACAGGGATGCTATCCGTCTGCACCACAAACTGTCAGTTTTAAAGCATTGCAAGTGACAAATGTTTCCTTTTAATATCTGTCAGGATGGAATCAAATGCAATGCTATCGTTTATTTGTTGCTGTAAATGCACAGATTTTTGCCTTACATTACCTTGCAAAAACATTTTATTTCACTGCGGTTTAAATTAAACTTCACTCCAACTATAGGCAATGTATTTATTTAGTGTCACCTTCCAGCTAGCTGTCTGTCTACCTAATGATGAGCACCGTCCTGTCATGTTAATAATTTAAGACATATTTAAACTGAATGAAATCAAATTTTAGAAGTGACATTCTAATTAGCCGTGGGTTCTATTATTAAAAACAATTGTGTGATCTTTGACCATGTTTCCAATATGCTCTGTCATTCACACACAATTTATTCCTTTATGATTTTTTTTAAGCCCAAGACTTTCATTCACTCACTTCTGCGATTGTTTAAATGTGCAGCAGCAAGCTGTAAATTGTTTGCTTTTGTAGTTTTTGTGTGTTGCGACATATGTGCATGTGATATGAATAATGACAAAGCTAATGGATTCTGTGAACTTCTGTTCCATTCAAACTAGGTATCTCCATTGTCGTAACTTTCCTCCATTTTTCTTTCCCTTCTTCATAGTTTGGATATACTGTTAGGACACTGCCAGCCAGACTGACACTGGAATTTCAGGCATAAATAGAAACATTACTGTCAAATTATATTTTTCACCGGCATTACAGAACATATTTTTATGCTATTGGTGTTATTTTGACTCAGAAGAATTGTGTGGGAATCTAAAACTAGGGATCATAAATATAAGGTAGTCACTAATAAACCCAGTAAATAATTTAGGAGAAACTTCTTCACTTGTGGAATGTGGGACTCATTACCACAGGATGTAGTTGAGGCAAATAGCCAAAACACATTTAAGGAAAGCGCGATAATCACATCAGAGAGAAAGGTAAAGAAGAATATGCTGATGTAGTTAGCCGAAATGGGGTGGAAGGCATCTTAAGCCATCTGAGCATTAACAGAGGCATGGGCCTGTACGGGTGAATGGCCTGTTTCTGTGCTGTAAATACTGTTAATACGTTGGGGTTCAAACTGTGCATCTGGCTTGAGCATATAATCTAGTTTGACATTTCAGTGCAAAACTTGGGGTATACTGCAATGCCTGCAGCGCTGTCTTTCAGATGAGACATTCTGGCCAATATTAATCCTTCAAGCAATACCACAAAGAGAGGTGAATTTGTTTTTCATTGACTGTGAGCTGTTATGGAATGTCCTAAGAGAAAAGAGAGGCTCCAATATACTGGGGTGGCTTTGAAGCAGGATTTATAACTGGTATAAAAGTTCTATTCAATACTAAGTGATAATTCTTCTGCTTACACATCCTTAAAATTTAATGTAACTCACCTTTCAGTGCTTTTGCTGACAATTCAGACAGTCTTAATTATTCAGTCATTTTCTCTTTAGTTTAAATTACAAGCGCATCATGAAAGCCTTCTTATCCATCACATATCACAATATGGAGGACCAGTATGGGAAAATTAGTGATACAGTGGTTGAAGGAAGAAAGAATAGGGGACCAGCACCATCACACTTTAAAGGAACGGTCGGATTAAAGAATTTCCAGAACATCTTCAAAATGCGGAGGTGTCAGTGGTGGAATGTGAGAAATGTGCTTTTATTTCAATTTATTATTTTACATTGGCTAAAATTCAGTGGCTGGTGAAAAATGAAATGTTAAACTATCCTGTTTAGATAAGCAATGAACGGACTCACAGTTACAAAGGAGTGAAAGCGATTATCCTTTTGCAAAAGTGGGCAAACAGACAAACTTAAATTAAACTTTTTTTTTGCATTTGCAGTTTCTTGCCTAACCCTAATTTCTCTCGCAAAGTGGTCAGTGAGCTGCCTTTTTTTGAACTGCTGCAGTCCATGAGTAGTTGCACCAACATTGCTGTGAGGGCAGTAGTTCCTGGAGTTTGACCCAGCAACAGTGAATAAACAGTGATAGTCCAAGACAGTCCGGTGTGTGACTTGGTGATGTTTATATATAAATATATGTATTAAGAGGAGGAGTAGGCCATTCAGTCCCTTTTGCCTGATCTGCCATTCAGTAAGACTGTGGTTGATCTGATTGTGGCCTCAACTCCACATTCCTCCTCTTCTTGATGACCTTGACTTCTCCTAAGTCAACATTCTATCTCCCTCTGCCTTAAAAATATTCATTGCTTCGATTGATCTCTGGCAAAGAGACTGTCAAGGATTTAAGATCCACTGAGAGAAAAATTCCTCCTCATCTCTGTCTTAAATGGGAGATCCCATTTTTAAACATGGCCCCTAGTTCGAGTCTCTCACACAAGGAAAAATATCCTCTGAACATCCACTTTGTAAACCCCCCTTAGAATCTTGTATATTTCAATGACATCACCTCTCAGCCTTCGAAATTCCAGGCCTCTTCCAATCTTTCCCCATAAGTCCATCCCAGGTATACTGTCTTTGTCCAAAGTCAGGAATTTGTCACAGACATAAAATATTAAACCCTTCAATGGAGAAATAATGTGGGGGGTATGGATATGTGAATGGAATGTGTATATATATCTAGGAGAATTGTCTGATTTTCAGCCCTTTTTATTCTGATGCATTGCTCATCAAACCAGAAGACTATTTGGGCTGTTTATATACTGGATACCTTCCATATAAGAATGTATGCAGGTGAAACATGCACACTTGAACAAAAACAGAAAATGCTGGAGATACTGAGCACATCTGGCAGCATTTGTAGAGAGAAAAACTCTTCAGGTTGCCAACCTGAGGCGTTAACAATGAGACAAAAGATGTCTCGATGATAATGGGCAATGGCAAAACCATTACCGATGGCTACTAGTGAAAACAAACCAGCAAAGAAAATGGGAGCAGAGGTTACGATTTGAATTTGTTGAACTTAATGCTGAGAATAAAAGGATGTAAAGTCCTCATTGAAGAACAGCATCTCACCTTTCAAACGTATATTGAGCTCCATTGGAACGATGTATAGGAGACCGAGATCAGAATGGAGTGGTGATTTAAAATGAATAAAAACTGAAACCCTGTGGTTGCATTTCTGAACTGAATAGAGTTGCTCTGCAGGGGGATCACCCAACCTGGACATTCTTCCTGATGTAGAAGAGGCCACTTAGTGAGCAGTGAATACAGTATGCTAAACTGAAAGTGGAAGAAAATCGCTATTTTACGGAGGAGGAAAGTTTGAGCCCGTGACAAGTGAGAAGGAAGGAGATAAAATGGCAGACAGAGCATTTCCTGCACTTATCAGGAAAGACAAGTGGCATAGGATAGGGAGGGGGTCTAAGATAGCGGAGTGGATAAAGGGTATCACAGAGGGAATGGTTCCTTTGAAATGCTGAAAGGAAAGTGGAGAGGGAAAGATCTATTTGGTGCTGGCATCACACTGGAGGTGGCAAATGATGAGTTGAATATGGAGGCTTGTGGGATGGATGTTTAGGACAAGGAGAATGCGATCGTGATATTGGAGATGGGGAAAATGTGTGGGAACTGACGCAGTTGAAGTCTGGAACAAAGTATGTTCCACATATCCTACAAAAAGGCAGACATAGCTGGAACCCGTGCAGGTTCTCATAGCAACACCGTTCATTTGGAGAAAGTGACTGGCATTAAAGTAAACGTGGCTCAATGTGAGCGTAAGTTCAGCAAGGATAAGAAGGGTAATGATGCATGGGGCCTCACTGAGTCTCCATTCAAGGGAGAAACCAAGACTTGAGACCATTCTGGTACCATTTGGAAGTGAGAGATTGAACACTGAGATGTAACACTGGAATACTGTGTGATTCACTGAATGCCATTTCTGGAGGCTACATTTTCTTTTACCCGAGTTTAAATACTGACACTGATCCTATGACATGATATAGGGATCATTTAATGTAACCAACTCAAAATCAACATAAATTAAACATGAATTAACATGCTAACTGTGGTCGATTATAAATATGATTGCCACTCGATGGCTGAAACAACTAAACAAACTTAGTTGAGTCCACTCAACATGTTGTTGTCTACATGAAGTTTTGCAAAGCCTTAGACAAGGTACTGCGTGGTAGGTTGTTGCATAAGGTTAAATCTCATGGGATCCAGGGTGAAGTATCTAAATGGATACAAAATTGCTTCTTGACAGAAGCCAGAGGGTGGTTGTAGAAGGTTATTTTTCAAACTAGAGGTCTGTGACCAGCGGTGTGTCTTGGGGATCGGTGCTGGGTCCACTGTTATTTGTCATTTATATTAATGATTGGATGAAAATATAGGAGGCATCGTTAGTACGTTTGTAAATGAAGCCAAGATTGGTGGCATAGTGGACAGTGAAGAAAGTTATGAGATTCAAGAGGATCTTGGTCAGTTGGGACAGTGGTCTGACAAATGGCAGATGGAGTTTAATTTAGGCAGATTTGAGGTGATGCATTTTGGTAGATTGAACCAGGGCAGAACTTAATCAGTAAATGGTAGGGCGTTGGGGAGAGTTAGAGAACAAAGAGATCTAGGAGTACATGTTCATAGCTCCTTGAAAGTGGAGTCACAGGTGGACAGAATGGTGAAAAGGGCATTTGGCATACTTGGTTTCATTAGTCAGAACATTGAATACAGGAGTTGGGGTGTTTTGTTGAAGTTGTACAAGACACTGGTAAGGCCACACTTGGAATACTGTGTGTAGTCCTGGTTATCCTATTCTAGAAAAGATATTATTAAATTAGAAAGAGTGCAGAAAAGATTTACCCAGGATGCTATTGGGATTTGATGGTTGGGTTATAAGGAGAGGCTGGATAGACTGGGACTTTTTTCTCTGGAGCGTTGGAGGCTGAGGGGTGATCTTATGGAGGTCTACAAAATAATGAGGGGCGCAGATCAGCTAGATAGTCAATATCTTTTCCCAAAAGTAGGCGAGTCTAAAACTAGAGGGCGTAGGTTTAAGTTGAGAGGGGAGAGATACAAAAGTGTCCAGAGGGACAATTTTTTGTGTCTGGAACAAGCCGCCAGAGGTAGTAGTAGAGGTGGGTACAATTTTGTCTTTTAAAGACATTTAGAGTTACATGAATAAACTGGGTGTCGAGGGATATGGGCCAAATGTGGGCAATTGAGATTAGCTTAGAGATTTGAAAAAAAAAAGGGCGCTTGGACAAGTTGGGCCAAAAGGGTCTGTTTCCATGCTGGAAACCTCTATGTATGTTATCATTCTCAGCGCCAATCCTCCAAAAATCTGCTTTTTTTTCACCATGAATTACAGCTCTTCCATGATTTAGCCTGATTTCCATTCAATAAGCAGCACACAACCAACCCAAGATTCATGGGTACAATCTTTATCAAAATGGCACGTGTTTGCAGAACCTCCTCAACTCTGCCTACAACAGTCTTGACAATATAGATCTACTAATGTTATCTTCAAATAATAAAAGCAGCTCCAGCAACCATTTATTTGCCGAGTCCCAACTCCTTGGTCCTGCCTCCATCTTCTCCGGCCTGCCTATACTGCACCACTGGCATCATTATCTGAACTCAGATGACTGTGTCCTTTTACCTGGTTTCAGCCAGTTTCAGTTCCACCACGAGTTTTGGTTTCCAATCTCTGTGTCAGTCTGTGTGTGGCCCTGGAAACGGGAAAATTCAGCATTTACTTTTTCAGTTTCACTCCCATTTATTTCATTTTCAGTTCCAGTTAAGGTCTGTCTCAAAGATTACTTTAATTTGAAACTAAGGATTCCAACATTGATGCCATTTTGAGCATTGAATACTGAGGCATAGGGATCACAAGCACTGCTAGCATAAATTACTTTCTATTGTTATTAATTCCATCCAAGTTGTCAGTGTTGAGCACTCCCTAATTAGCCACAGCATGGATTGCTCAGAGCTCCCTTTAACTCGCTTATATTCCTGCCTATAGAGGAGCTCTCATTCCTGCAGCAACAGGACAATTGACTCTTTTTGGAATGAATTACATTATTAATGTTAAATTACACTTCAGTTTGAGAATTGCCAGATTAGTTTCGCGTAAATCCTTCGAATCAGACTTGTTGAAAGAAAGACAGACTTGCATTATATGTACTTTCACAACCTACACACTTCACTGCTAATAAAGTACTTTTGAAGCAAAAGCAAAATACTGCTGGTGCTGGAAATCAGAAGTAAAAACAGACAATGTTGAGCAGTTCAGAATCACAAAGTTGTTACAATGCAGGAGGAAGACATTTGGCACTTCATGCCTGCTCCAGCTCTCCATCATTACTTCATGCCATTCCCCTACTTTTCCCCCTCACTTTGTTTCCATTCTGATAATCATCTAATGCTCTCTTAAATACCTTGATTGAACCTTTCTTCGCCACACTTCCAGGCAAAGCATTCCAGACCCGAACCACTCGTATGGGAAAATTTTTTCTTACATTTGCTTCTTGTGCAAATAACTTTAAATCTATGCCTTCCTGTTCTTAATCCTTCTACAAGCAGGAATTATTTCTCCCTATCCGCTCTGTCTCGTCCCCTCATGATTTTGAACATCTCTATTAAATCTCGTCATAGCCTTCCTCCCTCCAAGGAAAAACCTCTCCCATCTAAGGCCATAACTGAAATTTCTCATCCCTGGAACCATTCTTGTAAAACTCTTCTGCACTCTCTCCAATGTATTTGCATCCTTCCTGTGGCACCCAAAACTACACATAGTACTGCAACTGAGGTCTAACTAGCATCTTGTGTAAGGTCAGCGTAACCTTCTTGCTCTTGTACTCTATGCCTCTATCAATAAAACCTAGAATACTGTATGCTTTATTAACTGCTCTTCCCACCTGTCCTGCTACTTTTTAGTGAATCTATAGCCAGGCTGCTCTGCTCCTGCACCCAATAAGAATTTTACCCTATATTTTATATTATCTCTCCATGTTCTTCCTACCAAAATGCATCAGGCCTCTGTCCACTCCACCAGCTTGTCTGTCCTTTTGAAATTCTGTATTGTATTCTTCATAGTTTACAATACTTAAAAATTTTTTGTTTCATCTGCAAATTTTGGAACTGTCCCTGCGCACCAGGATCTAGATCATTAATATATATCAGGATAAGCAAAAGTCCCAATTCTAACCTCTGGGGAACATCATTACAAGCTTGCTCACCACCGATGCTAAACTGATTGGCCTTGTAATCACTGGAGTAATCCTTACTACCGTTTTTGAACAAGGGTGTGACATTTGCAATTTTCCAATCCTCTGGCTCCTTCCTCCAGGCTGAAAAATATCCATTAACTATTACTCTCTGTATCCACATTATTACTGTCCCATTTATTCCATGAGTTGTGACCTATCTCACAAGACTGTTGCGTAGCACTGTATTGAATGTCTTCTGAAAGTCCATGTATGCCACATCCACCGCATTACTCTCATTACCCTTTCTGTTACCTCATTAACAAACTCCAACAAGTTGAACACAATTTCCCGCTTTAAAAATTCATGCTGGTTCATCTTAATCAGTCCACACTTTTCCATGTGACTACTAATGCGATCCTGAATAATCATTTCTAGAAGCTTGCCCACCACTGATGCTAAACTGACTGGTCGTGTAATTGCTGGGGAAATCCTTACAACTTTTTTGAACAAGGGTGTAACATTTGCAATTCTCCAATCCTCTGGCTCCTTCCTTGAGTCCAGAGAAGACTGGATGATTATGGCCAATACCTGTGCAATTTTCATTATCACTTCTTTGAATATCCTTGGATGCATCTCATCCGGTCCTGGTGCTTGTCAACTTTAAATACTACAGTCTACCCAGCACTTCCTCCTCATCAATTTTGAACCATTCTGGGAACAGAGTTTCCTCATTTGTGACCATGGCCTGGGTAGTACTACCTCCTTTGTAACGATGGATACAAAGTATTCATTTAATACCCCAGTCATGCCCCCAAATTCCATGTGTAAGATCGGCCTTGCTCCTTCTTCTTTTGCCAACCTCTTACTCTCTAAATGACCCTTACATCAGACAATTTCTTTGGAGAGAAACAGAGTTAACATTTTAGTTTGATGTTCCTTTATGAGAATTGAGGAAAGATGGAAATGTGGTACATTTTGAGAATTTTCTTTAGTATCTGCAGTCATCACTAAGCCAGGTAAAAGCTTCCCAGTGGATAAATAGAGCTCTCTGAGCCCTGCACTGAATTTTGGCAAGGGGCTGTCTTCAATAATGTGAGTCACTGATTGAAGTACCCCACAGCTACAGTCCAAGTTCTCTGCAAGGCCCCACTCATGTCAATTTGCTGTATGATGGCCTTGGCCAGTCTGGAAACAGTTGAGGAGTACCCAGTGTTAGCATGGAAAATTGAAGCCGGGTGGGTGGGCAATGAGATCTGTGATGAGGACGTGATTTTTAGTGGTCATGACTCCATTCCTGCTGCCATAAGACCTCTGCTGTTATATCTTGGCATGGTGGTCTTAACCATACAGACTGATGTAAAGGAGGCAAGCAAGAGATGGATTGGAAAATCTTTGTGTAGTGGCAGGCTTGGGTTGACATAAACCTTGTCCAGAAACTTTGCTTGCTGCAATCTCCCTTCCTATGTGAAGGGCAGGATGTTGCTCAGAGAACTTGAGTTGATCAGTGGGTACCCAAGATAATACACATTGCTGTGTTACTGAGTATCTGCAAAACTGGAGGGGGATGAGTTGGACCATATTGAATGGCAAGAGCTGAGGTCCTTTAACGTTTGAGCATTCTGTGAAGAGCCAGCAAGTTAACAGAAAAGGTTGTTTCGCGTTTTGATCTTTGCTCAGATTTTTTTGTATCTTGGTGTTCGGTCAAGGGCAACACCAAGATAAATGAGATGTTCATGATTCAGTCTCCTTCCATTCAAGGTGATGTTGATCTTATGTCTGGTATGTGGAATATACTTGAGACTATTATTGCTGCTGCGCTGAAGGTGCCAAGTTTTATACTGACTAACCAGATTTTCAACATCAGTGTTTAGTGCTGCCTGAAGTTGAGAAGATGTCTGAACCTGAGACACACAGCAGATATGATCAGGTGAACTTCCAAGACCAGATTGGAGGTGATTATAGAGATTGGAAAGGATTGGGGCTAGAAAAAATCCTTGGTGAAGCACATTGGCCTGTTTTCAAGGCATTTGCCTCATCACCCACGTGCACCCTGAACCATCCATCTCGGACTGAAAGTTTAATGGCATGAGTAACCACACAGGGAGCACTCTTGAGAATTTAATGAGAAGACCAGTGTGCCAGATTGAAAAATGAAAAAGTGGAAGGGAGTGAAAGAACAAATTGATGGGTCTGTGGAAGGGTGGACAGCAGAAGAGATGAAATGAGACAGGTTTCACATCACAGAAGCCAAAGGGAGTGAAAATGGGTAAAGAAACAAAAGATGTGTCAACATGAGGTGTGAATGGCTGGATAGCAGCCATACAAATACATATTAAGATATTGAAACTGAGTTCAGTTCCTTTCCATACATTCATTCTGTTGCTGGGACTGCTTTCTTCCACCTCCATAATATTATCCATCCCTTCTCTAACTTTGTTCTATTGTAGCCAAAGCCACAGTTTCTGCTTTAATAATCTTGAGGCTGAACCGCTCTCATGCTTTACTGGGCTGATCTGTCCACATCCAGCTATCAGCAACAAACCATCACAACCTGTATCACTTGTGTCCATTACAAAAAGAACACAGTTGCATCATTGCATTTCACTTCAAGCTCAGTTACCTCCCAATGGCAGCAAGTTTAGACAACGTATTTAAATCTAGTTTGGCCTGGTTAGATTTTAATAAATTAAAATTTTGAGTCTGTCATATTCCAATTGCGTTTATCTAATGCCATTGGCAAGAGAGGAATTAACTAGAAAGTTAGGCAGCAGAAAACTGCCTGGTTTAAGTACCTCATGCCAGGATCATTTGAAGTTAATGCAATGGATGCAGCTGCTTTCTGAGGAGGGGCAGTGTATAATTACTGTAAATCACATTGTGTTCATGCCACTGTTCACTTTCCCACTTATTGTTTAATAAATTTTTTTGGCAACTTATTGCCTAAGATTCATGTTCGTTCAGCTTTTCTGTGTTGAACCTTACATTGGGTATAACCAGTAATCTGCATTGCCCTAATGAGGGTTTTTCTGTTTGATTCCTGAGCTTGCTACAAATATCTAAACATTGGACAGATAGCAAGGAGCTGCCCTAGAGAGTGACCAAAAATTCTGAACCGTGGAAAAAATGTCTAGAGTAAAACTCCAAAGATTCTATAGTTTCTTCCAACCTAACCCCTCCATCCATTACGCCTCTAAATAATGAGTAATCTGCTGCTCCTACAATTGATACCTTCTCCTTTATCTTCTCTGCTCCTATCTTCTAGCACTCTATACTGGTTTCCATTGCCCTGCTTTCAAGAATCAGTTTCTCCAACCATGCCTTGACCTCAAACAAAGCCTGTCTGAATGGCAGAGATAGGGAGTTCAGGTGCTGAGCTGTGCTTGGAGCAAGTGGGTGGGGAATCATGCCAAGACTCGGCGGGTAACTGTGGAGGGTAGTGGGAGTATCATTCTGGCATATCCCTTTGAGGGGAGGAGGGATTATGAGGCTTTGAGGGTGACCAGATGAGCGTAAGGGAAGGGGTGAGTTGGGGAGGGGCAGGGCAGAGTTTTGGGGGAAGCCTTGGGGAGGAATAGCGAACGTTGAGGAGAGGGACAACAAGCTTCAAGGGGTGGGATGAGTATGATGGACAGCGAACCTTGGAGAGAGAGTAAGACCAAATGAGGGGTGACAGCTGGGAGAGTAAGTCTGGAGTGAGGTAACACTCCTTTAGGAGAGAGGAGGTAGATTGTGGAACAGAGGTGGGGAATGACAGTGAATCTCCTGCTCTGAAAGGATGAAGAATGGTGTGCTGAGTATCAGGGGTGGGGCGGGGGTGAACTTTGAAGAGAGTGGTTGCCAGGTCTCAGTGAGTGAGGACTGGGGAGGGAAGAGGGCAGCCATGATGCTGGGGAGGAGTTCTAATGATATAATATAGCACTGTAGCATCAGCTCTCAGCAAAATGTTTTAGCTGTTAGGATATATTTAAGTATTTTTCTGAGCATTATTTTTTTCAGTTTTGTTACTGATGGATATGGAGATGGCAGAGGGACACAGAAGGGTAATTTCAACAGTGATGGGACAGGGCTGACAAATGTTTTTGGCATAATATTTCTCTTTCTACAGAAATGTGATTGAACAAATACACTGGACATTATTCAGCATACGTAGCTGACTATTGTTCCACTATTCAATGTATATTTTTCATGGTTCAATTTAAAGTGAACACCCTACATAACAAAGGCAGCATATGTTATGAGGTGCATTCTTTTTATCACTGCCCCGCTTCACCCCACCTTGTCATTTTGTCATTTGAACCACATTTTGTTCTGATCATGACCATCTAAATTGTAATCTTACACAGACCATCGCCTCATGTTGGCGGAGATCTGCAGCTGGGAGTGTGAAGTCAGGTTTGCAATATTTGGCAGCTGTCAATGCTCTGTCATTTGTTTCTGAATCTGCTCCACTGTGACAAAGTCCAACCTCGGACAGCTGTGTCATATTGCAGATGCAAGAACTGGGCAGTTTTGTGCTGAAATGGAGATCACTTGATACAAAAGATAGATTCTGCAGGGAATTCGGGCCTAACGATCCCTTGGATTATTGATGTCTACTAGGTGAGCATTGGAGAGAAATTTCCAGAGTCATTTTTCCCTCTATAAATTGGCCGAGGGTTTTATCTCCAAGAAATAGGATGAAGTATGTATTGTAATATCACAGTTTTGTTGGACAGTCTGGAAAAACCAAAGCAGCTTTTCCAGTTTGTCATTGACCATAATGTAACTAAGGTCACAGTGGAGATGCTGATTGTACTGGTGCCAGATCCCAGGAGCATACTTGATGTCATTGGTGGCCAGAGGAGGATCTGTCCTCGTCTCTCTCATTCGCTCCACTCCCATTCCCATCACTGAATAATGTTCACTCCAAATAAAATATACAATCAGCTGCCAAAAAGAATTAACGTACAACAGGGAAAAAAATCCAAATATCATTAGCATAAGGCACCTGGACAGTGGCAGAATCTTGATCAGTAAAGCTCTTTTCCCCTGCTCTCCAATGACATGCCCTTGCTTCAGTCGAGAGCACTTTGACGGACAGCTAATTTACAGTCTATTTCAAAGTTGGCAGCCTATGAAAATGTTGCTGCTAGCAGCAGACTGTGAATATGAAGCTGGGAACAAACAAAAATTAGCCAGAGGCAACAGTATTCGAACATTAACCAGTCAGTCAAATTATTAACAGATCCAAACCGCCTGAAAAAGTAATTGCCATTTGGGACTAACTTACAGCCTGAAACAAAAACATTTTGTAATTTGATTAAAATTACATAACATTTCAGAGTCACTGATTTTAGGGGAGATGTTTAAACTGTTAACCCTATGGATGCTTTCTTTTAACCAGTCTGTTACAGTCTCCTCTGTTTGATACCAGGATGCTCACCATCTTTTCGTGTCTCGAACATAAATTTAAATCCAGCCCAGACTGCTGGGACGAAGATCTCTTCCTAACTCTCAGCTGTGAGGGCGCCCTCCAAAATAGCACCTCCCCGCTGACCCCCATCACCGACATCCCTCACTTAGATGAACACAAGAAAAAGTCAAACTTTAACACGTAAACATGATGAACAAATTTGCAGTCTGTCAGCAGATTGCATGTGCAAGACAAATTATTCATCTTCACATTCAAAGCAGAATCAGGGCAGTTCATATGTCACTAGCGAAGTGAATACATTCATAATACATTGGAGAGAACAGTGAAGTGTTTAATGTGCAGGTCAGATAGGTTTGCATTGAACATAATACAATGGTTATCCCTAATTATTGGGCATTCTTTTGAGTGAGGGAGCTTTAAGTGTGAAGGTCAATGCAGGACTCATTTTAAACTTCAACTCACTGCAAGTGCTGGTGCAAGTTACTATTTTATGTCATTGTTGTATCTCTGACTTTTTTAAAAAATGAATTCTTTGGGCTGTGGTTTTCGGGGCATTGCCCAAACGGTCATCTTTGAGCCCAGTAAGTGATCACCACTCCTAATATCTCATCACATAGTTCAGCAAATTTTGTCTGCTGCTGGGACGTTTTGCTACATTTAAAAGCATTACATGACATGAGAGGCAGAGTTCTGAGAGCCCCTGCCAGCAGGTTTGCAGATGGAACTTTGTCCAACATGGACTGGAGGAACTACCAGCTGCACCCTGTGACTGATCCCATTCCTTCATGATCTCTCACTCCAGCCCAGGTGGTGTCACGTTTTTCAAGGTCTGCTTAAATTTACTTAACCAGGTCTGCTCCCTCTCTGGTGGAAAGTACATCTGGGAGACGATTCTGTTCTGTCAGCCTCAGTTGTCTCTCTGTCATGGTGCCCCACAGATGCTTCTCACCAGTCTGCGGTAGCATTTTTTCATTGGTGGTGCTCTCTTTCCGTGTGATGCCCAGATCTTATGCTGGCAGCGCTACTAAATGATATCCGATTTGCATGGCACCTTTGCTATTCTCTTCCATATCTCACTGGCATAGATTGTAGTTGATATTACTGTGGACATGTAAAGTTACAGCTTCATGACAGTGTCAATGGTGTTGGATTGTGTGAAGCCTGCTGGAAGACCAATGCTGTATTTCTGATTCTTGTGTGGATATTGATCTCTCAACATCATTCTCCGTGAAGAGGATGTTCTATGGGTAGGGGAAGTAGTTGACACCCCGAAAGTTCTGTTGTGCAATAGTGATGGAAAGGCCTTGTTGCCTCCCAGTCATCGTTGTGTTGGTCTTCTTGCAGCTGATGCATAGATCAAGCTTGGCATCACCACGCTGAAGACTGATGGGAATGTGTGATTCACACACCTATAAAATCCCCTGGGTGGACTACCCACTGTCCTCCCGCACATCTTTGACGTTTGTAATTTTACAGGCAGGTGAAGCCTAGGGCAACCCACCCACCCTTGCTCCAGCTGAGGTCCCAAAGTAGCCAATAATTGGTTACTTGAGGGCTGCTCCCCACCTGGCTGAAGTTCAGTGGCAGTGGTGGGGCAAAGCCTGGCATGTCACTCCATTTGGGCCTGGGGCAGGAATTGGGGAAGGGTGCCTTCCTCAAGGATCCCTCCCCCATGAGGCCTGCAAACCCCACTGGATGCTCCTCCCCAGTCTAAGATCCTCAACCCCTCCTCTCCCCAACCTCAATCCCTTAGCTCAACCCTCCTCCCCGCCATGAGACCTCCTGTACATACCTGGCCCTGTACTCTGGGACTTGGAATCTGTGGACTGCTTGTCATTCTAGACTTGGATGCTGGCACTGCTGCTATTGTTGCCACTATAGAGCTGCCTGCCAATCAGATTGGGAGGGTGGAAATCCCATCTCTAACCAATTAATGGTCTTCAGAGCATTCAATTGCCTTGGGGAAGTTAGCATCAGTGATGGTGAGTTCCCACCCTCTAAAATTCTGGCCAAGGTGGTGGTGATAAAATTTTTATCTTTGGAGACATGACAGCCAAGGCTGATATTGTCCTTGTGCCGAGTTCACACAAGACTATTTTGCAGGTAATTACTAAGAGCAAAAATGACCAAAAATCATTGCTGATTGGCCTTTGTTTTGCTGAAGTTTATTAATCACACCTCTGCTAACTCAGCACAGACAAGGACCTCCACCATCCCAGGCAAACCCCAGACTACCCTGCCTGCCTGGGTACAGGTGCAGCCAAAGGCCACCCTCATGCTGGAATACCTCTGATAGCCCTGCCAACCTTAATTGGACAGGGAACTTATTTCCAAGGAGCAACTGTTGACTCCTGGCATGTTTTCCACCCCAGAAGAAAAATCAAGCGGCAAGTTTTGTATCTTCTGGGCTTTACCTTATCTCTACCACACTAACTGCTATGTTCATTGAGGAGAGATTGAATAGGAAGTTTTGTTACAAACTCCTTTTGTTCACCATCTGTGCTGAGCTGAACAATGTGCCTTTTATTTTCAGCTTTTATTTCCATCTCCCTCAATTAAAACTGACGTTTTTAAATCTGGAGTTGGCAGCATTTCCTCTGACTACAAGACAGTCACCTGTCTCTGGTGTTTGTCCTTTTATAAATAAAGGTTCTGTCTGTGAACTTCCCCTCATTCCCTCTGGCCCCAAATATACCTAACCACTCCACATCCTCTCTACCATCCTTTCTCTTCAAACCAATATGTTCTATACCATCATCTGTTTTATCATCATCCGATCTGCCCAGGCTCTCAGAACATAGATCTCCCTTTCTTGGTAGCCTTCTCTTTATGCTACAAACTTTAAAAACCAAATTTGGCAGCACTTTTCACTGCTTCAGGGTGTGCCTTGTCTTGTATTAAACTGCCTTGGATACTTAGTGGTGTCTGTAATGTTCACTTTGGTTGTTGCCCTGAATGCCTAATTTGAGAAAGGACCTCATGAACTGAGTGCTATGGGCTAAAGCACCTGCATTGGGAATATATGCAGTGTAGCCCATGCGGTTAGGGGCATGGGATTTGCTGCCTGCTTCATGTGAAAAGCACATTTTACGGAGAAGCACAGCTGTGATTTAAATGATGCTGGAATATGTCAAACTATGTCATCTGGAGGTTGCTTGGAATTTTACAAAATTTAAATTTGGGGTACATAAAATGCTTCAGCGCAACCTTGATTTGGAGAATTCCAAGTTTCATCCTGAGGCTGGGGATGTTTGATGTCTCCTGTGGCAAAGCTGCCCTGCAGCTGATTAGATCCAATTAACCCGTTGGGCATTCATGTGAATGTTGGTGGAGACGGCATTGGGATGAACAGTGATGCCTTCAGCAGTGGAATACTCGTCTGTGGCTAATTTACCCACTGAGATATTGAGCAAACTGAAGCAGTTAACCTTTAGGAAAAATGGTTTACGTGATTTAAGCATTATTTCTTTCTTTGTTTATAACACTTCCATAATTTCTGGGTTAATGTACTTTATAAGCACTTCAGCGCAAGTCCTCAGTTTGATTATGCACAATAGATAATTATTATTCAAGCTCAGAGATAAATTGCAGTGCTGTAGCGTAAGTGCATTTCAAGCACTTGGAAGCACTGAACCTTTCCATGGTACATTAATCATTGTCATGGCAGAATATAAACCCCAAATTTCATTTATCATTAAGGCTTTGAGCAGCCAACATGGAAAATGTAGAGTCTAAATAGAACGAGGTTGAGATTGTGGCTCCTGTGAAGCTTTGGCCACAGGGTATGTTAACTTGACAATCAGTTGTTTCTGTGGACTTTTTTTTGTTATTGAGAAGGCTGAGCAACATAGTGCAAGAGACTACGAAGGTGGAAAGGAATTTCAGAGAGCAGGGAGGTATATAATAAATTGGAATTAAATAGCATCAACTTTAAGCCTGTTGATGTGGAAGGAAAAAGATTGAGTGTGCTTTTCCATTAGAACACTGGTTTTAGGAAAATGGAGAAACTTGTCCCTCCAGGCAACATGTTTTTGTTTTTTTTTCTTGTACCATTATACACTGAGCAAAACAAAACACTAACTTCAGTAGTAGATGTTAGAACAATGCAATGGTTCTTAAGTGCCACTTTAATAAGGTGAGGCAAACAGTTAATATTTCTTCAGTGCTGATGGTGAGACGACTGCTATTGACTGTATTTGTTAAACATGTAGGCATGTTGAGGAAGCTAAGAGGTTTTGCAGTTTTAAGACCCTGCCAAAACACAAACATAAAATGGTACTGTAAGTTTCAAGAGAAAATCTCAACTTTTTCAAAATTCGAAAATTAACAAGGACACTGGTTAAATTTGATTAGCATTTGTTTTTCTCATTCCAGTTTAGTTTCAAAAAATTATTTGTACTTGGACCATCACCAGTGATGACACGAAAGGAAGGGGCAAATTGTGCAATAAAATGAGATGTTTTATTTACATGCTCACCTGAGATTGATGTGTTTCCTGGAATACTTCAGATATCAGTGCGCTACTCATGGTTATTCAAATTAAAAGCCACATTTTTGTCCCATTTTTCACACAAAGCATTTCCTTCCTCATCAAGTATTGCTCTGCCCACCATTCCAACACACCTATCTAATACTGAGAGTACCTGCACCAACCCAGCAACTGGTATGTAACGATAGAAATCAAGTCTCGCTCATTTTTGAACTAGAAATCCCTCATTTTAATTCAAAAATGTAACCTTCTCTAGTTTGTCTTATCTTTTGAAAATGTAAGTATTTTTACATTCTGTCTCATTTTTCTGAAGTCTACCTCCAATAATTCCTATGGTCAGCAGCCTTAAAAACAACTGCCCTCCCCCTTCCTCTCCTCCTCCCCACCAGGATTAGTTTGATTTGATTTATTATTGTCACGTTATTAGTCTACAGTGAAAAGTATTGCGCGCTGTGCAGACAAAGCATACTGTTCATAGAGAAGGAAAGGAGAGAGTGCAGAATGTAGTGTTACAATCATAGCTAGGAGGTAGAGAAAGACCAACTTAACGCAAGGTAAATCTATTCAAAGGTCTAACAGCAGCAGGGAAGAAGCTGTTCTCAAGTCAATTGGTACAAAACATCAGACTTTTGTATCTTTTTCCCGACGGAAGAAGGTGGAAGAAGTTGCGCAATTGATTCCATTCTGCCACTAGTGAGCAAGATAATCATTGTTCGCTATTTCCTTACTTTATCCTGACAAAATTCATCTCCAAACTCTGTGGCCTGGGGCTTGGCTCCTCAACATAAGAACATAAGAAATAGGAGCAGGAGTAGGCCATCTAGCCCCTCGAGCCTGTCCCGCCATTCAATAAGATGATGGCTGATCTGAAGTGGCTCAGTTCCACTTTCCCACTTTCTCCCCATAACCCTTAATCCCCTTGCCTACCAAAAACCTATCTACCCATGTCTTAAATTTATTTAGCGAGGTAGCCTCCACCACTTCAACAGGCAGAGAATTCCAGAGATTCACCACCCTTTGAGTGAAGAAGTTCTTCCTCAACTCCGTTCTAAACTGCGCCCCCCCCCCCCCCCCCCCCCCTTATCTTGAGGCTGTGCCCTCTAGTCCTGCTGTCCTTTCTGAGCGGGAAGAACCTCTCAACCTCTACCCTATCCATCCCCTTCATCATCTTATACGTCTCAATAAGATCCCCCCCTCATCCTTCTAAACCTTCTAAACTCCAACGAGTACAAGCCCAGTCTATTCAGCCTCTCTTCATAGTTCAACTCCGGTATCAGCCTAGTGAACCTCCTCTGCACTCCCTCCAAGGCCAAAATATCCTTGCGCAAGTGCGGCGACCAAAACTGCACACAGTACTCCAGCTGCGGCCTCACCAGTGCCCTGTACAGTTGCAGTAAGACCTCCCTGCTTTTATATTCTATCCCCTTCGCTATGAAGGCCAGCATCCCATTTGCCTTCCTGATCACCTGCTGCACCTGTAGGCTGGGTTTTTGCGATTCATGCACAAGGACCCCCAGGTCCCTCTGCACCGTAGCATGCTGCAGCTTTTCGCCCTTTAAATAACAGTCCCTCCTACTATTATTCCTGCCAAAGTGGATAACCTCACACTTGCCAACATTGTATTCCATCTGCCAGGCCCTCGCCCATTCGCTTAGCCTATCTAGATCCCTCTGCAGACTTTCTACACCCTCCGCACAATTTGCTTTTCCACTTATCTTTGTGTCATCAGCAAATTTCGACACCCTACACTCAGCACCCTCCTCCAGATCATCTATATAAATGGGAAATAGCTGAGGCCCCAGCGTCGATCCCTGTGGCATTCCACTAGTCACCAACCGCCAATCCGAATAGCACCCATTGACACCTACTCTCTGCCTCCTATTAGACAGCCAATCCTCTATCCACGCTAACACCTTAGCCCCAACTCCATGCCCCCGAACCTTCTGTAACAACCTTTTGTGCGGCACCTTATCAAACGCCTTTTGAAAATCGAGAAACACCACATCCACCGGTTCCCCTCCGTCCACCGCACTAGTCACATCCTCGTAGAATTCCAATAAATTCGTCAGACACGACTTCCCCTTAACGAATCCGTGCTGCGTCTGCTCTATCAAACAATTCTTCTCAAGGTGCCTCGCTATTTCTTCTTTGATGACGGATTCAAGCATTTTTCCTACAACAGACGTTAAACTAACCGGCCTATAATTCCCTGCCTTTTGCCTGCTACCCTTTTTAAACAGCGGCGTAACATTAGCTGTTTTCCAATCTTCCGGCACATCCCTGGAATCCAGCGAGGTTTGGAAAATAGTCACTAAGGCATCCACTATCACCTCTGCCATTCCCTTCAGAGCCCTGGGATGCATTCCATCTGGTCCTGGGGACTTGTCCACCATCAGTCCCTCTAGTCTATCAAGCACTACCTCTCTAGTGACAGTGATCGCATTCAGGCCTTCAACTCCTACCATCCTTCTATCTTTAATACCCGGCAAACTATTTGCATCCTCCTCCGTGAAGACCGAGGCAAAAAACTTATTTAAGGCCTCAGCCATTTCCTCATTGCCCACCACTAAATCCTTCCTCTCATCCTCTAAGGGTCCAACATTCACCCTAGCCAGCCTCCTCCTCTTTATATATTTATAAAAACTCTTACTATCCTTTTTTATATTTAGTACTAGTTTAGCTTCATAGTCTATCCTTCCTTTCTTTATCAACTTCTTCGTCATTCTTTGTTGATTTTTTAAACCTCTCCCAATCCTCTACTCGCCCACTACTTTTAGCCACTCTAAACCCATCAGCTTTTAATTTAATACTCTCCTTTATTTCCTTCGTTAACCACGGCTGATTATCCCTTCTCCTACGATCCTTCTTTACCATCGGAATAAATTTCTGCTGAGCACCAAGAAAGATCTCCTTAAAGATCCTCCACTGTTCCTCAGCAGTCCTACTGACCAATCTGCGCCCCCAATCTACATTTGCCAATTCCTCTCTCATCCTATCGTACTCCCCTCTGTTCAAACATAGGACACAGGTCCGGGACCCTACTCACTTTGCAACTGAATCCTAAACTTCCTAACCCACAGACTACAATCAGTAAGGATAGATAATGACACCCCCTCCACGATTATCCTCAACAGCAGAAACCTGCAACCTCCTATCTCTTAACACCTATAACTACGTGGCCAAATTCCCCTCCAACTCAATTTTCAACTTTGCTGATGACACCACTGCAGTTCATCAGATCCCAGACAATAATGAGACAGAGTACAGGAAGGAGATAGAGAATCTAGTGAAATGGTGTGATGACAGTAATCTCTCCCTCAAGTTAACCAAAGGAGATAGTCATCAACTTGTGGAAACATAGTGGAGGATGTGCCTCTGTCCGTTGCAAAGGTGATGAAGTGAAGATGGTCGAGAGTTTCAAATTTCTAAGTGTTCAATTACCAACAATCTGTCTTAGTCCCTCCATGCTGATGCTACAGTTATGAAAGCCCTCCCAATGCCTCTACTTTTTCAGAAAGCTAAGGAAATTTGGCATGTCTTCTATGATTCTCACCAATTTTTATGTTGTACCATAAAAAGCATCCTTTCCAGACACATCACAGCTTGTTATGGCTCCTGTTCTGACCAAGACCACAAGAAACTACAATGATTGTGAATGTAGCCCAGTCCATCATGCAAACCAACCTCCCATCAATTGACTGTATTTACACTGCCCCCTGCCTCAGGAAAGCAGCCAGCATAATCAAAGACCCTGCTGCCATCAAGCTTTTGAATGGTTCTACCACTTAGATCGTTGATATTTCTCCTCACCCTATCAGTAACTGCAACACCCTCTCCTTTCCTTCTCCCCTAATACTGTATGAATGGTATGTTTTATCTGTATAGCTCATGTAAAAGAATACTTTTCACTGTAGAAGCAGGAGCCATATCAAGCTGTGATGCATGTGACAATAATAAATCAATTCAATTCAATAATGGGTAAAGACTGGCTTTGAACCCGGCCTGTTTGACTGTGCACTGACAACCAATTTCTTCAATAGTGTGGCACGCCTAGACGTCCTGGCAGGGGGGAGGAAGGAAAATTGGTTCTCTGACCTCTGCTAATCTATCACGCAAAGAGGAAATACTTTCCGAACTCCATTTGATCCCTATTACAGTTAACAAAGAATAACTAAGAGTCATTGTCAAGCACTTTGTATCAAAAGCTGTCCAGCATTAGAGAGAAATCTTGTGACAAGGTTGAGTTATCTTTTGGCTTAAATTTATAAGGATAAAATGTTTTTCATACTCGCAAAAAGGATCTCCCCACTAGAATATAAAAATTGCACTTCAACATTGCAAAAAAATTCAGTGATTTTGAAATTTTATGTGACTTTTAAAAAAAATGTTCAAAGGATGGAAATATTGCCATCTGCTCATTAAATGAGCAGATGTAAAGTGTTTGAAAGTTCCGGATCTTTGATCAAGGAGCTTCCACGTTTTCTTCACAGTTCAGATAGGTTAAAAAGTGATAAACCCTCTATAAAAAGTTATTAGATATTCAACAGATATTAATGCACCTGGCCCTTCATTGCAACGTGCTGCTTGTCATGTACCAGAGTAGTAGCTCAGGAGTGAATGTCGAGAGCTTCACTAATGTTATCTGTGTCTTAAGAGCAGTTATTGCCACACTATCCTATTTCCAGGTACGTTTACTTTGATCATGTAGATCTGAAGGAAAATATTTTCTGGTAAACAAATTTAGAATGCTGGATCTAAGCATCGTGTTCCCAGTTTGCAAGATCAGAGCACATTCGCAAGTGTGCATGCTAATGACCCACAGTTTGCAGTCAGCAACAAAGTGGCAGCATTTGCTGCTGACCTCAAACAAAGCTGCCCACAAAGATCCAACAATTTCTGTGGTCTGGATTTCATCTTTGCCGATGTTAATTGCATTCTAACCTCGGCTTTACAGGATCTCCAGTGACCAGCAGTAGTGATTGCAATGAACAAGCATATTGAACAATTCCCACAGACAGTACACCCTGTGGAGGTGCAGTGAATCACTAACAGCAATTTCTGAATTTCTGCATGTACCTGCGCTTATACAGCTACCAAGCGTTGCAGTCAGTTTTATAGCATGATGATGGCAAATGGTGACATTTTTTGCCGTCATTATAAGCATGAAATCTGAGCTATTATGATGATGCAATATTATGTCACCTCACTGTCATCATGGGAAGGAAAACACAGCCGACCTGACCTTGACAGAGTGGGACATCTTGTGGCATGCACCATGATTCGAATTTTCCTGTACTCTTCCCTCGTAAAAGGGTTGTGTAATTCCCTGGAAGTGCAAGCTGGTAGTGTTGAGGGCAATGGAGCATCTGGGCCTCTGTTAACAATGCGACCATCAGTCTATCTCTTTCACCAATGAGGTTAAAGTATTCAAAGAAGAACAGTGAAGTGATAAAGAACAGGTATTAGATATTAAAGTCAAATCAGACACAGAAAGACCAATGAAGAGTAAAAGGAAAACGAATTACAAGAGAGCAATTGAAACAAAAAAGTGGAAAAAGCAGTTTTGCTCTCAATTATCTTTTGAGCATTGATTATACCAAATGTGTATAAAGAGAACGAAAAGAAAATAAAAAATTTAAGTTGTTCCACTTTGGACTAAAGAGATTGATTAATGAATATCAAATCATTGGAAAGATACTTATGTTTTTAATGATCATACTTATCATTCTGTTGCTGGTGCAATGGGCAATTAACGCTCAAATATGACAGAATTACAGAATTGTTACTGTGCAGGAGGAGGTCATTCAGCCCATCGTGTCTGAGCAACTCGTTATACCATTCGCCAACCTTCTTCCTATAACCTTGCATGTTCCTTTTTAGATAACTGTCTCATTTCCTTTTTAAATACTTTGAATCTGCCTCCGCCACATTCAGACAGTGTATTCCAAACCCTAATCACTTGCTGCATAAAAAACATTTCTCTTGATATCACTTTTGCTTTCTTTACTAATAGCTTTAAATCTGTGCCCTCTTGTTTAGAGCCTTTCCTGAGTGGAAACGGTTTCTCCCTCCTACTGTGCCCAGACCCCTTATGATTTTTAATCTCCATTCAAATCTCGTCACAACCTTCGCTAAGGAAAACAGCCAGACCAAATTTCTCTCATCTGCCTTCATAACTGAAGTTCCTTACCCCTGTAATTCTTTACTGTGTTTTCCCAAAGTGTGGCATCCAGAACTGGGTGCAATACCATCACTGGCACCAGACTCGTGACTTATACAACCTCCTTGCTCTTGTAGTTCGTCACTAGTAATAATTCCTAGGATACTGTATGTCTTAATAACTGCTGTCACAACCTGTCCTGCCCCCTTTAGAATTTGTCCTCACTATGTTGGAATTATGATCCAAGAGTAGTATTTAAATGTTAACTCCTGATCTGAGCATAAATATCCTTTCACTGCCAGCTTTGCTCTGTTGCTCAACAAACTATATCAGCATAGTGCCAAATTTCATCAGGAGACAGCAACGCATTTACAAGTGTAATCATTTGTGTCAAATGTATTTAAGTGTTTTCTGTTTGCACTGAATTGTTGAATGACTGATTTCCGTTGCCCTCAGTGAAAGATAAGCAAATTGACTTCTTTTCAAGTCAGTCATTTCTATAAATTCTGATCGAAAACCAAAAATTAACAACTTTTCCTGAGTTTCAAGTGCTCGAGCTCCATGGAGCAAAACCATCCAAATGCTTAACAATGTCTGTTAAGCTCACTGCACTCATGGCTCAGTAAATAACTACATCACTCATATGGCATTGTGTTGTATTATCAGCCTGGGAAAGTCTCATGTTTAGCCCTTTTGTTTCTGCTGTGTTTATGGACATTCTGCCTTTGAGACAGTACACTTGGTCCTGAACTAATGATGGGGGTGGGGGAGGCAAAGTCAAAGCAGCAATGCCTCCATTGCTGCCCCCCCCCGCCCGTTTTATCATTCATGTATATTACTAATTGGAGGACAGAATCAAAACATGTGTATTCTTTACAGAGGATACTAAATTGGGAGGCAGTAAATTGTGTGCATGGGAGGAGGAAGTTAAAAAGGAACACAGATACACAGATGAATGAACAAACAGAACAATGGCGGATAGAAACCGGTGTGGATGAAATGTAAGGTCATCCATTTTGGATCTGAGAAAGATGAGCTGGAACATTTTCTAGATGGTGAGAGACTAGGAACTGTAGTGGAGCAATGGACTTTAGGTAACGGTGTGCAGAAATCACCAAAGGCTGGTGCACAAACATACACAGAGTAAAATAAGGTGAAAATATGATGATTCAGTTATGCAGAACTTTGGTCAGACCCCATCTGAAGTACTGCATTCAACACTGAACATAGAATCTCAGGATAGATGTATTGGCCAAAATATCCCAGGTTCCCAAGCAGCGAGATCAGAAGATCCCACCGTTAGCCACAATCAGGCTGCCCCAAAACACATCGCAGAGATGCATGGAAAATCCCTCCCATTGTCTTGGAAGGAATACAGTCAAGTTCACCAGAGTGATACCAGGTCTTGAAGAGTTAAATGACAAAGACAGATTGCGTAAGTTTGGTTCATAGTCCCTTGAGTTTTGGAGTTGAGGTGGGATTTAATTGTGATATTTAAAATTACCAAGTAGAGTGGATAGGGAGAAACCACTTCCTGTGGTACAAGGGTGGCATCATTTTAAATAAGAGGAAGGCCATTTAGAAGTTAAATCAATAAGCAGTTTTTCACAAAAAAATTGAAAATTGCTACACCAAAACATTGTGGATGCTGAGATAATTTAAAAATTTAATGATTTAAGTTGGGGAAGGCTATCAGGGGATGTGGATCAAAGCTGGGCAACTAGAGCTTTGGCATTGATCAGTTAGTATCTCATTGAAGGGAAAAGGAGTAGGCCATCTAGCCCCTCGAGCCTGCTCTGCCATTCAGAAAGATCAGGGCTGATCCTTTCATCGACTCTGCTCTACTTATCTGCCTGCTCATCGTAGCCTTTAATTCCTGTAAGAACATAACATCAGAACACTAACTGAAGATAAGAGCTGAATGGTTGACTCATGTTCCAATTTAACATTTCCTCACCTTGTTTGCTGCAATATAATGGTGAACATGTCATTATTATTAGGGTCCCAGACCAGAACCCCAAATTACATTTGGACACCAGATTAAACTCCAACATTTTTTCGATTTTGGCATAAATGTAAGGAAAGAATATTTCCATCCAGGAATGATTCCATTGACAAATTGGAGATTGTTTATACTAAAATAAATGTTATTTAATAACACAGTTTAAACATGGTTCTTACAAATGAAGCAATTTAACTATTAACAGTCAAACAATATTTAAAAGTGCAAAGGAAACAACTTTAATTTCTAACTTATTACGGTTTCGTTCCAAATCAGCAATATTCCTTTTATAGGCTTAAGTGCCACTTTAAATACAGTTAACAACTATATATATTTGCTATAATGAGTGTAGACAGCTTTCAGAGAGAGAAAATGTGTTTGAGTAGCTTAGAGAACTGTGCCTTCAAACAAGTCCCAGCCAGAACTGAAACTGTCGTACCTCCTACAGACATAGCTTCCCTCAGTAACCACATTGTCACATGACCCTGTCGATAACCTAATCGAAAGCCCCAGGGGAAATCTTCTATAAACAAAAATGCATTGGCTCTATCCTAAGTAAACACTGCATCACTAAAATGAGTAATTATACTGGCTCTCCGAGCATCTGAGCTGAATGTTTTCCAAACTCACCAGCTATCTGTCGAATAAAACTGAATTTTTAAACATTCCTCTTAAACATAAAAAAAATCCAAATCAATTAAGAACATAAGAACAAAAGAAATAGGAGCAGGAGTAGGCCATCTAGCCCTTCGAGCCTGCCCCGCCATTCAATAAGATCATGGCTGATCTGTCGTGGCTCAGTTTGACATTCCCGCCCTCTCCCCATAACCCTTAATCCCCTTGCCTATCAAAAACCTATCAACCCGCGTCTTAAAAATATTGAGCGAGGCAGCCTCCACCACTTCAACGGGCAGAGAATTCCAGAGATTCACCACCCTTTGAGTGAAGAAGTTCCTCCTCAACTCCGTTCTAAACCGCCCCCCCTTTATCCTGAGGCTGTGCCCTCTAGTCCTACTGTCCTTTCTGATGGGGAAGAGCTTCTCCACCTCTATCCTTCTCCACCTCTATCCTATCCATCCCATTCAACATCTTATCTCAGTGAGATCTCGCCTCATTCTTCTAAACTCTAACGAGTACAAGCCTAGTTTATTCAGCCTCTCCTCATAGTTCAACCCCCTCAACTCCGGAATCAGCTTAGTTATCCTCCTCTGCACTCCCTCCAAGGCCAAAATATCCTTGCGTAAGTGCAGCGACCAAAACTGCACACAGTATTCCAGCTGCGGCCTCACCAGTGCCCTATACAGCCGCAGCAAGACCTCCCTACTTTTATATTCAATCCCCCTCGCTATGAAGGCCAGCATCCCATTCGCCTTCCTGACCACCTGCTGCACCTGCAGGCTGGGCTTTTGCGACTCATGCACAAGGACTCCGAGGTCCCTCTGCACTGTCGCATGCTGCAGTTTTTTGCCACGCAAGTAATAGCCCTTCCTACCATTATTACTACCAAAGTGGACAACCTCACATTTGCCAACATTAAATTCCATTTGCCAGTTCCTGGCCCATTCGCCCAGCCTATCTAGATCCTTCTGCAGACTCTCCACACCCTCCGCACAATTTGCCGTTCCACCAATCTTGGTGTCATCAGCAAATTTCGACACCATACACTCGGTTCCCTCCTCCAGATCATCTATATAAATGGTGAATAGCTGAGGCCCCAGCACCGACCCCTGGGGCGCTCCACTAGTCACCAACCGTCAATCCGAATAGCACCCATTGACCCCCACTCTCTGCCTCCTATTTGACAGCCAATCCTCTATCCACGCTAACACCCTACCCCCAACTCCATGCCCCCTGACCTTCTGCAATAACCTCTTGTGAGGCACCTTGTCAAACGCCTTCTGAAAATCAAGAAAGACCACATCCACCGGCTCTCCTCTATCCACCGCCCTAGACACATCCTCATAGAACTCCAATAAATTCGTCAGACACGACCTCCCCGTAACGAAACCGTGTTGCGTCTGCTCTACCAAACAGTTCTCCTCAAGATGCCTCGCTATTTTCTTCTTGATCACGGATTCTAACATTTTACCTACAACAGACGTTAAACTAACCGGCCTATAATTCCCCACCTTTTGCTTGCCACCCTTAAACAACAGCGTAACATTAGCTGTTTTCCAATCTTCCGGTACTTCCCCGGAATCCAGCGACGTTTGGAAAATAATCACCAAGGCATCCACTATTACCTCCGCCATTTCCTTCAGAACCCTTGGATGCATTCCATCTGGTCCTGGGGACTTATCCACAATCTGCCCCTCCAGTCTGTCGAGCACCGCCTCTCTAGTAACAATAATGTCATTCAGGCCCTCCACTCCTACCATCTTTCCATCGCTAACACCTGGCAAATTATTCACGTCCTCCTCCGTGAAGACCGAAACAAAAAAGTTATTCAGGGCCTCAGCCATTTCCCCATCCCCTACCATTAAGTCCCCCCTCTCATCCTCTAAGGGTCCAACGTTCACCCTAGCCAGCCTCTTCCTTTTTATGTATTTATAAAAACTCTTGCTATCGTTTTTTATATTAAGCGCTAGCCCAGCTTCATAGTTTATCCTACCCTTCTTTATCAATTTCTTTGTCATTCTTTGTTGACATTTAAACCTCTCCCAATCCTCTTCTCGCCCACTACTTAGCTACTCTAAACGCATCCGCTTTTAATTTAACACTTTCCTTCACCTCCTTCGTTATCCACGGCTGATTACCTCTCCTCATCTGATACTTTTTAACCATCGGAATAAATTTCTGCTGAGCACCAAGAAAGATCTCCTTAAAGATCCTCCACTGTTCCTCAGTAGACCTACCTTCCAACACTCTCCCCCAATCAACATTCGCCAATTCCTCTCTCATCCTACCATACTCCCCTCTGTTCAAGCAAAGGACACATGTCCGGGAGCCCACTTTCTCCTCCTCCGTCTGCATCAGAAACTCCACCATACAATGATCACTCTTCCCAAGAGGGATCCTTCGCCACAAGGTCCCTAATTCTACCTGCCTCATTACATAATACCAGATCCAAGATAGCTCGCTCCCTCGTCGGCTCCAACGCACACTGTTCGAGGAAACCATCCCGGCAGCATTGCAGGAACTCCTCCTCAAGCCCACCGCTTCCTACATGGGTCGACCAATCAATATGTAGATTGAAATCCCCCATAATTATCGCCGTTCCATTTCTGCACGCCGCATTTATTTGCGCGTTAACAGCCCGCCCCACCTCCAGATCATTATTTGGGGGCCTATAAACGACACCCACTAGCGTCTTCCTCCCTCTGCTGTTCCTAATCTCCACCCACAACGATTCCACGTTCTGCTCTTTGGTTCCTATATCATCCCTTACTACCACCTTGATGCTATCCTTAATCAGCAGAGCTATGCCCCCCCCTTTTTCCTCCTTCCAATCCTTCCTAAACACTTGATACCCCTGGACATTCAGCTCCCAGTCCCTGTCACCTTGCAGCCACGTCTCTGTAATGGCCACCAGATCATATCCATTTGTGCTGATCTGCGCCACCAGCTCATCCACTTTATTCCGAATGCTTCATGCATTCAGATAAAGTGCCTTCATCCCAGCCTTCACCTGTACCCTATTTGCAGGAACGCCACCAACCATACTCACGCCCCCTACCCCTTTTATTATTGGGACATGCTTGGCCTCCCCCCTTACCTGCACCCTCTGTTTTACTTTAGGGCCCGTAATGTCACCTACCCTTGCGCGCATGCACCACACACACACACACACACACACACACACACACACACACACACACACACACACACACACACACAGGATTAGCCAGGACTCTGGTCCCAGCACGGTTCAGACCCACCCCATCCCACCTGAACAGGTCCCACCTACCCCAATACTGATGCCAATGCCCCATAAATTCAAACCCATTCCTGGGCCACCCATTCACTTCCTTAATCTTATCAACCCTACACCCGTCTGCACTCGGTTCAGGCAGTAGTCTGGAGATAACCACCTTGTCGGTTCTACTTTTTAATTCCATTCCCAGCTTTTCAAACTCCCTCCCCAGATCCTCAGTTTGCATTTTGCCCACGTCATTGGCACCCACATGTACTACAACAACCGGATTCCCACCCTCCCACTCCAGGTTCCTCTGCAGCCCAGATGTGACATCCTGGACCCGAGCACCAGGCAGACAACACACCCTTCTGTGCACTTTGTCATTGTGACAAAGGACAGTGTCAATACCCTTAACCACACTATCCCCAATTACTACTACGTTCCTTTTCACCTTCTCTTTGCCTATGACCTGTGTCTGCATCACTGTACCGTGTGCAGTTTGCTCACCAAGCTCACCGCCTCGTTCTCGTCCAGACTGGAAGCAAGAACCTCAAACCTGTTATGCAGATTGAGAGGCTGAGGCATTTGGTCCCCACCCTCCTTCCTCCAGTCTCCACCCTCCTCTTCCTGACCCTTAGAGTTAGCCAGTCTGGGGGGGTGGATGCCTCTTGCACCCCATTATCACTGGCACCCTCCCTCCCCCTGATGAGCCTCAGTGTCTGTAGCTCAGAGGCCAGCTCATCTACTTTGAGCTGGAGCTCCTCCAGCAACCAACACTTACTGCAGACATGGTCACTGGGAAGGACCCTGGGGTCCGCCAGCTCCCACATCATACAGAAACAGCACATCACATGCCCCTCCATTGTACCCTGTAGTAATATTGAACGAATGTAACACAAACTTACCTGGCCCTTTTCTCCCTAGCCCTTTGAACCTAAGCCCTAGTATCTCACTCTGCTTCCCTCTCACTCCGCTGCCCGCTCCAACACTGCCCGCTGTCTACACCAGGCCTCCTTTTAAATCTGGCGCTGTTTAAAAGCCTGCTTACCCACAAATCTCTGCTCTCCACTCCCTTTGAATTCTTAAAGCGTTAAATACAAAAAGCCCACGAAAATGCTTTTAAATAATTTAAACAGTTCTACAAGGTAAGTTCTAATTACACACTATAAAGCCCACGAAAAAGCTTTAAACTTATTTGAACAGGTTTGAAACAGGTCATTTCTCACCTGACTCTCTGCTCCTTCACTCGCCTGCTCCAGCAAACAATGGAAGACACAACTATCTCCACATTACGCATCACTTTTATGCTCACTAACCTATAATGACTCCTGATTCACTAAGTGTCAATTTTGAAATGTTGGTTCTTATTATATCCCTCCATGGCCTCATTCTACTCTATCTCTGTATACCTTCATCCAACTCCCTTTTGAGATCTCTGCATTTATCCAAATCTGACCTCTTGCATTCCCCAATTTTTTTTTATCATTCCACCATTGACAGCTGTGTTCTCAACTGCTTAAGCTCTAGAATTTCTTCCCTCAATCTCTTTACCTTATTCTCTTCCTTTGAAGTGCTTCTTAAAACACCTTTTAGACCACAGTTTTGGTCATTTACTCTCAAACTATCTAATGTTGCTCAGTTTTTTGAAATGTTTTAATACGTTAAAGGCACTATTTAAATGGAACTTGTTGTTGACTTGTGGATATTTATTCCAAAACGAGGAGCACCTGCTAATATTTTCTCTCATGGCTATATATCATTCTCTAATGTAATTGGGAATTATGTTTGGATGAAGTGGCACACAAATGCAATAGTTCTTCCTTGTATTCTTAATAGACACATGAAAAATCACTTTAAAGCACCTTATTTTTATGTATCAATTTTACTTTATAGAATTGGAATGATCTGAGCACAAAAAACAGCTTTGATTTATTTCCACAGATGTCATCTGTCACTTGAGCATTGTAGTACTCCTACTGCAGAGGTACTTCTGTGACTCTTACCTGCAGGGTTAGGAATTATACTTTGATATAGTCCCATAGCTCAGAAACAGCTGTGTTTTACATTACAAAATGTTTGTTACATCAGGGCAAATTCATCATAATCTGCATCTCAATAAACCTCCATTCATTTCATGTCAGTTCACAAAAGGATTTGAATCTATACATAATCAGTTCAGAATGTTGGATTTGCAATAACAACAGGCATTTATATAGCACCTTTAATATACAAGTACTTTCCAAAGTCCTTCACTTTATCAGGCATTATCAGTTTGACACTGAGCTGGGATATTAGGTCAAGTGACCACAAGCTTTGACAAAGAGGCAGTTGTTAAGGAGCAACTTAGAGGTGGCGGGGAGAATGAGTGAAGAGAAATATAAAAAGATTTAGGGAAGGAGTTTCAGAACTTAAGGCAGTTGAATGCACAGCTGTCAATGGTAAACCTAAGGAAATTTAAGGTCCCGAAGAAGCTAGAATTGGAGATAATTGGAGAATTTTAGAGGTGGGGAAGGCTGAGACTATGGGGAGACTTGAACAAAAGAATGATAATTTTAAAATCAACATGTAGCTGCATAGAAATTTGGAAGAAATTTCTTTATACTCAGAGTAGCTAGAATGTGAAACTCAGCAACAAGGCACAATTCAAGTGAATAGCATAGCAACATTTCAGTGGAAAGCTAGGTAGACAGCAGGAAGATGAAAGGGTTTGCTGATAGGATTAGATGAAGAGGAGTGGAAGCCTGTTCCTGTGGAGCAATTGATTGTGCACCAGTTGGGCCAAACGACCTGCTCCTGTGTGTTGTTTTGATGTGTTACTTATTGAACTAATAAACTACAAAGACTGGAGATACTCAAAACATAGTTTTAGCCATGTTATTCCCCCATTTTGGGCCACGTATCACGTGCAGTCTGAGGTCATAGCCTGACAAGTGAGCCTGTTGTCCCTCATTGTCAGACTGAAACTGATCTGGGTAAACCTCTGGCCCATTTTCACTTTGGCAGAGCTGGCATCTAACCTTGTGGGTGGGATTTTCCACCCCCCCCCCCCCCCCCATCCACATGTTCTCTAGCAGGAGAGGCAACTTGCCAATGACCAGCAGGATCTTTGGGTGGTCAGTGTCTATGGCGTTTTGTGTGGTTCGCTGCTCCCACTGCTGGGGAACCCATCACAGGCAGAGTTGCTGTGGTGGGTCCAGGAGACCTTACAGGCAGGAAGGGCTGGAAAATTCCACCCAATGTATATCTATGTTAAGAAAGCCCACCAACGGCTCTACTTTCTCAAAGATTAAGGAAATTTGGCATGTCAGCCGTGATTCTCACCAACATTTACAGATGTACCACAGAAAGCATTCTTCCTTGTTGCATCACAGGTTGGTATGAGTGTCAATGGACTTCCTGCTGCCTCAGCAAAGCAGCCAGCATAATTAAGGACCCCATGCACCCCAGACATTCTCTCTTCCACCACCTTCCATTGGGAAAAAGATACAAAAGTCTGAGGACATGTTCCAGCTGACACAAGAACAGCTTCTTTCCTGCTGTTGTCAGACTTTTGAATGGACTTACCTTTAATTAAGTTGATCATTCACTGCACCCAGCTATGACTGTAACACTACATTCTGCACTCTCTTGTTTCCTTCTCTATGAACCATATGCTTTGTCTGTATAGCATGCAAGAAACAATACTTTTCACTATGTTAATACATGTGACAATAATAAATCAAATCTTAATCAAATGGCAGCATAAGGTAGGATTGGAAACTCAGCATGTGTAAATTACATTGGTGACCAATCTGTGAGTATTTCATTGCTGCTCTGACATTGTGTGATTGTGCATCATTATTTTACATCTATATTTAAATGAAATTAAAATGATGATGTAGAAAGTGTAATGATTAGAAAATAGGAACTTTGAAAAGTTAGAGTATCATAAGAGAAGCATTTTAACTGTCAAAATTATAGTGCAAATTAGGCTTGCTTTATTAAATACTTGTGCTTCTTCAGCCAGGCACTAAATAGATGAAATTAATCATTACGTGAGGTTTCACCAAGACAATTGGTGTTCCAACGCAAAATACCTGTTTTTGTCCAGTCAGCCGTCTGAACTGAGAATGCACTTCTTTTTAGTCTAAGGTGGTGTAAAAATCCAACTGAAGCATTAATAACCTGCACAGTTCTTGAGGATGTTTAGAAAGATTGTGTAAGTGGTAATTGAATGGTGGTTACAGGCTATCCCATATTTGTGGCAAACTCGATTTCTGGAATGCCAACCTTGATTGAGCGTTGCTGTCAAATCTAAATGATCACCTTAAGCAAATGAAATTTCTTTTCATTTCTTCGCTCAACTTTTGCTGAGCTCACTGTCAAGCCTTGGAACTAATGCTGCATTAAGTACTGTCTCAAATACTGCCCCAGCTCAACACAGGATCGAGTGAATGCACTTCAAATGGGTCGTAACTAAAGATCATAATATGATGTATGGTTGGCTACAAAGACAAAATAGTTTCACCAAATGCTTAATGCATAGGAGTTAGAACCCTGTAAGCTGTAATATGTTCCTCTGTCAGAATGGTATACATACGTTATTGGATGTCTGTACACAATGAGCAACATGCCAGGGTGTTTGTTTATTTCCCATTCACTTTGCAGAATTCTGCAGTAAAAATGTATTTTTTCCAATTTGCACATTAGAACAGCCTCTAGTTTAACACCTGCTTTGAGGGAGAAACCGATTTGCTCGATTGCCAGATTAGCTGTGAGAAAATGGCCTGGAGGGAGAGAGAGAGAGAAATCATTGTCTTCTGTCAGTTTGCATGTGAATAATTATCTGCAGTTTATCCTGTACTTGCTGATAGTGCTATGAGTATTCTTTATGCACACCCGCACATCCTGCAATCAGGTTCCCACTGATGGGGACTTGGTATAGAAAGAAGAATATGAATTCCGCAACCCCTTTTTAAAATGCAGCTGCAGCCCCACAGTCTACCCTCTCCGGTGAACATAAAGACCCCATGGTATTGTTTAGAAATAGAGCAGGAGCGTATGGCTGGTATCTTGGCCAAACTTTAGCCCTCAACCAACGTCATAGAAACAGGTGACCGAGCCATTATTATCTTTCTTCTGATGCAACCTTGATGTGCACCAATTGGTTGCTGTTTCCTACATTCAAGCAGTGACTGCAGCTGAAACAAGGACATAAAGTCCAGATTTGTACTGGCATGGCACTTTATCACATCATCCAAACTTGTTGAAATATCTCACAATGAACTCCTTCTGGAATGCAGTGATTGTTAGGGAGGGGAAAGATGTTGGAACAGCAGGAGAAAGAGGAACGGATGGTAGCATGAGAGAAAGCAATGCTGGCGAAGGAGATTTAACCTTAAGAGTCAGCGAAGCCAGAGACAACATGAGTGAAAATCTGCCACAGCAAGGAAAGGAATCACACAGAGAATTAATACAAACAGAATGTCATGACAAAATCAATATGGAATTACTCCCACGAATTATAGTGTGTGCCTGGGAATGGGTGAGTGCTGGTTACAGATGATTTCAATTATTCTGAATTAAGGTGCATGGACCACTCAGAAGGGAATAGTAAATTCATGGATCTTGTGCAGGACAGTTTCTTGTCACAGCATAAAGCTCTTGTAATTGATGTCAAGGCCATGCTTGACTTTGTATTCATTAGTGAGCCTGGGATGATAAATAATCGGGACATTGTGAGCGCCATTGTAGCAGCAATCATAGTGTCAGTGGAATTTCACATGGGACAGGCTGGGATATGGGATAACAGAACCAGTAGAGCAGGTTTCAGATACATTCGCCCGAAAGCTACAAGGGAGGACCCCAAAGAGGATAAATTGGTTGAAAAAGTCAGAGAAAAATGGATAGTTTCCAAGGATAAACCACACAATAGATGAATTGGAAGGGTATGGTATAGAAGGAGGAGGAATGGTAATAAGATGCATTCCTCAAGTGGCTGAGCTTGGCGATTTAAGTGCCCACTTGGATAAATTGAACTTTAACATCATCTCAAGAACATAGGGAAGGTGTAAGTCCTGCAAAAGTAAGTTGATTGGACATTGTGAGAAATAGTAATGTTCCTTAGATGTAAGATGAGCGAAGCTAACGTCAAAGCTGAATTTTCAGATTTCTTAATCGGTGGTCACGATTGAAGGATTGTCAGTGGTCCCAATGTCAGGGCCATGTTTTCATTAACTGTTTACACAAGATACTAATGAGGAGCAGTAAATTATTGTTCACCAGGACGAAACCCTGGTCTTTACTTTCTTAGACCTAGGTTCATACCCTGACCTGATTGACTTAACCAGGTTACAACTCAAACAGCCTGATAGGAAAGAAAATGGGCTAATCTTGGCTGTGATTGGCAACTTAGTTTCAGTAAATTGATATTTCACTCATAAAAACAAGAGTGGGCCATCAGTCTGCACAAGCTGGTTCTGCTATTCAGTGAGATTGTGGCTGATCTGTAGGCTAACGTGTCCCATGTCCTTTAATACCTGCAGTTAACAGAAATCTATTTAAAATTAAGGGTATCCAAAGGGCTGGCTAGTGTGGAAAATTATTCCATTCCCCAGCACTGCATCTCCCACTTTTAGATTTGAAATATTTCCCTCTTTTCTCCATCTGTAGAAAAATGTGAATGTAGGATGAAAGAGAAAGGGGTTGAAAATGAACTCGGGGCGGGAGAAAACCCTTTGGCTCTTTGAGCCTCCTTCCCTGCTCAATAAGATCATGGCTAATCTGACAGTAGCCTCCTGATTTGATTTAATTTATTATTGTCACATCTATTGGCACACAGTGAAAAGTATTGTTTCTTGCACACTATACAGACAAAGCGTATGGTTCATAGAGAAGGAAACCAGAGAGTGCAGAATGTAATGTTACTGTCATAGCTAGGGTTTAAAAAAAGATCAATTTAATGTAAAGTAGTCTATTCAAAAATCCGATGTCAGCAGCGAAGAAGCTGTTCTTGAGTCTGTTGGTACGTGATGACTTCAGACTTTTGTATCTCTTTCCCAACGGACGAAGATGGAAGAGAGTGCCTGAGGTGCGGGGAGTCCTTAATCATGCTGGCTGCTTTGCCGAGGCAGCAGAAATGTAGATAGTGCCAATGGATGGAGGAGCTTATTTGCCTACCTGCCTACCCAATGCGAACAAATGACTCAGAACTTTTGGGTAATGAGACTGCATCAATGGCAAGGCATCCATCTGCTCAGATCCTGAATCATGAAACCATGGGCTCAAATTCCACTCAAGACATCAGCCAGAATCTGGACTGACTGTTCAATGCACTGCTAAGGACACACTGTACTGTGAGAGGATGCATCTGCCTTATCTCATGGGCGTAAAAAATATCATGCATCATTTGACGAAGAGTAGACAAGTTCTTCCAGGATCTCGCCAATATTTATCCCTCAGACACAACAGATTATTTACACATTTCAGTCTCAATACAGTGTGAGACCTTGCTGTGTGAAAATTAGTTATTCCATGTCCCTACAACAAATGCTCTGCTCCAAAAGTACCTCATTGACTGTGAAACACTTTCACAAGGGTATCTGGAGATCCTGTTTTTGGGAAGGGTGAATCATGTGATGTAAACTTGTTTCTGGGGTGACAGACTGATGTTCTTAAAATTCGCCATTCCTTTTAAATGCCATTATCCCGAAAACTGCCACGCGAATGTCTTGCAGCCAATGCATTAAACCAACTCAAATAAGCTGCATCTTGGGTATTGCACTTTTGTGGGAAAAATTATTTTTATATAAAAAAAACACAATTACACTTGATTCTTTTTTGTTGAAAAGAGCTAGAAGGATTCATCTCCCCAGGAGCGACTTTCTAGTTGAAATTCAGTTTTTGAATAGTTTAAATGGATAGGTACAATTTGTAGTTATTCCATAAATAATTCAGAGCTTGCTTATATGCTGAGGAACTTCGGATGTCTTTCACATTACACTGGAACATTTTGTCTTGTTAAAGCTTGCAACAAATAACCACTATTGTATACTTTCTATTTCCCTCAACTTTTACACAGAAGTCTTTTACAAGCTATTAGTGTCATGTTGCAATAGATGAATACCTGCAGAACCAAAGTGTACCTCAACCAGCTCTTTAAATTTACTTCTAAGCCATTTGATCTCACCATTAAGATATTCCTCCACAGTGTGTGGGGAATAGAAAATACGGGCACAAAATGAATTGAATGTAAAATACCCATTCAGCATTTAAATTCCACGTTGTAGCTTCACTCACGATCTCCAGGCAACACCTAATCAAGGTATAGCTGTGCTAATGCATTTCTGTTGAGGATGAAATTAATATCTGGGGATGCTGGAAGAGAGACTGCTGGGTGTTTGTGGACAAAATCTTCATCTGTGGCAGCACAGGTTAGCAAGGATTATTGCTTGGACCTCAAGTATTTACACTCTATTTCAATTATGTAGATGATGAACCAAGTGAATTATATCCAGATCTGCTGATCGGAAAGTAAGCTGTGAGGTGGACATAGAGGTACAGATGGATAAGGATCGATTCAGCCTCAAGGCAAGAAAGAGGCACATGAAGTATAATGTAGGAAAGTGGGAAATTATTCACTTTGAAGAATGAAAATCACAGTATTTTTAAAAGAAGAAACACTTATAACTGTTGTTATTTGGAGGGATTTGGCTGCCTTTGTACTCAATCGCAGAAAATTAGCATACAGGTACAACCAAGCAACTGGGAAAACAATTGGTGTGTTAGTCTTTATTTCAAGAGAGTTGTAGCTTCAGAGTAAGGAAGTCAGCAGTTGTATAGTATTTTGATGAGACCACATCTGGGGTATCTTGGTGGCAGTGTAGTTAGCATTGCTGCTTCACAGTACCAGGGACCTGAGTTCAATTCCCGGCTTGGATCACTGTCTCTGCAGAGTCTGCATGTTCTCCCCTTGTCTGCGTGGGTTTCTTCCGGCTTCTTCCCACAGTCCGAAAAATGTGCTGGTTAGGTGCATTGGCCATGTTAAATTCTCCCTCAGTGTACCCAAACACTGAGTGTGGCGACTCGGATTTTCACAGTAACTTCATTGCAGTGCTAATGTAAGCCTACTTGTGGCAATAAAAATAAAATTTAACAATATCTGGAGTACTGTATATGATGTGGATATGCCGGCATTGGACTGGGGTAAACACAGTAAAAAGCCTGACAACACCAGGTTTAAGTCCAATCGATTTATTTGATAGTAAACTCACAAGCTTTCGGGGTTTGTCCCTTCGTCAGCTGAATGGAGTGTTCTGGCCTCAGACAGAGCACATAAAGCACAGACAGTTTACAGATTACTGATTAGAATGTGAATCTTTACACCTAACCTGCTGTTCAAGTCCTAAAGTGGCCGATAATGTGAGTGGAAGGAGCACTGATCACAGGTTAAAGAGATGTGTATTGTCTCCAGACATTACAGTAAGAGAGGTTTTGCAAACCCAGGCAAGTCACGGGGGTTACAGATAGTGCGACATGAACCCAAGATCCCTGTTGAGACTGTTCTCGTGTGCGGAACTTGGCTATCAGTCCCTGCTCAGCGACTCTGCGCTGCCGTGTGTCGTGAAGGCCGCCTTGGAGAGTGCTTACCCGAAGGTCAGAGGCTGAATGCTCATGACCACTGAAGTGTTCGCCAACAGGAAGGAAACAGTCTTGCCTGGTGATTGTCGAGCGATGTTCATTCATCCGTTGTCGTAGCGTCTGCATGGTCTCCCCAACGTACCATGCTTCGGGACATCCTTTCTTGCAATGTATCAGGTAGACAACGTTGGCCGAGTTGCAAGAGTATTTACCGTGTAGCTGGTGGATGGTATTCTCACGTGTGATGATGTCATCCATGTCGATGACCCGGCATGTCTTGCAGAGGTTGCTGTGGCAGGGTTGTGTGGTATTGTGGTCACTGTTCTCCTGAAGCCTGGGTAGTTTGCTGCGAACAATGGTCTGTTTGAAGTTGCATGGTTGTCTGAAAGCAAGAAGAGGTGTTGTGGGGATGGCCCTGGCGAGATGTTTGTCTTCATCAATGATATGTTGAAGACTCCGGAGAAGATGTCGTAGCTTCTCCGCTCCGGGGAAGTACTGGACGACGAAGGGTACTCTGTCCACCGTGTCCCGTGTTTGTCTTCTGAGGAGATCGGTGCGTTTTTTTGCTGTGGCGCATCGGAACTGTCGATCTATGAGTCGTGCGCTATATCCTGCTCTTATGAGGGCATCTTTCAGCGTCTGGAGATGTCTGTCATGATCCTCCTCATCTGAGCAAATCCTGTGCATACGGATGGCTTCTTTAACATGTTTAGGTTGGAAGCTGGAGAAGTGGAGCATTGTGAGATTGTCTGTGGGCTTGCGGTACAGTGAGGTGCTAAGGTGACCGTCCTTGATGGAGATGCGTGTGTCCAAGGATGCACCTGATTCTGGGGAATAATCCATGGAGAGTCTGATGGTGGGATGGAACTTGTTGATATCATCATATAGTTGTTTCAGTGATTGTTCACCATGAGGCCAAAGGAAGAAAATGTCATTGATGTATCTAGTGTATAGCATCGGTTGAAGATTCTGTGCGGTGAAGAAGTCTTGTTTGAACCTGTGCATGAAGATGTTGGCATATTGAGGTGCGAATTTGGTCCCCATGGCTGTTCTGTGTGTCTGGATGAAAAACTGGTTGTTGAAGGTGAAGACATTGTGGTCCAGGATAAAGCAGATGAGATGTAAAATTGCATCTGGAAACTGGCAGTTGTCGGCATTGAGTACTGAGGCAGTCGCAGCAATGCCATCATTGTGGGTGATGTTAGTGTAGAGCGCTGAGACATCCATTGTGACGAGGAGTGTCCCTGGTTCAACTGCTCCATGTCTGCTAAGTTTCTGTAGGAAGTCCATAGTGTCGCGACAAAAGCTGGGGGTTCTTTGTATGATGGGTTTCAGGATGCCCTCAACGTAGCTGGAGAGGTTCTCACACAGAGTCCCATTGCCTGATATGATGGGACGGCCAGGCGTGTTTGCCTTATCTATCTTTGGGAGGCAGTAGAGATCTCCAACGTGGGGAGTACGTGGAATGAGAGCACGTAAACTGTCTGTGCTTTATATGCTCCGACTGAGGCTAGAACTCTCCATTCACCTGACAAAGGGACAAACCCTGAAAGCTTGTGAGTTTACTATCAAATAAATCGGTTAGACTTGAACCTGGTGTTGTCAGACTTTGTACTGTATATGGACAGTGTTGGTCTCCTTACCTAAAGAAGGATATGCTTGTCTTAGAGGGAGCGCAGCAAAGGTTTATGAGACTAATTCCTGTCATGAGAGGATTGTCTTTTGCGGCGAGATTGAATAGAATGGACATTCTTTGGCATTCAGAAGATTAGAAGGTGATTTCACTGAAACATCAAATTCATAGGACAAATTGTGAAAGGCTCTCTTCTCTGTCGAGGGAGGGTAGAGCTCAGGGTCATAGTCTCAGAATAAGTGTTTGGAACTGAGATGAGGACTGTGATTCTTTGGAATTCTCTACTCCAGAGGGCCAAAGATGACCAATCAATGACGACATTCCTGACTTAGGTGATGAATCTTGGGGCACGATGGGAATCAAAGGAAATGGTAATAAGGGTGGGAAAGTGCATTGATTTATAAGTTCAGTCATGATCTAATTGTACAACAGAGCAGGCTTAATGAGCAATATGGCTTACCCCGCCACTATTTCTGATGTCCTTAAAGTAGTTAATAAAGTATATGGAATCCTGGACTTTCTAAGTAGAGACCTAGGGGACAAAAGCCATGAAGTTATGCTAATGCTATACAAACTTAGTTTATTCCTAGCTAAAGTATGTGTTCATTGTGGGAGTTTCACTTTAGAAAGGCTGTGAAGCTTTTGGAGAGACTGCAGAAGATGTTTCCAGGCAGGTGGGATTGCAGTTATATTGATAGACTGGAGAAGCTGGGCTTGTTCTTCTCTCAGCAGAGAATGTAAAGAGGAGATTTGCAGTTTAAAATCATGAAGGATTCAGATAGAGTAAGCAAGAATAAAAATGGCTAAAGTGTCAATAATCAGAGGGCACAGATATAAGGTGATTGGCAAAAGAACCAGAGGCAGCATGAGGTTAAATCCTCTTTATGGGGCAAGTGGTTAGGATTCTGAATGCACTACCTGGCAGGATGGTGGACATAGATTAATTCATGGCCTTCAAAAGAGAACTTGATCATTACTTGAAAGTGAACACTGGCAGAAGAGATTCACTAGATTGATTCCAGAGTTGAGGAGGTTGGCTTATGAAGAGAGAATGAGTTGACTGAGACGATACTCATTGGAATTTAGAACGGGGAGGGTGGTGGAGAGGAGGAGGAGGAGGAGATCTTATAGAAACATATAAAATTATGAAAGGAATAGATAAGATAGAAGCAGAGAGGTTTCTACTATTGGGTGAAACTAGAACTAGGGGGTATAGCCTCAAAACAAGGGATGGCAAATTAAGGCTGAGTAGAGAAGGAACTTTCTCACACAAAGGGTTGTGAATCTGTAGAGTTCCATACCCAGTGAAGCAGTTGAGGCTACCTTGTTGAATGTTTTGAAGGCAAAGAGGGACAGATTTTTGATTAGTAAAGAAATTAATGGTTATGATGTACGGGTGGGTAAGTGGAGCTGAATCTATGAAAACATCAGCCATGATCTTATTGAATGGCGGAGCAGGCTCGAGGGGCCAATGGGCCTACTCCTGCTCCTAGTCCTTATGTTCTTAACAAAACTGTAGGGATATAGTGAAAGTGCAGAGGACTGTGACTCACTAGATTGATCTTTGAAAGATTTCATAGAATCATAGAATCCCTACAGTGCAAAAGAAAGCCATTCAGCCCATCAAACCTGCACTGATAACGATCCCACCTAGGCCCTATCCCCATAACCTCACATGTTTAACCTGCTAATCCCCCTGACACTAATGGAGAATTTAGCACGGCCAATCTACCTAACCCGCACATCTTTGGACTGAGGAAGCCAGAGCACCTGGAGGAAACCCACGCAGACATGGGGAGAACAAACGAGCTCCATACAGACAGTGACCCAAGCCAGGAATCAAACCCGGGTCGCTGATGCTGTGAGGCAACAGTGCTAACCACTGTGCCACCCACTGATGGGCTGAATGTCATCCTCTGATTTGATGCGCCTGGTCCATTTTTACTTCCTTCCTAATTTTCTTTCTATCCCTCCTGAAATCAGTGCCTCACATTGAGATTCCAATTCCAGGTGCAGCAGAGTAGCCCAGCATTGACTCTCTCAAGTGGATGTTGTTCAAGCCTGAGCTAAAGCATTGAGGGCTGACAGGTTACATGGCTGTGGAAGGGGCACCGCAACGAAATCTGATCCTGACTTTCCAAAATCCCACATGAGCACTTTCTATAGAAATATCATTGGACAGTGATCCAGAGAAGATGACAAATCATGGAACTATGGGCAATTGTAATATTTCAGCTGACATCCTGTGCACTGGGCAATGAGGTTTTAGTATCTACTAAATTATAGAGATGTTTTCCAAACCTCCTTCCTCTGGGGTGGACACTTGTTTGAATAGCAGTCAAGGGAAACTCATGGAAGGTTGGCATTTGTGTAGAGTTGGAACTTTCTCTTTTTGAATTCTAAAGGTAGTAATTCTGACTTCAGCAAGTCATTTTGGAAAGGAGTAATAAATTTTTAAAAAGCACGTGGAAGGATTATTCTGCAAGTAGTGTCACTGAACTTCATTGTTCACACTAACCGCCTTTGACTATGACTGGTGGTTTATTATGGGAAATGAACATTTTCCACTGCACCAGGTGCTTGGTAGCAAAACACAATACACACGGCAGGTAGAGGAACACGATGGATTAAATCACTTGCCCAAGATATTAGCACAGGTGTAAATGTAGAAAGCAACACTCAGGAGTTTGATGTGGGAATTCTAACAGACACCTGCCAATATATTTGTCTCAGGAATATTCTTAAAAATTCAAGATTTTCTTTTCTTTTCACCAATTAGCATTTTCTAGTTCATGCTCAGATTCATTTCATTGATTGGAGCAAGGCCTTCAAATTATTAACAACATTCCCTGTTTGTAATGGGGATCAATACGCAAGAGGCACTGTTTCAATAAACTGAGGGATGAAATGGAAATAAGATGGATTATAAGGATGTATAACTCTACTTACTTGGTTTCATTTTTTTCAGAGTTCAGCTAAGTCCTGAATAATAGCGCACAATCTCTTTCATAGATTTACTATAAGGTTTTCTCCCCTTCTGAAACTGTGGTCTGTCCTTCGCATATCTTGCATCATTCCCAGTGGAGATAAACAGGCAAGCAACCTGTTCCCAAGCTTCCTTTGGTGCTGCCCTATGATTATGTGTCCTCTGGAGCCAAACATGTTAAAACAGAAAATGCTGCATGTACATAGCAAGTCCACCAGCGTCTGTAAAGAGAAAGGATGGGTTAATGTTTTGGGAGGAGACTCTTTGTCAGGAAAGGGCGTCTCTCAATCTGAATTTGCCTTCCTCTCCTGTGGGGAAGTGGCTCATGAACCCTTAGCAGCTCTGCACATTGACATGTCTGACATCAGCTGCTCACTGTGAAGTGAATTAGCATTCTGCCATGCTGCGGCACAGTCTGTTATAGTTTTAACACTGTGCCATTAAGCTGCTTGGAGATTCCAAAAATTGCTGACCTTTTCTCCCCTTATCAAGTTCACATACTACATTCCATTTTTAGAAAAAGAAAAGTTACTTAAACAGTTTCTGAAAGAGAAGGAAGGCAGGAAGAAACTTTGGAACAGGAGTGGGCCATTCAGCTCCTCAAGCCTACACTGCCATTCAATTGGATCATGACATTCCACTATTTTGGTTCTTTAACCCATTGTAACTATGCCTCATAAAAATCGATTTAATCTCAGCTTTGGAACTTGCAATAACTCCCAGCTTCAACAGCTGGAAAGAAAGTTCTTGATGGCCACTATCATTTAGTTTGGTGCATGTGCACTGATCAGTGTGAAGGATATTGGGCTTTGTAAAGATGTGTGGACTCATTAAGTTCACTGACTGATGAATCACAAATAACCATGCTGCTCATCAGCTTTGCCTGATTGGTTATAAAGGACGTTGGGTAGAGTTTCCTGAAATTGGCCCAAGGCTTTGTATGCCTCCCACAGGAATCTGCATTTGCAGCAGGTTGTAACATTTAGTAAAATGAGACATTTTGACATCATTTTCTCACCCTTGCATTTGTTCTCGATGAATGAAACAATTCTGCTTTGATGTCACGACAGAGTGCCTCCCTTTCTACACTGATCACAAATTAGAAAACAAGCTATTCAATTGAACAAGACATATAACATCAAAAATGTTTATGTGACAGAGATGCTGGGTCCTGAACGTGTCACAGTGTCCAACTTGCATTCTGCAATTTTCAGAGAATGAAATTTCACACCTTAATATAGCAAAAGTGTCCCTTTAATTTGTGATTCACTTGCAGTTTTCCTTCTCATGATGTTCTTTGCAGCTGGTGTTACTGGGCACAGTGCTTCATCAATTTAATTCATAATTATAGAACAAGAAACTGTCAGTCATTAAAATCTTGCATATCGCCAGAGGTAGCAGCAGAGCTCATTTTCATGTCCCGAAAGTGCAAGGAAACTGTGGCAGAGTTGTTCTTGTGGAAGAGAATATTATACAAGCCACTGTCTGTCGATGCCTAGTCAGGAGCAGGTTCACTTGCATTTTAACTTGTTGTAGGCTAACAGCAATTTTGATGTAAGGAAATCTGATTTGCTAAAGGTAATCAGATTTTAACAAGATGACCTCTCCTTCTCCTTGGAGCCTTCTCTATCATACATATCTCATTGCCATACTGCCTGCACTGCATGCTGCCCCTCTGGTGCCTCCCAAACTATGTACTCTCCAGAGTTCCTCCAACACTTACATCATCGCACTGGTGCATTGTGTATGACATAGGCTTGGCTACCCAACAAAAATCAGAAAAGCTGTCAAACAACTCCAAAGAAAATGCAAAACTGAAAAATACCCCTGAGAAATGGCCCGGAAGCGCGGCAACCAAATAAGCTTCCGATGTTCTCTATCATATTGGGTTTCTGGATGTTTATTGCTGTACAGGGCATTCAGCTTGTTTTCATATCTAACATTAAAAAAAACTGCTTGAATTGAATTGTAATGTGAGTACGGTGGAACATGAAACAAAAACAGGGAATACTGGAGAAATTCAGCAGGTCTACAGCATCTGTAGAGAGAGAATAGAGCCAATGTTCTGAGTCTGGATAACGCTTCATCCAGTTCCACCCTACAGTGAAACATGAACTTTGCAAGAAACTGCATGCAGCTCTTCCAACATTTCATCAGCTGTATAATAGGTGAAAAAAAAACACTGCACAGGTGAATACTTTCCTATCATGGTTTCTGTGCAGATGACCAGATTTTCACCCCCTCTGCCATTTGCACTGTTCAGTGTTATCTGTTGAGGTAACTTTTCTGACTGACTGACTCCTGAATATTGCCGTTTCTGGCATGCTTGGGTATTCTGGGTACTGCGTGATGCGTTTTAAAATAGCAACTATTGACTGTCGTTGGCTTTAATTCTGTCAATTGAGCAGTTGCTTGACTAGAATCATGGAGTCCACCACTGATCAGTGGTGAGTGTCACAGTGTAGAGGATGGGCGGGCAAGGCCATCAGCGGAATGGGCCACAATAACAGAAGCATATAACAATCACTCAAAAAGTGGACCGTTGCCAGTTTTAGAACATAGAACATAGAACATTACAGCGCAGAACAGGCCCTTCGGCCCACGATGTTGCGCCGACCAGTTACAAAACAATGACCCACTAACCTAAACCAACCCCTTCTCGTCCATAAACCTATCCATGGATCTCTTAAACGCCCCCAAACTAGGCGCATTTACAACTGCAGCAGGCAGGGCATTCCAATCCCTCACCACCCTCTGGGTAAAGAACCTACCCCTGACATCCGTCCTATAACTACCACCCCTTAATTTAAAGCCATGCCCCCTCGTGCTAAATTTCTCCTTCAGAGGAAAAAGGCTATTACTATCCACCCTATCTAAACCTCTAATCATCTTATATGTTTCAATAAGATCCCCTCTTAGCCGCCTTCTTTCCAGCGAAAACAACCCCAAATCCCTCAGCCTCTCCTCATAGGACCTCCCCTCCATACCAGGCAACATCCTGGTAAACCTCCTCTGCACCCTCTCCAAAGCCTCCACATCCTTCCTGTAATGTGGGGACCAGAACTGCACACAGTACTCCAAGTGCGGCCGCACCAGAGTTGTGTACAGTTGCAACATGACGCTGCGACTCCTAAATTCAATCCCCCTACCAATAAACGCCAAGACACCGTATGCCTTCTTAACAACCTTATCTACTTGACTCCCAACTTTCAGGGATCTATGTACACATACACCTAGATCCCTCTGCTCATCCACACTATTCAAAGTCCTCCCGTTAGCCCTATACTCGACACATCTGTTATTCCTACCAAAGTGAATTACCTCACACTTCTCCGCATTAAACTCCATCCGCCACCTCTCGGCCCAGCTCTGCAACCTGTCTAAGTCTTCCTGCAAACTATGACACCCTTCATCACTATCTACCACACCTCCGACTTTGGTGTCATCAGCAAACTTACTAATCCACCCAACTATACCCTCATCCAGATCATTAATAAAAATTACAAACAGCAGTGGCCCCAAAACAGATCCCTGAGGCACACCACTCAAAACCGAACTCCATGATGAATATTTACCATCAACCACCACCCTCTGTCTCCTATCCGCTAGCCAATTCCTGATCCAATTCCCTAGATCACCCCCAATCCCATACATCTGCATTTTCTGCAGAAGCCTACCATGGTAAACCTTATCAAACGCCTTACTAAAATCCATATACACCACGTCCACTGCCTTACCCCCATCCACCTCTTTGGTCACTTTCTCAAAAAACTCAATAAGGTTAGTAAGGCACGACCTACCCGCCACAAAACCATGCTGACTATCTCCAATCAATTCTTTACTCTCCAAATAACTATAAATCCTATCCCGAATAATTTTTTCTAAAACCTTGCCCACAACAGAAGTGAGACTCACCGGTCTATAATTCCCGGGGAAGTCTCTGTTCCCTTTCTTAAACAATGGGACAACATTCGCTAACCTCCAATCTTCCGGTACTATACCAGAGGCCAACGACGACCTGAAGATCAGAGCCAGAGGCTCTGCAATCACTTCTCTTGCCTCCCAGAGAATCCTGGGTAAATCCCATCCGGACCAGGGGACTTATCTATTTTCAGACCCTCCAGAATATCTAGCACATCCTCCTTATCAGTTTTGTGTGCATCCTTTCAATTTGCTTCCCATAGCACACGCCTCCATATGATTCCTCCAGTGCTGCGAGCCCTCTTTACTATGCCACTATACTCTGTGCTGTTTTGTGGTGTCTTCCACATTGTATGCCATCTTCTATGTTGCAAATCGTAGAAAGTATCTCCAATGCTGCATTCTCTGTTTGCTGTATTTTCATGTTCATCACCTGTGCAATCCCCCCCCGCCCCCTCTCCCCATCTCATCAGTACCTCATCCACTGCACACGCTCTCTGCAGTGAATTCTGTACTGTGTGCCCTTTCTACAATATCTCCTTAGCAAAATTTCCATTTTTATCTTTGAACACTGCTGTACTTCTTCACACAAAGACATTGATTGGAAAGGGCTTTTCAAGGTCCAATTTGAGTGCATTGCAAAGTTTTTTTTTGTCATATTGTGTTTGGAGTTGCCAGAGCTTTGTGCTTAGATGGTATTAACTAGTCATGGTTAAAGAACTCAGATAATGGATCGCACAGAAGTCATTATGAGGCATTTTTATGCACCTTGTGGTATCTGGTTTGGGTTACTTGAAACTGTATCTACACCTCAAAGAGAAGTTGCATTTCAAACAGAATGCTTTATATTGATGCTTCCATATTTTTCAAAACTCTATTTTTACCTGGGAGGTGTATACAAATTAAACTGAGAAAGAAAATCAGACAAGGGGGGCAATTTTCAAATCCCACCCACCACGGGAATCATAGCCGGGTTGGGGGGGGGTGCGGGGCAGGGGGCGTGGGCCGGTGGGGGGGAAGCATGCCCATTGACCTTGGGTGGGATTTTCCGGTTTTGGAGTGAGTGCAGTCCTGCCCATGTTTCCATTACACGATTTTGAATGACCGGTTTGCATTTTCAGAAACAATATTTATTTTGAGGGCTAATTTAGTGCTGGAATTGCACTTCACGAGATGTTGGTCTTGGACTCAAGAATGATTATAGTTTCATGAATGCTTTTGATTACTAAAGTGTACTGAAAAACCTGAAGAGAAAGTACAGAGGGAAAACTGCACAGAACATGAGAAAACCTTATCTATATCTTGGAATGACTAAAACCATGCGGGAAGTCAGAAGTAGAGTTCTGTCAACAATGATCATATAAAATCAAAATATCTGTAGGAGCTTGGAGCAAGTAGGCAGCACTGCATCACATTGTGTTTTAGCAGTGTATATCTGTCAACTGGCATCTGGGCTCCATTCCAAATTAGGCTCCAATCTGACTGAGTGACTGAGGTTTTGGAAGCTTTAACTAATATGTCAGTCAACGTGAGTGCACAGGGTAATATTCGTCGTAACTCAAGATGCATGGGCAATCATTGGCATCCTTGCTCATTGCAGGAATTAGAAATGTCACACTTGTGCATTTCATTTACTTAGCAGGTGACTATTTCCAACTAATTGATTGAAATGCTTGAGTATATGCTGAGATTTGTGAAAATGTAAATATTAGTCCATCTTTCTTTAGAAGCTGCTTTCATGGAATTGAAGGTCAAGGTATGTTGGTTGGGATGGATTCAAAAGAACTTTATTCTAACTGCATCTGTGCCTGACCTGGACATTATGTGCCAGGAGTGTGATAACGTTCCATTACCCCTGTCCTTCATCTCTGGTCCCCAAGGTTAGAACAAAGACTTAATTAAAGAAAATCCTTACCTGAATTGCACAGTTTGACAGCTCGGTGGTATAACAGAACTATTACCTGGTGGAAACTTGATCTGCCCCAAATGCATGTTTCAACTGGTTTCTGAAGCCCAGAATCTAGCCAACAAGAGGACAGGAAAACTAACAAGAGTTTCTAACCTGAGCTTTACTGGAGACCCACTACTATGTTGCAGGCTGCACAGTGGAAATAATATGGGCTGTAATGATTTCATGATGTTGGACTGCTCTCCAAGCTAAAATCCAGGATTACCAGTTAAAAGTCTATGAATAGAAGACAATGCATTAAAATTACTGTAGATATGCATAACATATAGCACAGTGAGCTTATAAAAATAATTCATTAAACTTCAGTACTGAGAATTCCTGCATCTGTTGGAAAAACCATCTTTTGAGTGAAACATTAGACTGTGGCCCCATCTATCTGTTTGGACATTAAAACTCCTATGCTGCCATTCGAGGAAGAGCAGAGAGTTATTCCAGTGTGTAATTACCCTCTCCCTCAACCAGCACAAAAACACTGGTCATCCGTTTCACTGCTGTTTGTAGAAGTCTACCCTTGTGTAAAAGCATTGCCGTATTTGGTTATGCATCAACATTTCAAGATACATTGTGTGCAAAATTTAAAAGTAAAAGTAAAGTTTATTTATTAGTTACATTAGCTTACATTAACACTGCAATGAAGTTACTGTGAAATTGTCCTCGCTGCCACAGTCCAGTGACTCTGCAGGTCAATGCACTTAACCAGCACATCATTCAGACTGTGGGAGGAAACCCACACAGACACAGGGAGGGCGTGCAAACTACACATACACAGCCACCCAAGCCGGGAATCGAATCCAGGTCCCTGGTGTGTGAAGCAGCAGTGCTAACAACTGTGCTACCACGTCGCCCAACAACTTTGAGATTTTCCTGGGGGATGTGATTCAGCACTCTATACATGAGGTCATCCTTCTTTCTGTTTCTCTTCCTTCATTTGCATTCCATTCCATCCCATCATTTATAACTTGAGTGCACCTTTACAATTCACTTCACAACATTGCTAATAATGTTATACGCAGCATGTCACCGCTTTGCACCAGAGAAAGCAAACAAGTTGAGAAGAAAGACTCATAGCCTTTAGAAACTACATTGGGCAGCTTGCAGTGATTTATATGCGTGAGCTCATCTCAAAATTTGTGCGCACATTTAACCCTTGACTAAGAGGTCTCACTGTTTTGTGACATCATTCACACCCCGAGCTTGGAAAACTGAGTTATATCTAGTCAGCAGTATACCATTATCCTGCTTGTAATCCAGCAACAAAGAAGGATTGGTGTCAGTCACTTGGAGATGGAGAAGGATATGCTGGCATAATTACACCCACAACTGCTGTACTTAAAATAAATCTGTACAAGCACTAGGTTCTGAGAGCTGGGAGAGGTTAAGCATTTTCACCTGCTCCTTTCAACTAAAATCCCAGTCAATGAGAATTAATGGAAAAACATTTGACCCATTTCATTAGCTCCTGTGAACCTGAAATCTCATCCTATCCAGACCATCCCTACAGTTTTTGCAACGCAACATCAATCATCAGTTCCTTGCACTTTTTTGGCACGGCGTGGAGACCTTTATTGCTCATGAAGCATCCAGTAGATCATTAAAAATACGCCCATGACTAAACAAAAGGCTCTCCACAGAAGTGTTATCAATGAGGTGCATTATAAGGTATTTTTGAATTCCCTCACTCTTCTGAAGCTTTATTTCATTACTCTCCTATGAAATGCTTTTGGATATTTAACTTTGTTAAAATTATTATATGAATACATGTTATTCCAAAGGGGATTGAGAACAAATCTCACTGATAAAGCTGCAGTTGTTAAAGCCAAGGCCGTAAATCTACAAACACTATTCAATCACAAGTGATCCTATCCTCACCTGACATTTATTTGCATACACTTTTCAGCAGTGGTTACTAGATAGCAAACAAAAAAAAGCTCTTCTACTGCTTATTCTTCCTCCATTTGCCACTAAAGCCCAGGGGTGCTTCAACCAGTTGTGTTAGACCAACTGAAATTCAAACTGTAATCTGGGATGTTCAGATCCATGCTATCCTGGACAGTGTATTTAGCCAATGTAACCTTGGAATAACCTCTTTTGATTTTGGTTTCATTCGTGGTATTTCCTTACCACTACCAGTTTAACAAGCCTTGTACATCATTAACTCTCAAATACCTATCCTGAAAAATTCAGGTGTTGCAGTCTCTACTGTTGCTCTGCATTTTACTACATGGCCATCAACCGAAAGCTATGAATATCATATTCATTATTCCTTTTTAAAAATGTTGATCTGCATTTAGCTTTTTTTTGTTTTGCTTGAAGTACATTATAAGTACTCAGGGCATTAACTAAACACATGTCTACCTCATGACACATTTGAGGAAAAGCATGATATTCTCCCAGTGCCCTGTGCAATAATTCTTTCCTTATTCAACACCTTTGGAAAAGAAGAACTGGTCACCTTTTCCATTGTTGTTTGTGGGTCAGTGCTGTGTGCAGATTGGTTACTACATTTGCTAATAGTAACATTTCAAAAATAATTCGCTAGTGTGAAGCCCATCGCAATATCTTAAAACCATGAAAGGCACTTAACATAAATGTAAGTTCTTTGTTGCAGAGATGAACCATGAAAGCACCCACCTCCTCCTCCTCCTCCTCCTCCTCCTTCCCCTCTTGAAGCAGCTGTGTCTGGACTTCAGGCTTCATCAACTTTGTCAAAGGTGATGTTTTTCCTTCTGGAGCAACATCTTTCTTTTCCTTGTGCTTTGACTGTGACAATTTGGTGACAAGATTAAATTTTGTTCCTCCTCCCTAGGGTCGAGGGAGAAGGCAGGCAATGGGCCACTTATTCAGTTAATCCAATTTCTGTGCAGCATCCATTCATGCTGTTGAGCTGATGATTAATTTGGACAGCAAATTGTACCTAATTGTTGTCTTCCATGCCCGTTGGGCACCACAGGGGCTGGGATGTATTATAACCAGTTTCCTTTGGCTTTTATTTCGGGCTGTTCCCCCTCCTTTTGGGGAGCTGCCCCTTTTAATTTGTTCCAAAGTTAATTTGAGTTTGTTTATTTGGTTGGTATCTGAAAGAAATTACTAATTGTTATTACACTACCTGCTTCAGTGTTGGAACATTCATTTCAGCTATGCTGCTGAAGCTTTTAAGGCAACGCTCTCTCTCATGGTTTCCATGGTGTACTACATTCTGAAGTAACTTGGAGAAACCGCAGACATTAGCATCTGTATAATCTATACATCACAAGGGAGTATCTCACTTTCTTTAATTGGATTGTTCTTTGGAAGTGGAGAAACTGAAGAGCAATCTTTCCAAGGAGACACTGGTTAATTATCACTTTAATGAACTAAAATAGTCAAGGAAACAGACAATCCCTTGCCATGCACAGAATTGCAAAGCCTGTCTCTAGCCAGATATCAGAAGCCATTTGTCTGGGATGTGCCTTTGTGAATTGCAGTACAAAGCAAATACTCCACAGTGGACAAGGTTAGTATGAAGCAAGATATTTCATTGTACTCGAGGACAGTGTGGAGGAAGAGGCTCCATTGTAGAGAAAGGCAGCATGAAAGTACTGGCAAGGGTGAGCAAGGGGCAAGGGCCAAGAGAGGAATTGGTGGCAGACTTAACCAAACTCTGCTTGGTTGTGCTGCTGAATGACACTTGGAAGTTAGTGGTCCAGCTGTCCCCTCAGCTGGGTTATAGCTTGAGAAAAAAAATGTGCATTTTAAAAAGAGTCCAACAAAGTGATTTAGTTACAACAGCAGCTTGGCTTTTATGGAGTAATGTAATATTATTTTAATGTTGTAAAAGAAGAATTTTTCTTTTGGTCTGTCATTATATCAATTAACCAAGGACCTTTATTGATGCATTTCCATCAGGCGTGGGCTATCTTAACCAAGAAAGGTACCACAAATGCATGGAGATTTATTTGAAAGGTATAAGGTTTTTATTTGAAAACATGTTGTACAATGATATTTCCCCACTAATGGTCTTGAGCACAGACCTACAGGACGAACAGCAAGATGATTCATTCTACGAATATGGACTCATTGGACCAAGTTACTATGTTGCAAGTTGTGTATTATTTCTGTTACATTGTGGTTTTATACCCACATGACACTACACAGTGTGAGTGTAACATGGATATTGTGAAAAGAACATAAGAAATAGGAGCAGGAGTAGGCCATCCAGCCCTTCGAGCCTGCCCCGCCATTCAATAAGATCATGGCTGATCTGTCGCGGCTCAGTTCCACCTTCCCGCCCTCTCCCCATAACCCTTAATCCCCTCTCTTATCAAAAACCCATCAACCCCCGTCTTAAAAATATTTAGCGAGGCAGTCTCCACCACTTCAACGGGCAGAGAATTCCAGAGATTCACCACCCTTTGAGTGAAGAAGTTCCTCCTCAACTCCATTCTAAACCGTCCCCCCTTTATCTTGAGGCTGTGCCCCCTAGTCCTACTGTCTTTTTTGAGCGGGAAGAGTCTCTCCACCTCTATCCTATCCATCATCTTATACGTCTCAATGAGATCTCCCCTCATTCTTCTAAACTCTAACGAGTACAAGCCTAGTTTATTCAGCCTCTCCTCATAGCTCAACCCCCTCAACTCCGGTATCAGCCTAGTAAACCTCCTCTGCACTCCCTCCCAGGCCAAAATATCTTTGCGCAGGTGCGGCGCCCAAAACTGCACACAGTACTCCAGCTGCGGCGTCACCAATGCCCTATACAGCTGCAGCAAGACCTCCCTACTTTTATATTCAATCCCCCTCGCTATGAAGGCCAGCATCCCATTCGCCTTCCTGACCACCTGCTGCACCTGCAAGCTGGGTTTTTGCGGTTCATGCACAAGGACCCCGAGGTCCCTCTGCACCGTCGCCTGCTGCGGTTTTTCGCCCCGTAAGTAATAGTCCTTCCTACCATTATTCCTACCAAAAGAAACAAGTTAAGACCAGGCATTTGATCAAAGAAAGGAAGGTGGGGAAATTGCTGGGTATGCTTTTACTTTGACATTAGTCTGGTTCTTGGGAAAGTGGCATATATCTCCTGGAAATAAAATTCTATGGCACAATTTGAATGTTTTTGAACGCTGCATGTTTGCAAGTGATTTTCACCGCATTGGGCTGGTGCCAATCCTCAGTGAGTTTATCTATTGTCTGGGTATGTGAGAATATGGCATTGTGTAGAGTAAACAAAGGATTGTGCATTTTTACTTATTTCCCAGGATTTGCTGAGAAGTTGAGAGATGTAGGAAGGAATATAGGAACAGTAATAGGTTATTTAGCCTCTCAAACCTGCTTTGCCATTCAGTGAAATCATGGCTGATTTATGACCAAAGTCCATATACCACCTTTGTCCATTATCCTTTAATACATTTAGCTAACAGAAATCTGTCAAGCTGAAATGTAAAACACACTGTTCCAAACTTCTACCTCCTTTTTGTGTTTCAAAGCATTTCTCAACCTCATTCCTGAAAGACCTGACTCTAATTTTTAGACTGTTCCCCCAATCCGTCACTCCTCAACCAGTGGAAATAATTTTTCTTAATCTGCCCTAGGTTCTCTAAATATGTTGAAAACTTTGATCAATTCATCTCTTAACCTTCTAATTATCATGGAGTACCACCCTAGTTTATCCAATCGCTGCTTGTAATTTAACTGTTAAGAGTTCAGGTAAATCTAGCTGCATTATCTTTAAGGCCAATATGTCCTCCTTAAGGTATTGTGTCCAGAACTGCTCATAGTACTCCAGTATGGCTCCACCATAACTTCTAACTCAGCTGTCTACAATCTGGTCTACCATGCCTCTCTAGCAGGCCTGTGGAACAAGTGTTCAAAATACAGCTAACTTCCTGAAGCGAGAAGCTCCTTGAGGAGCTGCTCCTCCACTCACAGGCTGTTTCTCTCCCACGGTTACTATTGATAGGCTCTTTGGCAGCAAATTGTCCAAACCTTTTAGGCCCTGGTGGGGAGTGAGTAAGTGAGCCTATGTGAGGATGAAAACGTATGTTGGGAATAAGCCTCGTCCTCATCCACCCTTCCCCCCCCCCCTCCTCCCGCTCTAAAACCTATCCATAAAGCAGACCAGGAGAGAAGGCAGCACGCTCCCGACCCTCGCTTCCATATGAATTCTGTTGCAGCCAGGTCCAAGTTTATGCCAGTGGAGGTGAATGCAGGATAGTGTCAGTTAAGTCCGACTCCTTCTCAGCCCTGGTGACCTGAACTTGGAGCTTACTCTGTTTCTCGAGCTCTGCTTCTTAAAGTGAAAAGGTAAAAGAGGCTTTATTGGTTAGCTCAGCTGGTTGGTACATTTTAATGGCTGTTCTTATTTATTATTTAAATTATCAGTTGCTCGCTTTGTCAATGACTTTTTTTTACTTATGTTTAATGTTGTGCCAAACCTTATCTTTCAGAAATTTGCTCATTGGCCAATTGTAATTTTGTGTTCGCTTGCAGTGTCACCTAGCTTGGTACTAACAGCAAGCTTGAATACGGGGCTTCTGATTCCATTGTTTACATTAGTTGAAACATCCAGTAAATAGATAAGGCTGCAACACAGATCCTTGCAGAAAACGACTAGTCATAGGCTGCCCATTTTCCCTTCTCTCAACGTCCAACCAATTTCAAACAAGATCCAACAAATGCCTTCAATTCCATGAACTTCAACCTATGTCAACAGTCTATTCTGAGGGACTTTATTAATTGGGAAGTCCATTTTAATAACATGCCACAATGTTCCCTTGCCACTACTTTAATCAGCTCTTCAAAAAATTAAGCCTGGTTCGTTCGGCATGACCAGCCCTTTCCAAATCTACGCTGGCATTCTCTACTCATTTTCAAGGTGTTTATAGTAGACCAGACTGTGGTGTTCAGGTATGATTTCATAATGTGCAGCTGATCCAAAGATTGGAAACATTGTCAACTGTGATGAAGTTAGTATTGAACTTCAAAATGACTTGGGTGTTTTGATAGAGTGGGCAGATGAAGTTCAATGCAGAGAAGTGTGAAGTGATTCATTTTAGCAAGAACAATATGGAGCGACCAAATAAAATAAGGGGAGAAATTCCAAATGAGGAGGAGGAACAATGTAGATAAGCCATTGAAGGTGGCAGGGCATGTTGAAAGAGTTGTTAATAAAGCATATAATATGTTAGGCTTCATTAATAGTGGCATTAAATACAGGAGTAGGGAGATGATATTGTAAAAAGACACTAATTAGGCCTCATTTGGAGTCCTGCCTCCTGTTCTGGGTGCCATACAGATTCACAAAAATTATTCCAGGAATAAGGAACTGTATCTATGAGCCTAGATTGGAGAGGTTGGGATGTTTTCCTTGGAGAAAAGAAGGCTGAAAGGAAGCATTGAAAATCCTGAGGGGTATGGATTGAGAAACTCTTCCCACTCGGGAGCATCAAGATCTGGAGGGCACAGATTCAAAGTAATTGACAAAAAGAGTAGAGTTGATGTGAGGAATATTTTTTCACCCAGACGGTAGTTGGAGTCTAGAATTCATTTCCTGAATGTGTGGTGGAAGTAGGTTTGATCAAGGTATTAAAAAGGGAATTGGGTTACTATCTGAAAAGAAAGAATGTGCAAGAGTATGGGGAAAAGGCAGGTGTGTGGGACGAGGTAGAATGCTCTTTCAGGCAGCTAGTACAGACTCAATGGGCCAAATGGCTGCCTTCTGCACTGTAAAGATTCTGTGATTTTGTGTTGAGTCACTCGGCCTTTAATTATTGACTAGAAATTTTCCAACAACAGATGTTAGGCTAACTGGTGTATAATTCCCTGTCTCACCTTTCATAAATTGTGGAATGGAGCTCTCTGTGTCTCATTCAGCACTGATTAACTGATTTGTGAAGGGCACACACTGCTGCTTCCATACAGCACCTGTGACATTACTGAACCAACCGTTTCTTTAATTATATAACAGCTTAGCCTACTGAAAGATGAACATGAAACTAAGTTTCTTGCGCTTATGTGCCATGCAAAGGAGCTCCGGCAATTGCTGGCTGAATTTGATCTCATCCAGCTGTAACCCCAGTTTGGCTTTATAGAAGAGACTCATACAGCACAGAGGGAGACCATTTGGCCCATAATGCTTGTACTGATTCCCTGCTACCAATTAGTCCTCTTCTCATCTCCTTTTCCCACAGCTCTAAAAATGCTTCAGAAGCTTAGACCTGATTTCCTTTGTGTCTGCCTCCGCCATCCTTGTTCTGGTCAGTTGTAACCTGTTTTCTGTGGAAATGGTAAAATAAGTGTCTTTTATTTGAAAGGGCACAGCAGGAGAGAACATTCTGCCATGCACTGTGCAATGCAACAATATATTTCATATCAGAACCTGGTGTCATTTGACAAAAGCACCTCATTGCCTACTTATGGCATTGGCATGACAAAAATGCTTTCTGTCGAGTATCCTGTCATCAGTGAGAGGCCTGTTATAGCGTAATTTTTGTGGAGCCAGTGGGAAGGATTGTATTCATGTTCTCAGCATGGAGAATGCCAATTGCTCATTGAAAAGTTACACTACTTGTATAAAGCAAAAAATTAAAATGCTTACAAGTGAAAGCATGTAGTTGAGTTCCAAAACCCTACAATTGCCTATGAGCAAAACCAGGCCACCATATGCTACTTTCACAAATGTTTCAACTAACTCTAAAGCAAACCCAGAACGAGACTAACTACTTGGCCTGTGAACCAGGAGAATGCTGATCTGCTTAACTGAAGAGAGAAAGAGACATAACTGTATTGGTAGGGAGGAACAAAGTCTCTGCAGGCTATTGGTACAATTACCAGCTGTCACGCCCTCTTCTACTCCACTGAGTAGTTGAGAGAAGAGGCGCAGAAAGAAACGTAGACATGCCCCTTGTGGGCAGCATGGTGGCACTACAGCTAGTACTGCTGCCTCACAGCACTAGCGACCTGTGTTCAATTTCGAGCCTGGGTGACTGTCTTTGTGAAGTTTGCACATTCTCCCCGTATTTGTGTGGGTTTCCTCTGGATGCTCTGGTTTTCTCCAGCAATGCATAGATTTGCAGGTTAGGTGGATTGAGTATGCCAAGTTGCCCCTTAGTGTCCCACAGTTAGATGGATTAGCCATGGAAAATGTGTGGGGGTTATGGGTGGAGAGAACCTGAGGAAAATACCCTGTCGGAAAGTTGGTGTAGACTTGATTGGTCAAATGTCTCTGTAGGGATTCTTTGATTCCGTGAACTTTGAATCAGGAAGAGGAGATGGGGAACTCTAAGACACACTGGACTACAACCCTAACCCATCCCCTCCCCAAAATCCCCTCAGTTCCAGGCTGTTAACAACAGAGCTGTGACAACTGGTCACCTTTGCTGAAGACTGAAAGAAAGGAGGAGGTATAATATAACTTTCTGAAATTGCATATGCACATTAAAAAAAATCCAAAACCCCAGCAATCCTGACTTGCAATTGTGTGAGAATTAAGTCTTCCACTTCACCTTTCTGACTATGCACTCGACTTGGGTGAATATATTGAGGGTGGAAAGGAAGTCGTTCATGGTATGTTTAATTAACTGAGTCATATGCTTATCAACTATTCTCCAAGTCAAATTTGTCACTGTTAACTTCTGTGCTGCTACAAAGATTTGACTGTTTCTGCCCCCTGCTGTTTCCAGCTGATCTGGAATCAATATTTGTCCCAGTATATCTCTGCAGATTGCAGTGGCCGGGATGGTTGGGGGAGGGTAAGGGGAGCAATGTCTACCTCATCGAGCACTGGAGCCTGTTGAGGTCCTGTCAGTGTAATTGATTATTGCACTGTGTACAGTACTGCAGACAGGTGAGCACTCATGAAGTGGAACAAATCGGTACCAATTGCAGCTCCCCTCAGAGATGCTGCTTTGGATTTAGGCTTCCTTTCCTGACACATTGATTTATATATTTGTGGCCAGTCCTTAATGAATAGCGCCCATCATGGGTCAGTGGAAGCCCCAGCTGAATAAGCCCTGTCAGAGCTGGGAGGAAAATGAAGAATGTTTTAAAAACCTATTGCTGTAGATTTAGGAGAATGAGGATGGCACGTGGGGGGAGGTCAGTTACCTCCCCTGTAATTAAGAGTAAGCAAACATTCAATCCTTACCCTGCCAACAGGTGAGCTAAATTGTCTGTGAGCTTTTAAAAAATTACTTAACAGGAGTTAATGTGAAAATGTTTATCTGCTCTGCATCACTGAAATGTGCCAGTGTTTTTTTTCCCAATCCTACTTCTCACTGGTGCACTAACTAGTTGGTAAATGTCTCACAGCTGTATTGCAAATGAAAAGTGCCTTTGACGATGTCATGGAAGTTGTACTCAATTGTGTTTAAAGTGTGTCGTGGTTTATGTTTCGCTGTCATAACATGGGAAATTTATTTCCGACAACTTTGTGACCTTGAAGGATTTATTTAGATCTTGAAGGATCCAAATAACTTGGGGGTGGAACAGTGGTTAGCCCTGCTAGCTCACAGCACCAGGGACCCGGCTTCAATTCCTGGCTTGAGTCACTGTGTGGAGTTTGCATGTTCTCCTCGTGTCAGTGTGGGTTTCCTCCGGGTGCTCCAGTTTCCTTCCACATGCTCTGAGTACAAAACTCTGGTGTGGCCACACTTGGAGTATTGCGTACAGTTCTGGTTGCCGCATTATAAGAAAGATGTGGAGGCATTGGAAAGGGTGCAGAGGAGGTTTACCAGGATGTTGCCTGGTATGGTGGGAAGGTCTTATGAGGAAAGGCTGAGGGACTTGAGGTTGTTTTCATTGGCGAGAAGAAGATTACAAGGTGACCTAATTGAGGCATACAAGATGATCAAAGGATTGGATAGGGTGGACAATGAGAGCCTTTTGCCTCGGATGGTGGTGGCTAACACAAGGGGACATAGCTTTAAATTAAGGGGTGGTAATTATAGGACGGATGTCAAAGGTAGGTTCTTTACTCAGAGGGTAGTAAGGTCGTGGAACGCCCTGCCTGCAGCAGTTGTGGACTCGCCAACTTTAAGGGCGTTCAAATGGTCAGTGTTTAGGCATATGGATAACATTGGAATAGTTTAGGTTAGAGGGTCATTAGATTGGTTCCACTGGTCGGCGCAACATTGAGGGCCGAAGGACCTGTACTGCGCTGTAATGCTCTATGCTGGTCAGGCACATTGACCCAAACAAGCACTGGAGTGTGGCGACTAGGAGAATTTCACAGTAATTTCATTGCAGTGTTAACGTAAGCTTTATTTGTGACTAATTTAAAAAAAACTTTGTCCTGGAGGGAGTAATTCACACTCATCATATTCTTTTACAATAACATTCCTTGTGTATAAATTTACTTGTGACTAATAAATAAGTAAACTAAATAAACTTTCCACCACTGTTTATACTGGTGTTTCTGAATTGAGTGCTCAGTTATTCGAGATTTTGTTTTACACTGTCAGAGTTAACGAGCTATTGAATGGAGGGACCAATTCTACTTATAACTTGTGGGAGTAAATCTCTTGAAAGACATGCAATCCAGCAGTTCAGTTGAATCCACAGCTTAATGCAGACAAAAGCAACCATATTACTTTTTAATTTTTTTCTTTCATCAACTTAAAATAGCTACAGACTTGCTGCATACAATAACGAACAAAACAAAAATATGCATTGAAATTGCAGTTCAGAAACAGTCCATTTGGCCCAACTGCTGTTTATACCTCAAATGAACTACTCCACCAGCTTCATTTATCAACGTTCTTCTATTCCTTTCTCCCTCACGTACTTAACTCACTTCAGTTTAAATGCATCAATGCTATTCACCTCAATTATCCCCTGTGGTAACAAGTTCTACGTACAAACTACTCTCAGAAGTTCCCCCTGAACTCTCCATTGGATTTATTAATGACTATCTGATATCTATGGCCTCTAGTTTTGGACTCACTTCCAACTGGAAAAATCTTCTTACAATTCTATCCTTATAAAACCATTTAATGATATTACCCATCTGAAAGTAAAGGATAGCTAGTATTTATAATATTAGCTTGCCCCCTATCAGCACTGTGGGTGCACCTACACCTTAGAGTCTGCAGCAGTTCAAAAAGGCAGCTCACCATCATCTTAAGCGCAATTACAGATGAGTACTAAATGCCGGCCCAGCCAGCAATGCCCACATCCCATATATGAATGAAAAAGAAATACCTTTATATCCTTCTCATTCTCAAATGGGCAGTTCAGTTCTTTGCTCAGGGGGTAAGCAGGTAGTCTCATTGCTGGTTTGTTTTTGAGTTTGTTGATAGGCTTGTGATAACAGCACAGGATTACTTGACTATCATTTTCTCTGTCTCCCTTTAGAAGGGGCTCACCTTCAGTCTGTGCTACTCAGGTACCTGTCATTGAAACCAAGAGCTCACCAAATGATTGATGTCCTTCTGTGCCATCCTTCATCATGACGTACCCGACAGAAGCTTCACAGTTTCTACTTTAGCAGGTTCAATTCACCTGAGAAGAGTTCATTTTGAATTATTTTATACTCAGGAGTGATCACACAGCACAGCCAACACACAGCCCATATTTCCCATTTGTACCAAGACCACTGGGTGGGCTGCCAGATTTTGTGAGCACTGAATGAGTGAAAAACTAATCATTGGATTCATTGAAAGAAGAGCATTCGACATGGACTTTCCTGACCTGTAAAGCCCAAGTAAACTCCCAAGGGAATTATCGAGTGGAAGTTGTTAAATGAGAATATGAAAAATATGCTGGAGGAAAATTTTTTTTTAAACTTTTTGATTTCTGTGAATACATTCGTATTCCACCCTGAAAATAAAAAGTCAATAAATCATCATTGTTACACACCAATGGTTTATGTCAGTCAAAGAATTTTTATAAAGGACCATGCAACGCAGGCATCACATCAATATGCAGACTGAGTGCCCACTTCAGTGAGCACCTAATTGTAGGCACACTGCACAAGAATTAGGTACCAAGCAGCTGCTTCGCCATAGTGAAACAATAACTGGGGCTTGGGGTAGGTGAGTGTGGGACTGGGTAGCCGTCTCCCAGCTACACTTCATGCTGGATTTAATGATACTACTTGAGGGCAAAGAGTTTGTTCTTTGTTCTCGTAGGCGCAACAGCTATATGAACTGAGAAGGAAACAGAAGGATTCCTTACCCTTGGAGCACATGCTTCATGGTACGTTGTATACCAGTTGACCAAGGAGGCACAAGTTTAAAGCAACTTCAGGTCTGATTTCAAAGATGTTCCTCACAAAGAACGATAAGGATTGGAATAAATTTCCAAATAGGACATTGGAAACAAATGAATTGGAATCAATTGAATGCGAACTGTATGCTATACTGGGAGCACACTAAGATGGGCCAAATGCTCACCTCTGCATATATGAATCCTAATGATGAGATCTAAAGTGAAGTTTATTTATTAAGTCGCAAGTCGGGCTTACATTAACATTGCAATGAAATTGCTGTGAAATTCCCCCAGTCGCCACACTCCAGCACCTGTTCAGGTCAATGCACCTAACCAGCAGGTCTTTCAGACTGTGGAAGGAAACTGGAGCACCCGGAGAAAACCCATGCAGACACAGGAAGAATGTGCAAACTCCACACAGTGACCCAAGCCGGGAGTCAAACCTGGGTCCCTGGCACTGTGAGGCAGCAGTGCTATCCACTGTGCCACCATGCCACCCCTCTCTCAACAGTTGACGAATACAGTCATAAATAAAGAAATGGGGATATTATGGTCCCGACCAGACTCCCAAATGTTTGCTACAATCTGGTTAGGTACTGGTAACCTTTGTTAAAAGTGAACAAAGTTTGATGTTCAAGACACTTACCAAAAGAATAAAGCTGCAAGATTCCACGTATTTTTTGAACAAGCAGAAACAAACATTGCCATACAAGGTCAGAACGATAAATCACTGAACAATATTTATCTTTTGCTTTAACGTTCAGAAATACTTGTGAATTAACAAGTAGTTTGTGGTCAAACACACTGCACAATAAATAACAACAAAGACAGAATCCACTGATATCTCAACAACCCACCCAGACATCAGTAAAACTGAGTCAACCGATCTCATTGTCTCTTTCACAACAGATTCCAGTCTTCATCTTTCATGATATAAGCAAATTACTGCAGATGCTGGAATCTGAAACCAAAAGCGAAATCTCAGCATGTCTGGCAGCATCTGTATGGGGAAACAAGAGCTGATGTTTCAGGTCCTTTTGTCAAAGCTTTGTTGAGTTGTCTGGACTCGAAATGTCAGCTCTGTTCTCTCCTTACAGATGCTGCCAGACCTACTGAGATTTTTCACCATTTTCTCTTTTGGTTTCACCTTAGCTGATTTCACTTTGGAATTCTCTCCAGAATTTGCTCCAACTTAGATGGCCGCAATGGCAGCCCACCTTGGATGGTTTGACTTGTATCACCTGAGATTCTATTCCCCTGGATTTCCAAGTCTACTTCAGTACCAACTTGCAAGCATAACTTAAGCTGTTTAGATGTACCAAACACTTTGGCTGCTCTAATTGTATGCCTTCATCCCTACATCCCACGGCACGAATCACCAACTTTCTGTAGCCTCTTTCAATCACCAGGGCTTCCCTTGGGCCTCAGCGATTGCTATGGTTTCTCTTGTGCCCTCACCAATTAAAGTGTGCCAACTGCAGCCTTTTTTCTTCTCGGAACTTCTTTTGCTGCTCCTACTTCTTCTTAACTGGGATCTCTGTCCCTTCTCACTGTGGAGATGCTGGCGTTGGACTGGGGTAAACACTTCAGTGGTCACGGACATTCAGCCTCTGACCTTTGGGTAAGCATTCTCCAAGACGGCCTTCAGGACACGCGACAGCGCAGAGTCGCTGAGCAGAGACTGATAGCCAAGTTCCGCACACATGAGGACAGTCTCAACATGGATCTTGGGTTCATTTCGTGCTATCTGTAACCCCCATGACTTGCCTGGGTTCGCAAAACCTCACTGACTGTAATGTCTGGAGACAATACACATCTCTTTAACCTGTGATCAGTGCTCCTTCCATTCACATTGTCAGCCACTTTCAGACTTGAATAGCAGGTTAGGTGTAAAGATTTGCATTCTAATCAGTAATCTGTAAACTGTCAGTGCTTTATGTGCTCTGTCTGAGGCCAGAACACTCCATTCACCTGACCAAGAGTTTAACCTCGAAAGCTTGTGAGTTTACTATCAAATAAATCGGTTGGACTTAAACCTGGTGTTGTCAGCCTTCTCACTATCTCCTGCCTGAACCTGTCTTGAGAGACCTCTCCCTGTCTCCTGACTGGGACTTCTCAATTATAATGCTCTGCTCCTGGGTCACGTGCCCCAGTTATCCTATTTTTTTTTTGCGCAGGCATGTAAGGTCTATCCTTGGCCATTACAAAATGCCTGAATTGCACATCCGCTGCCTGCCATCAGTCTGCAGGATCCATTGGGACTTGGAGTTATCAACCTCCCCACTTGATGCGATTAGTTAGGATCTCATAACACAAATAAAAACAAACACTTCATTTTTCTTATGCATATAGTTCCTTCCTCAGACTACATTTAAAGAAAATTCCTGTTTAAAAACTGTTAACAGAAAGAATTTGACTAACAGGGATAATTCACAAATCGAAGTGATGATCCACCAAGACCTTTTTAAAAAATCTACTGACTCAAGGATCAAGATATTCACTCAACTAAATCTGATGCTTTTATTGTATGTGATGTTACAAGAGTAATTGTATCCACTTAACAATTCAGTGGTTTGCTTTTGTCTAAGGCCCTTCTTTGAAGCTGTAACTGAATCACAATTCCAAGTTGCAGTGACCTCCTGTTCTGTACTGTGCTATTGTGAGGAGGCAAGAGAGAAAGAAATGAAATGTCACACTAATTCCACATTGGTGTTTCAGCCAGCATGGAATTGACAGATCTAGGAGGTGACACCAGTACAAGAATTTAGGATGGGGTAACTTTGCATGTTTTAACTTAAAGTGCAGTTTATTGTATTATTCCCCAAGTATGACATTTTGATTGATAAGATGTTGTTCTTTTTGTTGCCCTCCAGAGCACTGTGGTCGTGGAGAAGTCAATGCAGGACCTGGTGAACCTAATGCATGACCTGAGTGCGTACTCTGACCAGTTCCTGAACATGGTGTGTGTGAAGCTCCAGGAGTACAAGGACACATGTACAATTGCCTACAGGTAGTGGCCAATTCTGTAAGAGCATCTAACTATTATTGTCATCACGTTGCTTACTTGTGCATCGTAAGTAAGACAAAGCTTTGCTTTCTGGTCAAAATCTCACTGGGTTGCTATGACATCTTGCTCACACTGAACGGGTGCTAATGTCACTGAACACTAGCGTTTCCTGCCTAGGGAAATAATGTTTGACAGGTTGCAATAAATCTTTCAATTCTTGCCTTGCCGATGGGACTGCTGAACAGAGGACCAAATGCTTCTCCAGAGAGGGAGACGTGTCAGAGGACCACTCGCCACCAAGCTTCTCTCGTGCATCATCAGAGCATTTTCTTTTTAAGTAGATTTCTGGTATCCTCTCTCTGGTGGTTCAGCTTCTCACGTTCAGTGATGCAATGGTATTGGCCTGGAACAGGTGCAATTTGCTCATTCCACTCTCACTTAGAATAACAATTAACATATCCGTTATAATCACATTTATTCCTGTTACGTTCTGCACATAAAGAGGGTCCTCAAAGCACCTTACTGGATGGAGAACACTGATTTACACAGAATCTGCAGGAAAGAAACAGACCAGTTGGCCAAGTGACCTGTGTTGCTGTTTGTATGCCTCTCAAGCTTCCTCCTACTCTGATTTAATTCTTTGTATCCTGCTCCCCATATTTATCTGTTTTCAAACATGAAAGCAAAATTCTTCTATAGGCATATAAATTGTAAAAGGAGGAGCAGAGCCAATTAGGGACCTCAAAGGGAATTTACACGTGGAAGCTGGAAGCATTGCTAAGGTATTAAATGATTGCATCCATCTTTATCAAGGAAGTGGGTGCAACCTAGAACACAGAAACAGATGAGGAAACTCTATCCCTAGAAGGATTCAAAATTGATGAAGAGGAAGTATTAAATAGACTGACAGTATTGAAAGTTGACAAGACACCGGGATCAGATGAGATGAACCTGAGGGCATTGAAGGAAGTGAGAATGGAAATCACGGGCACTGTTCATAATCTTCCAGTCTTCTCTAGGCTCAGGGGAGGTGCCAGAGGACTGGAGAATTACAGATGTTACGCCATTGTTCAAAAAAGGTTGTAAGAATAACCCCAGCAATTACAGGCCTGTCAGATTAGCATCAGAGGTGGACAAGCTTCCAGAAACAATTATTTGGGATAGAATTAGAGGTCACATGGAAAAGTGTGGATTGACAAGGATGAGCCAACATGGATTCTAAAGTGGAAATCATGTTTAACTAACTTTTTGCTGGTGGCTTTTGAGAAGGTAAGAAAAAAGATCGATGAGGGTAATGCTGTTGATGAGGTGTTCATGGACTTTCAGAAGGCAGCCAATACAGTGCCACAGAACATTACAGAGCAGTACAGGCCCTTTGGCCGTCGATGTTGCGCCGATGAGTGGAACCAATCTAATGGCCCTCTAACCTAAACTATTCCAAGGTTATCCATTTGCCTATGCACTGACCATTTGAATGCCCTTAAAGTTGGTGAGTCCACAACTGCTGCAGGCAGGGCATTCCACGCCCTTACTACCCTCTGAGTAAAGAACCTACCTCTGACATCCGTCCTGTAATTACCACCCCTTAATTTAAAGCTATGTCCCCTCGTGTTAGCCGTCACCATCTGAGGAAAAAGGCTCTCGCTATAACCCCTCTGATCATCTTGTATGCCTCAATTAGGTCACCTCTCAACCTTCTTCTTTCTAACAAAAACAACCTCACGTTCCTCAGCCTTTCCTCATAAGACCTTCCCACCACACCAGGCAACATCCTGGTAAACCTCCTCTGCACCCTTTCCAATGCCTCCACATCCTTCTTATAATGCGGCGACCAGAACTGTACGCAATACTCCAAGTGCGGCTGCACCAGAGTTTTGTACAGTTGCAACATGACCTCACGGCTCCGAAATTCAATCCCTCTACCAATAAAAGCTAATGCACCATACGCCTTCTTAACAACCTTATCAACCTGGATGCCAACTTTCAGGGATCTATGCACATGTACACCGAGATCTCTCTGCTCGTTGACACTACCAGGAGTCCTTCCATTAGCCCTGTATTCTATACTCCTGTTACTCTTACCAAAGTGAATCACCTCACACTTTTCCACATTAAACTCCATTTGCAGCCTCTCAGCCCAGCTCTGCAGCTTATCTATGTCCCTCTGCAAACTGTAACATCCATCCTCACTGTCTACTACTCCTCCGACTTTGATGTCGTCAGCAAATTTACGAACCCAACCTTCTACACCCTCATCTAAGTCATTTATAAAAATGTCAAACAGCAGTGGCCCCAAAACAGATCCCTGAGGTAGACCACTTGTAACTGAACTCCAGGTTGAATATTTCCCATCAACCACCACCCTCTGTCTTCTATCAGCTAGCCAATTCCTGATCCAAACTGCTAAATCACCCTCAATCCCATGCATCTACATTTTCTGCAGTAGCCTACTATGGGAAACCTTATCAAACGCTTTACTAAAATCCATATACACCACGTCAACTGCCTTACCCTTATCCCCTTCTTTGGTCACCTTTTCAAAAAACTCTAAGGTTTGTGAGGCACGACCTACCCTTCACAAAACCATGTTGACTATCCCTAATCAACTTATTTCTCTCTAGATGATTATAAATCCTATCCCTTATAATTCTTTCCAAAACTTTGCCCACAACAGAAGTAAGGCTCACTGGTCTATAATTCCCAGGATGGTCTCTACTCCCCTTCTTGAACAAGGGGACAACATTTGCGATCCTCCAGTCTTCCGGCACTACCTATAGCCAATGACGACATGAAGATCAAAGCCAAAGGCACTGCAATCTCCTCCCTAGCCTCCCTGAGAATCCTAGGGTAAATCCCATCCGGCCCAGGGGACTTATCTATTTTCAGCAGACTTGAGAAAAGAAATAAAAGGATTAGTAGCAATGTGGATACAAAATTGGCTGAATAATAGTAAATGGAGAGTAAGAGTTGAAATTTTTCAGGCTGGTTTGTAGTGGGGTTGGTATTGGGACCCTTGCATTTCTTGATATATATTAACAATCTAGACCTTGGTGTGCAGGGGACAATTTCAAAGTATGCATATGACACAAAATTTGAAAATATTGTGAACTGCAAGTATAGAACTTCAAAAAGACACAGACGAGTTGATGGAATTGGCAGATAGGTGGCAGATGAAGTTCAATGTGGAGAACTGTGAGATAATGCATTTTGATAGGAACATAAACAATACAAAATAAAGGCTAAAATTCTGAAGGGGATGCAAGATCAGGATGACTTGAGTGTATATGTGCATTGATCACTGAAGGTCGTAGAAGAGATGGAGAGTTAATGAAGAATATGGTATCCTGGGCTTTATTAAGAGGGCAAGAGCAAGGAGGTTATGCTGAACTTATAAGGCACTAGTTTATTCATTATTATCACAAATAGGTTTTCATTATCACTGCAATGAAGTTACTGTTAAAATCCCTTTGTTGCTATACTCCGACGTCTGTTTGGGTACATTGAGGGAGAATTTAGCATGGCCAAAGCACCTAAACAGCACAACATTTTACACTTGTGGGAGAAAATCAGAACGTCCAGAAGAAATTCACGCAGACACGGAGAATGTGCAGACTCCACACAGTGACCCAAGCCAGGAATTGAACCCAGGTCCCTGGCGCTGTGCGACAGCAGTGCTAACCACAGTGCCACCATGCCGTACCTCAACTGGATTATTGTGTGCAGCTCTAGGCGCCACAGTATAGCAAAGATGTGAATGCGTTGGAGAGAGTGCAGAAGAGTTTTACAAGAATGGCTCCAGAGATAAGAAACTTCAGTTATGGCCGTAGAAACTTAGGAGCAGGGGGAGGCCGTTTGGCCCTTTGAGTCTGCTCCTCCATTCATTCAGATCATGGCTGATCATCCAATTCAATAGTCTAATCCTGTTTTTTTCCCATAACCTTTGATCCCATTTGCCTCAAGTGCTATATCCAGCCACCTCTTGAATGCATTCAATATTTTGGCATCAACTATTTCCTGTGATAATGAATTCCACAGGTTCACCACACTTTGGGTGAAGAAATGTCTCCTCACCACTGTCCTAAATGATCTACCCTGAATCTTCAGACTGTGACCCCGGTTCTGGATTCCTCCACCACTGAGAACATCCTCCCTGCATCTATCCTGTCAAGACCTGTGAGAATTTTATGTCTGGATGAGATCCCCCCTCATTTGTCTGCACTCCAGCAAAAACAAAACTAACCTAGCCAATCTTTCCTCATACATCAGTCCTGCCATTCGCAGAATCAGCCTGGTAAACCTTTGTTGCACTCGCTCGAGAGCAAGAACATCCTTCCTCAGAAAAGGAGTCTAAAATTGCACACAATACTCTAGGTGTGGCCCCACCAAGGCCCTGTAAAGTTGCAACAACACATCCCTGCCCCTGTACTCAAAACCTCTTGCAATGAAAGCCAATATGCCATTTGCCGCCTTCACCGTCTGCTGCACCTGCTTGCTTACCCTCAGCGACTGGTGCACAAGGACATACAGATCCCGCTGCGCACACTCCCCTCTCCTAACTTACAGCCATTCAGGTAATAATCTGCCTTCTTGTTTTTGCTTCCAAAATGAATAACCTCACACTTAGTCAAATTATACTGCATCTGCCATTGATTTGCCCACTCCACTCACCCAACTTGTCCAGATCATTCTGAAGAATCTCTGCATCCTTGTCACAGTTCACCCTCTCACCCAACTTGGCATCATCTGCAAACTTTGAGATGTTACATTTTGTTTCCTGATTCAAATCATTCATATATATTGTGAATAGCTAGGGTCCTAGCACCGATCCCTTTGACACCCCACTAGTTACTGCCTGCCAATTTGTAAAGCACCCATTAATTCCATCTCTTTGTTTCTTCTCTGCCAACCAGTTTTCTATTGATCTCAATACACTTCCTCCAACCCATGCACTTTAATCTTGCACGATAATCTCTTATGCGGGACTTTGTCAAAAGCTTTCTGAAAGCCCAAATATACCACATCTACTGGTTTCCCCTTGTCAACTCTATAGTTAGATCTTCAAACAATTCCAACTGATTTGTCAAGTATGATTTCCCCTTCATAAATCCATGCTGACTCTGTCTGATCCTGCCACTGCTTTCTAAACGTTCTGCTAAAAAGTTCTTATAGACTGGAGAGGTTGGGTCTTTTTTCCTTGGAGGGAAGAAGGCTATGCGGATATAAGGTGGTGGAGGCTGCCTCGCTAAATATTTTTAAGACGCGGGTTGATGGGTTTTTGATAAACGAGGGGATTAAGGGTTATGGGGAGAGGGCGGGAATGTGGAACTGAGCCACGACAGATCAGCCATGATCTTATTGAATGGCGGGGCAGGCTCGAAGGGCTGGATGGCCTACTCCTGCTCCTATTTTTTATGTTCTTAAATGTTCAAAATCACGAGGAGACTTGGAAGAGTAGCTGGGGGGAAACGATTCCTGCTCGTAAGAAGGATCAAGAACAAGAGGGTACAGATTTAAAATGATTTGTACAAGAAGCAAGTATGACGTGAGAAAAAGCTTTTTCAAACAATCAGAGGTTGGGGTCTGGAATACACTGCCTAGAAGTGTGGTGGAGGCAAGTTTAATCAAGGCAGTTAAGATGATTGTTTCTATTCAAGTTATGTACTGGGGTACAAGGAATGACACTAAGTCATGATACTCATTTGGAGAGCCAGTGCAGATATGGACCAAATGGCCTTATCCTGTATGTAACAATTCTATGATTCTGTGACACTGTAGATGCTGGAAATCTGAATTATTAGCAAAACATTGTAGAAATTCTCATCAGGCCTGACAGCATCTGTGTTGAAAGTGACTGAATTAATATTTCTGAATTGATAAATACTAAGACCAATGGCCTTTCACAAGAACTGGGGAGTTGTCAGACCTGTTGAGTATTTCCAGAATATTCTGTTTTTAGTTCTTCCCTTTCCGTTTCTTTCTTAAGTACATTACAGATCAATTTGTCAATACTATCGGCTTCAACCACTCCATCCTGACCACTCCCTGCACAAAAACATTCCATCTTGATTTTTTACTGGATCTTTTAGTTGCTATCTGATTCAGGTCCCTTTGCTCTATCATTTGAAGACAAGTGAAAACTGTTTCTCCAATCTGTACTATTGACCATTTGAATAGTTTTAAAAACCTGATTCTAAGTCTCATTTGTCATTTTCCCAGAGAAAAAAAAGTCCCATCTCCTCACTCAACCTTTCTTAAATGTAGAGAGCGAGGAAGAAAAATTAAAAAGCAGTTTGGAAGAAAGGGAAGACATGATTGAAGTAACTGCTGTTTTAGGTTTTTGAAAACAAACAGAGCTGCTAAGCCACAGGTGGAGCAGAACATCGGGAAAAAGGGGCAAACCACTGTCAGAGAGAAGGAAGAGGTTTATGAGCATGTGAAGGAGACTACAAAAGCAATAAAATGGGGAGGTTAAGGGATTTGGAAGGTAGAATCTTTAGGGGAATCTCTATGAAAATGCAAATGTGGACTCTTGTAGTCTTGAGTTCTAGTTTGTGACGTTGAAGTAGAAAAGTCAGAAAGGACAGCACGGGAGAAACTGAACCCAAAGTGACTCACGCTCAAGTTACAACAGATGCATGTTACTTGGCTCATTTGCGTTTCAAAAGCAAAGCCTTAGTGTTTCATTTTGTATCAAAAGGCCATTTAATTGTAAATGTGACGGAAATTCTGGAATCCCAGATTTAATTATTCCATGCATGTAAAAACTCTGGGTTTATACCCCAGCGAAGCATAGAATCCCTACAATACAGAAGAAGGCCATTTCGCCAATCGAGCCTGCGCCAACAATAATCCCACCCAAGCCCTATCCCTGTAACTCCATGTATTTACCTCGCTAATCCCCCTGACACCAAGTGACAATTTAGGATGGCCGGTCAACCTAACTCTCTCATCTTCAGACAGTGGGAGAAAACCAGAGCACCCAGAGGAAACCCATGCAGACATGGGGAGGAGGTGAAAACTCTACATAGACAAGATGAGAGGTCACACGACTCCAGGTTATAGTCCAGTGGATTTATTTGAAATCACAAGCTTTCAGAGAGCTGCTCCTGCGTCAGGTGAAGTGGAGAGAGGCACATAGGCACAGAATAAATAGACCATCATCTACAAACACTAACCCGAGGCCGGAATTAAATCCAGGACCCTGGTGCTATGTGGCAGCAATGCTAACCACTACTGCCCGTGGTGGATGAACTTTACATATGAGATTTTCTGAGGCTGTGACTATTTTCTTGACACTATTTTTGTTTTTGTGTGAGCAAAGGCTGATACATATGGTAAAGCCATATCAAACATAAACAGCACAGCATAATCTATGAAAGAAGTGAATTTAAGTATGCTGCATATGTTTTACGAAGCAGATGACACAGTAGTGCACTTAGGAACGCAGCATGTAGAGCCACTTGCTGGTGGGAGGCTAGAGCCTGTAAACCCGAGCCACTGTAAGAAATACTCAAGTAGGGACCATGTGTTCAGCTATGGGTTTGTGGTGCAACATAGGGACAGCTTTCAACAACCTGTTGTGCCTGCTTGCAGCAGTTTTAATAGTAACTGTCAGCGGCCTGGAATTTGGCCACCCACCTTCATGCTCAGTCATGGCCAGTGTACAGTTCTGGAAGTCCGGCACTCCGTCACAACTAAGTGTATGGGCACAACATTCTGCAATTGAAGTAACATTCGTTCATTCAAAGAAGAAAGAGAAAAACTTGTATAAGTAAAGCTAGGTTATATCATTTTCTGATGCTACAGAACCTGTCGGCCATCACATTCCCAATAGATTCACAACTGTTTTTGGAACAGAACTGTGATTTATTTCACATCTTTGAGAGTTCCTAAATTAAACTGGAGAAGGCTATAATCTGCTGTTGTAATTTTCAATGCGATTATTCTGAACTTCTGTTGCTGATTTAGGTGTTCTCAAATCTCATCCAGTAATAAATCAAGGTTTGACAAAATTAGGTTTAATTTGATTATTTTCAAACTGAATTGATTTTGTACGTTGAAAACTCATAATTGGGGCAAGTGATTTGCTGCAATGACTTAATGTCACCCTGATCAACTGAAAAACCTCACTTGCAGTACCTGTAGTGAAATCATTGTACTTATATCGCAAGTTGTGCTACACAGCTGAGTAGGAATTTAGTACACATGTACACTGGTTGGCACAGCTCACCAATTCATCTGCTTTATTTAAAAGTTTACAAGTACTTTGAGTGATTTTGTGGGGTTGAAGGACTGCATGAAGTATCATTTTGAATGATTGAAGTGTGTACATATCCACAGGGTTAATGTCAAACCTACCTCTCTGAATTCCCTCATGTCTCTGATTACGCCATTTGTTGTCTAGTTTAATGTGGCATTGTGCAAGAGATGACTGCCCCCCACCACCTGCAAACCACCCATCGTTTCTTTATTTCCCACAACAGTAACATTAAAAGCTTTTGTGCAAGGAAGGCTATGCTGAGCATTGTGAATTTTTCAAGCCTAACAGAACTGGTAAAGATTGCTTTCCTACGATCAATGGAAATTTGTGATGATGCAGCATTTTCTTTTTAGGCAGTTTGAAAGCACTGTTCAAACCCAAGAAGGTTCTAGAGGCTGGAAATGAAGAACTGCAGGAATGATTCACCCATGTCATATCAGGTGCAGCAGCAAGTCAGCACAAGGATACAAAGACAGTTGCTGGAAGCCATGGTGGTGAACCAGACCAGACAGTAAAATAAGGCCACAAAACAACCAAGCATATTGGGATAGGAAGCAAAATAAATTCAATAAAGTATTGTCTTTTTTGGGTGTGAGGTACAGGGGAGTGCAGGATAATCAAGTTGAAACTCTAAGTGTAGGCATTTTGGATAGAATGGCCATTGGAAGCTTTTAAAATTCTGTTGCTATTCTTTTGAGTACAAAGACCCCACTGAAATATCATAAATCAGCTGGCCAAACATAGTTAAACCTAGACTATACAAGGTGAGACTTGGAGCAGTAAAAAGAAAGACAGAACGACTTGCGTTTATATCATACCTTTCACAACCTCAGGAAATTCCAAAGTACTTGAAATGAATCACTGTTACAATGAAAGAATTATGGCAACACATCCCACAAATAGCAATGTGATAACCAGGTAACCCTTTGTTTTTTAATATTGTTAATTGAAGGTTACTGAGTCCAAACATTACCTTATCACCTTATTAACTATGCAACAGAAGGGATTAAGCAATGGTTATTTAGTAAATCAAGTAGGCTTGTATTATGAATGTACTGGATAGAGATAAAAAAAAGAAGGCCGTAACTCACCCCTATAAATAGCTGTTATTACACACATCCGTTGAAGGGAAGTTAACTAGATCTAGTTAGAATGCATTGACAGAAGAACAGTGTGTTAGGAGGATGTAATTAGGAAGATAGAGACACTGGAACTCCTTAATCTTGACTTGTTGAACTAGAACCAGAACTAGAGGGCACAGCCTCAAAATAAGGGAGCGGGGGCAATTTCGAATGGAGTTGAGGAGGAACTTCTTCACTCAAAGGGTGGTGAATCTCTGGAATTCGCTGCCCATTGAAGTGGTGGAGGCTACCTCGTTGAATATATTTAAGTCACAGGTAGATAGGTTTCTGATAGACAAGGGAATTAAGGGTTATGGGGAGAAAGCAGCAAAGTGGAACTGATCCACTGCAGATCAGCCATGATCTTATTGAATGGCGGGGCAGGCTCAAAGGGCTAGATGACCTACTGCTCGTATTTCTTATGTTGAGAGTGGCATGAACTGTCAATTTGTGACCTGGTGTGTGAGTTAAATGTTACACAGAATGGTAGAAGCCCCTACAGTGCAGAAGGAGACCATTTGACCCATCGAGCCTGCACCGACAACATTCCCATGCAGACACTGAGAACATGCAAATTCTACACAATCACTGGAGGTCTGTGCTGTGAGATAGCACTGCTAACCGCTATGTCACCCGTGCCTCTCGATTTCAGTTAATATCTATGTCTGCATGTAAGTGCTATGTTTTATTGGCCCAGACTTCGAAGTCAAGCATGCGCCTTCCAGGTTTGTGTTTTCACTTGCCTGTGCTTTGTATTCTATATACTACAGCGCCCATTGTGTGAGCTATGTTCAGTTATCCATGATTTATTCATGTTGAAGCACTGCCTCTTTCGCCATGGCAAATCAGAGTTTCCATCTCAATCAGAAAGGTTGCTGATATGTCAGGACTAGAGGGCCTGTTTTTAAAAATCTGGGTGGGCGTGTCAGGAATAAAGATGGGACCTTGAACTGAACTGACGGGTGGGTTCTTCACCAATGTATTGCTCAGAAGTTCCCCACTGTTATATACCACATCACCACAATTCTGCCCAAACCAATGTTGTCCTCGTGCAGCTGGAACCTACCTATTGGAGTCCTATTCCAAATCATCTTCCCTATTTGCGATTTTTGTCGTATTCAAGATTTCATGGGAATGGCACTTCCTGTGAAAGGTGGGAGTTGACTGTACTCAGTGTTGGTCATATTGCTGTGTTCACAAACTATTTATGGGCATTTGAGCAGCAACTCAAGGTATGTAGAGATAACTTTGTGTGGCATCCACTCTGGAGCTCTGTAGCATATGTGAGCAGGGCAAACAACAGTGTTGCTCTTCAACCAATTCAACTGAAGAAACCTCACCAAACCACACAGAGTCTAAAGTCTAAACCAAGCAGAATAAATTAGACTTAATTTATTGTTAACTCATGTAAGATCAGTGAAATAGAGAGGGAAATAAAAATAGGATTAAGAGACCGATAAAGGAGAAAGGACACAAATTAAATGTTCACAGGAATCGGGTTATTTAGCAGTAATTATAACTTATCATACCACCAAAAAGTCACTAAAACCTGACTGCATCAGTCCTAACATTTTTCTGCTGTGTTGAGTGAGTAGCTGGCGGATAAATACCGGACCTTCATTACGTGTACGTCAAGGTCAGGTCACTCTGCAAGGTACTGTTATAGCACAGCCTAAGAAGGCATAAGAAATAGGAGCAGGAGTAGGCCATCTAGCCCTTCGAGCCTGCCCCGCCATTCAATAAGATCATGGCTGATCTGTCGTGGCTCAGTTCCACATTCCCGCCCTCTCCCAACATGGACCAAAGCTACAGTTTCCCACATTGAATTGCTAGCAAGATTGAAACACAAACCCACGAATATTACCTCTTCCTGAGACTAAAATTTCCATTAAAGTGAATTGTCAATATGAACCCACTGTCAGTAGTCCAATATTATTCCGTTTTATCCAGAAGGCAGATTCAACACCAGAACAGCAAAGCACATGGTGATTACCAAGTCCTGTTTACAAGGTTAGCATTTGGATTATGGATCTTCATTATTGTCAAGAAGGTGTATATGGGCTAGGAATGTGCAGAATGTGTCCTGAAATACAACCCATTTGTATCCAGAACTTAAAGGGTGTCCTCAATGACGAGACTCACTGACAATATTTCTTATCCAGAGCCAAGGAACTAACCTACCTCACAAGCTGGCTTTCACTATTGTTAAAATGTATGCTCAAATATGAAGGTGCCTGCACAGATTGCACTGAAAATAGAAAAAGGATATTAAACCAACAGTGATCAGATGTAGGAAGAGACAGCAAACTAGGCTCAGTTAATGGTAGCGTGTTGGGGAGAGTTACGGAACAAAGAGATCTAGGGCTACATGTTCATAACTCATTGAAAGTGGAGTCACAGGTGGACAGAGCGGTGAAGGCATTCAGCGTGCTTGGTTTCATTGGTCAAAACATTGAATACAGGAGTTGGGACCTGTTGTTGAAGTTGTACAAGACATTGGTAAGGCCACGCTTGGAATACTGTGTACAGTTCTGGTCACCCTATTTTAGAAAGGATATTATTAAACCTGAAAGAATGCAGAAAATTTTACTTGGATGCTACCAGGATTGGATGGTTTGAGTTATAAGGAAAGCTTGGATTGGCTGGGACTTTTTTGTCTGAAGTGTAGAAGGCTGAGGGGTGACCTTATGATGTCTATAAAATAATGAGGGGTATAGATCAGCTAGATAGTCAATATCTTTCCCCAAAGGTAGGAGAGCCTAAAACTAGAGGGCATAGGATTAAGGTGAGAGAGGAGAGATACAGAAGTGTCCAAAGCAGCAATTTTTTCATACAGAAAGTGGGGTGAGTGGTGGAACAATTTGCCAGAGGTAGTAGTAGATGCAGGTACAATTTTATCTTTTAAAAAGCATTTAGGCAGTTACATGGGTAAGATAGGTATAGAGGAATATGGGCCAAATGCAGGCAATTGGGACGAGCTTCGGGGTTTAAAAAAAGGGGAGCATGGACAAGTTGGGCCAAAGGGCCTGTTTCCATGCTGCAAACCTCTATGACTGTAGACATGGGACATTTTTTCAACACAAGTTTCTCAATGTCCAAAAAATTGTGATACTGGGTTTTGAGAAGTTCTTGAAAAAATATGAAGTTTCAGGATCAGATTGCATTAAGCAAGCACTGGTGGAAATGGGGTACAGAAATGGATCACTGATTGAAAAGAATGCGCACACAGGAGAATGGTTATATGGCTTGTTATAATTCAGGTCAGACACTTCAAAGTGGTTTGTAAATTCTGCCTAACTAATTTGAATTTGGTTAGGGTGAGCATGAGATGTTTCAATTCAGATATGATTCAACTGACCCACCAGGGAGCTTTTATCAAATAAAGTTTATTTAAAGATACAGTGAACATATACCAATAACTTTTACCAATTATAAACAAGGAGAAAACCACCATGATATTGTATAACCATGACAAATATATGAAATACTCCAATCAAACAAACTTCTCTATCAACGTCCACCTGCCAAGGTTTAACACAGAAAATAAGAATGCTCATGTGATGCTGAAATTTAGTCCCTTGGTTGGATGCTGCAGTTCTCTTGATGTACACATAGACAAGCCTGAAGTGAGAACAGCTTCCCAAAAATCAGCGAGAGAGAGAGGCTCGAGGTACTAACTAGCAAATCACCAACAGCAGAATTTTCACCCCAGGAAGACAAGAAGCCTTGCTTCCAACTGGCCAGCAGAATTTCCAATACCAGGGAGAGAGAGAGAGGGAAAAGCACTGCGTTTAAATCTGATGTCCAAATACCTTCTAAACTAAAACTGCAGCCGAACTGAAAATGAAAGACCACCTGTCATCTGTCCAATCAATCATTCTTCCCCCTAACAATACAAGATCATCATAAATCCCAGTAAGTACCTGAGGCCCAGAATAAAAAATAAACAAAACCTCCCATAAACCACACAATAAAAGATCTTTTAACAGACAGCTTGGCAATAATAAAAATAACCGCTTTTGAACTGCAGAGAACATGATTTCAAAAAGTACATTTTTTAAAGGTACAATAGCGTCACAAGCTTGATGGCATGGAGAACTTTTAAGGTCAGCTTTTGTAAAAGCTGAATACAAATTGAGAGTTTGTCATTTTTAACACCAGCCTCTGAGGAACAACACACCGATGTGGTGTTTCAAGTTTCTTTCTCATCGCCTCCCTGATCCTTTCTGTGGAACTACTTCTGTTTTGTTGTATTTTGAGCTTTGGACTCAGCTAGATTTCATCCCAGCCACACACATGTTGATCTGCTAAAACTGTTAGCACTTCAATGCTTCCTGGCTCAAACACATTGTGACTGGGATTTCAATAGACCTTCTAGAAATTTGTAAGATATAAATAGGAAGCCAAGACCCAGAAATGGTGGTTTGAAGTTAGGGCAACCTGGTAAAATCACGTGTGAGCTGAGAAATCAGGGTCATGCCCGATTCCTCAGCTCTCGCGATTTTATGAGAGTTGGATTTCTGGCTCTCTAGAAATGGATGAGGCTGAATAATTTATCTAAATACATTATAATACTGAGTTGCTTGTGTTTAGCGAGCCCAGCATTCAATCGTCCAGACTCACTTGCCTTTATGGCCTCGCCGGGAGAGGTTCTCTCTGGCGAGGAAAACACCTACTCTCCACGAGCAGGGAATAGTCGTTTTGGCCTCACCAGTGGAACTGGAGGACGTTGAGGCCTCCCCAGGGAGGCTGAGGGCAAATGCATGGTGTCCACCAGAGACCTGGGCAATTCCCACTGGTCAGTGCCAGGAGCAGGGCCTATGGGGCTGAGCTTGAAGGGGCAGGGCCGATGGGGCGGGGAATGAAAGGGGGCAGCCCAATCAGGGGACTCGTTGCCACTTTACAACTGGAACGGATGGAGGAAGGGCGGGCATCATCAGTCTGTGTGGGGGGGTGGGGGGCTGGATGCCCATGCATTGTGGGGTTTGTGATCAGCTGCGGGCCTCTGCAATAGTGAGGCAGGGGCTGGTTGAAGCTGCCTGTCAGCGCTCTCTGTGCCTGTCAGCTGTCTCTGTGCCTGCCAGACCCCTACTGTTATAATAGCACATGCGCAACATTAGAAGTTTACACATGTGCAATAGCTCCCTTTATAGGCCGGCTGGTGAATTAAGCCCAGTTCACTGCCTGCAGTAGCTAGGAACGGTCTAACGCATTTTTTCAATGACTCATTGCATAAGATTGGGCATCAAAACAGATCAGGAACTCTCCCATTTTCACGCTAACTTGACATTTGGGGCCGATTTTACCATTTTCATTCTAAATGCTGAATCTGGGCGCAATTCATATCCAATTTGGAAAATTGTTCTCATGCGCACTCAGCCTGGAGAAAAAAAATCATGTGTCTGAATCGCGCTGTGGGTGGGGCTTATCATGCCTGAAACGATGGGAGCTCTGAACTGTGCGTGTGCAGTTAGAAAGTAATTTGAAAAACGCACTACTGAGGATAAAGCGGCCCAGGAGCAAAAAGTGGGAGCGATGGCCCCCACAGACATTGCCCCACCCCCCGCTACCTAGACTGTTTGTGACCCCCTGACCCCCCAACCCCCTCCCCATTGATCACCCACGGATGGCTGTAGACTCCCCTTCCCTGTCTTTCTCCCCCCCCCACCACCCCCACCAGAGAATGATTGGGCCCCCCACCAAAGAATGATCGGACCCACCTCCCTCCCTCCCACTACCACTGATCTGAGTCAGAGAGCCGTTGGAAGCTCTGAACTTCTTCAGGAGCTGGAATGCCCAAAACAGACCTTTACCGAGCATGTCTGTTTTGCGCCAAATCTAGACAGGCAAACGTGATGGTAATGGGGGAAATGCAGGTAAAGTTGAGCAGGCAGACCATTAATTCAATTGAAATGCATGCCAATGCATTTAAATCACCAGTGCACCTGTGAATTGTGGCCATTTTCTGGGCCTTGGTAAAGTGCGCAGACGCGGACATGGATCATGTTAATGGCCTCATGCCCGACTTTACCAAGTTTTTACGCCCGAAAATGGGAGTAACGCAATGGTAAAATCGAGACCTTAGATCATTCTTGTAAAATTCCACCTATTATGTCATTTGGGATTCCTCTTAGATGTGTGAGATTGGGGTTGAGTCTAGATCTACTTGGGGTCCTTTTCCCAGAAACAACCCACCATAAATTTGGCAAATATGAATGTTGACTGTAGAAGCATACAGTCTGAATTGTCTTCTCATCTGTGAGAATATTATCAAATAAATAGGTTGGACTAAAACCTGGTGTTGTCAGACTTTTTACTGTGTTTACGCCAGTCCAACGCCGGCATACCCACATCAGATTTTGTGATGCATTATAATACATACAGGTACCAGGATTAACTCATCAAGGCAGAAGTAGCTGTTTAAAGGGAGTATTCTAAATGTGAAATTGGGTTGTGCAGACTTTTGACAATATCTTGGGGTTGATTGGAGTTATTTTTTACATGCTTTTTCATCATTGTACTCAACAGATCTTCACCTGATCACTCAACTATCATTTATGAAGTTAGCAAGTAGTTTCACAACCAGATTTATCTGGGTGTGAGACTGGCATTGTTACATGCTGGCTTGCCTACACCAGTGGCTGGGTTCTTTCATTGCCAACAAGTCCTGGAATGGGACCCAGTTCAGGCCTGATGAGCTAAATGGCCTCTTTCTGTGTTGTAAGCTCCCATGATCCAATGATTGGCACATTTTCTGCATGTGAATTCAGCTCCATTTCAGTGAAGCAGGTGCACTGGCTCATCCTGTTATAAAACTAAACCCATTTGCAACACCTTCACAGCTGCGAACAGCACTATTTGTTGGGAGTGTCAGCTGATCTGAGCACAGCTTTCTCTTACTAACCTCTCTATTTTCTAAATGAAACCTTGCTCCTCATAATAATCGAGCTTCACCATTAGCACAGTACCTATTCTCCATTGTCCTAAAGTAACCAATCACCAAACATTCCTTGAATCTGTAATTCTGGTGATGCATCCATATCTCTTGTGACCAGGCAGTCTTTCCCTCTGACCTATTCCAACATTTGGCCTGCATGCCCTCTGAGGCCTGGAGAGTAGACAGCTGCTCGAAACTATGAGGAGCCTCTGAGGCTGGAGATGGCATGATTCTAGGATTCATAGGATGCAAAATCCTATGCCCTTTGTCACAGGCCCCTTGGCAATCTGGATCTGCAAAGTTGAATGTTTCTGAAGTGAGATGATAGAGAGTTCTTGTGTACAGCACCCCTGAAGAAAAGCAGCCTCGTCATTCACGTATAGCCACAATTGCACAGGTAATGAGAACAGAGGCCTGGTTACACAGCAGCAGAAAGATCTTAAAGTCCCTGGTAGAGAGACTCAGGCATATATCTTGTTGCCTTATGGGATGCTGTCCTGTACACTTTGAAATCTGGTTAATGAGGGGGTCTGTATAAGTGGCTTGCCAAGACCTGAGGCGCTCTGTGCTTCAGCGTTGAATTGATTAACATGCCTGGATCATGCAGGAAGTGGCGGGTAGATTTGCAGATGTTCATACAACTGTCATTTCTGCCAGATTACATTGCAGTAATGTTGGAACTTCTAGAAATTGACACACAGTATAACAGTGGACTTCACAGCTGGTCTAGCCACCTGCTGCACAGTTTCAGGCAGGCTTTGCAGAATCTACAAATGTTTTGATGCCCTGTTCAAGTCCTTCATTTTCTAGCAGGGTCCCTGAAGTCGTCATCTGGGTAATCTGTAACCCCAGGCTGATATCTCATTGCCTCCACTCAGCTACCTCAGGCTCCACACTGTCATCTGTACATTCTCACTTCCTTGTACTCCACTTAATGCAAGAGTCAGTTCTTCTTCACTATTTTCAACCTCAACCAATCTCTTGGATTCGCTGTTTCTGAATGAATGAGGGAGGGTGAATGACTGTTAAATTTGGCCATTGTTGCCCGAAGTAGTGGAGACTGCATCTTTTGATGAACATTGTCCTGTTCTTGTTTGTCCTGGCTTACAAAAATCTCTGTAGGAACGAATGGTTCTTAGCTTGAGTCTGTATGAGCTGCATTCTTGTTTGAACTGATGTTATGTGGATTCTTGTGAGGGATATGATTGTTGGTGGAGAGATTGAAGACAATACAGAAACATCACATGTTAAAAGGTATACAAATCCACTGAAGGCACACTGACTGCTGTATCTTCATTTCCACTTACCTGACCCGATTTGGTTCCAATTCTTGTCAGTGCTTCTTGAGTTTATATGCAGGTGTCTACAATTCCTTACCTTGTGGCCCTCATATATCATTTCCTGACATTAAGTGCTGTCTCCTCCTGTTGGAGAATTGAATTGTATTAATTGGCTGCAATGGTATCCAGATCCTGCAGTCACAATCTGCCAGGCTTCTTGCTGTGGATGGTAATAATAGTAAGTGGAAAAGAACAAGGATCCAGGACGTGAGACTTGCATGTGCGAACATGCATTGCAGGAGACAAGTGAAACGTGCTTGATTAAAGTGTTTCTGGGGCAGAGAACATAGTGCCATTTGATAACACCCAAATGGCACAGTTTGAATATTAAGATAGGCTTCAGGATTAGGCTTCTTTGCACTTCATTGCACTTGCCTGTTATTCAGTTGATGATGCACTTGTATGGTCATTAAACCTGTTTTGATGTTGTAAAACAATCCTTAGGTTGTAGTGGTGCCTGTCACAATCAAAGCCACTTCCTTCCCCATGGATCAGAGTGTTTACTGCAGATGCTGGAAATGTGAAGCAAAAACAAAGTGCTAGAAAAAAATCTGATCAAACCCGAACAAGAGTCATATTGTCCTTGAAACGTTAACTCTGTTTCTTTCTCCATAAATGCTGCCAAACCTGCTGAGACTTTCCAGCACACTCTTTCTGTCATTTTAATGGTTTCTTCACAGCCTCTCCAACAATAGAATCTCTCTTGGCTTCTGCTAGCAGAGCCTCAAAATCAACCACTGAAAAATGTTCAAGTTTACCCTTTGCTTTCTGCAGCCATCAATGCATCCCTCATATCACAGTCTGCTCATTCGTTTGTATGGATAAAGCCCTTTCAATGTGGAGGTTATATCTATGTTCCACTCCATTCCACAATTTTCCATCTGTCTTTGCATCCTATTTAGCCTGCTGCTGATCCTAGGAATCCTGACAGAGTAAAAAGTCTGACAACACCAGGTTTCAGTCCAACCGATTTATTTGATAGTAAATTCAGTAGCTTTCGGGTTAGCCCCTTCGTCAGGTGAATGGAGAGTTCTGGCCTCAGACAGAGCATATAAAGCACAGACAGTTTACAGATTACTGATTAGAATGCGAATCTTTACACCTAACTTGCTGTTCAAGTCTTAAAGTGGCTAACAATGTGTGTGGAAGGAGCACTGATCACAGGTTAAAGAGATGTGTATTGTCTCCAGACAGTACAGTGAGTGAGGTTTTGCAAACCCAGGCAAGTCACGGGGGTTACAAATAGTGCGACATGAAGCCAAGATCCCTGTTGAGACCGTCTTCGTGTGCGGAACTTGGCTATCAGTCTCTGCTCAGCGACTCTGCACTGTCATGTGTCTTGAAGGCCACCTTGGAGAATGCTTACCCGAAGGTCAGAGGCTGAATGCTCATGACCACTGAAGTGTTCGCCAACAGGAAGGGAACAGTCTTGCCTGGTGATTGTCGAGCGATGTTCATTCATCCGTTGTCGTAGCGTCTGCATGGCCTCCCCAATGTACCATGCTTCGGGACATCCTTTCCTGCAACGTATCAGGTAGACAATGTTGGCCGAGTTGCAAGAGTATTTACCGTGTACCTGGTGGATGGTATTCTCACATGTGATGATGTCATCCATGTCGATGATCCGGCGTGTCTTGCAGAGGTTGCTGTGGCAGGGTTGTGTGGTATTGTGGTCACTGTTCTCCTGAAGCCTGCGTAGTTTGCTGCATAAGAACATAATAAGAACATAAGAAATAGGAGCAGGAATAGACCATCCAGCCCTTCGAGCCTGCCCCGCCATTCAATAAGATCATGGCTGATCTGTCATGGCTCAGTTCCACATTCTCGCCCCCTCCCCATAACCCTTAACCCCCTTGCCTATCAAAAACCTATCAACCCGCGTCTTAAAAATATTGAGCGAGGCAGCCTCCACCACTTCAACGGGCAGAGAATTCCAGAGATTCACCACCCTTTGAGTGAAGAAGTTCCTCCTCAACTCCATTCTAAACCGCACCCCCCTTTATCCTGAGGCTGTGCCCTCTAGTCCTACTGTCCTTTCTGAGCAGGAAGAGCCTCTCCACCTCTATCCTATCCATCCCATTCAACATCTTACACGTCTCGATGAGATCTCCCCTCATTCTTCTAAACTCTAACGAGTACAAGCCTAGTTTATTCAGCCTCTCCTCATAGTTCAACCCCCTCAACTCCGGAATCAGCCTAGTAAACCTCCTCTGCACTCCCTCCAAGGCCAAAATATCCTTGCGTAAGTGCGGCGACCAAAACTGCACACAGTACTCCAGCTGCGGCCTCACCAGTGCCCTGTACAGCTGCAGCAAGACCTCCCTACTTTTATATTCAATCCCCCTCGCTATGAAGGCCAGCATCCCATTTGCCTTCCTGACCACCTGCTGCACATGCAGGCTGGGTTTTTGCGACTCATGCACAAGGACCCCGAGGTCCCTCTGCACCGTCACATGCTACAGTTTTTCGCCACATAAGTAATAGTCCTTCCTACCATTATTCCTACCAAAGTGGACCACCTCGCACTTGCCAACATTAAATTTCATTTACCAGTTCCTGGTCCATTCGCCCAGCCTATCTAGATCCTTCTGCAGACTCTCCACACCCTCCACACAATTTGCCGTTCCACCAATCTTGGTGTCATCAGCAAATTTCGACACCATACACTCGGTTCCCTCCTCCAGATCATCTATATAAATGGTGAATAGCTGAGGCCCCAGCACCGACCCCTGGGGCACTCCACTAGTCACCAACCGTCAATCCGAATAGCACCCATTGACCCCCACTCTCTGCCTCCTATTTGACAGCCAATCCCCTATCCACGCTAACACCCTACCCCCAACTCCATGCCCCCTGACCTTCTGCAATAACCTCTTGTGAGGCACCTTGTCAAACGCCTTCTGAAAATCAAGAAAGACCACATCCACCGGCTCTCCTCTATCCACCGCCCTAGACACATCCTCATAGAACTCCAATAAATTTGTCAGACACGACTTCCCCTTAATGAAACCATGCTGCGTCTGCTCTACCAAACAATTCTCCTCAAGATGCCTCGCTATTTTCTCCTTGATCACGGATTCTAACATTTTACCTACAACAGACGTTAAACTAACCGGCCTATAATTCCCCGCCTTTTGCCTGCCACCCTTCTTAAACAACGGCGTAACATTAGCCATTTTCCAATCTTCCGGCACTTCCCCGGAATCCAGCGACATTTGGAAAATAATCACCAAGGCAACCGCTATCACCTCCGCCATTTCTTTCAGAACCCTTGGATGCATTCCATCCAGTCCTGGGGACTTGTCCACAATCAGTCCCTCCAGTCTGTCGAGCACCGCCTCTCTAGTAACAATAATGTCATTCAGGCCCTTCACTCCTACCATTTTTCCCTCGCTAACACCCGGCAAATTATTCACGTCCTCCTCCATGAAGACCGAAACAAAAAAGTTATTCAGGGCCTCAGCCATTTCCCCGTCCCCTACCACTAAGTCCCCCCTCTCATCCTCTAAGGGTCCAACGTTCACCCTAGCCAGCCTCTTCCTTTTTATGTATTTATAAAAACTCTTGCTATCCTTTTTTATATTAAGCGCTAGCCCAGCTTCATAGTTTATCCTACCCTTCTTTATCAATTTCTTTCTGCGGTAAAAAGTCTGACAACACCAGGTTTTAGTCCAACTGATTTTATTTGATAGTAAACTCACTATCAAATAAATCGGTTGGACTAAACCCCGGTGTTGTCAGACTTTTTACTGTGTTTACCCCAGTCCAACGCCGGCATATCCACATCATGACTAGTTTGCTGCGAACAATGGTCTGTTTGAGGTTGCGTGGTTGTCTGAAGGCAAGAAGGGGGGGTGTGGGGATGGCCCTGGCGAGATGTTCGTCTTCATCAATGATATGTTGAAGACTCCGGAGAAGATGTCGTAGCTTCTCCACTTCGGGGAAGTACTGACGACGAAAGGTACTCTGTCCACTGTGTCCTGTGTTTGTCTTCTGAGGAGATCGGTGCTGTTTTTCGCTGTGGCGCATAGGAACTGTCGATCTATGAATCGAGCGCCATATCCTGCTCTTATGAGGGCATCTTTCAGCATCTGGAGGTGTCTGTTACAATCCTCCTCATCTGAGCAAATCCTGTGTATATGGAGGGCTTGTCCATAGGGGATGGCTTCTTTAACATGTTTAGGGTGGAAGCTGGAGAAGTGGAGCATTGAGAGATTGTCTGTGGGCTTGCGGTACAGTGAGGTGCTGAGGTGACCGTCCTTAATGGAGATGCGTGTGTCCAAGAATGCAACTGATTCTGGGGAATAGTCCATGGTGAGTCTGATGGTGGGGTGGAATTTGTTGATATCATCATATAGTTGTTTCAGTGATTGTTCACCATGAGGCCAAAGGAAGAAAATGTCATCGATGTATCTAGTGTATACCATCGGTTGAAGAAGTCTTGTTCGAACCTGTGCATGAAGATGTTGGCATATTGAGGTGCAAATTTGGTTCCCATGGCTGTTCCGTGTGTCTGGATGAAAAACTCGTTGTTGAAGGTGAAGACATTGTGGTCCAGGATAAAGTGGATGAGTTGTAAAATTGCATCTGGAAACTGGCAGTTGTCAGCATTGGGTACTGAGGCAGTCGCAGCAATGCCATCGTTGAGGGGGATGTTAGTGTAGAGGGCCGAGACATCCATTGTGACGAGGAGTGTCCCTGGTTCAACTGCTCCACGTGTGCTGAGTTTCTGTAGGAAGTCCGTAGTGTCGCGACAAAAGCTGGGGGTTCTTTGTACAATGGGTTTCAGGATGCCCTCAACGTAGCCGGAGAAGTTCTCACACAGAGTCCCATTGCCCAATGCGATGGGATGACCAGGTGTGTTTGTCTTGTGTATCTTTGGGAGGCAGTAGAGATCTCCAATATGGGGAGTACGTGGAATGAGAGCACGGAGGGTGCTCTGAAGGTCCGGATCAAAGGTATTGATCAGATTGTTGAGTTGACAAGTGTGTTCTTTGGTCGGATCTGTGGGTAACTGTCTGTAGTGTTCCTCATTGTTTAGTTGTCGGTACACTTCTTTACAGTAATCCATTCTGTTCAGTATGACGACGGCACCTCCTTTGTCTGCTGGTTTGATGACAGTGTTGCAGTTTGTCTTGAGAGTGTGGATGGTGTTGGATGTCAATCCTGACAGAGTCAGTGTCCTTGGGTTTCAGTGAGTGGAAGTTCCAGCCTCCCACCAGCGTAGTGTGTAGTCAGGAATTACATGACCAAGTGCCGACCTTTGAAATCAGCAGCCATTTTCCACTGTGTTCCTCAATATTGAATTACTTGTTGAGCTCATTATATGAATTATAATCAGAAGCAAAGCAAATCTCATTACTCAACTCACGATTCCACATCTTAGTCTGGTTTTGGATTTAACAAAAGATGACAATCCTGCAACTCATAGCCCAACCACTTGTTGAGTCATCAAAATGTGTACAAGGCTGGGGTTGTGTTGACTCAAGCCTCTTAATCATCAGGCAGAACAAATTTCATTTTATTTATTTTTCTGTGCCATCTGTCTGGACTGCATTCAAACTGAGTCTAAAGCTGATAAGACTGTGCTGAAAGCCGTTGTGCTCCTCTCCATCTACACCACAAGATGTGCTACATCTCAATGAATCACATTTCAAAATCAGTTTGCACAATGTTAGCCATAACCAATCTGAATTTTGGTCTATTTCTAAATGTGTTAAGTTCAATATCATTTTAGTTATCAGATGGTAAACCTTTCCCTCGGTTTCTTAGCTTTTAAAAAGGATCGAAATTGCACACTACACAATCTTGATCGTTGTAATTTGATCTATATTGGCAAAATGTAACAGTATAAAAGTACACTAATGTCTTATTTAACAGTTAACCATAAGTTTTTATGTCCGATCAGCAGTTGTTTGCTCTGCGTGTGTTTTAATATCCAGTCCCAGCCTTCTCCTGCACGGTGAAGCCATGACAGGTTTTGTAGAGCAATTTCAACTGCACAGGCAAGAGCCAAGAGATCAAGGCAGAGCTTGAAGTTTATAACAGGACACTTGAACAGTAGTCAGTAATATATATGCAAGTGAACTTCACCAAGGGAGTGGTAGGTTTGACCGAGTGAAGGACAAAACCACAGGTGGTCTCCTTCAGTCGTCCGAGCTCGGTTGACAGAGATGCAGTAGGTGTGTGAGCAAATTGCAGTTTGATTAAACTAAGTTGAAGAAACAAAAGCAACTGATGACAAAAAAAGACTTGTTTGCATCCACAAATTACAAACAGGTATTAGCTCTGCTTGGCAGCTGTTTAGCAAACTGCTGTCAATCATGATCATGTATTTACCTGAAAGCTGGATTGATGGTCAACGTGCTGCCTCTTAATGGTGCACACAAGTTATAAATAATAATTTGAATATAAACATGAGAAAATAATCTTTAAATATCCTCACTGCTGCCCATTCTGTGACCTTGAGGATATTACATTTGTAGTGACATTCACAGCAGACTCCCTGTTGAAATGAATGCACACCATTTTCCCTGCAACCCCAAACTGTGGAACACATGACCCCTATGATGGACAGCACAGTGGTTAGCTCTGTTGCTTCACAGTGCCAGGAACCCGGGTTCAATTCTGTCTCAGGTGACTATCTGTGTGGAGCTTGCACATTCTCCCTGTGTTGGTGTGGGTTTCCTCTGGGTGCTCCGGTTTCCTCCCACTGTCCAAAGACATGTGGGTTTGGTTAATTGGCCATGCTAAGTTGCCCCTTAATGTCAGGGGGATTAGCAGGGGAAATATGTGGGCTTACAGGGATAGGACCTGGGTGGGATTGTTGTCAGTGCTGACTCGATGGGCCGAATAGTCTCCTTCTGCACTGTAAGATTCTATGATATGCACAACTTTAAAAACTAAACTCATCATGGTCTAAGTGACTAATTCTGATTTATCCATTCTGTCCCACTCATTTCCATCTTGGGTAATGTCCTGCCCTGACCAAATTTTCTTAAATAAATTAGTCTGTTGGATTTTTGTGATGTTACCAGTGTTTGCATTTCTGTTTTACTGATATCTCCTGGCATTAATTCATGTTTTAGCTTTACTGGGGTAAAATGATAGCTGTGTTTAACATCAGTTCAACATCACTCGAATCAAAAGACAAATGGGAGGGGTCATAATGTTAATCATCTTAAAGCTTATGATTAAAATTAAATGCAGATATCTCTAAAGATTCGAAGATATTTTCTCCCATCAAAGTGAGTCACTGGAAACCAATCATCTATTTCAGATAGATCTTTCAAGATTGACAGAAGTGTTCTTACAAATCTGAAGAAATATCGAGTGATTTGGTTAAAATTGTTTCTATTCTTTGTCAACTTTATCCAAGTCTTATTTCTTTTGCCCCCTTTTTTCATTCATTCAATCATTTCCTGAAGCACTCATCCCTGTCCTAGATGACCATTGGCAATAATGTCAGCAGATTGTTTTGGGGAACTGTTGCATATCCAGCGAATAAGCTCCCGAGGAGCTTGCTGGACTTAGATCAGAAGAGGAAGTCCTACCTGAATTTTTCTTATCTAATCCTGGGTGCAGAGACCAGTTTTAGTATTCCTGCCACTGCCCTGCCTTAAAGATAATTAATTTAGCACAGACTGCAAATTGAACCTGGAACAAAGCAAGATTAAATGCATGTTTGTCCGAACGTAATTTAAGTTTGTTTACTTGGTTTGACCCGAAAGATCATGAGTATGGTTACTTAATGACCACGGTACTGAAATAGCCTTAATTGCATGTTCAGATCAAACAATGTCAAGATGTGACGTTTGATACTTAGTAAATCATTAATCCTGGGACACCATCTAAATTGGAGTGTGAGAGATTACGATGGACCATGTAATGGAGTCCTGCTGCTCTTTATCCCACATGTGACAGAAGAAACTGAGTCTAGGCACGAATTCCTTTCTGGATTGGGAGCTTGTCATCCCTCACCAGTCTGGAAAAGTAGTGGGCGAGTAGAAGATTGGGAGAGGTTTAAAAATCAACAAAGAATGACTAAGTTGATAAAGAAAGGAAGGATAGACTATGAAGCTAAATTAGCACTAAATATAAAAAAGGACAGTAGGAGTTTTTACAAATATATAAAGAGGAGGAGGCTGGCTAGAGTGAATGTTGGACGCTTAGAGGATGAGAGGGGGGATTTAGTGGTGGGAGATGAGGAAATGGCTGAGGCCTTAAGTAAGTTTTTTGCCTCGGTCTTCACGGAGGAGGACACAATTAGTTTGCCGGATATTAAAGATAGAAGGATGGTAGGAGTTGAGGGCCTGAATGCGATTACTGTCACTAGAGAGGTAGTGCTTGATCGACTAGCGGGACTGATGGTGGATAAGTCCCCAGGACCAGATGGAATGCATCCCAGGGTTCTGAAGGAAATGGCAGAGGTGATCGTAGATGCCTTATTTACCAAACTTCGCTGGATTCTGGGGAAGTGCCAGAAGATTGGAAAATGGCTAACGTTACGCCGCTGTTTAAAAAAGGTAGCAGTCAAAAGGCAGGGAATTATAGGTCGGTTAGTTTAACATCTGTTGTTGGAAAAATGCTTGAATCCGTCATCAAAGAAGAAATAGCGAGGCACCTAGAAAGGAATGGTTTGATAGAGCAGACGCAGCATGGATTCGTTAAGGGGAAGTCGTGTTTGACGAATTTGTTGGATTTCTATGAGGATGTGACTAGTGCGGTAGACAGAGGGGAACCGGTGGATGTGGTGTTTCTCATAAGAACATAAGAAATAGGAGCAGGAGTCGGCCATCTAGCCCTTCGAGCTTGCCCCGCCATTCAATAAGATCATGGCTGATCTGTCGTGGCTCAGTTCCACTTTCCCGCCCTCTCCCCATAACCCTTAATCCCCTTGCCTATCAAAAACCTATCAACCCACGTCTTAAATGTATTTAGCGACTATTCTCGACTTTCAAAAGATGTTTGGTAAGGTGCCGCGCAAAAGGTTGCTTCAGAAGGTTAGGGGGCATGGAGTTGGGGGTAAGGTGTTAGCGTGGATAGAAGATTCGTTGTCTAATAGGAGGCAGAGTGTTGGTATCAATAGGTGCTATTTTGATTGGCGGTTGGTGACTAGTGGAGTGCCGCAGGGATCGGTGCTGAGGCCTCAGCTATTTACCATTTATATAGATGATCTGGAGGAGGGAGCTGAGTGTAGGGTGACGAAATTTGCTGATGACACGAAGATGAGTGGAAAAGCAAATTGAGCAGAGGGTGTGGAAAGTCTGCAGAGGGATCTGGATAGGCTGAGTGCGTGGGCGAGGACCTGGCAGATGGAGTACAATGTTAGCAAGTGTGAGGTTATCCACTTTCGCAGGAATAATAGTAGGAGGGATTACTATTTAAAGGGCAAAAAGCTGCAGCATGCTACGGTGCAGAGGGACCTGGGGGTCCTTGTGCATGAGTCGCAAAAACCCAGTCTGCAGGTGCAGCAGGTGATCAAGAAGGCGAATGGGATGCTGGCCTTTATAGTGAGGGGGATAGAATATAAAAGCAGGGAGGCCTTGTACAGGGCATTGGTGAGGCCGCAGCTGGAGTACTGTGTGCAGTTTTGGTCGCCGCACTTGCGCGAGGACATTTTGGCCTTGGAGGGAGTGCAGAGGAGGTTCACTAGGCTGATACCGGAGATAAGGGGGTTAGACTATGAAGAGAGACTAAATAGACTGGGTCTGTACTCGTTGGAGTTTAGAAGGATGAGGGGAGATCTTATAGAGATGTGCAAGATAATGAAGGGGATGGATAGGGTAGAGGTAGAGAGATTCTTCCGCTCAAAGGACAGCAGGACTAGAGGGCACAGCCTCGAGATAAAGGGGGGATAGTTTAGATCGGAGTTGAGGAGGAACTTCTTCACTCAAAGGGTGGTGAATCTCTGGAATTCTCTGCCCGTTGAAGTGGTGGAGGCTACCTCGCTAAATATATTTAAGACACAGGTAGGTAGGTTTTTGACAGACGAGGGAATTAAGAGTTATGGGGAAAAAGTGGGAAAGTGGAACTGAGGCACTTCAGATCAGCCATGATCTTATTGAATGGCAGGGCAGGCTCGAAGGGATAGATGGCCTACTCCTGCTCCTATTTCTTATGTTCTTATGGTTGATGTGTAACTCCAATCCTGTGCGACTGATTCTTAATGGCCAAATAAACTATTCAATTGTAGAAAACCAACATATCAATTACCTTGCTCTGAGCTGTGAGAGGGATATACAGTGAGAGCTGTGCTGCTCCTTAAAAATGAATAGCCTGGCACCATTCATGTCCGTATTTGCACACGACTAAAGGCCATGTGGGTGAGATAATGAAAGCTGCCAACATTCATCGCCCCATCATTCAACACCTTCCTCGAGAGAGAAGGGAAGAAAATTCGAGGCTGGTGAAATTCTGATTAAATGTTCAGATATTTTTATGAACTTGAAAAGTTATTTTTATAAACTTACTTTATTTTTTGCCACAGCTGACAAAGCACCCAATAACTAATTTCTGTAATTAAAGAGTTAAACTGACATTTGTTTCCAAAATATCTGAAGTGCAAAGCCCACGGTATTTTATGTTTTAAAAACCTCCGATTTGGCAGTGTTGACTGGAAGGGATTTGATTTCTATTCCCTTTTCAGCACTGTTTTCTCCTGTATGTAACTGTCAGCAAGGCTCAGCATAGACATTTGAGTTCCCTTCATTCTCAGCCTGGTTGCCAAACTGTGTACACTCCAGGACCCACGTCCCGGGACTGTCAGCAGATCTTCCGGCTGACTGAATAAATGAGGAAATCATATGAAATCATGCTCCACCAGTGGCAGGTGTTACATGAGTAAAAAGCACTGAACCGCTTCAGTCTGGGGTTCTATCCCACTGATGTGAAGTCACCTGATCAGGTGCCGCAGTTAGTTTTATTCCCCTGGAGACAAAGGGTAAACAGCTAAGCAGATGGTTTCATCCCTGGGCTTCTGGCCACAAGACGGGGTGGAGAAGAAGGGAGAGACATTTTCTTTTAATAATTCATATGATTTAATATCTTGAATTAGAAATCATGACATCATTGAGGGGGAAGCGGGTTCAGTATTTTGTGAATGTTAGGGTCTGTAATGTTAGAAAGGACCATTGGTACCCACCCACAGTGTACACCAATATGTAGTAATTGCTACAATAGAAAATAAAGTGGATTTGTGCCCAAAAAATACGCAAGACTTTTCAAACAAAAATTACTCAAGTGTTTACCCACTTTTCAGCAATTGGGTCCAATTCTTCAGCTACTTTATTCCCTCAAATAACTCACTTTATACATTTCATTTTATATTTTCTTGCAAAAATTTTTTTTTAATATTTGCATGTATACTAAGTTTTAAAGTTTATTTATTTGTTGTCACAAGTAGGCTTACATTAACACTGCAATGAAGTTATTGTGAAAATCATCTAGTCGCCACAGTCCGGTGCTCATTCGGGTTACACTGACGGAGAATTTAGCATGGCCAGTGCATCTAACCAGCACGTCTTTCAGACTGTGGGAGGAAACTGGAGCGTCTGGAGGAAACTCACGCAAACACGGAGAGAACATGCAGACTCCAAACAGACAGTGACCCAAGTTGGAATCGAACCTGGGTCCCGGGCAGTGCTAACACTGTGCCATCTACTGCCCCTAGCGTATTTTAAGTTGCAAATTGACAGTTTGGATTTAGCATATTGAAACTAGACAGTCAATTTGGAGCTGGTAAGTGTGAGTAAAGTTGCAACTATGCACAGAGAGGCATTAAGACTGGGTGATAGTCCAAGTAGTGGAGTGCAAGACCAGGGCTACTACAACTGGAGTTGTAGGAATGGAGAGAGAGTTCCGGGAACATGTGGAATGAAAATATTAAAGACTTTACAGCAGTTTTGGGGGTAAGAGAATGTGAGGAAATAGAGTGTGGGAATTAGGGCTTTGAGATGGAGTAAGCTTTAGGGGAGGATGTCGGATGTGAAATGGGGAGGAGAGAGTTTATTTTGGACTAGAAATTGAGGAAGACACTATGTGAGATCCAGAGATGCAGAAACGTGGTTTGGTGGATCAGGTTTTTGGGTGTGGTAGCAAAATGAATGAACTGGAATATAATCAAGGAGCGGCATAGTCATTGGGATAGTATAAATCAGCGTTCCAATAGCCAACCTGCAAATCTGGGCATCCACAATCTTTACTTAAGTAACATTAAGCGGAGCACAGTGTATGTCAATGCCAAAAGCTTTATCCATTACTTGCAGTATTTATTTCAACAATACACTACCAGCTGGGAGTAGTAGTTTTAGACATCTCTTGAGACAGATTTTAACTTGCAAACGAAGCCTATGGCAAGCTAGTAAGTTAATGTTGGAAACAACTTCAATAGCTTATCACTCTATTTAAAATTCATCAGTAGTTTATTACAACATGTCCCAGTACTATACAGAATCAAACCCTGCCAACAAAGGCATTGATATTTTGGCTCTACCTATTGCAGTACTATGTTAAACTGTTTCAATTTAGAAACAGTGTAGGTACTTCAACTCTCCCCTTTTGCCACTTCTCCACACTGCACCCCTCCGCAGACCTCTACTGTGCAACATCAATTACATTCACTCAGATTCTCTGCCCAGCATCTCAATCTTTCACATCTGAATAAGGGTGCTTTCCTCAGAGTGAGTGATGGTTATGTTGGGACTGTCACTCTGCCAAGCATTGGTGGGGTGGACGTATTATTCCTCTTGCATCATAGAACAATTGGTAGGTAACATAGAATCCTTACAGTGCAGAAGAAGGCCATTTGGCCCTTTGAGTCTGCACCAACTCTCTGACAATGTATCTTACCCAGACCCTTTCCCTCACCTTATTCCCATAATAGCACACATTTACCATGGTTAATCCATCTAACCTACATATCTTGGGACACTAAGGTGCAATTTAGCATGGCCAATCCACCTAACCTGCACATCTTTGGACCGTGGGAGGAAACCGGAGCACCTGGAGGAAACCCACATTGGCACAGGGAGAATGTGCAAGCATAAGAACATCAGAACATAAGAAATAGGAGCAGGAGTAGGCCATCTAGCCCTTCGAGCCTGCCCCACCATTCAGTAAGATCATGGCTGATCTGTCGTATCTCAGTTCCACCTTCCCGCCCTCTCCCCATAACCCTTAATCCCCTTGCCTATCAAAAACCTATCAACCCGCGTCTTAAAAATATTGAGCGAGGCAGCCTCCACCACTTCAACAGGCAGAGAATTCCAGAGATTCACCACCCTTTGAGTGAAGAAGTTCCTCCTCAACTCCGTTCTAAACCGCCCCCCCCCTTTATCTTGAGGCTGTGCCCTCTAGTCCTACTGTCCTTTCTGAGCGGGAAGAGCCTCTCCACCTCTATCCTATCCGTCCCATTCATCATCTTATATGTCTCAATGAGATCTCCCCTCATTCTTCTAAACTCTAACGAGTACAAGCCTAGTTTATTCAGCCTCTCCTCATAGTTCAAACCCCATAGTTCAGCGTCACACATGAAGTCACCCAAGGCTGGCATTGAACCGGGGTCGCTGGCGCTGAGTCTTGTGACTATGCCACTGTGCCGCCCACCACATTTCATTAGGTTGAAACTTTTTTAAACAACAATCCTCCATAATCTCAGTACAAAAAGCCAGTTACTGACTATATTTCTGCATTTCTAAAGTAAAATCTTATTAAGCATCACAGATTACAGTTAGCTGAAACAGGAAACAATTCAATGCCACATCTCATTGGTGGATAGAGTATGTGATTGGGAGGAATACTGAAAATGATGAGGCTAAATCTGGATAATGATTTAATTTCAAGCTGTTTTTACTGACCAGGTCCTTACCACTGGGCATTGCTTCCTGGCTGGGTAAAGTTTGACCGACAGGAACACCTTCTGATATCTTGCCCAAGTCACCATTAATCATGTTGTGCTTAGAGATTGATTTTCAGCAGGTTATTCAACCATATTGGAATCGCAGTGGAGCCTGATCCTGTCTTTAACCAATATCTAAGCATGCATACTTCAATGAAGTGATCAATGGAAAGTATTCAGAGACACTATAACTCTGCCTAACTTGTGTTGTTGTAGTGCACTGACCACCAGCCTGGGGGGGTGGTCAAGCTGAACCTGTAATTTGTCCTGTTTGAACAGTCACTGACTGACCCACAAGGTGAAATGCTCAGGATTCAAATAACAATTCATGTTTGAAAGGATCCTGCCAGACTGTTGCTGGTGCAGTTTCCTATGGGAACTGGTATAAAAGCATTAATACACCCACACAGGTTACAGCTAATTTCCATGATCTTTTCTCTTGAAGAGCTGTATGCTATTTTAAAATAAGATTAACTGATCTCCCATAACGCTACTCACGGTATGTTAGAGAATATGCTGTTTTGTAGCAACAGGACCTTTCTACAAAGAGACTCCTGGTTTGCCAATGACACAGTGTTTTTCCCCATGTGGGTCCTCAAAGACAAAATGTGGAAATATTGTTGTTTCTTCTCTCTCTTTAGATGTGAGTTTACTTGTCTCGCACTTTTTAATTTTTTGTTTTCCTCTCTCTACTTTTGTCCTCAACTCTTTCTATCTCTGTGACTCCCATACATTTTTATTGTCACAGTACTTCAGTGCTTATCCAGTCTGCTTCTCAGACAACTTTTGTTTTGCAGCAACAACTGAGCTCACTATTTGAAAGGGATCAGGGGATTATGGATGTGGCTGAAGGTTCAACAACCACTAAACTCAAGACAAAACTTTGTTTTTCTCTGATGAAAGGCTTCATTAGATTTTTGCTACAGGGTCGTTCACATTTATAAAGTTTTGTCCTGAGGGTGGCACAGTGTTAGCACTGCTGCCTCACAGTGCCAGGGACTTGGGTTTGAATCCCAGCTTGGGCCACTGTCTCTGTGGAGTCTGCATGTTCTCCCTGTGTCTGCGTGGGTTTCCTCTGGTTTCCTCCCACGGTCTGATATACATGTCGGTTAGGTGATTAGCCATACTAAATTCTGCCTTGGTGTACCCGAACAGGCACTGGAGTGTGGCGACTAGGGGATTTTCACAGTGGTTTCATTGCAGTAAGCCAATTTATGACAATAATAAATAAACTTCAAAAGCTGTTAAGAAAAAAGTGCGTACAGAGCCCTCATCTTTATAAATAGATGCATAGAGTGGGAAAGCAAAATAATGCTAAATCTTTATACATCACTGTTTAGTCAGTCAGTGTATTTGATCTAATTCTGGGCACCACTTTTTGGGAAGGACATTGAGACTTGCAAAGAATATAGGGGGAACTCAAGGGATGAGAAACTTGGATGAGACGAGAGTGGCCAGAATTGATTTCCTTGGATTGGAACGTGGAAGAAAAAGAAAGACTTCCAGTTATATCTTGCCTTTACAAATGAGCGTCATTCCTGCACTAATGTAGAAAGCATAGCAGCCAATTCGCAAAAAGCAAACTTTCGTACATAGCAATGTGCTAACAACCAGATACCCCTGTCATTGTGATGGTAATTGAGGGATAAATGTTGGCCAGGACTGGGCATACATGGCCATGGTACAATATCACAGCTGAAAGATAATACCTTTAAATGTGCAGCTCTTCCTCAGTGCTGCAGTGGAATGTCAGCTTAGATTGTTATGCTGATTTCCTGAAGTGGGCCTTGAACCCACAACCTTTTGACTGGAAGACAAGAGTGCTCCCAGCTAAGGCATGGCTGACAAAGAAAGGCTAAAAGGAGGTTGAGGTTTATAATTGTGAAGACTTTGGTAGAGTAGGTAGGGAGTTACTCAGCCATTACATCCTCGGAATGGCAATCAGCATTGGATTGCCACCCTGTACCCAATTACTTGAGCCAAATTTCACCCCTCCTGCCCAACCTTCCAACTCCGAAGGTAAAGGGATAGGATTTGGGGGCTTGGAATTTGAAGGTCGTGGAGAGGGAAAAGTGGGGGCCTTTGATATCAGGGCTTTAGGGGGCTTGGACATCTGGGAGTTTGGCATAGGGGGATGGAGGGGTTGGACATCGGGAGGGTGGAGGGGTTGGACATCGGGGGGGTGGAGGGGAGGGGCTCAGGTTGAACATCAGAAGAGGTCAAATCCGGGGTTTGGGGTTCAGAGTGGTGGGGGCTAGGGAGGGTCCAGTCGGATTGGTTGGAGTGGGAAGGTCAGTTGGATGGTGCAGTCTAGCGAGATCAGGTCAGGGCTGAGAGTTGGACCTATGTGTGGGGGCAGGGCAGTTGGAAAATACCATGAGAAGTGGGGAGAGTCCCGTGCGTTACCCAGAACTTAGAAGAGGTTTTAATTCTTAACTTTTTCAGAGTAACTATGGGTGGAATTCTCTGGCCGCGTTGGTGTAAAAGCTGGAAATTCCCACCCAACTGTCAGTAGCATTCCACATTCTCCGCAAACCTTCCTCCGCTCCCCCCCCCCCCCCCCCCCGGTTAAAATTCCAGTGGTGCGTGGGACGGAAGAATTCCGGCCTATTAGTGTAAACCTGGTGGACCCATCTGATGCAAGCAATTTAATTCACGTTTTCAGATGGTGCACAGCGCAGCATAAGTTAACAAGGGCAGGTTGGTGCTTCATTGTAATTGAAGTGCAATTGCTTACCTGTAAAGTTCCGAGAGGAACTAAAAGGAGGATCCATAACCTGAGGGCAAAGTTAGGATAATTGGCAAAAGAACCGAGAGAAAATGGGGAGATGGGAGGCGGCACTGTCTGAAAATGTGGCTTCAGCTGTAAATTTAAAAGGGGAACTGGATATTGTTTTGAAAAGGAAATATGTGCAGGACTGTGAGAAAAAAGCAGGAGAGAGGACTACTTGAATAGCTCACTCAAAGAGCTGACACATGCACAGTGAGGTGGTTGGCCTCTTCTGTGCTGCATGCTTCTGTGCAATGCAGTATGTGACAGTGATAAGGCTGGAGCACTGTGAACTGTCCGAGCGCATCATCTCTAAAGATCAAGTGTGAGTTTTTGTCAAAAACCACTTATAGTTATAGTTTTTAAAAAGTCATCTGGAATGCCTGTTTTTGGGGGGAGTGGAGTACTTTGGAGCCAGCTGATTACGACCTGGTATGGAGACAACTCCCCCCTCGAGCACATGGTAACTCTTAAAGCTCAGACAGTGTGCCAAATGGGACAGAGCAAGAAAACACGACAAAAAAAAGTGAAAATGACTTCTGGGCCCTCAAAACAGTAAGTATGTCAAATAGAATGAAATGAATGAAAGAGGTCCAGAGAAAAGGCTAACTTTCCAACTTTCCTATGCCAGTGAAACTGTGTTGAAGGGGAATAATTGTGAAACATGAGCTGAAGTAACACAATGTAATGCAGTTTGTAACAGTTAGAATAAAGAATGTAAAATAGGAGACAGAGGTTAGAAGGTTCCAGATATGCTAAAATTACTTTAAGCACAATGTCCTATTTATATTTTGAAGAAAGCCACAAGAGTTCCTCGGTGTTCAGAATCTTAGCATTGATGTGATTCTTGTCCAAATCAACATCAAATTTAAGGTATTTTCCTGACGAGAGAAAAATGTTAATTCTCACAATTGAACTATGTTCATCTGGATAGTAGAAGAGGCTTCACAATCACCCTCGATGCTCTGAGGATTGGGAAGGAAAATATTGGCCAGGATTGTTGTAGGGTGGTAGATACCATTTGGTAGGTCGGAATGAAATCTTTGTAATTTAACTGTTTATATTTATTAACCACAAGAACTATCTCTGGCAAGTTCATATTGGCACCCTTCAGCCGGCTTGTGCAGATCATTAATGAAGGCATCAACAGGTTCTACCGGCTGCTGGACATGTTTATCATTTTTCTCCTTTCAGGTCAGCATTCCATTTCTCTAATAATGTTGCTCTTTTCTAAGGGTTCATCTTATCCAACTTTCGTGGCTACACAAACAGTCTGCCTGTTGCAACTTATTTTTTATTCTCCATTTTTTGTTTCTTGCTTTCTTTTCTATTCTGGTTTTCACTCCTATTTTCATCTTTCTTTCTCTTGCTTCTCTATTCTTCTGCATTCAAATCTCTCCATGATCTCATTTTTGCATTCCTCCATAATCTGCTCCAGCCCAACAACTCTCCAAGATATCCACACTCCTCTCATTCCACCCTGATTTAACCATCCCTGATTTTAATCACTCCACCATTGATGACTGTTATCAAGTTAAAAAGATGTTATGCCTATCACTCGAATGACGTCTATAAATTTCAGTGCCAGTGTGATGCCTTATACCCCAACAATTGGCAGATCATATCAAACAGCATGTGCCTTTGGCTGTTCACAACAGCTCTGACAAAAGGTCCTCCAGACTTGAAACGTTGGCTTCATTTTCTCTCCACAGATGCACTCAGACCTGCTGAGATTTTCCAGTATTTTCTATTTTTGTTGTGGCAAAGTACAGACTGTGCCCAACCAGCCCGTGCTTGCAGAACTCAAAACATTATGTCCAACATTAGATGTGATTTCGCAATTGAACAGCACCTGCTAAACAATCTTATTTGTGCTAAGAATTACACTGAAAATCAATTTATGATTATCAGTATAGCTCGCAGTATCGCTCGCTTTCGCACAGTAGAAGCTGCACATATTCACACACAGGGCCTGTCCTTTGCAGACAAAAGGAGCGTGTCCACCCATTATGCCTTTTACATTGAAACAAAAGCTTGGGGACAACAAATAGACCACATGGCCCATTGAGCCTGCTCTGCCATTTCATGGTTCATGCCCAAAGGTCTTAACCAATCAGAGTCGCTGTGCTGGGTTTGAATTTTTAAAAAGCTTGGTTATTAACTGTCCTCTGGTGCGTTCTCCAATTCTACAACCAATCAGAGGCCACTTGACAACCAATCAGCATCCTCTTCTCATGCAGTAGAGATTGTTGTTCCTTTTACCATTGTACTCTTGCAATCTGCTGTGATGCATGTCAGATGAAAAGCTATGACAGCATGTCTTCTTTTTCAACAATACTCAAGTTCTTTAAAGTTTATTTATTAGTCACAAGTAGACTTATGTTAACATTTCAATGATGTTACTGTTAAAATCCCCCAGTCGTCACACTCTGGTGCCTGTTCGGATACACTGAGGGAGAATTTAGCATGGCCAATGCAACTAACCAGCACATCTTTCAGACTGTGGGAGGAAACCGGAGCACCCAGAGAAACCCACCCAGACACGGGGAGAATGTGTGAACTCCACACAGACAATAACCCGAGCCAGGTATTGAACCTGGGTCCTTGGTACTGTGAGGCAGCAGTGCTAACCACTGTGCCACCATGACATCCCTGCACTAGTTCTGCACTATCAAATAGACCGCATGGTCCCATTGAGCCTGGTCTGCCATTCAGTACAATCCTGATAGATCTTGGGCTTCAACTTCACTTTCCCATCCTCTCCCCGTATCTCTTCATTCCCTGAAAGACCAGAAATCTGTCTATCACAGCCTGAAAATGTATTCCTAAACAAAGCATCCACAAATCCCCGGGGTAGAGAATTCTAAAAATTCACAACCCTTTGACTGAAGTAATGTCTCCTCAGTCCTAAATGATTGAACCATAGCTGTTCTCTGATCAGTGGAAACCATCTCTGTGGCCACTCCATCTAGCCCCTTCATAACTTTGTCCGTTTCAATGAGATCACCGCTCATTCTTCTAAAATGCAGAGAATATAAATCCAATTTACTCAGCGTAAGACCATCCTCTCATCCCAAGAACCAGTTTAGTGAACCTATGATGTACTGTCTCCAATAAAAGTAGATCCTCACTTCAATGCGGAGACCAAAACCGCAAACAGTACAGAGCAGGGAGAAGAGTTTGGGAAACCCATACTCACTGTAGGTTTGGGAAAAGCTGCAGTTATTTAAAAGCTCTATAATCCAAGCAACAAATTCCCCAGAGTCTCGCGGAAACTTTTGGAGGAAATTGTTACTTGCAGTTCTAACTTGTGAAGTGCACAGGGTGAGGCAAAGGCTGCAGTTGAACCTGAAGGCTGCTGGACACACCCGGAATAGAGAGGAGACTATTGTTCGGAAAGCCTTAAGATGGAATGTTGGCAAGTGATGATGCCTCAGGAAGCACAATGGCATGGGCTGTAACGAAGACAGAAACCAATGACAGCAAAAGCAGCAAAAGATTAATGAGTAGAGAAGTGAGCTGCATGCACAAGGGAGTCAGGCACTGAATTTGTCTGCCATTTGATGAGTGAGGTTCATAGAGCCAGAGGCAGATACATTGGCAATTTAAGAAGTTGTGGCCATTTGTTGCTATTTAGGAATGCTTAATATGTGAGGGAAAATAGAGGGAGGTGTAACAGTGCCAACTTCTGTATGGAGGCATGCAATTACACCACAAGGTCTTTTAATATGAATGAAGGGTAAACTTAGCAAGCTAATGTCATTGTATTGAAATAAGAAAAGAAAACACTGCAAATATAAAACCAAGACATCAAGCTTTGGAAGAGCAATCATAGGTTGACATCTCAACCTATGATTGACATACGCAGGCTTTACTGCGTATTTTCAGTGTTTTTTTAGATTTTTTATTACATATATAATAGTGATAGCTTTTCTTCTAACTCTACTATTCGTTTTGGATCTGAAGCAACCTTCAAATGCTAATTCCTGCTAATTTATGCCCAATTCTCATTAGAGAGAAAGAACCTAACATTTTAACCAAGTATTACAGAGTACTGTAAAACCAAATTATTACTTTTCAGGTGTAGCTGCTATTGGGCATAAATCAGGTCCCATAAGCAACAAACATAATGAATGACCAGCTAATGTTTGTAAGAATCGGGGCTGGAGTGGTGCACAAACCACAACTTTTCTTTTGGCATTTGCTGGAATCACCAAGCCAGGAAATAGCTTCCACTGCGGATAAATGGAGCTCTCTGAGTCCTGTGCTAAATTGAATTTTGTCAGGGGGTAGCCTGCAGTGATGTGACTCACTGATTGGTGTGCACCAAGCTGCAGTTGGGGTTCTTGTAAGGCCCACTTGTGCCAATTTACTGCACAAAGGCTTTGGGCAGTGCAGAAACAGTTGAGGAGTGTCCAATGCAGCATGGTGGCACAATGGTTAGCACTGTTGCCTCACAGTACCAGGAACCCGGATTCAATACCCAGCTTGAGTCACTGTCTGTACAGAGTTTGTACATTCTCCCTGTGTCTTCATGGGTCTCCTCCGGGTGCTCCGGTTTCCTCCCACAGTCTGAAAGGCATGCTGGTTCGGTGCATTAGCTGTGCTAAATTCTTCCTCAGTGTACCCGAACAGGTGCTGGAGTGTGACAACTAGGAGGGGGAATTTTCACAATAACTCCACTGTAATGTTAATATAAGCCTACTTGTGACTAATAAAGAATAAATAAACTTTACAATGTTGGAGTGGCATGTTGAAGCTGGGTAGGAAGTGTGGGCTGTGCGATCTGTGATGAGAATTTGGTCTTTAATGGTGATGAACCAGTAAAGACCAAATTCTCATCACAGATGAGATGCCTGCTGCCACAGGACCTCTGCTGGTTTTCCACTTGAGCAGGCAGACAGGAATTTTGGATCAACATCTCATTTGAAAGATTGTTTGACTTCGAGCCCTAATTAAACAAAAAGCTTCCATATTACCATATAAGCATTTTGTTCTTAAAAAGTACTTGTGCTGTTTTATAAATCAATCTTTATTTAATCCTTATTTCTTTAACCCCAGGTAAAATGTTCATATTGAATTGTAGTCTTTCTTCATAAGTTGAGAAAATGTAGCTATCTCCCATTCAGATCAACCTGAAGTGCACTGCAGGAATCATTTGTATTTAATTCAATTCTTTTCAGGAGCATAGTTCAGTCAGAAGAGAAGCTCATCATCAGTGCATCATGGGCAAAGGATGAGGACATAAGCCGACTGCTAACATCCCTCCCCAGCTGGACCAACATGGCTCAGCCCAAACAACTGAGGCCTAAGCGAGAAGATGAGGAAGACTTCACAAGGTGAGAGTGAGACGTATGTTTGTATCCTAGATTACTGCAGCCTTCTTTACCTTGAGCCAGAGATCTGATCCTTGTCTGTTGCAATTAAATTGATGTTTAAAAAATGTCAGGAAAGGGATTTACTGTCTCAGAAAGAAAAATTATACTCTGAAAGAAAACATTACAATGTCCAAAAATGCAATGTTGGCGAAAACTGTGCTTGGAACTAAATTCCCAGCATACGTTTTGCCATTCGAAATGTTATTTCTTGCACACCACATCAGTTTGAGATAAAGATTCATTAGTACATTGCACTTTTGAAGCTTTCAAAAGTGCGTTAACCAGGGTCCAGGGTAAGCTTATTCCTCTTCGAGTGAAGGACAAGGCTAGTAGAAGTAGGGAACCCTGGATGACTCGGGATATTGAGGCCCTGGTCAAGAAGAAGAAGGGGGCACATGACATGCATAGGCAGCTGGGATCAGGTGAATCCCTTGAGGAGTATTGGGGGTGGAGGAGTAGAGTTAAGAGAGAAATCAGGAGGGCAAAATGGGGACGCAAGATTGTATTGACAGATAAGGCAAAGGAAAATTCAGAGAACTTCTACAGAGACATGAAGAGCAAAAGAGTAAGAAGGGAGAGAGTAGGGAGTAGTTAAGGATCAAAAAAGGTCATCTGTGTGTGGATCCACAAGAGATGGGTGAGATCGTAAATGAATATTTCTCATTAGTGTTTAATGTTGAGAAAAGCATGGATGTTAGGGAACTTGGGGAAATAAATAGTGATGTCTTGAGGAGTGTACATATTACAGAGAAAGAGGTGCTAGAAGTCTTAAAACGCATCAAGGTAGATAAATCCCCAGGACCTGATGAAGTGTATCCCAGGACATTGTGGGAGGCTAGGGGGGAAATTGCAAGTCCCCTAGCAGAGATATTTGTATCATCGATATTCATAGGTGAGGTGCCTGAGGATTGGAGGGTGGCAAATGTTGTACCTTTGTTTAAAAAGGGCTGCAGGGAAAAGCCTGAGAACTACAGGCCAATGAGCCTCATATTTGTGGTGGATAAGTTGTTAGAAGGTATTTTGAGAGACAGGATCTACTGGCATTTAGAGACACAAGGACTGATTAGGGATAGTCAGCCTAGTTTTGTGAGTGAAAAATCATTTGTTTTTTTGATTGAGTTTTTTGAAGGGGTAACCAAGAAGGTAGATGAAGGCAGTGCAATTGATGTTGTCTATGTGGACTTTAGCAAGGCCTTTGACAGGGTACTGCATGGTAGGTTGGTGCATAAGGTTAAATCTCACAGGATCCAAGGTGAGTTGGCTAAATGCATACAAAATTGATTTGACAGAAGCCAGAGGGTGGTTGAAGAGGGTTGTTTTCAAACTGGAGGCCTGTGACCAGTGGTGTGCCTCAGAGATCAGTACTGGGTCCACTGTTATTTGTCATTTATATTAATGATTTGGATGAGAATATAGGAGACATGGTTTGCAGATGACATCAAGATTGGTGGCATAGTGGACAGTGAAGAAAGTTATCTCGGATTGCAACAGGATCTTGATCAATTGGGCCAGTGGGCTGACAAATGGTGGATGGGGTTTAATTTAGACAAATGCGAGTTGATGCATTTTGGTAGATTGTACAAGGACAGGACTTGGTCAATTAATGGTAGGGCGTTGGGAGAGTTACAGAACAAAGAGGTCTAGGGGTTCGTGGCTCCTTGAAGGTGGAGTCTCAGGTGGACAGAGTGGTGAAGAAGGCATTTAGCATGCTTGGTTTCATAGGTCAGAACATTGAATACAGGAGTTGGGACGTCTTGTTGAAGTTGTACAAGACATTGGTAAGGCCACACTTAGAAATCCACAGAAATCCTACAGTGCAGAAAGAAGCCATTTGGCCTGTCGCGTCTGCACCCAGACCCTACCCCCATATCCCTACATATTTACCCACTAATCCCTCTAACCTATGCATCTCATGACCTAAAGGGCAATTTTTAGTGTGGCCAATCAACCTAACCACACATCTTTGGACTGTGGGAGGAAATCGGAGCATCCGGAGGAAACCCACGCAGACACAAGGAGAATGTGCAAACTGCACACAGACAGTGACCCAAGGCAGGAATCGAACCTAGGTCGCTGGAGCTATGAAGCAGCAGTGCTAACCACTGTGCTACCGTGCCACCCAGTTGGAATACTACATTCCGTTCTCGTCACCCTATTATAGAAAAGATATTATTAAACTAGAAAGCATGTAAAAGAGATTTACTAGGATGCTACCGTGACTTTGAGTTTGAGTTGTAAGGAGAGGCTGGATAGACTGAGACTTTTTTCTCTGGAACGTAGAAGGCTTGAGGGGTGATATTATAGAGGTCTATAAAATAACGAGGAGCATAGATCAGCTAGATAGTCAATATATTTTTCCCAAAAATAGGGGAGTCTAAAACTAGAAGGCATAGGTTTAAGGTGAGAGGGGAGAGATGCATAAGTGTCCAGAGGTAGCAGTAGAGGCAGGTACAATTTTGTCTTTTAAAAAGCAGTAAACAGTTTCATGGGTAAGATGGGCATAGAGGTGTATGAGCCAAATGTGGGCAATTGGGACTAGCTTCAGGGCTTAACAAAAAAAGAGCGGCATGGACAAATTGAGCCAAAGGGCCTGTTTCCATGCTGTAAACCCCTATGGTTCTAGGAAATTTGCACAATTTCTGTCTTCGTATCTGAGACAAAATCTTACTCACATGGCAAGATAAGAAGGAGGTCAGTATTTTTACAATGAGAACACATTAATGGAAACAAGCCACGGCAGTCAAAATCATTGTACAAGAAGAGTCAAAATGTCAAATATCCTGCCACTACTCCCTCAATGGATTTCAGCATTTTTCTCTGCTTTCTGCCTTCCCCACCCCACCTTTTCAAATAGAGGTGTTACATTTGTGGTTTTCTGATCCATTTGGATCTTTCCAGGACCTAGGAAATTTTGGAAGATCACAACCAATGCACCACTATTTCTGCAGCCACTTTTTTTAAACTCCCCCACATGAGAAACATTGCCCAAGAATGGATGAACATAGAACATTACAGTGCAGTACAGGCCCTTCAGTCCTCGATGTTGCGCCGACCAGTGGAACCAATCTAATGTCCCTCTAACCTAAACTATTCTAATGCTATCCATATGCCTATCCACAGACCATTTGAACGCCCTTAAAGTTGGCGAGTTCACAACTGCTGCAGGCAGGGCATTCCATGACCTTACTACCCTCTGAGTAAAGAACCTACCTCTGACATCCGTCCTATAATTACCACCCCTTAATTTGAAGCTATGTCCCCTTGTGTTAGCCATCTCCATCCGAGGTAGAAGGCTCTCACTGTCCACCCTATCCAATCCATTGATCATCTTGTATGCCTCAATCAGATCACCTCGTAACCACCTTCTCTCCAATGAAAATAACCTCAAGTCCCTCAGCCTTTCCTCATAAGACCTTCCCACCATACCAGGCAACATCCTGGTAAACCTCCTCTGCACCCTTTCCAATGCCTCCACATCTTTCTTATAATGCGGCGACCAGAACTGTACACAATACTCCAAGTGCGGCCGCACCAGAGTTTTGTACGGTTGTAACATAACCTCACAGCTCCAAAATTCAATCCCTCTACCAATAAAAGCCAACACACCGTACGCCTTCTTAACAACCTTATCAACCTGGGTGCCAACTTTCAGGGAGCTATGCACATGTACCCCGAGGTCCCTCTGCTCGTCCACACTACTAAGAGTCCTTCCATTAGCCCTATATTCTGTACTCCTTTATTCTTACCAAAGTGAATCACCTCACACTTTTCCGTATTAAACTCCATTTGCCACCTCTCGACCCAGCTCTGCAGCCTATCTATGTCCCTCTGCAAACTGTAACATCCATCCTCACTGTCTACAACTCCTCCGACCTTGGTGTCGTCAGCAAATTTACTAATCCATCCTCCTACACCCTCATCTAGGTCATTTATAAAAATGACAAACAGCAGTGGCCCCAAAACAGATCCTTGAGGTACACCACTTGGAACTGCACTCCAGGTTGAATATTTCCCATCAACTACCGCCCTCTGTCTTCTAACAGCTAGCCAATTCCTGACCCAAACTGCTAAATCACCCTCACTCCCATGCATCTGCATTTTCTGCAATAGCCTACCATGGGGAACCTTATTAAACGCTTTGCTAAAATCCATATACACCATGTCAACTGCCTTACCCTTATCCACCTCTTTGGTCACCTTTTCAAAAAACTCGATAAGGTTTGTGAGGCATGACCTACCCTTCACAAAACCGTCTTGACTATCTCTAATCAATTTATTTCCCTCTAGATGATTATAAATTCTATCCCTTATAATTCTTTCCAAAACTTTGCCCACAACAGAAGTAAGGCTCACTGGTCTATAATTCCCAGGATGGCCTCTACTCCCCTTCTTGAACAAGGGGACAACATTTGCTATCCTCCAGTCTTCCAGCACTATACCTGAAGCCAATGACAACATGAAGATCAAAGCCAAAGGCTCTGCAATCTCCTCCCTAGCCTCCCAGAGAATCCTAGGGTAAATCCCATCCAGCCCAGGGGACTTATCTATTTTCACACTCGCAAGAATTGCCAACACCACCTCCTTATGTACCTCAATCTCATCTAGTCTACTACCTGGTATCGCAGTATTCTCCTTGACTACACTGACTTTCTCCTGCGTGAATACTGTCGAAAAATACTCATTCAGTGCCTCTCCTATCTCTTCAGGTTCCATGCACAACTTTCCACTGCTGTCTCTGACTGGCCCTAATCTTGCTCTAACCAATCTTTTATTCTTAACATACCTATAGAAAGCTTTAGGATTTTCCTTGATCCTATCTGCCAAAGTCATCTCATGTCCTCTTCTTAACTCTCTCTTTAACTCCTTCCTGGCTATTTCATAACTCTCCAGTGCCCTAACTGAGCCTTCACGTCTCATCTTTACATAAGCCTCCTTCTTCCTCTTCACCAGAGATACAACTTCCTTAGTATACCACGGTTCCCTCACTCTACCACTTCCTCCCTGACTGACAGGTCCATATTTATCAAGGACTCGCAGTAGCTGCTCCTTGAATAAGCTTCACATTTCAGATGTTCCCAGCCCCTGCAATTTCCTACTCCACCCTATGTATCCTAAATCTTGCCTAATAGCCTCATAATTACCTTTCCCCCAGCTATAACTTCTGCCCTTCGGTATATGCCTATCCCTTTCCATCACTAAGGTAAACGTGACCGAATTGTGGTCACTGTCACCAAAGTGCACAGACTGTTGTGCTATTTAAAACAGCCTCCACTGTAATTGGCTTGCTTAGGGCCTCTACACTAATGGCAAAATGTTAATTCAGATTCCAAGCTCACCAGCTTGACTGACATTCGGTTTAGTCAGCAAGTGAGACCTTCCAATTAGCAGTGGTAGGTACCTTTTGGTCCTGGATGCTAAATCAGAAGTATCAACTGAATTTAAATCATCACTGATCACTGAGAATTTGTAACGGATAGCAGCAGTCTGGCAAATCTGAAGTCCAAAGTGGCTGGGTTTTAATAGTGTTCAAAAGGAAGAAATTATCAATGCAATTTCTTTTATAAACCGAGATTGCTTTGGCAAGTAAATTCTTGTCCACTGAAATGTTGTTTAGAGGAGCACTGTTCTTCAGTCATGGTTCCATTGCATTTCACTCCATTTTTGCATGAAGCTGTTTATTGAATGTTAATCCTCTACTTATAAAGAAATTTAAGATATAGTTTAGTATCATCAGTGTCTTAATAAAACATTTAGGGTCAGTATGAATGGAAACCAAGTTCGGCCGAGCTCCCTAATCGGCTTGGGGTAAACACATTGTATAATTAGCCAGGTGTACTTACCTGTGAAAGTTCCATCTCACAAAAACATGGCAAGCAACTATTACAACCCCACATCAAAAAATGGAAATGTAATCATTTAAAAACTGCAGTTGAAAGCTTAAACAAATAAGCTGAAGTAGCTGTGTAAGAAAAAGTAAGGTCTAATTAAAATTTATAATCAGATGACATTAGAGCCTGGCTCAAACTACTGGGCCCTTGAAAAAGCTTGCGCTCAATTTATGCACAAGCCCAGCCAGGGCTTAGACTGATAGTATTCTAGAGGAACATGGGGCCGGTAGATTTTCCTCTTTTTGCTGTTGGTTTAAAGGATTATCTTGGCAGGAGGAACCATATGCCCATACATGCTGAGTTTTCATCCATTGAAATTATTTCATTCATTGGATAATCGGGTAGGCTCTCTTACGAATGTGTAGTCCACCCTATCTGATCTTCCTGTCTGCGCTGATCTGGGGGGATCCTTTTCACCAACTTCAATAATAGTCCCATATTTTCCCTTTCGCAGGCTTCACCACAGATTATCCACTTGTACAATGTAAAAATTGCTGCTAGTATATAGTATCTGTGTATCCCCACATATCCTACATCATCACTACATAATTTGGGGAGCTTGGCTACCGATGTGATATCACTGTTTTGTTTAATATCACCAGCAGGAATTAAGTTGCCATCCACAATGATCTTCTAACAAGAGAGTATCCCTGCTAAAAAATATCTATCTATGTCATCAAAGTACACATGAAAGATTAACATATCTCCTGTCCTCCCTATTGCAAACCTTGACAAAGCAATGACAATTATAGATGGTCCTTAAACATGTTGTATTTTACAAGGTTAAAAGGGCAGGATGAGTTTTGGTCGCATAACACATACTCGAATGACACCAGTGACTTCCATTTCTCCTTCCCTGGCTTGGCCCATCCTTCCATTTATCAATCTGTCAGAATCCTGAAATAGAAATATCTTTTAACTGTCGAGAAAGACACAGGGTAAGAGTGATTAATTGTACTTGCTGACACATTGCAGCTTCCATTTTACTGAGCGGATGGGATAGTTGGCAAGGAGGTGGTCAACTAAAGGTTAAATGGCCTAGGGTGGTTCTGGTCGAGTGTTGCAGTACATCAACTCCCCATTGTTATGAAGTTGTCAGCATTTTTCCTTTAATATGATTGAAAGCTGCGGGGTAGCTAGTAATATGCTAATTGATGAGCAGCACTCTGCTTGCTGTCCTCACCAGTTATTTCTCTTGGCTTTTAGGTCTCTAAGCAACTGATATGTTCCCCATTTCAAAAAGGTTACTCTTCGTAATAATAAGCATCTTGCAGTAGAACAACAGATGACAGTGTTCATTAGTTTGAGACTCAAGAGCAGCCCTGTAAATATGTCTCAACAAATCTTTAAAGCTGCATCATGTACAGGAAGAGAAAGGCAACAATTTTTCAAACCAGTGACCTTTTAAAAGAGAATCGAGACATTTTCTGATTTCTTCCTGCTATTAATTTTTTTTTAGGTGTAACGTTGCCAGTAATTTACCCTCTCATTCATTGGAATTGCAAATTGCGATTTTTGCCTGAGGTATTTTGTTTTGTAGGGAACGGAAGGAAGAGGATCAGGGTCTGGTGGAAACAACTACAAAACACATTTGGATTTCTGTGCCATAAGATCCACAACTGATTGATTTAGGGCAGTAGAAAGAGCACCAATGATACTTGTGCATATTTGCTCACTCCAAAATCTGGGTGAAACACTATACTAGTTGGAAATCTGAACTAAAGCTGTAAACGCTGAAAGTATATAGCACATCAGTGAGCCCCTGAAATGGGCCAAGTTAACATTTAATTTGGATCCGTCATCAGAATTTTTCTTGGAATGTCAATTGCAATTGGATGGAGGAGATTATTGCTTTGAAAAAATAACTGTCCTTAGTTTCAGCACCAGAATCGATCTGCAATTTCTTCCTCATCTCCTTCCTTTGCCCTCTCTAAACTTATCTTTGCTGAGCGACCCACCTTCTGCTCCCTTGAACCTCTTCCTCACACATTCCTTGATCAATCCTTAATCAGTTATGACCCCTACGTTAGTTGGTACATATCATTAAAACACTTGACCAGAACCTTAGGCTATTTAACCTTTAGTTCAGATTTGCCTGCATCTCACCCATCTCTCCACGCCTCAGTATAAACACCATTTACTTTCCTATTCAAAATTTATAGCATCAACTCCTACTAAAATAAACACACAAACAATTTATCATTTATTGGCCATCTCTAACCTACCCTTTCTCCATTACATCCTCAAGCATGTTATTATTTCCCAGAACCATGCCCATCTTTCCTAAAATTCCTCATTGAGATCCTTCCAGTCCAGCTTCTAGCCACATCACAGTTCTGAGACTGACATCGCTGACCAAAATCATATGGGATAAGTGTGACTGTCATGTGAATCAAAGTGATGAGGCAGCTGGGTAAGATTAGGAAATATTAGTCTTGTGCAATAGAAACGTTGAAAATAGGAGCAGGAGTAGGCTGTGCGGCTCCTTGAGTGTGCTCTGCCATCATACTCCCACTCTCTCTCCCTATCCCTTGAATGTCTAGAAATCTACCTGGTTCCTTCTTAAATATATTCAGTAACTTGACCTCCATAGCTTTCAGTGATAGAGAATTCCACAAGCTCACCACTCTCTGAATGAAGAGGTTTCTCATCTCAAGAACCTATCTTGTATCCTGAAAGTGCGATCTCTTGTTCTAGATTTCCCCCCTTCCCACCCCCAACCAAGGGAGAATATCATCTTGCATCCAGTCTGTCCAGCCATATCAGAATTTTATACATTTCAACAAGATCTCTTCTCATTCTTTTAAATTTCAGTGAATGTAGGACTTGCCAACCCAATCTCTCCTCTTAGAATAATCCTGCCAACCCAGGATCAGTTTGGTGAACCTTGGCTGCTCTTCCTCTGTAGAAATATATCCTTTTCAGATAAGGGGACAGAATGCACACAGGACCCAGTCAGGTTCCAATCCCCTGCCACTCTAGTTTAAGCCCTCCCTTTAATATCCCTGTGAGGATATTGGTCCCGGTTGAGCTGGGATGAACCCATCCAGCTTACAGGTCCCAGCTCCCCCAGAATCAACCCCATTGCCTCAGAAATCAGAACAAATTCCTCCTTCCATCACAATTTCTCTGGCCATGCATTCATCTTGTCTATTCTCCTATTCCTGATCGCACTAGCACATGGCACTGAGAGTAATCCTGAGACTGCCACCTTTGAAGGCCTGCATTTTAATTTATTACCTAACACCCTATATTCTTATTACAGGGCCCCATCCCTCTTTTTACCTATACCATTGGTACCAATATGGGCCATGATTTCTGACTGTTCACTCTCCCCCTTCAGAATATCCTGCAATTTGACTGAAGTAGAGCCAGAGAGGCAAGAGAAATGACGTTATTTAAATAAGAAATGTAGCTTGTCTCTGTCTCTTATTTGGTAAATGTATCCTAAAAAAAACTCTCAGCCCTTCAGAGGTTTGTTATCACATTGATTCTGACAGAGGATTCCTTACAGTACACAGATGTTCTTTATTTTTAACCCTTTAAACATGTATAGTTTGACCCTAAGTGGTTATTACCCTGGAGGAAAAAATAAAGACAAGGGAAGTGCCTGCATAGATTATCTTCAGTGACACTGACACTGAAACAGATTCATATTCGTGAGTTTCTTACTGCTGATTGAAACTAATTTTCTCAGTGGTAAATGCTGGAGAAAGTGAATGAATCTGAACATCCTTGCCCACAGTGATGAGAAAATGACCACACAAAGGTTGAGTCAAATATCATAGAGTTATTACAATGGCGAAGGAGATCATTTAATACATCAAGTCCATGCCGACTTTCTGTGGAGCAAACCCAGTCAATCCCATTCCCACACTCTGCCCCCATGATCCTGCAAATTTATTTCTCCTTGCACCCATCCAATTTCCTTTTGAAATCCATGATTGTCACCCTTTGTAAGCAGTGAATTCCAATGTAAATGCATTAAGGGTAAACTTAGATAAGTGCATGTTGGAGAATGGAATATAAGGTAATGTACTCAAGATGGATTGAAATACAGTAGGAAGAGGCATGTGTGCAACATAGACACCGGTCAGGGCGAGACACCTGTTTCTATGCTGCAAACTCTGATGTAATCTCTCCCTCTGTAAAGAGTTTTGAGGTTCTTTGGTTGAGTGACAATGACTTGTGCACTAACTGTGCTTCAGCTTCAGAAAATAAGCTTTCGTCAGATGGCGAGGACAACTCTATCTTCCAACAAATCCCCTCATTGTCTGCTTTCGTTCCAGCATCTGGGATGTTGAATCCTGGCTTTCATTGTGTTTGTAGGATGGAAGACTTCTCCCATTACTCAGTTGGCAGTGCAGGCCATTTGCTGTTCTGGTATGCATGTACATATGACCGGGAGACATTCTATGTAAACTAGGGATGGCACAGTGGTTAGCATTGCTGCCTCAGTACCAGAGATCTGGGTTCAATTCCTGGCTGGGTCACACTCTGTGTGGAGTCTGCACATTGTCCCTGTGTCTGTGTGGGTTTCCTCCCACACTCCAAAGGTGTGTGCGGATCAGGTTGATTTGTCATGCTAAATTGCCATTTAGTGCCGGGGGATTAACAGGGTAAATACATGGGACTATGGGGATAGGAGCTTGGGGAGATTATATAGTTAGTGCAGATTTGATGAGCCGAAAGGCCTCCTTCTGTACTCTAGGGATTTTATATAACACTAGAAAATGTTGTCCTGGCACCTTGCAAATTGTGTGCGCAGCATGCGTCTGCTCAAGTCAGAGTTGGCCTCACCAGCAATCCTGAGGACAGTCGATTTGAGTAAATCCTTCTTGTCTCTGAGGTATATCGGTCCAGGGAGTGTAATTAACAGTGTGACCAAATAAACTCTGTGACAGCCTTTATAAAAGCTTAAAACGGACTTAAAGCAGTTTGCTGAGGGTTGAAGTAACAAATTGTGACAAATGGCTGAGCAACATTGCACCTGACTCCATTTGACAGGTGATACAGTGAATGTGCTGTTACTCTGTCAGCTGGGTGTGAGGACAATTGCTTTATTTAATGCTTTAGGGCATCCCTTCCCAGATGACAGGAAGGCACCATGGTTGGAGGGAGGTGGTGTAGCTTGTATCATTGCTGCCAGCACTACCTGAGAGCGTGTGCAGGAGCAGACTGCGTACTTGAAAGGAATTTGACAGTGGAAGATTACTCATCAATATCATGCACTTAGTAGTTGGCCCCAGACTGCATTCTGCAAATGTTGCCTGCCATGTATACCTCATATTTACCACTTAATAATGATGACGTGAGGAAAAATGTTCTACACTTATGTGCTTATGATCTGGAATGCATTGCTTGGGAGTACGGTAAAGGAAACAAAGTCTTCAAAAGAGAATTGGATAATTTTCTGAAGAGGAAGTTTCCAGGGCTACGGGGAAAAGATAGGAGAGTGGGACTAGGTGAGTTGCTCTTGGAGAGAGCTGGGGTGATGGGGCCATCTTTAGTGCTGTGTCACCATTCTATGATGTTGCAGCACTGTTCCATGTTCAGTCTTTAGAATCCTGAAGGAGGATATTTGGCCCATCATGCCTATGCTAGCTCTTCGGTAGAGTTATCCAACTAGTCCTGCTCTTCTCTCATAGTTCAACCATGTTTCTCCTTTCCAAGTCAGTGTCCATTCCTTTGTGAAAGTTAATATTAAAATTGCCCCTCATCCTTGCTGACAGTGCATTAAAACAAATACTCCTAATTTCCCCTCAGGTCCTTTTGCCAATTATCTTGAATCTATTTCCTAGATTTCTATTTCTCCTGCCACTAGAAATTCCTTATTTACTTTGTCAAAAACCTTCATAATGTTGAAAGCTATTAAATCTGCCCTACCCTTCTTTTCTGTGTAAGATGCAAGCGCTCTATCAGAAGTTAATAGAAATTAAGGGGAAACTCTCTGCTGGTTAGAATCATATCTGACACAAAGGAAGATGGTTCTGGTGCTTGGCGGTCATAGAGTTATAGGCCGGAATGTTACTAGTACGCCCACTTGAGGCTCGTAAGATTGCGTCTGAGGCCAATGGAGAATGCTATTCTGCAAGCCTCTCCCACCCTGATTTTCGTGCCTGTAAAATCAGGGCCATAAAATTTTACAGCATGGGAGGATGCCCTTCAGGCCACTGTGTCCATGCTGGCCATCAAGCACCTATCTATTCTCATCTAATTTTCCAGCACTTGGCCTTAACCTTGTATGCTATGGCATTTCAAGTGCTCATCTAAGTACTTTTTAAATGTTATGTGAGTTCTGACTTCTGCCACCCTTTCAGGCAGTGAGTTCCAGGTTCCCACCACCCTCTGGGTGAACAAGCTTTTCCTCACATCGCCGATAACCCTCCTGCCTCTTAACTTAAATCTATGCCCTCTGGTTATTGACCCCTCTGCTAATGGGAAAAGTTCCTTCCTATCTATGTATGCCCCTCATAATTTTATACACCTGAGTTAGGTCCCACCTCAGCCTCCTTTGATCTAAGCAGCAGATACATAGAAACACCACCAAGACACTCACCATCTTGACTCAGAAATATATTGCAGTTTCTTCACTGTGACTGGGTCAAAATCCTGGAGCTTCCTCTCTAACAGCATCGTGGGTGTACCTACACCACATGGAGTGCAGTGGTTCAAGGAAGCCGCTTCTCGAGGACAATTCAGGATGGGCAATAAATACTGGCCCAGTCAGTGAAGCCCATATCCCATGAATAAATCAAAATATTTCTGTTCTTGTCTTGCTGGAATCCTGTAGATGAATAACTTATAGCCTCCTTGACTGAACAACAAAGATGGACTAGTTTTTACAGGATGATCAAAAACAAAAAATAATGATCAAGTAAAAATGAACAACGTTTTGATTCCTTGATTGTTTTATGACCAGAGTTGAATGTTAAAGTACCCTAGAGATGCTCCGCATTATAAACCTACGGAGTCCATTTCTTTAGAACAGCACTGAACATGTTAAATGTGTTTAACAGTGATGTTGGTCACATTAGGTTATTATTTCTGAATCCTTGATTTCCCTCCTGACTTGTGTTTAAAAAAAATTACTGTTATAATACACAGAGCTGCCAATGCAAAGGAATCTGAAGTGTTGACTGGCAACTTGGGAGACAAGCTGATACCACAGAATGAAATCCTGAGAGATGTTAGTGATCTAAAGGCCCTGGCAAATCTACAGGAGAGCCTGGAATGGTTATCGGCACGGCTGAAAGGCTTTTTCTCCAGTCTGCCTACTGCTCAGTGTAAGTATCAAGCTCCTTTGATAAAGGTTTTATTAGTCTCGATTTTGGTTGACATACTGGTTTATTTTGTACTGCAATAAGTTCAATGTCAGTTTAACATTGTCTAAATTAACCTGCTTTACTTCAGTTGCAAACTGGAGTTCATTTTCCTTTTTAGTCTCACTTCCTGAGCCCCTCGCACTCATTCTCCTCCTACCTGCCTACCATAGCATTGAAGCATTGTTAACCAAAGCTGCAAGTGGCATCCACTGGGCCTGTGACGTAATACCTTATCTCCCCATGTATTTCTCAGCCTCTCTATATCCCATAACACAATCTGTCACCTTTCTATCATGCCTCATCTCTGTTGTCCAGCTTAATGGAACTATCCTAATTTGTTCCACCTTTACCAATCTGATCATCGGAATCAATTTCTTCCCTTCCCATTCCCAGTGCTGCCACCAGAGTCTCCCAAAGATGTATCCGTTCAAAGATGCTCTTCGAGGAGGAATGAGGTTGTAAGGTTTAAGGAGGCTATCCCAGAGCTTTATGGTTTGGACAGCTGAACGCATGTCTGTCAATGGTGCAATGATTAAAATGAGACGCTCAAGAGGCCAGAATTAGAGGTGCTCAGACATCTCAGAGTTGTATGGCACAGAGGAGATGGCAGAGATTGGGTGGGCCATGGACATGGAATGATTTGAAAACAAAGATGAAAACTTCAGAATTAAGTTTTTGCTTAACTGAAGGCCAGTGGAGGTCCATGAGCACAGGGTAATGGGTAAATGGGGCACAGTACAAGTAAGAACACTGGCAGTAGAGTTTACACCAATGGCCATAGGAAAAAGTATCTGCCATCCTTACCCAGTCTGGTCTTCCTGTGATATCAGAACCACAGCAATGTGGTTAACTCCTCACTACTCTTCGAAATGGCCCAGCCCAGGGGTTGGTAGTGATGGGCAACAAATGCTGTCTTTTCCAGAGATGCCTACATCCCATGAAAAAATAAGACTCTTTACAACTAAAGAATTTTATTGTAACTGTTATTTTATGGGCAATTGTGGAAGCCTGTTACTGCACAGTAAGCCTCAGAAACTGTAATATGATAAATGGCCAGTTAGCCTGTTCCAGGAGATGTTAATTGCAAGATAGATGTTGGCCAGGACACTGGAATAATAGCCTTGCTCTTTTTCAAACACTCTTTTACCTGAGACGGCAAAAGTGCCTGGGGCTTGATGTGTGATCTGAAAGACAGCAGCTCTAGTATTGATGTATATTACCTCAATGCACTGCAATGAAGTGTCAGCCTAGACTCCGACTAAATTAAGGTCCTGGCATGGGATTGAAGTCACTATCTCTGACTCAGTGCTACTAGTAGGATAAGGCTTTACACTGACTGCCTGTGCATGCCATTGGCACAACTTAAGCTGAATTTTGAATACTTTTGATTTAGTTGCAAACAGAACAAAGCAAAATCTCCATTTATCCTTGCCAGTTAGCAGCATGAGATTTGGCATTGTAACGAGTGTGCTGGTCTTGTGATGCTCTTTAGCGACATCAGTCTCAAACAGGTGCCTGTGGTTTAGTCATATCCCAGAAGGTCCATCGTAAGAGAAATCTCTCGCACTGAAACTCACCTTCATCTAATTAAAAAAAGGAAGATGGCATTTTGTTGGCATATTTACCATTAGTGTTCTTAATACAGATAAAAACTCAATAATCCATTACAGTATGTGTGTTATAATTAACATTAATATAAAAACAGGATGGCTAATAGGAGTGCTTTATCACAGATGACAGTCACCTCGCTGTTCATTATTATTGTTTGCTGAACTGATGGAAGTTGTGTAGCTGTCGTCTTATCTTGAGTCATTTGAAATTGGATTTCATTTTATTAGCCTATTCAGGAAGGAAATTTTTTTATTAATACAAATAATTTTCCTCTTCACATAATGTGAAATGTAATAAATTAAAACTGTCAGTAACCCTTTGAGTTCTTCCCAGGACAGTATTATTTTAGTTAATATTCTCCATCAAAAAGAAGTTTCTACACATCGGATATATTGTCTCTGACTGCAGTGTCTTTTGGTAAGTGTATGAGGAAGGAAAGTTGGGGATTAAGTGAGAGCAGCAGTTATTTTACTGCATGAAGTTAGTACGTTAAAGCAGGAAAGAATTGTAATTTATTTATTTTCAGAATTTGAGTTTGAAGGCAAGGCCAGCATTTATTGCCACCTCATGTTACCCTGGAAAAGGTGGTGGTGGCCTGTTTTCTTGGGCTGCTACAGGCTAATGGTCCCACACTGGTATTAGAAAGGGAATTCTAGGATTTTGACTCAGCAATAAAGGAGAAACAGCTGGATGTAGCTCGTTCAAAGAAAGATGGTTATGGCTTTGGGGATCAATCATCTCAGTCTCATTACATCACTGCAGGAGTTCCCCGATCTTGCCTGAGGCCCAACGATCTTCAGCTGCTTCATCAACAATCTTCCCTCCATCGTAAGTTCAGAAGTGGAGATGTTCGCTAATGATTGCACAATTCATGATTCCTCAGATACTAAATCATGGAGTTCCTGGAGTGCAAAAGGAGGTGATTCAGCCCATCGAGTCTGCACCAACTCTCTGACAGAATTTCTCACTGAGGCCCTCTCTCCCACCCTATCCCATTACACTTATCATGGCTAATCCGTCTAACCGACACATCTTAGGACACTAAAGGACAATTTATCATGGCCAATCCACTTAACCTGCACTTATTTGGACTGTGGGACGAAACCAGAGCACCCGGAGGAAATGCACGCAGACACCAGGAGAAGGTGAAAACTCCACACAGAAGGCTGGAATTGAACCCGGTTCTGTGAGGCAGCTGTGCTAACCTTTGTGCAACCATGGCACCCTTATGCAGTCTATGTCCATATGCAGCAAGACCAAACCTTCATTTAAGACTGGACCAATACGTGACAAGAAAACACACAAGTGCCTGACAATGACCATCTCCAACAAGAGAAATTAACCAGTTCCCCTTGACATTCAATGGCATTATCCTTATTGAATCGCCCTGTGTCAAAATTCTGGGGGTTACCAGTGACCAGAAACTGAACTGAACCAACTTATAAATACATTAGGGAGTGAGTGGTGCCAGGACAGGTGTGGGACTGGAAACTCTGTGGTCTGTGATCCACTTCCTGATTCCTGAATGCCTGGCCATCATCTACAAATTCAAGTCATGAGTGTGATGGAATTCTGTCCACTTGCCTGGCTGAGTGCAGTTCAAATAATATTCAAAAAACTCAATACCATCCAGAACAAAGCATCCCTCTTGATTAGCACCACATACACCACATTAAGCATTCACTCCCTCCACTATCGACACAGTGGCGACAGTGCGTAACATCAACAAGACAGACTGCAGCAAATCACTAAGGATCCTTTGACAGCACCTTCCAAAACATCTAGAAGGTCAAGGGCAGCAAATGCACAGGAACACCATCACTTACAAGTTCATCTCCATGTTACACATCATCCTGATGTGGAAATATCTCGTCCTTCCTTTACTACCGCTGGGTCAAAATCTTGGAACTTCCTTCCTAACTGCACTGTGAATGCTCGTATAACACAGGGACTGCAGTGATTCAAGAAGGCAACTTCTCAATGGCAATTAGGAATAGGCAACAAATGCTGGCCTCGCCAACAGTGCCCACATCCCATGGACAAATAAAAACAGAGGAAAAAACGAAACACCTGACTAGCACCTCAATGAGAGCAGGGGGAAAAGAAACCTTTAGAAATGAGGGTAAACTTTCATAACATTTCTGAGACTGTTAGATTGAATTCGTAAGACCAAACAGGAAGAATGCTTTTCCTCTCCTGTTTTGTGTTAATATATTTTTTCTCCCTTGTTTCCTGAATACTCTTACCGATGCCACTGGATGGGTTCATAGTCCTTTGTTACACCTCCCAAAGGCTTTTCGGCTATCAGTGAGCCTGAGTGTGAGTTTTGCCAGGCTCAAAAGGATCCTGTGTGCATCCAACTTGGGTCACTGGACGTTAAGCAGGATCTAGATTCCAGAAAGAAGTAGTGGAAAAGTTAGTGATTTTAACGTTTGGGTAGGTTTGTGATCCAATTTTGATGCAGTGACAAATTATCCACATCAAGGAGTTGCTGGCATCTTTTAGATATCGTGCCGAATTGCACTGAGAACATTGATTGCCCGATTAGATTCCCATGTTTGACACAGTCTTGTTTATTTTAATGTGAGTTTTATAGTTAGCCTTCGATTAACCCTCTCTGTGAAAGGTTTAGTAATCCTGTGACTCTGAGTGTTGCAAAGTACAATATACAATGTGCCTCATCTGCTTTACCCCCACTGCAAGAAAGTCCAAAAGCATTTTTTGAATGCTGCTTCACTGCAGTTTTCCTGAAAGCATAAACCTTATTTCGCTGATCATATGGGGCAAATGTAACAGATACACATCAAAGTCTCATTGGTGATGGGCAATTTAATATAAATATATACAATCATCGCTGCCTAATCTAGGAATAGGAAAAGGAACATAACAGGATATCTGTATCTGGTTCATGAATAAATGAACTGGGACATGTGGCACACAGGCACGTAGAGCAGGAAAGAGCATTTGTGTTCATCTAGCCAATTGTGCTGCAACTACAGTAGGGTCACTGCAGTTTGCTTTGGTGCCCCTCGGCTTTGAAGGGCAGAAAATGTTGTCTTGACTTTCTTGACTGGATTTAACATTCCACCTCTAGCAGGTTTGAAGGCATATTGAATCCAAAAGGTGGCCTCCCCACTTCCTTCCTACCCACCCACCCTTACCCCAACTGTAATTATGCCAGTGCCTGTTGTGGCCAAGTTAAGGGCCTTAATTGGCCTGCTCACTTATGGACCTCACCTATCACCACTGTCATTGAATTGATAGTGGGAGAGACCGATTCCAAACAGCCAACTTGGCAGTTTTCCTGTATTGGCCTGTGAAGGGCTGGGGTTGGTCCCTCCTTAATTGATCCCTTGGGCCCATCGGAAGACAACCTCCCAAAGCTGTAACCTCCAGGTTATCCTCCCTTCATGGCCTTTCAAACCTCAGCCCCCAAACGTACAAAGTTTTGAACTGTTGCCGCTTACTGCCCAGGTTATAGTATTGGCAGTGGTCACAGCTACTGCTGGCGCTACCGCTACATCAAGAGCCACCAGCCTTTGCTTGGTCGGCAGCTCTGAGGTGGAACTTCCTGTTCCCGAGGCCAGAGATCCCATCTCCAGCCTATTGGACGTTGAATGATTGCAGGCCAGCTGTTCTTCCTCTGAGTGGGCACCTCCCGCACAAACAGGGGAGCGAGGACCGCAAACTCATCCCCAACAAAGTCCACACGGTTATGCACTTTACAGCAAGGATCACTGATAAAGCGGAGGAGGGGGAACTGTGGCTTATTTATTTTCTTCCCCTGCAACCTGAGACGCTGCTGTCCTCATTTGAGATCTGCACAATAGCACAGATTGGGACTTGAATCCTGAAGCTTCTGGTGTGTGTGATTACATCGAAATCTGACATTTAACACAAAAAAATGATTTAAGCGTTGCAGTGGAAAGGGAAAGATCTGATCGCACAGATGCTGAGCTCTCTGGTAAAGCCTATGTGATTAGGATTTGCTTGATAATTGGATTGAATTTATACGTTGTTGTTACAACAGTGAGTGCCATTCTTTTACATTGTTTAAATGTGACAATTCATTAAATGGTAACGGTAAGCAAACCCTTGGTAACATTAATTCACGAAAATAACATCCTAGCTGTGTTTAGCTACCACTTTATCATAGATGACAGTCACTCTGCTGTTCATTATGATTGTTTACTGAGCTGATGGGAGGCACAGGGCTGTCTTCTTATCTCCAGCAGTTTGAAATTGCTTTTCATTTTATTGAAATCTCCAGAGTTCACGTAGTTTTCAAAAACAAATTGCAGTAGGAAACATTTTTCTCACATTTTGTGTAGTCGCAATAAAATAGCAATATTCAATTGCCTTTATAGCATCAGTATTAATATCATCACCACCTTAGCCTGTGTTGGATCACAACCTGAAAAATCATAGTTTTGTGAGAGTGTTCTGGAAATGTTGAATGCAATCTTGAGACCAAAGCCTCAATATTAACCCTCAACGACAAAAGGATGAGGATCTCCACCGCCTCCCTCTCTCTCTCTCTCTTACCTCCACCCTGATCCTGGCGCTCCCTCCTCCTCCTCCTCCTCCTCCTCCTCCTCCTCCTCCTCCTCCCCCCTCCCCTCCCTTCCCTCCCTTCCTTCCCCCCTCCCCCCCCGTCCACTCATGGGACCACTTCTCTTCCCCCACTCCCGATTTCCAAACTCCAGCCTTGCTCAGTCATGAAGGCTAGGGACTGAGTGTCTTCAAGGATCCCTGGCTGCAGCCCTCTGCCACTGATTTTCCTGTCCGTCAGTCAACCAGTCTGCAAACATGGCTGATAGCTGGGCAGTAAACAGAGGAGGAAAATTATATTGAGGTCCTGCAGTTAAACTCATCAATGGGAAGGCGGTGGCATCGTGGTATTGCTGCTGGACTAGTAATCTGAAGACCCGGGTTAATAAATTGAGCACCCAGGTTTGAATCCTACCGTGGCAGATGGTGAAATAAAAATCTGGAATTAAGAGTCTAATGATGACCATAACACTATCGTAGATAGTTATTAAAACCCATCTGCTTCCAAATGTCCTTTATGGAAAGAAATCTGTCAACCTTATCTGGCTTGGCCTACATGTGAATCCAGATCCCACAGTAATACGATTGACTCTTAAATGCCCTCAGGGATGGGCAATAAATGCTTGCCCAAAGTGATGCCCACATCCCCTGACTGAATAAAAAAAAGTTAGTTGCTGAGATTACTCAGGATGCTGTAGAATTTTCATCAACAGCAAAGCATATCTCAAAATTCAGAACTCCAGATTCAAGCTACAGTCTCACATTAGGTGGGCCATCAGGTGTACTGAGTTAACCTTGGTCGATGTCAGAAAAATACAATAATATAAAATTGCCCACAGTATCACTGGATTAAGGAAGAGGGGGGAAACTGACCTGGACTTTGGCGTCTGACTCCAATCCTCAGACTGCTGATGGAAATACGTGCATGGACTTGTGATGAGCACAGGGTCATGCTTGCTTCTGATCCCCTGAATCCATTGAATATCCAAATGGTACATTCTGTATTGGCTTGCATACAGCGAAGCACCCCAGAAAAGAATCTTTGCCTTTCGAGAAAGCATGGACCTGGATGAGGGACTTCAATGATGTGGAAAGACTAGAGAAGCTGGGATTGTTCTCCTTGGAGCAAAGAATTTTGAGGAGAAACTTTATAGAAATAAGAAGAAACCTTTCACTCATGGGAGGGTCATAACCAGAGGATACATGTTTCAAATATTTGACAAAGGACCAGGGAAGAGATGACGAGGATCTTTCTTTACATGACAATGACAACCTATATTTATGTAGTGTATTTAACATAATAAAACTTTCCAAGGCACTTCACAAGAGCATTGTAAAACTAAGTACGACGCTGGGTTACGTAATGACACAGTAGATCAGATCATCAAAAGCTGGAGCAGAGTTGTAGGTTTGAAGCCTTAAAAAACGAAAATAAAGTGTAGAGGCACAGAGGTGTGGGAAAGGAATTCTCAACTTTGGGGCTTAGGCAACTGAAGGCAGTGCCATCAGTGGTAGACCAAATATAACTGGGAATGTGCAAAAGACCAGAATTAGAGGAGTGCAGATACCTTGGAGGATTGTGGGGTTGGAGGAGATTACAGGGATAGGGAGGAATAAGCCCATGGAAACCTGGGATTGCGGCTGGAATAATATGGGGTGTGGGAGAGTGGTAGTGGACGAAACCATGTCAGTGAGGAGCTGACCTGCTCTAAACCACCTCCAGTGCAATAAAGTGCACTGGAGCTCATTGGGGCAGAAGTCCTACTTTCTGGCCAGTAGCTCCCTCAGCCGTAGCAGCCCCAGAAAGGCAGCTGCAGTCCTGCAGAAGAGGAGTGGAGCCCAAGGTCTAGGAACTCTGGAATAGGTAAGTCAAGTATCTTGGGCTGAGAGGCATAGGGCAAAAAGTAGTTTATTTATTAGTAAAAAGTAAGGCATACATTAACACTGCAATGAAGTTACTACGTAATTCCCTTAGTCGCCACAGTCTGGTGCCTGTTCAGGTCAATGCACCTAACCAGTGCGACTTTCAGAATGAGGGAGAAAACCGGAGCACCTGGAGGAAACTCACGCAGACATGGAGAGAACATGCAAACTCCACACAGACAGTAGCCCAAACCGGGAATTGAATCCAGGACCCTGGCGCCGTGATGCAGCAGTGCTAACCACTAGAGGGGAGCGAATTCTGTTAGCGAGAGGGGCAATGAGGGGAGGAGTTGGGCTTAAGAAGGGAGCAAATTCGAAGGAACTGGGGGTGTCATCCCAAGGGGGAGCTGCGGTACTGACCCCAAAAAAAAATACCCGTTTCCTTTAACCATCTCAGGTTAAAAATCGAATTTCCTGCTCCCACTCTGCTGCCCACGTTTAAGGTGTGAGCAGCATATTACCTTAGTCAATAGGCTTGATAACAAGCCTAATTAAACATCTATTTGTTGATTTAAATATGTGAGTGAGCTGCCGATTTCAGCAGCTGCGCTGTATTACGGAGCTGAGCTTCAGGGTGGGCAAGAAAGCGTACCCCCACTCCAAGGGAAACATGCCTGATGGGGGCATGTAAAATTTGTTCTGAAAAGTCACACTTATTATTTAGGAGCCAATGTCAGACAGCACAAAGCTGATAGGGGACCAGGACTTGCCATGGGATAGAATACAGGCAGCAGAGTTTTTGATGACCATGTGTTCACTGAGGGAAGGATGTAATGGACCAGTTAAAAGTTGTTATGAAGGGGGAGGTTGATCTCCTCTGACAACTAACACACAACCACTCAGAGAAACATCTCGCTTCATAATCTGTTGAAGTGTGTGTGAAATAGTACGATCTGCTCTTCAGCAACGTTTAGTGGTTAAATCAAAATAACTACCTGATACTCCGTAGAGGCAACAAGTAACACTTGATTTATCTAACAGGTTAACTAAACTATTAACAAATCGAATAAAACACTATTCTAATAGAATGATTTAGATAAATACAATTCCTACTTATTAACAAAACAATAGAATTTTTAGTCACACTCAATACAACCAGGTTTTATCTTTTGGAATCTTCTGTGTTCTTTGCTGTCTTCATTATCAAGATAAAGCTTTCTTTTAAGACATAAATGAGCTGTGGGAGAGGCAGTTGCTCGCAGAACCAGGTGCTGTCTGTCTCTCTCGAGCTGTCTGTCTTCTATCCCCTGATGACATAGAAGCATCCAGGTTACCCAAACATCAAATTCAAATCTGATAGGCTGCTATTATTCAAATGCCTATTTCAAAACGATTGGTCAAAATTCAAAAATGGCCTGTTGTCTTGGCAGCCCTACTGCCTAGCCTCTTGAAACAATGTTTCACTCTGTGCTCTCAGTGTACTTGCATGCATACCTGCATCTCTTTTTTTTCAAAAACTCTAAGTACGGTAAAAAAAACAACCTTTTACACAGACCATGCAGTTTTACAACGCTTAGGATTTTACAATTTTTTTTATTTCTACAAACACCAATTTCACAAAGAATGCATTGGAATATTTGAGTCTAGAGGTAACAATGACATGAGTTAATTTTCAACAGCAGATGAACTGGGACTGGGTTGAAGGCAGACCATGTTACTGTGGTCGAAAATAGTCAGTATTGGTGATGGCATGAATATGAGTCAGAGACTCGTCGGGTTTAAATGTGATATTAAGGTTGTGAACAATGGGCTGTTGTGCATTGCCTGAAAGGATGGTGGAGGCAGCTTCATTCGTAACTTTCAAAAGGGAATTGGATAAATCGAGCCCTAGAATCCCTACAGTGCAGAAAGATGCCATTCTCTCAAACAGCAACCCACCCAGGCCTTTCCCATTGCTCTATCCCCGTATCCCCACACACGTACCATGGCCAATCCACCTAACCTGCACATCTTTGGACTGTGGGAGGAAACCTGAGTACCCAGTTGAAACCCATGCAGGTACTAGCAAGGAAATATTTCTCGGCCAATGAGGATGGAGCAGGGCGTGAGACAAATAGGACAGCTCTCTGAAAGAATCTTTCTTGATTTTCAGAAGGCGTTTGATCTTTCTTGATTTTCAGAAGGTGTTTGACAAGGTACCTCACAAGAGGTTATTGCAGAAGGTAAGGGGGCATAGAGTTGGGGGTAGGGTGTTAGCGTGGATAGAGGATTGGTTGTCAAATAGGAGGCAGAAAGTGGGGGTTAATGGGTGCTATTCGGATTGGCGGTTGGTGACTAGTGGAGTGCCCCAGGGGTCAGTGCTGGGGCCTCAGCTATTTACCATTTATATAGATGTTCTGGAGGAGGGAACCGAGTGTATGGTGTCGAAATTTGCTGATGACACCAAGATTGGGGGAACGGAAAATTGCGCGGAGGGTGTGGAGAGTCTGCAGAAGGATCTAGATAGGCTGGGCGAATGGGCCAGGAAATGGCAAATGGAATTTAATGTTGGCAAGTGCGAGGTGGTCCACTTTGGTAGGAAGAATGGTAGGAAGGACTATTACTTACGTGGCGAAAAACTGCAGCAGGCGACGGTGCAGAGGGACCTTGGGGTCCTTGTGCATGAGTCGCAAAAACCCAACCAGCAGGTGGTCAGGAAGGCAAATGGGATGCTGGCCTTCATAGCGAGGGGGATTGAATATAAAAGTAGGGAGGTCTTGCTGCAGCTGTATAGGGCATTGGTGAGGCCACAGCTGGAGTACTGTGTGCAGTTTTGGTCGCCGCGCTTACGCAAGGATATTTTGGCCTTGGAGGGAGTGCAGAGGAGGTTTACTAGGCTGATACCGGAGTTGAGAGGGTTGAGCTATGAGGAGAGGCTGAATAAACTAGGCTTGTACTCGTTAGAGTTTAGAAGAATGAGGGGAGATCTCATTGAGACATATAAGATGATGAATGGGATGGATAGGATAGAGGTGGAGAGACTCTTCCCGCTCAGAAAGGACAGTAGGACTAGGGGGCACAGCCTCAAGATAAAGGCGGGGGGGGGAGTTGAGGAGGAACTTCTTCACTCAAAGGGTGGTGAATCTCTGGAATTCTCTGCCCTTTGAAGTGGTGGAGGCTACCTCGCTAAATATTTTTAAGACGGGGGTTGATGGGTTTTTGATAAGCAAGGGGATTAAGGATTATGGGGAGAGGGTGGGAATGTGGAACTGAGCTACGACAGATCAGCCATGATCTTATTGAATGGCGGGGCAGGCTCGAAGGGCTAGATGGCCTACTCCTGCTCCTATTTCTTATGTTCTTATGAATTAGTATAGGCATGGGCTAAATTACCTCACTCTGTTCCATACCTTTCTATGATTCTCTGGTGAGAAAGGGCAAAAGGAAAAATAACCAGTAATATTATGATGAAATTAGATTTTATTCAAAGATGCTGGGCAGAATTAATGCCTTCCTCTCCTCCTAGGAAATAAGTTTGGAGATGGTGGGTGGGCATTTGATGGAGCAGGTGATTGGGGTGGTTGCCATGCCATCTCCACCTTATTAAGTCCAGGGCAGGAAGGTTCATGGATGGTTGTCTCACCTGGCTGCTGGTTGAAGCTCTTATGGGCAATTAATGCTTAATTAATTGGTATTCGCCTTGCAGCGGGTGGCGAACTGGCCGTGTGGATAGACCGTTTTGGGGTTTCATGCAGCTTCCCTGCTGTGGGAAAAAGGGTCTCTTGTTGGAAGGCTTGCCGTGCCTGATGGAGGGACCCAGCATAGGGAAAATAGAAGCCACCTGACAGTCACCCTGTGCCCTTCCTTACATTGCCCACACCAAACTGGCACCCCCTACCCCCACCACACTGCAGCAGGCAACACCCTCCCCCCAACCCTAACCCACATTAGCAGCTGCCAGTGCTCCTGGTATGGTGTTCTTGGCAATGGAAAACTGCCAGTCATTGTCTGCCTGCCGTATCTCCTGGGACAGGATTTTTATCCTGGGAAGGCCCAGTGCTGATCAAGTTAATGCCAAAGGCTATTTAATTCCATTAACTCCTTTGTCTTAACAGGACATGCACACCCATTCCACCCATTGAATCAAACACAAGGAACACAATAAATATGCATAGTTATCTTCAGCACTTGGCACTTAAACAAAAATATTGCGCTCCATTAAAGGAAACAGGCACTGGAAACCCTGTGGTCTTTAATTAGATAAATGCATTGCTGTGTGCACTAAATCGCAGCTCGTCTAAGAAGGAAAAATCTTAGACAGGATGTCTGCTGTAGATAAGTATCCAGTGGGCTACACGGTGTACGAGGGGAGATACTGAGGAGGTGAGAGTAGGAGTACTGTGGGATTTGATTATTCCTTTGCACTGTCCCCTGTTCGCTCCCAGCCTCCAGCTACACATACACCCCCTTGTGATTGATTAACCTGTTGCTTCATGCTCTGAATGTGAAAAATGTAAGTGGCAAAAGTCAAGTACAGGCTAAAGCTCCCCCCTGCCTCCTCCACCCTAAACAGGGAGTAAAAATTGACGAAGTGTCATCCCAACTTAAAACGTTAGCTCTATTCTCTCTCTGCAGATGCTGTCAGACCTGCTGAGTTTCTCCAGCAATTTCTATTTTTGTTTCAGATTCCAGCATCTGCAATATTTTACCCTTATCTTCGTAAAAATTGATGTCAGGGAAACAAGGAAGGGATGTTGAGGCTAATCGAATAAGTGTTAGGTGTTTAGCTGCCCTAATAGTGGTGATTATCCATTTAAATTGTAGAATTTAAGAAATAGTGTTCTTAGCTGAATGCAACACGTCAGGAGCACCGGTCAGGGTGCCCGAGCATAATGAGTGAACTTCATACAAGCGTCCTTCCAGAAAACTGCCTTCCTGAATTCCCAAGTTGTGCTCTTATTGCTCCCAGCACTGAATCGTAACATTCCCATTGTGCTCTCTCGACTTATTAAAAATTCTTTCTCCAGATTTTCCTCTGAATTTCTCACTCTGCTTTCAGGGTTTAAAAAAGATTACGTACTCATTTGCCCCACGCTTGTCTGTGGACTTTCCAAAAGCATTTTGAAATTGTGTGCTTTTACAGTGACACTGACTGTGGCAAGCTGGAACCGTGCTCAAGGGGGACGTTGCACAGTGAGCAACTCCTAGCAGTTGTGGAGAAAATCAGCTACTTGACCTTTCCATGTTTGACAGTTTGTCATTGGGTGGTTACTCACAGAACTCAGTCAGTGCAGTGACCGGTTCGGAATCTTTTTACCATGGCTGCTGCTGCTTAAAAAAAAATTGATTTTCTTGAAATCCTATTAAATCATCCATGTGTACACTTAATATGAGTTTTGTGTCAGCAGGAGCATTAAGGACAGAGGACAGGAAGCCTTTCAGAGTGTCATTGCTTAACTGAGTTTCTGGCGAAGTAAAGGTCCTGTTATTTATTTATTTTTCTTTTTGATATCATGAACTTTAATTCAGAGCTACATTGATTTACAAGAAACAATTTTGCAGGAGGTACAATCTTCCAGCTGGTAAAGTCACCTGGGTGTTGACTCCTGTCTCAGTCATTTCTGAAATGAGAATAATGCAAGTTTTAAAGGTTGTGGCTACAGTCCAGTGCAGAAAGCACTGACCCCGGGCTGGGATAAGTCCCTGGCTGGGCTAAGGTGCAGCCAGGCTGGGCTACAGCTCTACAAAATGCCCCCTATTAACCTTACCTCTCGTCAAGCTTTGTGTGAGCCCAGACAGCAAATATTGATGACAGAGGTGATTAAAGTCCGATTCTGTCCTCATCTGACTTCCACCCATGTGCCAGCTTCCAGCATAGATCACTGAAAAATTACATGATTTTCCCTTTCTCCTGTCTCCCTTTTAATCCCAGGGGCACTGAGAGCAATTGTGCTGCCAAATGTGCAGCTCTGACTTGAGACAGGCAACTCATTGTTCCAACAGAAAGTGCAGCTTTCCTCCATACTACAATGAGTCTTTAATCCATACCCCTTCCTGGGCTGGGTGACAATGGATTTACCAGATAATCTTGCTGACCACTTAACTTTCCAATAAATTGAATTGTGGGAAACCAACCAATTTCTCCATGCCAGTGTGTAAGGGACATTTTTGCTACATTAAAAGTGCTTTATCATTGCATGTTATTATTTATTCTGCTGCGAGGAAACATTGCAGCAAGAGAAACTGAAGGGGCTAAAGGCAGGCTGGTCGCCAGGACCCGATGAACTACATGCTAGGGTTTTAATGGAAGTGGCTGCAAAGATAGTGGACCCACTGATTGAAAATTTTGGTAGCTTACTAAATTCTGGGAGGGTACCAGAAATTGGAAAACAACCATTGTGACCCCCTCCTTCAGAAAGGGAGAAGACAAGGCTGAGGGAAGGGGGAGGATTGAGGTCATGCACTTTTTGGTAGGAGGAATCAAAAGGCAGATTATTATCTAAATGGAGAGAGACTGCAGGTGAGTGAAGTACAGAGGGATCTAGGTGTTCTAGTGCATGAATCGCAAAAAGCTAATGAGCAGGTTTCACAAGTAGTTAAGAAGGCAAATGACATTTTGGCCTTCATTGCAAAGGGGTTGGAGTTTAAAAATAGGGAGGTTTTGTTGCAATTGTACAGGATGTTGGTGAGGCCCCACATTGAATATTGTGTACAGCTTTGGTACCCTTACTTCAAAAAGGATATAGTAACACTGGAGGCAGTTCAAAGGAGATTCACCAGGCTAATTCCTGGGATGAGAGGGTTGTCCTACCAAGAGAGACAAAATAGTCTGGATCTGTATTCCTTGCAGTTAAGAAGAGTGAAGGGTGACCATATTCAAACATACAAGATCCTGAGGGGGCGTGATAGGGTAGATGTTGAGATGTTTTGACAAGTCTCAAACAAGCCAGGCATTTAAAACTGAGTTGCTTAGAAATTTCTTCTTGGAGAGGGTGGTGAATCTTTGGAATTCTCTGCCTCAGAGTAATGTATGCTGGATCATTAGAAGTTTTTAAAATGGAGGTGAATAAATATTTCATAGATAAATAAGGAATAGAGGGCTATGTGGTAATGGCATAGTAAAGGAGTTGAGGTGGGCATAGATCAGCCATGATCATATTGAATGGCAGGGCAGCCCTGAAGGCCTACTCTTGCATCAATTTCCTGTGTTCCTGTCAAAAGAAAACAAAAGGCTTTGTTGGCATTTTAAGAGCATAAAAATAGGAGCAGGGATAGATCTGCCAGCCATTCTAGATGCTCATGACTGATCCTCAGCCTCAACTCCACTTTACAAATGCTATTTAGGATTAGCAGCAGCGCAAAATCATCTGCACTCACGTTCAACTGTGATGAAGTGGGTAAGCCTTGGAGTCAGAAGGTTATGGATTTAAGGCCCACTCCAGATACTGAAGCATCTCATCCAGGCTGGCATTCCAGCACTGTGGGAGTGTTGTACCGTTGGAGGTGGCATCTTTTGGATGAGAGCTGAACAGAGGCTCCATCCAAGGATGACACAGTAGTTTGGCCATGATAAATTGCCACTTAGTGTCCAAAGATGTGTAGATAGGGGAAATTAGCAAAATAAATGTGTGGGATTACAGGGATAGTGCAGGAGGTAAGCCTATGTTATGCTCTGTCGAACTGTGGATGCAGATTCGAAGGCCTCCTTCCACACAGTGGGGATTCTATAAACTAATGTGATATATCTAAAGAAGAGTGCTGAGTTCTCTGTGTCCTCTTCCTCAATTGACAACACTAAAAATAGATTATCTGGTCATTTATCTCATTTGTGTGACATTACTATACACAAGTTGCTTGGTACATTTCTTTACAATGACTGCACTTTAGTTTTTTTGGCTGCAAAGTGGCTCAAGGTACCCTGAGCTTGTGAAAGCAGCTACTTACCCTGTACAGGAGACAGTCAGAAGTCTGCAAATGGCCTCATTGTCACTGGCCCATAACAGGAAAAAGCAGTTAGATCTTTCACTCCAGATCATAATTCAGTGACATGAGTTGGAAAATTCAGTTGTGTGTTTAGTCTGTCAGTGCTCAATGTCTAAATGCACACCCTTGCAGAACCTGAGTTAATGCTACCATGAGAAACAGGGAGAACATTATGAAAAAGATGGAATGTGAGAATTGTTAAATCAATGGAAGCACCAGCTTTTCTATTGGTCCATTTTGTACAAACTTCTACTATCTAAACCTAAACTTTGCTGCATTTCCATTGAAAGGTCATTTGAAAATGCAGATGGCAGCCTTTATGAAGTGAGATACGTGGTGCTTCTATTTTTTTTCTCTTTAATTGTACTTTATCACATTAGAGAAAATTGATTTGACAGAAAACCCCACCCAACATCCCAATGAATGTGATGCAGTATGTACACAATCAGGAGCAGGGACGCAAGATCGGCTGCTCCCAAAGAATGTCAAAACACCATGGGTGGCACAGTGGTTAGCACTGCTGCCTCACAGCACCAGAGACCCAGGTTCAATTCCAGCCTTGGGTGACAGTGTAGAGTTTGCATGTTCTCCCCATGTCTGTGTGGGTTTCTTCTGGGTGTTCCAGTTTCGTTCCACACTCCAGAGATGTGATGTGCTGGTTAGGTTGATTGACCATGGAAAATTGTACCTCTGCGTCCCAAAATGCATAGGTTAGGGGAATGAGTGGGGTAAATACATGAGGTTACGGGGACAGGGTCTGATTGGAATGCTGTATTGGAGAGTCGGTGTAGACCGATGGGCCGAATGACCTCCTTTGCACTGCAGTGATTCTATAATTATAGCACCCCAAATGTGGAATGCACCCCTGCACCCCCTGATAGGTGTTTACAGAGCAGATTAAACAGATAAGCAAAAGTAAACTAGAAATATGAAGTAAGAACAAAAATTTGCAGCAGGAGTCAATCATTGACAAAAGAAGGACGGGTTACGGTTTTGGGTCCAAACTCATTGTCAGAATCATTGCAGAGTATCACCTGTAGAGATGGAATCTAGAAAAATGAAACAACAGCATAGAACAGTTGGGCTGAATGGCCTGTTTCTGTGCTGCAAATTCCACTTATACATATACTTAAAGAACTCAATACCTGGCTGAATAAAAGGTGAATAGTTTTTTTTAATTCTAAAGGTGTCTCAGCCTTCAAAGGGTTAGTCCTGTCAAAGGCTATGGAATGGATGAAGTGGGATCTTTTGAACCCTTCGCGTAAATGTTGTTTAAGGTTATTTAGCATTTTTATATTCAAATACTTTATAAATATTCCCATCTGCGCTATTCATCAGTTCTATAACATCTTCCCATCTGTAATATTTTACTGTAACAGTGTTCTGTATCCCTTACAGTGTCATCAGTTCACTCCATGCTGATCTTGCCAACAGTGTCTTGTTGTAAACCAACTAAATTGAGCCATTCTCTATAGCAATTTAAATAGATTGAAAGTGTCTCATCTGCATTTTGTGCAAGACTAAATTCCTTTGGGTAACATAAAATCGGGTATATATGCTACAGTAGTGTATAAGTTACATCATTATTTACAGTTGTGTTTTTTTTCCTCTCTAAAAACAAACCTTGTTGTTGGATCTGCTCAATGGATTTGTGTCCTGTGGTAATGAACAATACAGACAAAAGAGACCAGGATAGTAATACATTTGTATTCATCTCCATAATCTAAATCAGGTCAATTGTAGGGCATTGTAACCAGGTTAGAGACATCTAGCCAAAATGGTGGCACAGGGCAGTATGAAGAGGTTTGTCTGACCCTGGACACAGTATGTGCTTCCCCATTCCCATTCTTCTCCATCCCATTTAAGGGAAGGCGATGGCCTAGTGGTATTATTGCTAAACTACTAATCCGTAAATGGAGCTAATGTTCTGGGGTCCCAGGTTCGAATCCTGCCACAGCGGATGGTGCAATTTGAATTCAGTGAAAAGAAATCTGGAATCAACAATCTACTGATTACCATGAATCTGTTGTTGATTCTCATCTGGTTCACTCTTGTCCTTTAGGGAAGGAAATCTGCTGTCCTTACCCAGTCTGGCCTACGTGTGACTCCAGACCCACAGCAATGTGGTTGACTCTCAACTGTCCTCTGAAATGACCTAGCAAGCCACTCAGTTGTTGAAGGCAGCTGCTCACCAGCACCTTCTCAAGGGCAACTTGGGATGGGCAATAAATGCTAGCTAACCAGTGACACCCATGTCCCATGAATGAATTTTTAAAAAGCCTCTCACCACGAATCTCTGTTTCCCTTTTATTTCCTCTCTGCCATTCCCTACCAACTCTTATCCAAACACTCCTGTCACCGCTGTACCCTGTTTGCTGGTTTTCTGCCACAACAATAGATCCACAGCAATATGGTTTGGCTCTTAGTTGCCCTCTGAAATGACTCAGTTGTACTCAAAATGGCCCTTTCCAAACAAACTCCTCCAATACAGTCATCATACTAGTCTCCAAAATGTTTCTCTTTAAATATAGTAAGTGACACAAATTATAATGTTGGCAAAATTTCCTTTGACATTCAGGATTGTTTGCAATTCCAGTATAATGAACAAAAGATTCATCCTTGCATTTTAAGTAAATATTTCTATTTGCTATTGTATTTCCCTCTTGGAACCATCAGTCCCTCTTCACTAGTTTTCCCCAATGAGGCCGATGCCAGATGAACAATAAATGCTGACCTAATCAGCAATGCCATTAATGCCTGTGAATTAATCGAGAAAGGTTTATCAATGAAATTCACCCCTCGTATTTCCATCTTGGGCAAATAGTTTTTCTTCTAGCAAATTCTAAGATCCCTGCTTGTGGTTTAACTTTGTTCTGAGTGTTCCTGTGGTGTATTCCTGTTTCACAGCATTCTCTCCAGGGCAAGAAATTCATGTAAACATGGATATTCCTCCAGTGTCTGAGCAGATAATGGAAACTCTCAATGATCTTGCAAGGTCGTTTCAAGAAATGGCTGACCGGTGCCTGCTGGTGCTTCACTTGGAAGTCAGGTACAGTATCTCAACTTAAAAGAACATAAAAAGTATACAAAAATACCCGTTAGGTCTAGCAAGCCTATCGTTTTATTCTTATGCCAACCTCTCTTGCTGTAACCCGCAGTTTATTCTCTGTTCAAACAAATTGCCTCCTTTTTGCCCACATATTGTCACTGCACCTCAAAAGTGATTCCTCCTTTGAAGAAATCAGATATCCTTCAGTATGCTAAGACACAATATAAATGCAAATATTATCTTTATTTATGTTGTAAGTTTTAGCCATACTTCCTGGTAATTTATGGCACAAGTCTAATATTCTTTGAATGAAGAGGTTCTGCCCGACTTCATTTCTTAAGCCTAACATTCCTCACTGTGAATGCTGTCATTTGAATCATGACCATTTTTTAAATGCTGTGTTTATTTTTGCCTTTTGTGTCCTTTCCACCAGGGTCTTTATGGTTCAGATAGATGCGCGTGTGTACAGGTATAATACATCTGCATTACGTGGTTAAGGTGTAAAGTAACCAAGCAGAAATAAAATACTACTCGCAAATAGGGTTCAAAATGTTGTGCAATAAGGTTCCGATCTGGTGCCAACTGAAGTAATAACTCTGAGGAATAATCTGTCAGATTCTTGAGACTTTTGGAATGTTAAAAGGATTGGTCTCAGTTTGGGAGAATTGGAATACTTGAAGGGACAAACTTTGGGACGGCCAAAATAACCAATTTTTCATCTTTGATTTCGCTTATCCTTTTGAATTAACTGTTCAGATGAAAGTGATTTTGGGATGACCTTGCGGCGGAATAGTTGTCTGAAATAGAATTTGTGGAGAAAATTTTTAGTGAAATGGGAATTAAACCGAAAAATTTGGAGACGAACTGTGACCTGAGGGCAAAACCTGGGCATGAGAATCAGTGGTATGGGTAACATCAACTGCCTTTCCTGCTCAACTAAAACCCAGGGGTAATGCCCTGTCACATCATCTCATGGCTATTTTGTGAGAGGTAATTGACAAGAGGCAGACTTTATTGACGTTATTAACATTCAGTTTCTGTAAAATAAATAATTAATTGATAGACCTGTGGTGTAGCTAACGTATCCCTTTGTCTGTTTTATTTACATCGCAGAGGAAGAGATGTTTATTCCTTTTAGTTAAGATAAAGGTGCTGGTAATGCAGCTACTTTAATTGTGAAGATAAAGCTGAGTTTAAGAACCTACCAAACACGTTTGATGGTGAATATTATGGCTTGGATTTTCGCTTCTGAGGTGTGTAGCTCAGGTCAGGAAATTCCCCGATTTCAGCTGACCCACATTGGTTGAAAAATGTATCAGACCCAACTTTCATTGCAGGGTAGCGTGGGCGTGATAGAGTCAGACCTGCCACCTTGGACGCAGATCGCCAGTGACTACAGGTGCAGCCAAGTGCTGAGATGACCATTCTTAACGGCCCACCTTTCTTCTCAGAGACTTTGTCCCAGTTGCTTCACTACATTTTAGGCCCTCCAGTCCTTCGCCTCAAATCCCATTATTCCCCCAGCCCACTCTCCATGCCAACTTGATGGTGACCCATTTCCCCATCTCCATGGCCTCTTATTGCCTCCTGCCAACTTATGCCAGATGGCCCACTACTTTTACACCCTTAGAATCAACTCAGTCAGTATCCTCAGAAGCCAAGTTGAGATAAGATAAAGGTCTAAATATATATATCATATCCTTCACTATATTAAAAAAGTCCCATTCATTAAAGCCCATTCAAAACTTATAAATTTCCTCACGTTGTTAATTACTTATAAAGACAAACTTCTATACATAAACGACAAGTCTCATAAAAGACAATTAATCCTTTAATCATTTTGAGCTGTCAATGAAACTTAACCCACCCCCCACTGGGTTAATTGTGGCTTCCAAGCATTCATAATGTCCTAAAGATAACCCATGGGAAAATGGCAATAGAGAGCTATTATAATTGGTAGAGCAGAGTTTTTCAACTCTCCCTGATGAAAAACTTTTAAAATTTTTAAATGGTTAGGGATTTAAATAACTTCACATCTGAACAATTCTGTAGAAATCTGTCATTTGAGAACAGTTATGTCTACTTTTAAAAATTGTAAGTCTGACACTGAAAATTAAGGCCCTTGCTATTGTAAAACTGGGATCTGTTTGAACTCAGCATTGAACTTGAATGGCCCTACTGTGTTTTGAATTCCCTCCTGTGTGAGTCACGCTCCGGCCACATTCCCCAACTGGCAGAAATGGGTTCTATTAGTAATGGGGGAAGGCATTCCACCTTCCAGGTCTCGCCTGCCCTTTTGCAAGGTCCACAAATATCCAGGCTGTATGTAAGTACGCTACCTGCATGTCGAAGTGTCAACCCTAAGGAGTACAAATGTTTGAGACAGAGAGAGAGAAAGACACAAAGAGCTCCTTGTATGCAAAAATTCTGAGACCCTAATTTCATAGACATCTTTGTAGGAATACATTTCAAGACCCCTTCCATTTACAGAACAAAGTTAAACTCTATCCTGCTTTGTCTAACCACCTTCTCCTCTTCTTCCTCTGTCCCATTACCCTTTTATTTCTTTCACCTCCAGTTCAGATACTGAGTTCTCTGATTTTTAATTAAATATTTATTGAATTAAAGCCTGGAATGTAAAATTAAATCTGTAAGAAACTATTGTAGCTGTAAGGCATTTAAAAAAAAATCAATCTCACTGAGAGGTTCACGATGGGGCATGAGCTGGGAGAGCATTCCATTTGCCATTGAAATCCCTCAGAAAGAGGTTATTTTCATTTGAAACAGTCCCATGTATGGATGTTTTAAGGTAACAAAATACATTGTCAAAGTAGAAACCAGAAATGCAAATGGGTTGAACGATACTGGTAGTCAGAATTGACCATATCATTTCAAGTATAACTTTTCATTTGAACGAGAAACAGTGGAAGACGAACAATATTTAAGGAACAAAAGAAAAAGGAGGAGAAGGAAAAATCATTCAAATATACACCACAGGATTCATTCTCATAAGAAAAATGAGAGCCAATATAAGCTAGTTTCTACAATTTTAAAGTGAGCACAAGAATAGAGACACCGAGGGAGATGTATGTATTAAAGTCTTTGAAGGTGATAAGACAAGTTGAGAAAGCTTTTCAAAAAAGGCATAAGGAATGCTTGGTTTTATAGAAGCATAGCAGACGAAAGCAAGGAAGTTATGCAAAACCTTTATAAAACCTTGGTTAATCCCAATCTTGGGCATTGTGACCAATTCCACAACTGGATGAATACTCAACAGAGTTAAAGAGGCAAGGGAATGGGACTAATTAAGGTTTAAGTTTATTTATTAGTGTCACAGGTAGGCTTACATTAACATTGCAATGAAGTTACTGTGAAAATTCCCTAGTCGCCACGCTCTTGCACCTGTTCAGGTAACACTGAGGAAGAATTTAGCATGGCCAATGCATCTAAACAGCAAGTTTTTCAGACTGTAGGAGAAAACCAGAGCACCCGGAGGAAACTGACACAGGCAGGGAGAATGTACAGACTCCAAAAGACAGTGACCCAAACCAGGAATCGAACCTGGGTCCTTAGGATTGTGAGGCAGCAGTGCTAACCACTGTGCCATCATACTTGCAAAAAAAAAGTACAAGAACAGTGGGAGTGGACTAAATGGTCCTTTTTTTGTGTTGAATCTTTTTTTGATTCCCGGAGATAAAAGACAAGTAGAATAATCTGTGAACTTTTTGGATTTGATCAAATCGAATCAACTGCTTAAAACAATCAGAGGAGATAGCCCTGAAATAATACCAACATCAAACAGTCGGACAAGGAAGGGTCTAAAATGTAAACAAGAGAACCTGGTTAAGTGGAACAGACTTGATTTGATTTATTATTGTCACATGTATTAGTGTACAGTGAAAAGTATTGTTTCTTGCGCACTATACCAACAAAGCATACCATTTATAGAGAAGGAAAGGAAAGAGTGCAGAATGTAGTATTCTTAGTACTGACTGTAATACCACATTCTGCACTCTCTCCTTTCCTTCTCTATGAATGGTACACTTTATCTGTGTAGCGTGCAAGAAACAATACTTTTCACTGTACACTAATACATGTGACAATAATAAATCAAATCAAATGAAGTTCGTTCCACTTAATCAGATTCCCTTGTTTACATTTTAGGCCCAGTACTGACTGTGTGTAGAGAAAGATTAACTTAATGCGGGGTAGATCCATTCAAAAGCCTGACAGCAGCAGCGAAGAAGCTGTTCTTGAGTCGGTTGGTATGTGACCTCAGACTTTTATAACTTTTTTTCTGACCAAAGAAGGTGGAAGAAAGTATGTCTCGGATGCGCGGGGTTCTTAATTATGCTGGCTGCTTTGCTAAGGCAGCAGGAAGTGTAGTCAGAGTCAATGGTTGGGAGGTTGGTTTGGGTGATGGATTGGGCTACATTCATGATATTTTGTAGTTTTTTGCAGTCTTGGGCAGAGCAGAAGCCATACCAAGCTGTGATACAATCAGAAAAAATGCTTTCTATGGTGCATCTGTAAAAGTTGGTGAAAGTCATAGCTGACATGTGAAGTTTCCTTAGTTTTCTGAGAAAGTAACACTATAGTGTCAGCGTCAGGCAGACCAGGACAGGTTGTTGTTGACTTTGACACCGAAAAACTTAAAGTTCTCTCAATTGCATCAGAAGCAGAGAGAATAGTAAGCGAGCACACCATGGGTGCAGATTTTTTTTTAAATTAATTTATGGAAAATAGATATCATTGGCTAGGCCAGCATTTATCCCTAGTTGTCCTTCAAAAGGTGGTGGTGAGCTGCCTTCTTGAACCTCTGCAGTCCCTGAGGTGTAGATACACCCACAGTGCTCTGAAGGACAGACTTCCAAGATCTTGACCCAGCGATAGTAAAGGATCGGCAATATAGTTCGAAGTCAGAATGGTGAGTGACTTGGACGAGAGTCTCCAGGGTATGGCATTCCCAACTTTCTGCTGCTCTTGTCCTTCTAGATAGCAGTGGCCATGCATGCTGCCTAAGGAGCTTTGGTGAGCTTCACAAAGATCAGATAGACAGTGGTCCTTCAAGTGTCACTCCCTCCCCTTCAGAAATGCCAACATGAATTGATGGCATAGGCCCAGAACAGTTGTGAAGTTTGGTATTAAGATGCAGAAGAATTGAGGAATTCAGAATGTAACATGTGCTTGACTAGCTTAGAATCAAATTGCAAATCCCAGCTATAGGGATCCTGTTATTAGGCAACTTGGGCATGCTAGTTGTTGTCATGGCATTCCTGCAATCCTTTCAAACTTTTTGATTGTAATGTTGACTGTGCTATTGCTCACACTGTCTTGTGCTTTTGAACCTTGTGTGTTATATGACAAACATCAGAGTTTGTTTAACAATGATAACATTGTGCTTGAATAATGGACCTATAACCCGAACTGTCACAGGGCCTTAAAGTATCCTAGAAGAATCCTTGAGGCCTTTAGTGTAGTAGCAAAGGCTTTATTTGTATTTCTAGGAAGGTAGGGTGGGACTTTGACTGAGAGTGGGGATGGAGACTATAAACTCTTTGTGTCAGCCTTTCTTCTGCTTTCTCCACAGCAGTCTGGCTTTTAATTTCTGCACAGCCTCTTTACCTACCCTCGGGCAACCCAAAGCATTTCACAGCCAGTGAATTGGTTTGAAGTGTTTGCATTTTTGTGATGTAGGGATGAATTTTCCTGTTCCGCGGTCATGGAAATCCTATCAGGCGAGGGGCAGACCATGGAAAGGTCTATTGACCTCTGGCAGGATTTTCCGGTTTTGGGGTGACTGCAGCTGGAAAATCCCACCCATAGACAGCAGCCAATTTGGACAGGGCAGAGTTCCACAACAAAGCTATGACCAATGGTCTCTTTTCAGCACTTTTTGTTGGTTAAGGTTGTAGCAGGTCATCATGTATCAACTTCTTCAATAAATCCGGTCCTTGTGCTGAAAGTGACCATACAATGGTGTTAAATAGAACATTCCAGGATGTTGACCCGGGAACCACAAAGGGACAGCATTATATATCCAAATCACGATTACGTACAATTTAGAGGGAAACTGAGAAGTGTTGAATGTCGAGTTCAGTGACGTGACACTGATGAAGCGATTACTTTGTACTTAAGTGTTGTGGTGACTGCATCCATCTAAATAAACTGATCAGTGATGACCCTTTTTTATCACCATAAAAAACATTGTGAATGGGAGCTCAACAATAGTTGTACTATCAGATTTCAGGAAAAAGTAGTGGTCTTTTTCTTATTGGAGATGGTCATTGTTTCCCTATATATGGCATAGATATTAAAGGCTGCATACAATACTGTAAATATAACCTGCAATGCTATCAGTCTGTGTAAGATTCTTTTATAAGTGTAATCGTTATATCATCCAATTGAAGTTCAGCAGTCCTGTTGATTTTTTTTTCAACACTGCCTTTAATAGGACAAGTTGTCGCCCAGAATCTCATCATGGTGCAAATAAGATTTCTCCTTTGTAGGAAAGCCGGCCCCAGTGGCAATAATTAGCAACTTATTACTACTGATGAATTGGTGACAAATACTAATTAAGCTGGGGACAAACTTTTCTCATTCGATCAAGGCTGAGTGTGATAATAGAAGCCAAAGACCTTGGAAAACACAATATTTTGTGCACATCATTCCTAAATAATAGCTTTCTTCCCCAGCAGTGATTTGACTCATCATTCCAGACTTCACCGTTCTCCCTTCTTTCCTCAGAGTTCATTGCTTTCACTATTTAATCCCACTGGCCAAGCAAGGCAACTATGCAATCGTTGCAAATGCAGAGAGCATGGATTATGACCCCCTGGTGGTGCGACTGAACAAAGACATCAGTGCCATTGAGGAAGCGATGAGTGGCAGCCTGCAGCAACATAAGTTCCAATACATTTTCGAAGGTAAATACATTGAAACTGAATCAATATGACTAAATGCGGTTGCACATAGATTGCTTTCTGATCAATGATGTTCAGCCATTAATACACCAAAAAATCAATTGCCGAAATGACTGTTGCATTCTGAAGAGATTTATTGACACTAGCTGACAAACTATACCTCCATTACTGAATTACAGGCATGTTCAAATGCACTGACTGACGAGCATAATTATGAACTAAATTGATGTACTGCCTCCCAGTTGGTTGACAATGTAGCAGCACATTTGCATTGTCTTTTTTTTTCCTCCTATATGAATTTCCTTTCAGGAAAATTCAGGAGCTGTTGCATTGCGCAAAGGATATCTGGAGACAAATGGGCATCATCAACAAAATGTTTAAAGGGAAGATAATTAAACACTTTATGCATCACGATAGTCCCTGTGGTGCAGTGGAAGGAATGTAATGTGTGAATAACAACCAGCCAGGATTTGAATAATGAATGTGCCTCAAAAAGGAGGGGGGAAGAAAGCTCATGTTAAAAAAATCTTTCATATCCTCAGAGTGCTTTATGGCCAATTAATTAATTTTGCAACACAGTCACTGTTGCAGGTAAACATGGAAACCCATTTGAGATTTTGGTAACGATGGTTACCTCTGCCATTTCTTCATCCGAGCTTCAGTTAAGGGGGTTTATTGGACTACCTTCCCACAAGATCTCCCTCAAAATAATTCTGGCATTGGAGACTCGACTTTGCTGTTTATCCATGCAAATTACTCAAATATGTTAATGGCCAGATTAATACGGCAGCAAATGATGGCTTGAAGACTAATTCTAGTTCATTCCTGGTGGCACTACTGGGCCCATTTCTGAGCTACAGCCTTTAGGGTAAGAGAGGAAATCCAGACAAATGAGTGTAAAAGCAAACCATATGGAGTGTTCTATGTATTGCGCAGTTACATCCACAATGTAATATTGAGCGTTCTCATTTATTTGACTTTGTCATTGATGTAGGGCTACAGTCAAAGCTCATCCTGTTACCGATTTCATCCTTACAAATTCCTCCATTTACTTTACAAAGCTGCTGGATTGTCTCACAAAGATACATTACCAGATGGCAGAACCCTGAAGGGAAAAAAACACTGGGCGTTAAGAAGAATTCAGTCAACAACAGCAAGAATGGTTCTAAGAGTTATGAGAACCATGTTATGAAGCAAGCACATTTTAGAAAATAAATTTAAAAAGCTATGGGCGGGGGAGGAATGGGACATGATTTATCCTTTAATTTTTTAAAGGAGTTGATGAGGTGAATGTAGGAAATATTGATGATAACATGAGTTAGACCATTTGGCCCTTCAAGCCTTCTCTGCCACTCAATAAGATCATGGCTGATCTGACTGTAACCTCCTGCCTACCCCCAAAACCTTTCATCCCCTTGTCTATCAAGAATCTGACTGCCTTTTCCTTGAAAACATTCAAAAACTCTGCTTCCATTACTTTTTGAGGAAGGAAGTATTAAATTAAAGGAATCAAAGCATGGACCTGTGGAAAACCTCAAGCTAAATTTGTCAAAGGGAGCAGTTTGTTTATTTCATATTTGAGAGCTCAGGTCTTGCTCTGGCCTATGAACCAAGTGGTCCAAGGTACAATTCCCTGCGCAAAGTTACAGTGGTGTGGAGATTCTGGCATTGGACTGGGATAAGCACAGTAGGGTTAAAGTCCAACAGGTTTATTTGGTAGCACAAGCCATAGCATCAGGTGAATGGGAGTTCTGTCTACAAACAGGATGCTGTTTGTGAGCAGAACTCCCACTCACCTGATGAAGGGACAGTGCTGCAAAAACTTATTGCAAAGTTAACGGTATCAGAGCTATAATTGATCGGTGTCCCTAAGCTCAGGAGGGGTAAAATAAACTGTAATTGTTGCTTGTAATCATTATACAATGGGAATTGGAGAGCGGGAATGCTCCAGAAACGGTCAGGGGGTGGTGGGGGTAGTGGCGTGTGGAGGGTGTTGTGTACGGCAGGGAGGCAGTTGCAGCAGCAATTTTGATTGAGGGACCAGTAAGGAGCATTCTCCCATGTTATCTCTGAATCGTGTACATACATAGTAGGTGATAATAGACTCAGAGTTAACTATCAAATAGCTTGTGGATATTCACTCAGTTTCATACAAGAAGAATGACTGCTTGGGCTGGGAACAAAAGAGTTGTTAGCACTCAGAGAAACACCTCCAGCCTGACTCAGCTATTGCAAGAAAGAAAAGAAGGTAATTATATTTCAAAAAAACAGTGATAACTTTTTAATTTGGGGCCTTAGTGGTTGAGTTGGTGATGGGCTGGTGATGGAGAGAAACACTGGATACAAACTGTTCCTTCAATGGCCCAGCAATTTTACCTGGACAACTGAGGTGATGTCAAGACTGTGAGACAGGATGGCACGGTGGCACAGTGGCTGGCACTGTTGCCTCACAGTACCAGGGACCTGGGTTTGATTCCAGCCTTGGGTGACTCTCTCTCTCTGGAGTTTGCACATTCTCTCCATATCTGCGTGAGTTTCCTCCAGGTTTCCAGTTTCCTCCCAGAGTCCAAAGATGTGTAGATTAATTGGAGCCTTGGTAAATGGGTGAGGTTACAGAGATCGGGCAAGGGACTGGGCCTGGATAAGATGCTCATTCGGAGAGTTGGTGCAGATGCAATAGGTCAAATGGCCTTCCTCTGCACTGTAGGGATTCCAATAGTCTCTTGTGTATCTTTTATATTTTCTGTGAACTGTGAGGCTAAGTGATTGATATCAAAAAGTTAATTCTGGGAGATATTTAACTGCTTTTCTTTCACTCACTGCTCTCCTCCCCTCCTAAATTTAGGGCTTGGTCACCTGATTTCCTGCATTTTGATCAATGGTGCGCAATATTTCAAGCGGATCAGTGAATCAGGGATCAAGAAGATGTGCAGGAACATATTTGTACTGCAGCAGAACCTGACCAACATTACCATGTCTCGTGAGGCAGACCTCGACTTTGCAAGGTTAGTATATGGAAAATCAACAACTATTTCAGAAAAAAGAACTAAATATGACCATCATAATTTTTCAGTGTCCACCTTCCTCTTCCAGAAACCCATCTGTTGTGGAAAAAATAATAAATGTCCTTGAGGCTGAGTGTGACTGGTAGAGACCTAGTAAGAGCTGCAGAGTGCCATTTTTGACTGTCCTAGAAGTGGTGGATACAAGCTGTTTTTTTAAATGAAAGATGATGGTTCATGCGCAGATAATATGGGCAGTACCTTGGCACGGTGGTTAGCACTTATGTTTCATAGCACCAGGATCATGGGTTCGGTTATGGCCTTGGGTGACTGACTGTATAGAGTTTGCTTATTTTCCCTGTGTCTGCACGGGTTTCCTCAGGTGCTCCAGCTTCCTCCCACTGTCCAAAGATGTACAGGTAAGTGGATTGACCATGTTAAGTTGACCCTTAGGGCCCGATTTTACAATTGTGTCGCACCCGAAAACGGGCGCAAAAACATGGTAAAATTGGCTGCGAGGCCATTAACGCGATCCGTGGCTGCATCCATGCAGATGGCCACTTTACCGAGACCCAGGAATGGCCGCAATCCAATTCATGCCCAAAACGGGCGCAACGGCGATTTAAATGTATTTGCATGCATTTAAATTGAATTTGTGAACTGCCCGCCCAACTTTATCAGCATTTCCCCATTTACCACTGCGTTCGCCAATCCGGAATTGTGCCAAAATGGACATGCTGAATGAAAGTCTGAATTAGGCACTCCAGCTGCTGAAGAGATGAATTCAGAGCTTCTAACGACTCTCTAACTCAGATTGGTGGTGGGTGGGGAGGGGGGAGTGAGGCCAGATCATTCCTTGGGGAGGGAAGGGGGGAAGGGGAGTGAGGCCAGATCATTCTCTGAGGGGGAGGGGAGGCGAGTGAGGCCAGATTGTTCTTGGTGTGGGTGGGAGGCGGGTAACATGTATCTTGGGGAGGGTTGTGCAGGGGAGAGTCCGCTGCCATTCTGTGAGCAGTTGAAGGGGGCAAGGGGTCACGATCAGTTTGGGTGGGGGGGGGGGGAGTCGGTGGATGGATAAGGGGGACAGTGGTGTCTGTGGGGGCGTTGCCTCCGCTTTTCACTCCTGGACCACTTTCTCCACTTTCTGTGGCTCAGGAGTGATGTGACACGGTGCACTTTTTCAAATTTTTTTCTAACTGGGCATGTACAATTCAGAGCTCCCATCGTTTCGGGCACACTAAGCTCTGTCCGCAGCGCGATTTAGACTCGCAAATTTTTTTTTCAGGCTAAGTGCATATGGGGGCACCTGAAAGCAGATTTCCAAATCGTGCCCAGATTCAGCACTTAGAATGAAAATGGTAAAATCAGGCCCTTGGTGTCCAAAGATATATAGGTTAAGTGGATTAGCCATGGTGAATGTATGGAGTTATGGGGATAGGGCAGGAGTGAGGGCCTGAATAAGATGCTCTTTCGGAGAGTCGGTGCAGATTTAATGGGCTGAATGGTCTCCTGCACTGTAGAGATTCTGTGATTCAATGGTTTCCTGTTGTGGTGGGTATCCGAATCACATTTTTGCTGGTTTCAAATACATCACATTGCAAATCTCCACCTAGACAACAGGCCACCCCATAGACCAAATTAATCACCAATAATTTCACTGTTCAGAGCTCTCTTGTGAGGTCCTCAAAGTTGAGTTTTTTAGCAAACACATGAATTACCTTTTAAATATATGAAGGAACTGACTCCAGTATACCAATGAAACTGGTGAATGGTTCTATATAAGTTTTTGAAAAGTCATTTTCAGTTATTTAAAATTGGGTTGCCAAAAATATTTTTTTAATGACAAACCCGTGGTGGGATTTTTCTGATGTGGAAATGCTGGCGTTGGACGGGGATAAACACAATAAGAAGCCTCTTCGTTAGAGGCCCGAAAGCTAGTGGCTTTTTCTACCAAGTAAACCTGTTGGACTTTAACTTGGTGTTGTGAGACTTCTTACGGGATTTTTCTGGCCATTCCCACTGGCGGGATCCTCCATTCCTTTTGAGGGCAACACCCAATGCAGTGGGTTTCCTGGAAGTTGAGCAGGCGAGCTGGGCAAAACACCATCGACTTCGGCAGGACCAGACAATCTTGCTGGCAACCAATGGCAAGCTGCCCTGCCCATGGGAAAACATTATATTCTAATAATAAATGCTGCCCAATAGCACTGCCCCATGGGAAATTTTGTTTTGTGTTAATGAAAGCGAATTTGAGCAAAAATATGGACCGTAACTTTACTTCAGAAAACAAGCAATGCAATTTCCACCCGGATTGTTGATCTAGAATCCATCCATTCTCCCCTCTACTCGATATTCCAGAATTGCTATGGCGATAATGATGAAACATGTAGCCTGGTGACCTCATCCACTTGTTGTCCTGTCAGCTAGACACACGTGTCCAAATTCGGATGATGGAGCCCATGGCTGCCTTCGCCTCTGGCAGAAAATTCCCCAAAGTGGACAGGTACCAAGAGGAAACTCAAGGCCACTTGCATTTCACTGAGAGATGGCATAAATGTACATCGTTAGTCAGTGTCCCTTGCCAGTGCATGTGGGCAATTTATTTCAAAAAGTATAATTTGGTACGTCTCGGAGGCTAGACCGGAGCATGAGTCTGTTCAAATGAGTCTAAGGGCCAACAGGGACTCAAGGACAGGCCTTCGACTAACCACAATTGTGAATCAAATGTTGAATATTTTTAAATCTCTACAGATTGCATCATCTTGACCTCTGAGTTGCATCTTTGTTCAAATGGTTCTTTCTACTTACAAAAACTTTCAATTTTTTGGTGAGGAAGTTTAATATGTTTTCTGTGAAGTGCATTTGACTGATGGTGCCCTGTGGCTAGCGTGGGCCAAGCAGAAAGTAATTTGCAACATTACAATCAGACGTTCACAAAAATCATTATTATATAGATAAATTACAGACTACACCAGTTGTGCCTAAAAATTGTTCACGATGGATTCCAGCCTAAGGGTAACGTACAATACAATAAAGAAATATAAACAACACAAGATATTTTTGGACGAAGAAGACCATCGAGACTATTTATTTTCATCTTCTCTCATGAACAATCCTATCGTCTTTCCATTATGCTCTCCAACTGTTTCCTAAATCCAATCTCTTGCCCTCAACTCCTTCTCTTGTTAACCATTTCACAGAGGATGACCCAAAGCTGGAATAGAAGTGGTGACGGATGTCTGTCCCAAATTCCTCCTTTACTACCCTCAATCCCGGTGTATTGTACAGGTACATAGACAATCACATAGGTAAAATCCAGATGACAAAGTCCACCCAGCTCTGTAAATAATAATCTAATGAAATGCTGCAATTTCATAAAATTTCATAGCTTTTTGTGAAAAGATTAATATTGAACAATGACGAATTTCATAAGAAATAGGAGCAGGAGTAGGCCATCTAGCCCTTCGAGCCTTCCCCACCATTCAGTAAGATCATGGCAGATCTGAAGTGGGTCAGTTCCACTTTCCTGCTTTCTCCCCATAACCCTTAATTCCCTTATCAATCAGAAATCTATCTTAAACTTATTCAACGAGGTTGCCTCCACCACTTCAATGGGCAGAGAATTTCAAAAGACTTTGGATATTTCTAGGGTTAAGAGTGATGGCTGTCTTTGAGCCAGGAACTCATTTAACCTGCTATCCTTTCTACATTTTTTTGAACTCAGAGTTACACAGTCAGAAGGACATGAGTGAAATTTAAACACACATGGTATAAAATTCATGCCTCCATACTGGGCTGATGCTCTTCCAGGATGTTCACACTAATTTATTCATTTATTAGTGTCACAGGTAGGCTTACATTAATGCTGCAATGAAGCTACTGTTAAAATCTCCTAGTTGCCACACTCTGGCGCCTGCTCAGATACACTGAGGGAGAATTTAGCATGGCCAATGCACCTAACCAGCACATCTTTTGGTCTGTGCGAGGAAACTGGAACACCCGGATAAAACCCCTGAGCTCCATTGCAGACATCCCATAATCCTGAAAGTTCTCTCACAATAGAGCTCAGGAGTTATTGGCGTTCTATCCCCATCAGCTGTACTCTGCTTCTTTCTATTGTGTGCCGTCTTGTCCTGCAAGACAGAGGGAAGAATATCAGTGATTGAGTCACTCTGTATTTGGGTGATGTGCCTGCACAGTTGAATAACTGGACATATGTAGAGGCAGCAATAGGTGGATGTGAGCTTGGCAGGTGAGGGTATGTAGGTGAGGGTAAGGTGAATGTTAAGTTTGAGTCCTAAGTGTCAGGAACTGCTGTTGGTGAGTGGTGGTGGAGAGGATCAGAGATGTGAAAATACATTCACATAGACTTTTTGTGACTAGCTGTCAGGTCTCTGGCTCAGGGAACTAACCTCACTTTTCTGACATCATTCAGGATAGTGTAATTTTCCTGCCTTAAGCCCCTTCACAGCTCCTAATGGTGTGACTATGGACCAATTGTTTCCCACCCCACCCCACTTCCGTCATCCCATCCTTTCTTTTCAGTTTTCCTGCTTTCAGATGCCCAAGAATTTCCATTTGCCCAACCACCTGTTCACAATCCTTTCTAATGGTTGGCCTTGAGGGCCACCTGATCATGAGGTGCCATGACATCTCTGGGACTAAAACTTCCAATGCCACATCTATGTACCTGAAGCTTCTTCTCTGGCCAGGTTTTTTTTGTACTTGTAAATAGTTTGTAGCAGCAGATTCTCATTATTCAGTGCAGCTTCCTCTTAAGAAGGACGGACTGTCCTCGAGAACAAAGAGTGGCCGGACCATATGCAATCAGCACAACAGTGTGCATCACCCCAGAGACACTTGGACTCAGTATAGCATGGAAATGAGATGGCAGCACCAAATTTATATGATATCTCACCACGAGAATCCAACATCTCTCCCAATGCAACCTGGCTTTTCTCTCCATTTTGATATTTTGGCCATTGATTCAATGAATATTGTTCTCATCCCAGCTTCCTCCTTTTCACACCTTCAAAATCTTGAAATTCAGCCCCATTGCATTGTTGTGACTCATATTTTCTCAGGATCTCAAAACTCCAAAGCTTCTGACCCTCACTACTCCTTACAAGTCAAGGATTATGAGGAGGGCAGTCAAGAAAGTGGAACTGAAACCACAACCAGATCAGTTATGACCTTACCAAATGGTGCAACAGACTCAACGGGCTGAATAGCCTACTACTAAGTCCTTTATTCTTATCTCATGAGCTTGAGATCACCTTTATCACAACTAACTTCTCCCTAGTCTGTTTAACCTTGGTGTCCTGCACTACTGGTATTTTGTATTTCACTTGAACTTCTGAATCAAAACAAGATTGCCACAGTAAAACTTTGCATTTGGGTCTTTTCATTTATTCATGCTCTGCACTCAGTCTGAAGTAGAACTTTCTCAACTGAAAAGCAGAATGCCTTTGCTGGAAAATATTTAAGAACCTTCCTGAACCAACTTAATCGGTTTTATCTAGGGTTATCACTCTAATTGCAGTTACACCTTCAGATAATTTGATATTTTATGAGTAATTATTTTCAATGCATAAAATCCTTTCATATCTCTTGGCTTTGACTAATATAGGGTTCATAGATTATTCTACATAGCTTATTATTTTCTCTTTGTATTTTTACCAGCTTGCTTTCTTTCCAAAGTAAATGCCTTTTACTTATTCTTTTCTTGCACTATGGATGCCAGGACTTTGATACTAAGTGCATATCCACTGAATAATTGTCTTTTAGATACAGCAAAAGTTGTTCTTGTCAGTCGAATTGCACGTTCAGAAGATACCATGTGAAATAATTAAAGCTTAATTTCTTCCCGTAGGCTTTCCAATCCATTCTGCTGATTAGTGTATTTATTGCAATAATTCATATATCTATCCAAAGAAAATTAATTATAGCTTATGGCCTCGTTACTTTTACAAAGCAGATGGACTCTCAAACCAAGAGCAATGATAATTATATTTTGATGATGGTTGTCAGACCTATTAATTAGGGAGAAGGAAGCGAAGAGTCAAGGAGGTTATACAAATATCTAAAATTTGCCTCTAATAAGATGAAGTAAAATTAAGTGGTGAAAGCAAAAGATATGTGCACATATTATTTGGGTTAACTAAGCACAGGCTGGGCCACAAGAGAGGCTGGCGTTTATAGTGATTTTGAAAGCAAGCCACTTGACCTTTAGCTGCCTGGCTGGTTATGCGCCTGGTTCATGTCAGTGAGAGTCGAGTCTTTAGTTGAAGTTCGCTCCACCCCCAATAACCCCTGGTATTGAGTTCTGGTATTTGGCTGTACCTCCTGTCAAAAAGGAGGAAATCCAAGGAAGTAGATCACGAGCAGACCAATCACCTCCCTTAGGATGGGTCACTTCTATGAGTAACGGGAGATTATGGGATTGTGCCGGGAACACTGCAGTGTCAATAAGAACATAAGAAATAGGAGCAGGAGTAGGCCATCTAGCCCTTCAAGCTTGCCCTGCCATTCAATAAGATCATGGCTGATCTGAAGTGGCTCAGTTCCACTTTCCCACTTTCTCCCCATAACCCTTAATTCCCTTGCCTACCAAAAACCTATCTACCCGTGTCTTAAATATATTTAGCGAGGTAGCCTCCACCACTTCAACGGGCAGAGAATTCCAGAGATTCACCACCCTTTGAGTGAAGAAATTCCTCCTCAACTCCATTCTAAACTGCAGCCCCCCCCCCCCCCCTTATCTTGAGGCTGTGCCCTCTAGTCCTGCTGTCCTTTCTGAGCAGGAGGAATCTCTCTACCTCCACCCTATCCATCCCCTTCATTATCTTATACGTCTCTATAAGATCCCCCCTCATCCTTCTAAACTCTAACAAGTACAAACCCAGTCTATTCAGCCTCTCTTCATAGTTCAACCCCCTCATCTCCAGTATCAGCCAAGTGAACCTCCTCTGCACTCCTTCCAAGGCCAAAATATCCTTGCGCAAGTGCGGCGACCAAAACTGCACACAGTACTCCAGCTGCGGCCTCACCAGTGCCCTGTACAGTTGCAGCAAGACATCCCTGCTTTTATATTCTATCCCCCTCTCTATAAAGGCCAGCAATAAATTCCACCCATAATTCAGTGGGTAAGAAACAGGTCTCAAATGTTAATTTAAAGCCAACCTCTGTCCAAGTCATCCTCCATCAGATGCCAAGGTATCACCCCCTTTCTTAGGTTGGCAATGGAATAGTGAAGACACAATATCTTTTTTAAATGGAAGAAATTAACCTTGAAAGGTTAAAAGTTAGCGATTAGTCATTAACCTTTGCCATGAAGAATGATAATTTTGAGATGCATTAAATTTGCAGCCTTTCAATCTTGACATATTTCAACCAGGTCAGTTAGGTAAGCCCTGAATTCTTAACAGCTGCTGTTAAGATCTTGTTGAGTGCCTGTTGTGTAGTATATTTAGCAGGCTACTCTGTCTGGAATGTAGGATGAACGTCACTGCACTTTGATTCAGTCATGTTGTGTCTTTGTACCCCATAGGCAAGCAAGATAGAGGGCACATGGTGAACTTCGGGTATCTATGCAAAATACTTTTTAATTGATTGGTGATGTGCAGGGAAGAGCTCCATGTCATTACATCAGCATTAATGGCTGCTGTGAGGTGATTTGTCATGAGATGAACTTAAACGTCATACAAGAAATACCCTCGGTGTCTCAGTGACTGAAACAAGACTGGAAGGCTTTCCTCTGCTAGGCTTCTGCCAAGTTGTCATTGATCCATATTTTGTTTTACTCCATCTTACTGTCCCTCTGGTTAAGATTGCTGGCCTTTGCTCACAACCTCACTTATCTCAGTCAGCAGAATTAATACTAAAAATGTGAATTATGACCTACAGTTTAAGTTGTCCTCTTAATGGAGGTTTTATTTTTGGCAGCTGTTACTCAATGGTAGTAGCAAACTCATCGATTGAGTCAAAAATCAAGGGTTCAATCCCTACTCTGGATACCCAAGTACATAATTTAGGCTGGCACTTCAATGCAGGACTGTGAGTACTGCACTATTGGAGATGGCAAGCACTGGATGAGAGTTTAAACTGAGGCCCCGCTTGCCTTCTCAGTTGGAGCTAAAAAATTAGCATAGCATTATTAAGCGAAGAGCAGGTGAGTATTTTTTCATTTTCCTGTTTAACATTTCTCCATAATGCAACATACAAAACACACAATCTTGTCATTGATTTCACTGTTGCCCATGGGAATTTGCTGTGTGCAAATTGAAAGTTGTGCTTTCATTTTGTTACAATTCAAAATTACTTCATTACTTTGTAAAGTAATTTGGAATGTGCTGAGCTCATCCAAGGTGTTTCATAAATGCAAATCTATCTTTCTTTCAGTGATTTTCTATCCTCCTTCTGCCTGGTCTTTTAAATGTCATGAATCACCCACAGCTGACTGGGTCTGCAGCCTGTGCTCAAGCCCCAGCATTGCCACAGTGTCAGCTTTGCTTTGTTATATTTTCTTGCCAGGTTATACAGGCTTGTAGGTTCAACAACCCCTTCAATGCTCAAGCTCACAATCAAGGCTGACATGAAACCAAGGTCCATGGCCCTGCATGCAAAGAATTATACCTCAGCTGCCTCTCTGACTGTGATCAGCTAAAGCTGTTTTTAGATCACTATTTACAAAAGTACAGGCTAGGAGCCAGTTCCAATTCACCAAGGCAACCCATTAAAAATCCCCAAAGTTAGCAGGTCACCCTGGCAGCCTGGGTTGCCTGGAGTCCATGTGTTGGAGTCCTGTCTCCCTAATCGGCCAATGAGCACAGTATAAAAGCAACTTAACCCTCACTGACTTGGAATCAAATCCAGTGCCTTCATTAGACAAAAACTACATGCATTTACACACATTGCACCTTCAATGTCATAAAACACACTAAGGCTGTTCACAGAGCATTATCAGATGAAATATGGTACTCAGCGACAGGAGATTTTGAGACAGATGACCAAAAGCTTGGTCAAAGTTTATAAGGAGTACCTTAAAGGAGGAGGGTAGGTAGAAGCAGTGTATTTACAAATCAATCAGAGCGGTTGTGTGTGTGGATTGTTATTGAACTTGTGTTCCCCAGAAATCACATTGAGAAACTTCCAGAAAAAAAACAGAAAAGAATCAAAATTACAACTTCGTGACAGGTGCTGTGCTGGAGAAAGAACAGCAGCAACTAACTGACATAGGTCTTTGTATTGTGATGAGCAATACATATTCATTGCCTTTGTAATTAGTTGTTATTAGAGCTATTTGCATTCATTGGATGTCCTTTGGGGCGGAGGCTGATGGCTTTACTGTACTCAGGCTGCTTGCAGCAACATCTTGGGACATAATCCTGTCACAATTTGAAAAAAAATACAGGCGGAGCAGAAAGGTTAGGAAAATGTTTAGTGTGCAGTAAGTGCTCTGTCAGAACATAGCCAGCTATGCGGCACTAAATTCCAAATTAACCCTGAAAGCAAACAAAGGCTTATGCAAACACAACAGGTTTCTATGGCTCCCCTGGAGAGACAGTACCTGGTGGAGCAAACCCTATTTGAACAACAGTGATCAATGCAGTCATAAGAATTGAATGCATTATTTTGTTAGTTGGGGTGGCTAACATTGCACATTGTGAGAACCCGGCTTGAACTGAATTGAGTGTCCAAACCACACATTGGTAGCTGGCTCTCTCAAACCACAATCGTCACCCAATGTAGCCCCCTTTTGCATTTTGGTTCAGTGGCACTCGGCCCTGAATTAGCTAGGCAAGTATGAGAGCCATAGATGACTCAGAGCCCGTCGCATCTGGCAAGGGGCCAGCCTGAACCTTGGACACTGGGTGCCGCAGTGGCATAGTGGTTCGCACTGCTGCCTCACAGCTCCAAGGACCTGGATTCGATTCCATGCTCGGGTCACTATCAGTATGGAGTTTGCACGTTCTCCCCATGTTTGTGCTGTTGCCTCCAGGTGCGCCGGTTCCCTCCCACAGCTCAGAAATGTGCAGGTTAGGTGTACTGGCCATGCTAAATTGCCCTTAGTGTCCTGGGATATGTTGATTAGAGGGATTCGCAGGATAAATATGAGAGGTTACTGGGATAAGGCCTCAGTGGGATTGTTGTTGGTGCAGACCTAATGGGCTGAATGACCTCCTTCTGCAGTGTAGGGTTTCTATAATTTTCCAGTCAACATAGTTCCCTCACTAACCCCACATTGACTTGAAGTTCTGTTGGCTTCACGCTAGATTTTGAGGACTTAGTGGGACATATCTAAACCCTAACAAAAGGAAAATGCATTGTACGTTCTATAGGGCAATAACATTCTTGACCTTAGATCATCCAATCATTGTACAGGATTTCCACTAATATGACTTTCTGACTACATTGATCCATCAAAAGAAAGTGAACTGATTTTGTTATCTGTGGCAACACCAAAAGACCATTTTGTGCTTCATTTGGAGCAAAAGTTCATGGTCTGAGTAGAGTAGACCCAGAGGTTCGCCCTGATGCATTTCTCAAAGAGGTCCTGAACCAGGCATCATGCTCCACATCAACATACGCAAGGAACAATGGACCAGGAGCAGATCATTCAATTCTTCGTGCCTATTCCATTATTGAGTAAATCCTGGCTAATTTGTACCTCAACCCCAATTTATCTGCACTAGCTCCATATTGTTTGACACCTTGGCCTAACAAACATCTACTGGTCTCAGTCTGGAAAGCTCCATGTCCCTGCATCTACACCATTTTGGAGGCGAATTCGAGATTTCCATCATCATCATTGTGAAAAAATACTCCAGTCCTAATTATAGGATGCTCTCTTTTGTTCAGGATTTGCCCCACTGGAGAAAATGTCGAATCCCTTTATCATTTTAAATATCTTTAAACATCACATCTCAACTGTCTAAATTCGGGGGAATAGCATCAAGATGCTCCTACAAGGGACACAACAGGATGCCAGAATCATGCTGAATAATAACAAGTATAGCAAGGGGGAACTATAAAGTGCGAATCCATTTTTGGATAGTTTATAGCAACTTTCTAGTGTTGTCTGTGCTCCTTGAAGTTGCTGTCTAATTTGTGCATAATTTGTGTTGTGGTGTCTGTGATAGTTCGAAAAATGAAAATAATTGACGCTGGAACTGGTCCATTCTGCTGACAGGAACTGAATGACAGAATTGCATTTTCTTACTGATTTAATCCACACGGATATTTATTTCTGATTACCAGCCAGATGTATCAACTTTGCAGAAATGAAACATTAAATCTCAGTTTTCTTCCCTCCACACCGCACCCCACCCCCCTCCCCGTTCCACTGCACACCAACATAAAAAGCAGACAGAATGACAATTTTAATTATTCATCACGGCAGCTTATTTTGATAGCATACTGCTGTCCTTGGTTTCAATGCATTATGTTGATGCTTAAATGTGAAATTTGCATTTAGCAAAATGCTTCAAACTAGCCCTGAAATATTTTATTCATCTGAGCTTGAGCATATTTGTGAAATAACTCAGTAAATTTGCTTTAATTTATTTGCAATGCCAGAATATTCCATTTCAGCCTCTGTGCCCTGAATTATAAGCATATATCACCGCCACTAGTTCCACATGCAAATAAGCTGGACTGTAAATGTTTGACATTGTAAAATATCACTAAACAATGTTTTCCCATATTACGGTATTTAATGGAACTAAATATTACATGCAATCCCTCAGGACTATCTATATTTTTTAGTTTAAGACCATTAAGCCACATCTTACGGTCACAACTAAATTGTGGTTCTTCCTGTAATGATTTAGGGAAGGATAACATCAGTTCTAACATCCACATAAGTATTAAGCCACTTGGTCACCCAGACATGCATTTGCCATTTAACGCAGGGCATAAATAGCACAATCGTGCTGCTTAGTCATTTGCATTTTGATCATGGAATCTCTCAAAACAGAAGGAGGCCATTCTGCCCATTGTACTTTTACCAGCTCTTTGAAAGAGCCATTCAATTAAGTGCCACTCCTTCCTGACAGATGTCTTTGCTTGGCTCTTTAGATGCCCAGCATTAAAATGAAGAATGTCAGTTTTTCAGACAGCAAACCATCTAGTTCAGTTTTTGCAGAAGGCAACGGTGGCGCAGTGGTTAGCACTCAATTCCAGCCTGGGTGACTGTGTGGAGTTCTCCCTGTGGCTGTGTACTCCGGGTGCTCCAGTTTCCTCCCACAATCCAAAGATGTGCAAGTTAGGTCGATTGGCCGTGCTAAATTGTACCTTAGTGTTTCAAGGTGTAGGTTAGGGTAATTACTGGGATAAGTTTTTGGGGGTTACGGGAATAGGGCCTGGATAAGACACTCTGTCAGAGAGTCAGTGCAGACTCGATGGGCCAAAAGCTTGACTTGTGGGTCAACTCTGAACCTTAAATCAGAAGGTTGTGGGTGTAGCCCTGTTCCAGGACTTGAGAGCACAGCCTAGGTTAGCACTTCAGTGCCAGCAAAGACAGAAAATGCTGGAAAATCTCAGCAGGTCTGACAGCATTTGTGGACAATGAATAGGGCTAACGTTCCAAGTCTGATGACCCTTCTGTCAGATCTGCTGAGATTTTCCAGCATTTTCTGTTTTTGTTTCAGATTCCAGCATCCTCAGTATTTTGCTTTTATCTTCGCACCTTAATGCTTTACTAAGGGAGTGCTTCAGATGCAAAATTAAGCTGAAGCTTTCCTACTGCTGATGAATGTTATAAAGATCCAGTGCCACTATTCAAAGAAGAAAATAAGAGTTCTTGCAGTGACCTGGCCAACACTTGCCCTCCACATCACAACAAACAAATTAATTGATTTAATTTATGTCTGCGAGACTTAGCTGTGCATGAAATGGCAAAACATTCTTGGTTATTTTATTCCATGAAAACCTGTATGTTTAATCCTCATATATGCACACTAGAGCCCGCAAACAGCATTGAGATGAATGATCATTGATCTGAGACCAGTTTCTGCTGGGCGCAAAGCACAATGGCATATCCTTGTTGTACTGTATCGATCGGACTGTCACTGAGACAGAAAGATCGAATGACACTGGAGCTCTGCATACGTCTGCTACCATGTATATGTAGAGTTTCTCTCCTTTGGCAATTAATATGTAGTATCAGGAGGGAATGTCTGCTTCTTTCAAGTTAAAGCTGTTCTTTAGAAAGTTTTAGAGATTTCCAGATTGACAGTGGATCTGCCTAGAAACTTTGTTGTGCCTTCACACCAGATTAGAGTTGGACTGTATCTTAAGCAATGTGAAGCAGTTTCCTAAGGGGATAACTTTGCACAACTTTAATGATTTAGGTGTCAGTTCCTGGTCTCAGTTATATTTCCCCCATTTGCATCAATGCAAAGCCGTTTGCGGTACACATTAGTATGAAAGCATATCCTTAAACTGATAGAACTGAAAGGTACTTTGCCTCCTCTGCTGATAAATGGATCCTTAATAACATTAATTTAGGATATTACAGAGCAGGTCTTTTGGATCTTCAACCCTGTTTCTAGAGAGTACATGTCCTTATCATTGACCTGCTGCCAGTTAAGAACCAGTTTGCACTAAGATGACAGTCTCACCCACGACCTAAAGAGTAGGGAATGGAAATGCAAATTCAATCTACTGTTGACTATGGCTGGTGATGTGAGCATACGATGCATTAATTCCTGGGATATAGACCGGGGATATAAATGGTAAAACAGTTGTGAAAGGAACAGTAGGGCTGATTTGTGAATTTACGCATGGTGGCAGGGGGCATAGCTGAGGTAAAAGTAAACTACTTGCCACGGAAGAAGATGTAACCCAGACTATGGCGAATGATGAGGTAAATAATACACTTGATGATTAAAATTGATAAGGTGAAGGAGGTATTGGATAATTTGCCAATACTTAAAGTTAACAAGGCACCAGGACCAGATAAAATGCATCCAAGGAAACTGTGAGAAATGAGGGTGGAAATTGCATAGACACTGGTCATAACTTTTCAGTCTTTCTTAGACTCAAGGGTGATACCAGAAGACCGGAGTATTGCAAATATTGAAAAAAAAGGTATAATGATAAGCCCAGCACCTACAAGTTAGTTGGTTTAACTTTGGTGGTGGAGATACCATTAGAAGCAATATATTGGACAAAATTAATTATCATGTGGGTTAATTAAGGAAAGCTAGCATAGATTTGTTAAGAGAAAATCTTGTTTAACTGACTTGAGTTTATTGAAGATGTGACAGAGAGAGTTGATGAAGGCAATGTTATTGATGTACACAGACTTCAAAACAGCATTTGCTGAAGTGCCACACAATAGACTGAAGTAAAGTTATAACTCATGGAATGTAAAGGACAGTAGTAACTTCAGCTGAGTGACAGAAAACACAGTGTAGCAGAATCAGTGTTGGGATGCTTGTATATTAATGAGCTAGATCTTGGTGTGCAAGGCACAGATTCAAAATTCTCAGATGATGCGAAAGTTGGAAGCAATGTGAACTTTAGGAAGGATAATTAAAACTTGAAAAGGATGTAGACAAGGTTGTGGAAACAGCGGACAAGTGGCAGGTGAAGATCAATGCAGAGAAATGTGAAATGATTCATTTTGGTAGGAAGAACATGAAGAGAGAATATAAAATAAAGGTTACCACTCTAAAGAGGGTGGGCAGAGGGAATTGGGTGTATGTGCATAAATCATGGAAGGGCACAGGACAGATTTAGAGCACACTTCATAAAGTATAGAGTATCCTAGCTTTATTAAAGGGGAATATGGTATAACAGCAAAGAGATTATTTGGAACTTATGTAGGACACTAGTTCAGCCTCAGCTGGTGTATTGAGTCTAGTTCTAGGCTCTGCAGTTTAGGAAGGGTATGAAGGCATTAGAGAGATTGCAGAAAAGATTCTCAAGAATCGTCCCAGGGATGAGGAACTTCAGCTACAAAGTGGGATTTGAGAAGTTTAAACTGTTTTCCTTAGAGAAAAGAATGCTAAAAGGAGATTCTTTAGAGGTATTCAAAATCATGAGGGGTCAGGGCAGACTAAATAGAGAGAAACTATTTGCAGTCGTGAAAGGACTGAGAACAAAAGGACACAGATTTAAAGTAATTGAGACTGGAAAATTGCCCTGGCATGTTCTGTCCACAAGAAGCAGGAAAAATCCAAAGCTGCCAATGACCTTGGTAAGTTGTTCCAGTTTACTTTGTAGTTGGCACACATTGTTGCAAAAGCTCATTGGCTGTATGGAGGGTGTAAATATTTAAGGTGGTGGATGGGGAGCTGATCAAATGGACTGCTTTATCCCGGATGGTGTTGAGCTTTTTCAAAATTGTTAGAGTTGCACTCGTCCAGGCAAGTGGAAAGTATTCCATCACATGCCTGCCTTGCACTTCATAGATGGTGAAAAGATTTTGGGATCAGAAGGTGAGATATTCACCACAGAGGCAGTTGGGCGAAGATAGCGGCGTATCACTCTTCTAGTAATCCAGAGGGCCAGGCTAATGCTCTGGGGGCACGAGTTCAAATCCCACCATGGCAGCTGGAGTAATTTAAATTCAATTAATAAAATCTGGAATTAAACGCTCGCATCGGTAGTCATACTGATTCATTGATGTCCTTTGGGGAAGGAAATCCGTCATCCTTAACTGGTCAGGCCTACATCTGATTCCAGACCCTCAGCAATGTGGTTGACTCTTAACTGCTCTCAGAAATGATGTGGAAAGTCACCCAGTTTTAGGGCATCTGGGATGGGCAACAAATGCTGGCCTCACCAGTGATGCCCATATCCCACAAAAGAATAAATTTTTAAAAACCTCCCAGCCTTACCTGCTGTTGTAGTCACAATATTTATATGGCTATTTCAGTTAAATTTCTGGTTGGTGGATTTTGGTAGTGGGGTTTTAGTGATGGGAATATCAAGGAGAGCGGGTCAGATTATTCCTTCATTGTAAAAATGACATGAGAAAAACCTTTTCATGCAGTGAGTGGTTAAGATCTGGAACGCATAGCCTAAGAGCATGTTGGAGGTAGCTTCAATTGAAGCATTCAAAGAGGAATGAGACTGTTATCTGATAAGAATGAATGTGTAGGGTTACAGGGAGAAGGCAAGGGAATGGCGCAAGGTGGTTTTGTTTATTCAGAGAACTGGTGCAGGCGCAATGGGATGAAGGCCTCATTCTAGATTGTAACAATTCAGTAATTTTGTGAAGGCTTTTTGAAGGAGAATAGTTGTAATTAAAATATTACGGGGGATTGATCCCAATTGCAAGATTGGAAAGTGCAGACCACTGATGCAGCTGGGGAAGATTTCTCAGAAAAGATGGAGTGAGACCACGGCATGATTCAAAAATGAGATCCAGGACCTTTGGTGGCACAGTGGTTAGCGCTGCTGTTTCACAGTGCCAGGGACCCAGGTTCGATTCCTGACTTGAGTCACTGTCTGTGTGGAGTTTGCATGCTCTCCTCGTGTCTGCATGGGTTTCCTCTGGGTGCTCTGGTTTCCTCACACAGTCCAAAAGACATGCTGGTTAGTTGCATTGGCCATGCTGAATTCTCCCAAACAGGCGCTGAAGTGTGGTGACTAGGGGATTTTCACAGTAACTTAATTGCAGTGTTAATGTAAGCCTATTTGTGACACTAATAAGTAAACCTAAGATCATAGGCTAACCATGGGTAATACAGCACATGAATCCAGTGCTAACTGTTTTGGAGATGTTTAATTCATGTTAACATTAACTTATAAACCTGTCAGATCAGAAATAGTTAATTTCTGCCTACTCCACACTTGCTTTCTGTTGGTAGAGTGGGGAGCAGAGATTTTCTCCACAAAGTTGTGACTAACTTTGAAATCCATATTGCCCTTGGTCATGAACACTTTGCATAAATGAGTTTCAACTCAACATAGATTTCTGTTAATTTTTCATTCTTTTCTTTGAGGTTATTCATAAATATTTATGACAGGTCATTCCAGCTTGTACAAGCAGAAGAAAAAAACATTCAGAATTTGATGGATGATTCCAGTGATCATATCACATGATGAAATATGAAAGAGTGAATATAAATGGTCTTTCTCCCCTAAGATTTCCTATTTAGACTTTGCGCTCTGTTGTAATTATCTGAACAGCCTTATTTTCTATCAGATATGCAGTTTATGGTAAATGATGGTTCCAGGTTATAAAGAGTTTTATTTGGAGACCATGTCCCTAATCACTAAGTAAACCAGCATTCTCATAGTATCATGAAGAGGCTTTGCAAAACTAGCTGCAATAATTTATTTGCCATTTTCTCTCCACTTCTTTGGGAAAAGAAGGATTCACTCAGAAACAGAAACTAGAAGCAGAAGCCAGCCATTCGGCCCTTCAAGCCTGCTCCACCATTCATCTTGATCATAGCTCATCACTGAATTCAATATTCTGATACTCCTTCCTCCCATACCTCTTGATCCCTTTAGCCCCAAGAGCTTTATCTAATTTCTCCCTGAAATCAGACAAGGGTTTGGCTTCAACTGCATTCAGTAGTAGTGAATTCCATACATTCACCACCCTCTGGGTGAAGAAATTTCTCCTCATCTCAGGTTTGCCCCTTATCCTCAAACTATGACCCCTAATTCTGGAATCCCCCATCACTGGGAACATTCTTTCTGAATTTACCCTGTCTAACCCTAGTAGAATTTATTTATAAAGCATTTTACCAAATTACTCAAACTTCAAAAAGTGTTTCAACATGTGATGTGTGTAAATGATGGGCAGGAAATGATCAGGTCACCCATCAGATAAAGCCCACAATCAGGATGGTCAGAGCATCAGAACTAGACTCTTCTAATCCATTTCCCTGCAGCCATGTAAACTCTTGGAAGAAGCAAAACAAACAAGATAAACTCAACAAAGGAAAAGTAACCTGCAAAATTCCTGTCTCACTCCCTCAGGCAATCAAAACCAGCCCAGGAGGTTATTCACACCATATTATCAGTAAAATCACTTACCTTCTTCATAATGCCCGAGCCTAGAATTGGTCCAGCTCACTTTTGTTTCATGTCCAATGAATTATTTTGGAATGTAGTGATTATTGTTTGGTAGACAAATGTAGTAGCCAATTTGTACGCTGGATCATAAGAAACAGAAGCATGAGTAGGCCACTTGGCCCATCAAGCTTGCTGAGCCAGTCAATAAGTCATGGTTGATCTGATTGTGGCTTTAACTCCACTTTCCTGCCTGGTCTACACTGCGTAAATATTGGCTTATAACTCAACCTTTGAAGCCTCAAAAAATTCCTCCAAAAATGGAGGTCAAGTTATGTGTCTGGTAAAATGGGATGAGTGGTCCCACTTTGAAATGACTTCAACATCTGGGTGTGTTGGAAACGCCCACACATCTTCACAGTATAGCCTACATCACCTATCTGATCCTTTGAGCCCAATTATAAAGTACTGGTTAAGTAAACATACATTTGTGTAATGAGAAAGTTGAGGCTGACAAATAATGAGGGTCTAATATGTCATGGCTGAAAAGAGATGTTGACTTATACATTGAGTATTTGCAAAAATATGATTTTGCAGTGCCACAAGGCTGGTTATACCTGAAAATCATTTAGGATAAACTGAAGATCTTGATTCTTCATCCTTGGACTAAGTAACTCTCATTAATGCACATTAGTAAATGTTACAGAAAGGAAACACTTCAGGTTAAGCAAATGGTCAAATCTAGTGCCAAGCAAATTCATAAAGAATGATCAACATTTGCAATAAATTTCTAGAAAGGTCAGTGGAATCCAGAACATCCTGTCATTGGGAGGCTTGAGTTTTTTTTGTTGTTTGTTAAGCTAGGATGTGCCCAATTGTCTTCAGCGTTTGTTCTGTTACCCATAACCTTTAATGTATGACATGTGACGTTATTGGCAGTATACTTGTTTTGCCTTCAATTCTGGTTTTATCCATGTCTTTCATATACACAGGCAGTACTACGAGATGCTGTACAACAACCCTGACGAGCTGCTGAACCTAGTTGTGGACCAAGGAGTAAAGTACACGGAACTGGAGTACATCAATGCCTTAAGCCTCCTCCACCGCAGCCAAACTGGAGTTGGAGATCAGACCACACAGAACATGCGCCTGCAGCGGCTGAAAGAGATCATCTGTGAGCAGGCAGCTATAAAACAAGCCACCAAAGACAAAAAGATCACCACAGTCTAAATACCCAGCCACAAAGTGGAGACTTAGTAAATTGCAACTCCATCCTATTTAGATTTGCAGCTAGGCTAAAAGGCAACTTGCCATTATATTTAGTGTTTAACTGTTCGAATCCATTAGTGATTAAGTATGTACAGGGATTATAAAGGCTAAGGTGGCATTCTTGAACCTTGTTGCCTTCTGAGAAGTAACAAGGGAAGCTCTTCGTAGGAAGGAGTTTTGTTCTTGTGGGTCTGCTTTCTGTTCTGCTGGCCAACTAAAACTGACATGCGGAATTAGCAGAAAATAAAGCACTCTTTATCCAGCTCTATTCTTTTTCCTTTAGGGATCCAGCACGGTTGCTCTCGCTGCATCCCTATCCTTTTTTCACCATTGTTGCCACTCAATGACTAGCTGACATCCAGCAGCACAGTTGGTTTGTTTGCTCACTCTATCCACCCAAAGTTACAGTGCTGTTGATGCAGTCCTGTATTCTTTTGTTAACAGCTGGCAAACTTGCCTACCCAAAGATGGCAACTTAAAATCAGTCAGTAGATTTTGATACACTCCCCCCACAAACCCCCCACAACCAAATTGCCCTCAGTGTCCAGTTGATGTTTCAGTTGGTTACCATAGAAATGAAAAGGAAATGTTGCTGCACTGGTGATGATACTGACTTCTGCTATTAATACAGTGTTTTATCCTATTAAATATTTCAAATTGACACGGAAAATGTTATTGCGTCAAAGTTTGCACAATTTGAATCCAATGTTTGACTACTAAAGCTTAGGTATCACTGAAGGAACTCATAGCTTATGCTGAATTCGATGGTGTCACTTTGAGTGAGGACAAAACTTGATGAAACTTTGGCACAATGGGGGACACTTAACTTGAGGGTGGGACTGAGAGGGAGCTTTGCTCTACATCTTATCTCTCCCTGCCCATTCCCAAGAAAGCAGCACTTGTGTATCCAAATATCGAGCTGTTTTAAATGCTCTGGTCACAGGAGAGTACTAGCACTTGAGTTGCTGTCTAATATCTCCTAAAACCAACAGTATAAAACTCAGTCAGACAACAACTTGTACTCAACTGATGCTAATTCCTGTATCAAAAAAACATACTGTTTCTGAGCAATGCGTTGTATTTAGACTTCCACCATAGGGTTTAAAATGGACACAGAATGTACTTGTATGTCAGTTAAAGGTCTTTGATTTCCCATATAACCACATGGAAATATCAGAAAAGATCACCAGGAACCTCAAAACCACAATGAATGGTTTTCTTTAGTTGACAGATCTACTCAGCACCAACTGAAAATTCAACTGATAAAAGCTCCCCTGATGAATCAGTGTGTAACGGGCCCTTTCAGTTTAACACCCAATTTGAGACTCAGGCACTGGGTTGTGCAAAATTAGTTCATTTTATCCAAGGTGGCATTCGGTTCTTAACAATTTGCTACACCACCCCTTGACTAAGGAAAGAGACCTCGGTGGACTGTAGGGGAAAAAGGAGGGTGTTTCTGTTCTCATTATTGCCCATTCACCCGTGTTAGCATGTGGACACCAGGCCAGGATTGAGCTGAGCTGTAATGCTCCCTCCAGTGAAATAGCCTGCTGACAGTCATTGAATTTCACATACATGAAACAACCACTTGGTTCTGGAAGGTATTCATTCATCAGTGAACCATAATCATCAGGATGAAGGGTAATGGATTGAGAACATTTGAAGAAAAGGTACAGAACAGGTTTATTTTGTATTATTAAGCATCATCTCTGAATTATAAGAGGCATCTTAGTGACTGAATGAAGCTGAGGGTGTGCATGGGTCTGGTGCTTAATTATGTAAGACCAGGGAGTTTTATGGTTTCATGTAAATGGCTGGATTACAAGATTAGGCAAATCCCTCGAGGTGAAAGAGTGAAAATAAAGTTAATGTTCCAATCCAGCTATCGTGAGATTAGATTAACTGTGCTTTACCCCAATTTAATAAAGGAAATTTGCTCAAAATTCAGCAGAGACTATTTCAACTCTTTAAAATACATTTCTCGTCTGATTGGGTTTTATTAGTGTCATCTGGAGATTGATGATTGTGGCCTGGGTTTGAAAGGAGGGCAATTAGTGCTAAAATGTGCAAATGGAAAGCAGACTCTGTGTGAGAGGGTCTCCAGCCAGTAAAGAGATTTTCATAACAGTTACAAATGAGTGAATCCCACACATGAAGGAAACCAACATTGTGTCTTGTTGAGATATTTGTAGTCTTTTTGACTTCTGAATGTACAGTCTACAATGTAGCCCAGTGTAAATCACTAGACTCAACCTTTCTAATGGCAATGAAGACAGCTCTTTAAGATAGCCTGTGCACCTGTCTTGCGTTCAGTTGTCCAGGAGACCATTGGCAGACTCCAGGTGTAAAGCTGAGGGAGTGAATGGGTAGGTGTAAGATTGGGTTTGTTTTGGTGTGCCACTCGTGAATCCCGGACTCTAAGCCACGTGATAACGGAGCCTTGAGATTGAGCATACCACATATCACTTGGGGTAAACTGAAGTATATTTATGAAAGTAAAGTTGGGAAAGTTCATAGTGGCTTTTCAAAAGATTATTATCTATGGTATGTGTTGGCCAATTAAAAACGCATGCCCTATCCTAAATGATGGCAGAGTCCCCTTTTTAATTTGAATATGCCGTGTACACAAATGAAACATGTCTCAACACGAATAGCCCACACACTCCATATTGTTATGGATTTTGTCAATGGAAGCAGCTAAAAATGTTGTCAGTGCAAGTCAGGCTAACTCTAAATCAGGGCCAGTCATTCACAAAAGATGCACTTGCACAGAAAATTATTATTGTAACATCTTTTTTTGTTACTTAGATTCATAAAAAAGGAATGGTAGTTTGTGATTCCAATCCTAATTTCCTCATGTAAGTGCCATTCACGGCATAATCTGTATGAGATTTATTAATGCACCGCATGAGCCAATGAGCATTCTGTCCTTCAATGTTTATGCAAAATACTCTGCAATAAAGCTGGAAAAAGTAGTTGTTGGTCAGGATTCTTGAGCTCATCATCTTTTTCCTATTTCGAAGATCAAGCTTCCTACACTGAAATGCCAATTTATGATATCTAAATGGTCCGAGCAGCAACTTCAATCTTTGGCTGTAAAGATATCCCAGTGCCAACTATGGCAGTGTCGGAAAAGCACCATTGAGTGCAATTAATTTCATGTTTCCTATTGGGCTGCACTTAAATGCCCCTCAGCCAATTGAAGTCACTGTGGCTAAACTGCCTATCTCCCCTTGGTTGTAATGAAGGATCCCAATGGAAACGCAATACAGAAAAGATTCAGGGCAGAAAGACAACCATTAAAAAGAAGGTAAGAATAAATAAAAGGTGATTTAATTTCTGTTAATAGGCCCAGAAAGGATACATCTGACTGTTTAATGCCAGGTGTGCACCACAGACCTCAAAATTCTACCCTTTTGTTTTATCTTGTACTGATCTCTTGGAAAAGATCCATTGTGGATTATTCAGCACGCACTTGGCTGTAGCACTTTTCATTAATATGCAGCTCTTCAATGAAGAGTGTTGAATGTTGTCACATTTTGCTTATGCTTATTTAAGCTTATCATGATAACTGCTGGCCCTTTCCTTCTGGTTCTACACAGAGCAACATCTACAGTTCTGCCTCATTCATTCCCTTAATAATTTTAAATGCCTGAAGTACTTTTTCCACACCTCCTCAATCCGTTTGTTCATATATAATTTGAGTCTGAGGAGCCTTTCCTTACAGATCAATTAAGCAGAGGCCAGGATTGTTTAAGAATAAAAATAATTAGAAGTCTGGAGCCACTTCATTGTTCACAGGTGGGGTCTGGAGTCACGCTGCACTTCACCTGATGAGGGAGGAGTGCTCCAAAAGCTTGTGATTTCAGATAAACCTGGTGTTGTGTGACCTCTCATTCTTGTCCACCCTGGTCCAACACTGGCATCTCCACATCACTGAACTTGAACTATTCCCTTAAGAGTGACTGCTTTTGTTGAGGTTAATTAAGTAAGCATTAAGTGCAATACAAACTTCAAAGTCCAAACCAACTTACTAACTTTGCTCTTCAGAAGTTGCTGACTCCTGCTGATTGCAGTTCAACGAATAACAGTCCTCCTCCCATTAACTTACTCAAGATACCAATATTAGGGTATTTGGCTGGAGGGTGGCAGGACGTTTAGCTATGGAAACACACCAGCTGAGCCTATTCTCACCTGCTGTATACAGGTGTGTGCACACATACTTTGCAGTGGGTCACTAGGTTATTGAGCAAGAAAACTAACTGACTGATTCCTCCCTGCCTCCAGTCTTTGAAATCCAATTTGCAAACTTCTGGTGTTTTTCTAATTTTCCATTCTTAAAATTACAAAAACCAATGCTCTGAGCGGACCAGGCAAACCCAAATCCATTCCTTGCTTTCTCCAAAACCAAATTCCAATTGAACCCAATTATAAGTCCCCATAAAAGAGACAAACAAACTCCAAACTGACCAGATAAGGCATTGCACCCCATCTTGGGCTTGATCTGATGGCCAAAGAATGAAAACAAGTGCTAAATGATCATCAGAGGATACAGGAGGATATAGATCGGTTGGAGACTTAGGCAGAGAGATGGCAGATGGACTTTAATCTGGATAAATGTGAGGTAATGCATTTTGGAAGGTCTAATACAGATAGGAAATATACAGAAAATGGCAGAATCCTTAAGAGTATTGCTAGGCAAAGAGATTTGGATGTGCAGGTACACAGGTCACAAAGTGGCAATGCAGGTGGAGAAGGTAGTCAAAAAAGTGTACGGCATGCTTGCCTTCATCGGCCGGGGCACTGAGTTTAAAAATTGGCAAGTCATGTTGCAGCTTTATAGAACCTTAGGCCGCACTTGGGATATAGTATTCAATTCTGGTCGCCACACTACCAGAAGAATGTGGATGCTTTGGAGGGGGTACAGAAAAGATTTACCAGGATGTTGCCTGGTATAGAGGGCATTAACTACGAGGAGAGGTTGGAGAAACTTGGTTTGTTCTCAGTGGAATGACAGAGGTTGAGGGGCAACCTGATAGAAGTCTACAAGATCTACAAGATCTCATTGAGACGTATAAGATGATGAATGGGATGGATAGGATAGAGGTGGAGAGACTCTTCCCGCTCAAAAAAGACAGTAGGACTAGGGGGCACAGCCTCAAGATAAAGGGGGGGCGGTTTAGAATGGAGTTGAGGAGGAACTTCTTCACTCAAAGGGTGGTGAATATCTGGAATTCTCTGCCCGTTGAAGTGGTGGAGGCTGCCTCGCTAAATATTTTTAAGAAGCGGGTTGATGGGCTTTTGATAAGAGAGGGGATTAAGGGTTATGGGGAGAGGGCGGGAAAGTGGAACTGAGCCACGACAGATCAGCCATGATCTTATTGAATGGCGGGGCAGGCTCGAAGGGCCAGATGGCCTACTCCTGCTCCTATTTCTTATGTTCTTATGTTAAGATTATGAGAAGCATAGATAGGGTGGATAATCAGAAGCTTTTTCCCAGGATGGAAGAGTCAATTACTAGAGGGCATAGATTTAAGGTATGAAGGGCAAGTTTTAAAGGAGATGTATGAAGCAGATTTTTTACAGAGTAGTGGGTGCCTGGAACTCGCTGTCAGGGGAGGTAGTGGAAGCAAATACAATAGTGACTTTTAAGGGGCATCTTGACAAATACATAAATAGGATGAGAATGGAAGGATATAGTCCCTGGAAGAGTAAGTTCATTTGAGCAGCGTGGTCGGTGCAGGCTTGGAGGGCCGAAGAGCACGTTCCTGTGTTGTAATTTTCTTTGTTCTTAGTGTTAATAAGATTATCCCATTTGGAAATCCTGGATTGAACAAACGCTTGGTCCTAATTGCTTGATTACTGTTATTTGAACCTGTTTGGAGGTGCAGATTTGTGTTAATAAGATGCAATTTTCACACAGCAGCAAATGTCAGCTCCAAACGCTCTGGCTGGCACAACATGGCACATTACAGGAAGGCTCAGCAATCAAGGGAAATATTCTTGGACGCTGGCACTCGAGGCCAAAGTGGAGAGATTTCCTGTAAACCAGGAGGGGAAGAAATCCCCTCTCCTGCAACAGTTGGTGCTGCTCTGTCTGGCCTCATGTCCTCCTCCCATTGTATATCATAGAATCCCTACAGTATAGAAGGAGGCCATTCAGCCCACCAAGCCTGCACTGACACCAATCCCACCCTATCCCTGTAACCCACATATTTACCCTGCTAATCCCTCTGAAATTAGGGTCAATTTAGTATGGCCAGTCAACCTAACCCACACACCTTCGTACTGTTGGAGGAAACCGGAGGAAACCCATGCAGACACGGAGAGAACGTGCAAACTCCACACAGACAGTGACCCAAGCCAGGAATCGAACCCAGGTCCCTGGTGATGGGAGACAGGCTGCCCCAGGTAGAGTAAGGGGGATTTTTTTGCAAAAATATACATCATAAAGTATTTGAACAAATATGATAAACATTTCAAAGTGGCTATCACAACTATTAGGGTCTCTAAATACGTCATGTTATATTCTTGAGATATTCAAAAAAATACAGACATTTCAAAATGGTCATAACAAATGGAACAAAGGTATTATAAGTTGTCTATGTAAAGCAAGTAGATCTCTGAGGTGCTGCTATACGATTGTGATACATGTAATATTGACTGTATACTTTCACTGTGAGTCATACGGCCTGAGGGGATTCTATACAATTCCACTCCTTTCAGTTCACTATGGCTGAAAGATCTTAGACAGCAACCTTCTCCCATTGCACCTCTGTAATGGTTGCCCCCTGCTTTAATGTGTCTCTCAGCATGTGGTCCTGGGCTTTGGAATGTGCCAGTCTGCAACATTCAGTCGGGCACAACTCTGCTCTGAGAGACCAACAGGCTTCCTATTGACCAAAGAGCGTCTTTCACCAAGTTGCTGATCCTCCAGCAGCATCTGATGTTTGACTTGGAGTGCGAACCTGGGAACAGCTCGTACAGCACAGAGTCCTGCGTCATGGAGCTGCTCGAGATAATGCTGCAACTTTATAAGACCCTTGTCAGACCCAACTTGGAGTGCTGTGCGCAGTTCTGGTCGCCTCACTACAAGAAGAATGTGGAAGCTATTGAAAGGGTGCAGAGGAGATTTACAAGGATTTGCCTGGTTTGGGTGGCGTGCCTTATGAGGATAGGTTGAGGGAGCTCAGTCTTTTCTCCCTGGAGAGACGAAGGATGAGAGGCGTCCTGATAGAGGTTTATAAGATGTTGAGAGGTATAGATAGGGTGGATTCTCGGAAGCTATTTCCCAGGGCTGAAATGGTCGCTACGAGAGGACACAAGTTTAAGGTGCTGGGGAGTAGGTAGAGAGGAGATGTCGGGGTAAGTTTTTCACTCAAAGGATGGTGAGTGAGTGGAATCAGCTGCCGTCGGTGGTGGTGGAGGCAAACTCACTGGGGTCTTTTAAGAGACTTCTGGATAAGTATATGGGATTTAATGGGATTGAGGGTTATAGATTGGCCTGGTAGGTGATTGGTGCAACTTGTGGGCCGAAGGGCCTGTTTGTGCTGTAGTGTTCTATGAGATAAACCTTGACAAATACTATCTCATCCTTCTCCAGACCTACTTTGCAAAGACACATTCCACAAGGAGGTGGACACAAGGAGATGGACAACAGTCTCTTCCCCACCACAGACACCTCAAGGGCAACGTGCAGATGAGGTGAGATTCTAGGAATGTGGGAACAATCTAATGGGGGAGGGCCTTTCTCACTACCAGTCAAGCTAGGTCTTGCCCAAGGCCAAGCACTCCCTTTCATACTGATGAGTCCTATAAGGTGGAGGAGCACAGCACTTATACTTTTTAGATGAAGTCTTCAGAGAATCTCTAGAATAACTGTTGCTCAAGTGTCCTGGAATGTGTCCAAATGTGTTTCAGAAGTGGTCTTCACAGCTCCAGCAACGAACACGAAATAATGGGGGAAATTTTATGGGGCCTGTAAGAACAGAACTATACTTGGTAATCTCCCTACATTATATATGAACACTATCGCATGCTCTCACCACCCTCTGCATCACAGCCCATATGAGGGTTGGGGGGGGTGCAGCGGGAGAGAATTAAATTCTGCATTTTACTACCACATATAAAATTTATATGCTGTTCAGAATAGGGTTCCTGTATTGCACCCAGGGTGGCAGGAGTGTGCTGTTTCTCTAGCTCCCTTCACAGATCGCACCATAAGTGTAAATGTTTAACTCACTCTCCAAAATGGCCAATGGCCAATTGTTTACTTTTGCTACTTTAAAACCCAGAATAGAAGAGATTTTAACCAGGCTTCTCAGAATGATTGATACATAATGAAACAAAATTTATTTTTAAAAGTAAGTTGCAAAAATTAACACACAATTTGTAATCTGGAAGTATAACTATGTCATTTTTAGTTCCAACACATACCTATACACAAAGGCGAAACCAGTAGGGTCTCTGCAAATGTTGGCATTTAAGAAAAAAACACTTCCTGGCCAATGAGAAAATTTTGAGGATAAAGTTTGAAGGGTTTTGATACAGTTGATCGGGTGTTCCTGCATGCAAAAGCAGATTGTTGGTCACACTAGTTGTCTGAAAGTTCTTTCTTAAGGAGCTTTGGTGTGGAGGATAACAGAGTGTAGTCGATGTCCTTGCAATGTCTGTCTCATCTTAGCTTCTCAAATTTCTAGGTATAGATGGTTTATACTAAGTTGAGGATTCCTAGCTGGATGCTGATAACTACACTGAATTTCAGATGAGGCAGGGAGAGACTGAATTGGACAACATTCCTTCTCAATTTATTTCCAAAACTGAGTGCAAAACACCAGTTTAAAACAGAAACTTAACCTTTTCAGGTAGTGTCCAGAAAATTAGCAGGACTTTGCAGCTTGAAAACAGTAGTTTTTTTATCCCTCCAGCAACTAAAATTCAAACAAGCAAATAGTTCTTATTGTTATAAATGTGGTCTGCTATTGAGACTAATAATAACCACAAGGTCAGTGGTAGTAAACTAACTGGAATATTTTATTTACAGATCTTCATCCTGGCACAGCTAGCACAAGACTGACCAGGGTGGAACTTGAGTCCTGGGTCACCTGTCCCATTCTTTTAAAATCATAGAACATTACAGCACAGAAACAGGCTTTCTGTCCCTTCTTGGCTGTGCCGAACCATTTTTCTGCCTAGTCCCACTGACCTGCACCTGGACCATATCCCTCCACACCCCTCTCATCCATGTACCTGTCCAAGTTTTTCTTAAATGTTAGAAGTGAGCCCACATTCACCACTTCATCTGGCAGCTCATTCCACATTCCCACCACTCTCTCTGTGTAAAGAAGCCCCCCCCCCCCCCCCCCCCCCAATATTCCCTTTAAAATTTTCCCCCTTCACCCTTAACCCATGTCCTCTAGTTTTTTTCTCCCCTAGCCTCAGTGGAAAAAGCCTGCTTGCATTCACTCTATCTATCCCCAGCATAATTTTAAATACCTCTACAAAATCTCCCCTCATTCTTCTACGCTCCAGGGAATAAAGTCCTAACCTATTCAACCTTTAGCGCATGACCCTAATATACATAATACTTATCTCTTCAGGTGCCAAGCTGGTCATTTGGCTAAAGTCATGTGATTTCTTGGGAAAAACAGCTTGCTCACAGTCCAAAGCATTGCAACAGGCTCAGCATTACTAGGAGGGCATGGGAAGAGGGCAGGCACTGAGAAAAGTGAGCGTGCAGGCGGGTGCTCCTACCAGACTCCCTGAAGGCAGTCAACTGCTACAGAGCTGCCTCGGAGAGCTGCAGACCTGTACAGATTAAATAAAAATGCAGCAAACGGTGTCTATGCTTCACATTCAAGCACCTGACAACAGAACTCAGGAAACGTCAATCCCCAGACACCTTTTCTCATTGTATTTCAATCTGGATATTTCATTCTGCCCTGGATCAAGATTATAGCAAAAGTGTGAAGGCTGCCTAGCCGTTCGGTCCATTCACCAACTGTAGAAGTGGACTGGCCATGATAAATCACAAACGATCGTCTCTTTAATTGTTGGTGGTTATACTCCAGGCTCCTGCACGCTCCCTTAATGTGTGTGAGTGCGATGAAATCAGGATGTGTGCTGACGTCATCGTGCCATCTTGTAAGTTTCTGGGTCAGGCGATAACTACCTAATCAAGGTAAAATCCTAGCTATATTTGTTAGAGATATGTATTCATCATAAACGGGGGGGCAGGACCTGAGGCACTGCACGTAGTGTTCAATTCCCGGCTTGGGTCACTGTCTATGTGGAGTTTGCACATTCTCCCCATGTCTGCATGGGTTTTCTCCAGTTTCCTCCCACAGTCCAAAGATATGCAGGTTAGGTGGATTGGCCCTGGGAAATTGGTGTCCCAGGATGTGTAGGTTAGAGGGATTAGTGGGGTAAATACTTGAAGTTACGGGGGAACAAGTGTAGGTGAGATTTCCCTTTTAGTGTCGGGGGATTACGTGGGGTTACAAGGATTGTTGTCGATGCAGACTCAATGAGCCGAATGGCCTCCTTCTTCACTGTAGGGATTCTATGATTCTAAGCAAACAATGTTCTTGGAATAGTCTCTGGTTCATGGAACTCATCCCTGAATAAACACCCAAACTAGGCAGCCGGCTGACGGGTTCAAATCAGGAGACATTTCAGTTTACACTGCCCTGCAGTAGATCAACAAAATACAGAACATATGGTCACCTTCGTTCACAGCCATAGTGTAGCAGGGGAGGGGGGTGGAAGGAGTGCATTTTGCTACGTCTAAAAGTGCAGCAGGACCATCTAGTGGGAATCAGAGAATATTGTGTCACTTGTTTTCATGATTTATGTGGACAGATGCAAATAGGCTGCAGCACAGTACAAACAAAGCTCAGAATTTATCACATGAGGTGCTGGAAAGTCAATGTGCAGGTATAATGTTTGAGTGACAATGCCTATTAAAATGTAACTGCAATTAACATTTGCAACAGCATCAATGAATAATGTAAGACATGAGCAATCATAATTCCACCCTCACAAAGCTGATTTCAATGTATGTTATGCTCCACTTGCAGCTTATGCACATAACACTGGGTCTCCATCCCCAGTTGTATGCTTATTGAGTTAAGGATGTTAGTGATGGGACTGAGTGTCAGAGCCAAGCACCCCAGGTCAGGTGCAGTGCAGTCAGATGTGAAAAGCTTCCTCTATTCTTGCCTCAGTAGCAGCTTCATAGGAACTGCCTTCACAGCAGCAAATTTTTAAGGTTTCCGGTTTTAAAGGCGCTGGAACTGACCTGGGGTGCTTGGTGCTGACAGTCAGGCCCTGAAACATAATCGAGTCACAACCACTAACATTCCTCACCCTGATGAACATCCTGTCATGTTGGATGACCCTTTGAAAACATCCCAATCACATAATCACTGGATTTCATCAAAGGTGATTGTAGAACCCCCTAGAGTGTCCAGTATCAACATCAGCCGGAACTGCACCCATCCAGGCAGGGGAAGAATATTTCATCACACTCCTAACTTGTGCCTTGTAAATGGTGAACAAGCTTTGGAGAGTCAGGAAATGAGTTACCTGCCTCGGGATTGTCACTAAACTAGTAACCCAGAGACCCGAGGTACTGCTCTGAGGACCCAGGTTCGAATCTCATTACGGCAGATGGTGAAATCTGAATTCAATAAAAATTGAATTGAAAGTCAAATTGTCGACTGGTGATTAAAAACCCATCTGGTTCACTAATGTCCTTTCGGGAAGGAAATCTCTCCTTACCCAGTCTGGCCTACACGTAACTCCAGATCCATAGCAAGGTGATTGACTCTTAATTGCCGTCAGGGATGAGCCCAGCCAGTGACGCCCACATCCCATAAATTAATTTTTAAAAAGTGATCATGCCATTGAAAACCAAAGGGTGATGGCTAGATTCTCGCTTGTTGGAGATGATCGTTGCCTGGTACTTGTGTGGCTTGCCGCTTGTCAGCCCAAGCCTGGATATTGTTGCATTTGGATGTGGACTGCTTCAGTTTGTGATGAGTCGCAAATGATGCTGAACATTGTGCAATCATCAGCGAACATCCCCACTTCTGACCTCGTAAAACAAGGAAGGTCATTGATGAAGCAACTGATGATGGTTGGTCTTCAGACACTCAAAGGATGCATCTACAATAGACTGAAGGAAATATTAGGCAGGAGAATCATGGAATCTTTCATGACCTGAAAGGATTACAGGGTCTCCAACAAGGCAGCCACCTAGATTTTTGTTATCAGGTTTCTGACACCACTAACTCAGAGGAGTCACTGAGCTAAGGCTTTATACAAATTTACCAAAATGAGATAGATGATAACTTCTCCTGATGCCATCCCAAGCATTTCTCCCTCAGCCAACTACACGAGAAAGACAGGTTAATGGGTCATTTATTTTACTTGTGTTTTGAGGAACTTGACTGAGTTTAAACTAGTTGCCATGTTGCAGGAAGTGATCTATTGGGATACAAAATGCTTTGGAACATGCAATAGTTCCTAGATTTAAAAAATACTTTATTTGGAGAATGTCCGATAAATGTGAATGATGAACGTGAGGGATTCTTTCAAATATTTGCAGAAATTGTCCACTGAAATTACAGCGAACGCCAGTGGAACATCATCCCTTACATACATTATTTCTTCAGTTAACTGCTAGTTATTTCAACTGCTCGAGGGAATAGATTGGATCGAATTGGTGTTTTGAATACCAAAACTGTGATATTGTGCTGAATTAATGCGTTAATTAACTTTTACTACAGTAAGAAACAGCTGATTGATTTGTGCCTGGTGCCAGTTTTGCTCTGGGGTATGGATCAGTTCCTTTTTAAATGTCTTGAAATTGACGCTTAGCTTGTCCCAATCTTTAGACAGTGTCCGGGGGGTTTAAGCTGCTTTCTACAATTCCTGAATATACTGAAATGAAGGGTGATATTTTCTGGTTAGTCTCCCACCCCCACCTCCCATGTTTTCCCATGAGGAAGCTCACCCTTGGGTGCTAGAGGGATCCTCTGGTCCTGCCGATGTCTGTGCCGTTTTGCGTGGCTTTCTCATCCTGCTGCCAAGGAATTGGCCACATTGGGGGGTCACTTTCGGTGGGACGGAAGACCTTTCTGACGGTTAGGTCCGGAAAACCCCACCCATGATGTGTTACCTAATCTTCATTTTGTCCTCCTTTCTGCCGCATTCATAGAATCCTAGAATCCCCACAGTGCAGAAAGAGGCCATTTGGCACATCTAGTCTGCACCGACCACAATCCCACCCAGGCTCTATTCCCATAACCCCACATATTTACCCTGCTAGTCCCCCTGACACTAGGGTCAATTTAGCATGGCCAATCAACCTAACCTACACTGACATGGGGAGTGTGGGAGGAAACCGAAGCATCTGGAGGAAACCCATACAGACATGGGGAGAATGTGCAAACTCCACACAGACAATGACCCAAGGCCGGAATTGAACCCAGGTCCCTGGCACTGTGAGGCAGCAGTGCTAACCACTGTGCCACCATGCTGCCCGACACTCTCTTGGTCGTTTGTTTCCTTTGTTTCTGGGAGATTTAACGGTCTTCCCATTTTAACAGTTTTAATTTCTCTCAGAATTGACATACGTTTCTTCCTGTTATTGATGGACTGGGAGAAAATTGTTGATTTTTAATGCTCCTGTCTCTCCAAATCAAACCCTGGCATCACACCTCCACCCCCTTCTTGACTGAACTTGTTACCTGTCCTGACCCCTCAGTCCGACCCGATATTTATCACTCAACAAACATTACAAAAATGTCATTGGCCGGTTACTATGACATTGCTGCTCCAGAGAGTATGCTATGTGCAAATTGGTGGCTGTTTTCCTACAGAACCAACAGCGTCCGCAATGAAATGACTCGAATGCATTATGGGGTGTTCTGAAATTGCAGGTGTTATATAAATGCAATTTCTTTCTTTATCAGCAGGTCTTTTTTTTTTATTCATTTGTGGGACATGGGTGTCGCTGGCTGGCCAGAACTTATTACCCATTCTTAGTTACCCAAGGGCAGTTGAGAGTCAACCACATTGCTGTGACTCTGGAGACACATGCAGACCAAATCTGATAAGGACGGCAGACTTCCTTCCCTAAAGGTACCAGATGGGTTTTTCTGACAATCGACAATGGTTTCATGATCATCAGTAAATTCTTCATTCCAGATATTTTTTATTGACTTCAAATTCTACCATCTGTTATGGTGGGTTTCAAATCTTAGTTCCCAGAACATTAGCTGAGTTTCTGGATTAATAGCCTAGCAATAATATCACTGGGCCATCGCCTCCAAACATCTATTTCTCGCTCTCTCTTTCTTTCTCTCTCTGTGAACACGAGTTAACGACCTGGAATAGAAGTCTTGGCTGTTTTATTCCCCTCCCTAAACTGACTCTGAAACGCATAGCAATTCCCTTCACTGGGATCATCTACTGCGAGGTCGGCAACTTCCGGCTTTGGAGTAGCATGCGAACACCCCCCCCCCCCCCCCCCCCCCACCCCCGAGGTCTGCTATGTGGTCATTCCCAAACAGCTTCTGAATGAACACATCTTTCAAGCATTGACTAAATGTGTTTTCAGAGACTGGCAGATGGAGTATAATGTGAAAAAGTTTGAAATTGTCCATTTTGGCAGGAAGAATGAAAAAGCTTACAATCTAAATGGTGAAAGATTGCAGAGCTCTGAGATGCAGAGGGATCTGGGTAGCGTAGTGCATGAATCACAAAAGATTAGTATGCAGGTACAGCCAGTAATTAGAAAGGCTCATTGAATTTTGTTCCATATTGTGAGGGGAATTGAATACAAAAGAAGGGAGGTTCTGCTTCAGTTATGCAGGGCATTGGCAAGACCAGTTTGGAGTACTGTGCACAACTTTGGTTTCATTGATGTAAATAGGTCGGACACAGATCTGGGAAGGTTTACTGGACTAACACCTGCAATGGAAGGTTTCAAGGAAAAGCTGGACAGGCTAGGTTTATATCCATTCGAGTTTAGAAGAGTAAGTGGCGACTTTATTGAGACATAAAAGATCCTGAGGGGACTTGACAGATGTGGAGAGATGTTTAGTCTTGTGGGAAAATCTAGAATTAGATGTCACTGTTTAAAAATAGGGTTTAATGTTTATTCACGAGTGTCACTAGTAGGCTTACATTAACACTTCAATAAAATGACTGCAAAAATCTCCTAGTTGCTGCACTCCGGCACCTGTTCGGGTGCACTGAGGGAGAGTTTAGCATAGCGAATGCACCTAATCAGTTCGTCTTTTGGACTGTGGGAGGAAACTGGAGCACCCAGAGGAAACCCATGCAGATACAGGGAGAACGTGCAGACTCTGCACAGTGATCCAAGCCAGGAATTGAACCTGGGTTCCCGGTGCTGTGAGGCAGCAGTGCTAACCACAGTGCCAGCGCAGTCACTGACTTAAAATAGAAATGAGGAGAATTTTTTTCTCTGAGAGGGTCTTGAGTCTAGAACTCGCTTCCTCAAAAAGCAAAGATGAGGAGAATGCTTTTGGAACTTTTTCCTCAAAAAGCAGTGGAAAGAGGGCCTCATTTTACCATTTTGATTCTAAATGCGGAATCTGGGCGCAATTCAGATCTGACTTGGAAATCTGTTCTCAGGTGCCCCCATACACACTTCGCCTGTAAAAAGAAAAATCACAGGTCTGAATTGGACTGTGGGTGGGGCTTATCGTGCCCGAAACGCTGCTGCTCTGATTGGCTCTTTGAACTGCGCATGTGCAGTGAGAAAAAAATTGGAAAAAACACGCCCTTGTCTCATCACTTCTGAGCCGCAAAAAGTGGATAGAGCAGCCTAGGAGCGATGGCCCCCATAGACATCACCCCACCCCCACAACATAACTGAACCCCTTATCCACCCAATCCTCCCACTACCCAAACCGATCACAACCTCTTGCCCCCCCCCTTCCCCTTCGCTGATCACCTGCAGAATGGCAACGGTCCCCCTTGCCCCCCCCGCAATCTGGCCCACCTCCCTCCTCACCACCAGACAGCAATCAGACCTCCCTCCTCCTCCCCCCACCACCAGAGAATGCCCAGGCCTCCCCCACCACAACAGATGCATCTGACCCACTTCCCTCGTCCCTGTCCCCCCCAAAGAGCAATCGGGCCTCCCCCACCACCACCACCAGAGAACGATCTGGCATCCCTCCTCCCTCCCCACCAGAGAATGATTGGGTCAAACCACAACCCCTCCCCGCACCCGCCCCCCCACCCCGCCACCCCCCGGTCCAACCACCACCAGAGAATGATCATGCCAACTCCCTCCAGAAAATGGTCGGTCTTCCCCCCTTTCCCAGCAGAGAATGATCTGGCCCCCCTCCTCCTCACCACCACCACCACCACCACTACGAACCCCTCCCCTCGCCCAATCTGAGTCAAAGAGCCACTGGAAGCTCTGAACTTACCTCTTCAGAATCTGAAGTACCCGAAACAGACCTTTGCCGAGCGTGTTTGTTTTGCGCCAAATCTGGATGGGTGAACAAGGTGGTAAAGGGGGATGTACTGGTAAAGTTTGGACGGCAGCCCATCAATTCAATTTAAATGCATGCAAATGCATTTAAATCGCCGTTGCGCCCATTTCGGGCATGGTTCAGATCACGGCCATTTTCAGGCTTTGGTAAAGTGAGCGTCTGCGTGGATGCAGGCGCGGATCGCCTCATACCCAAATTTACCAAGTTTTCACGCCCATTTAAAATCAGGCCCAGAGTATTTGGATATTTTCAAAGCAGAGCTTGGTAGATTCTAATAAACAAGAGGGTGAAAGGTTATTGGGGATCGGCAGGAATGAGGAATTCAGGTTACAATCAAATTAGTCATAACCTTATTGAATAGCGGAAAAGTTTAGGAGAGCAAGTGCCCTAATTTGAATGTTGAAATTATTTCCCCCAGTGTGCTCCCAATGCAGAAGCTTAAAAAAAATCAAGTTATCTAAAATTTCTTGTCTGCTGACTTCTTCGCCAGGAGAAGTAGCACCCTGCACCACTGACCACCATCCAATCAAATGGGTTGTGGAGGAAGGCACATTAATCAATAAACATCGCACTCACTCTGACACAAACCTCAACCAAAGTGGCACATTCTGATTGGTCTTGTATTTGGAACCTGATTGGTTGATATTAATGGGGCAGCTCTCTGCTACTGGGTGGATGTACAACAAATAGGCTGATTAGACAACTGCAACACAAAATGTCCTCTTGATGTTGTGCAGGTGAACATATGCAGAAAGCATATTAACCAATAAAACTGCATATTTATTCTGGCCCTGGTGCTGAGGCAGCTTGTTAAGGCTCCAGCTCTGACCAAGACTGCAAAGGTTGTGAGTGTAGCCCAGTCCATCATGCAAACCAGCCTCGCATCCATTGACTCTGTCTACACTTTCCACTGCCTGGGAAAAGCAGCCAGCATAATGAAGAACCCTGCGCACCCCGGACATTCCCTTTTCCACCTTCTTCCATCCGGAAAAAGATACAAAAATCTGAGATCATGCACTAACTGACTCAAGGACAGCTTCTTCCCTGCTGCCATAGAATTTTGGCTGGACCTACTATATATTAAGCAGGTCTTTCTCTACACCCTAGCTATGACTGTAGTACTATATTCTGTACCCTCTCCTTCTCCTCTATGTACTCTATGAATGGTAAGTTTTGTCTGTACAGCGTGCAGGAAACAATACTTTTCACTGCATCCCAATACACATTATCAATAATAAATCAAATCCGGTCAAACTGAATCAAATCAAAGGCTGCATTGGTGAGCATGTGTGGTATGGGTAGGAAGGCGGATAAATCAACAAAGGAACCAATTCCCTCTGGTTCTTGCTTTGAAGCTGCTTTGGAAATGGTTGCAAAGGAGAGAAGAATTGAAGAGGAAAATCGAGAATTTCAAGATGAACGGACTGATTCATTCGTATGCGTCCCAAATTCCACTGGTCTCCCTGTGGGTCTCATTTGCATGAGAATTTCACTAACAACAAGAAATCAAACGTTGAAGGGCTCTGGTCAGAGAAGCACAGAGTCCGAGCTGAAATTATCCAGCTGGAGAGGCCTGAAAGACATTGGGAATGTGGGAAAAGGACAAGGCAGAGAAATAAGGGACACATTCACTAAGCGGGCAGTTAAATCGCTGCTAAGTATTGTGGCAACCCAGGAGATTGTGAGATGAGGAACAGTGTTCACAGATGGTGAATATGTAAAACAGCACTTCATCAAAGTCTGAGAGCAGCTGTACATTTATTTGAAAAAACAAAACTGAAATAATTTTAAAAACACTAAAGAATGCCTTTATCTGCAAAGTCTGAGGGACAGAACGATGAAACTGGCCACAGGCGTCACCAGGCAGGAGGACACAAGTTCAGCTCCAGACTGAGCAAGTGTTGTCCAGTATGCATTCCATAAAAGGCAGGTTGAAGAGACAACTGATAAACGGTTACCACCCTATTCAAAGATGAGAATGACAACTCTGGTCTGGAACTTTCCATCTGGGTCAGAATTCCCATTTTGCAGCCACATTAGACAACAAGTTACCAGTTCACCTACTTGCAGTGCTCCGCTGGAGGGCACGTTCTAAAGCTCAGGCAGTGCGCCAATCCTCACAGGGAATGATGGCGAGAATCATGGTAGAAGCCATGCTCCCCCCCTCCCTTTTATGGCACTACCTGTTGTATTCTGATGAGTGGCGAGTTTAAAGATCACAAAGCTACTTTCAGAGGCAACAGAGAGAAGGTAAATGGGTAAGGGGATTGGGTAACAGGGAGGTGAGTGGGGGTGTAGGGTGGTCGTGAGTGGATGGGGTGGGTGAGAGGGCAAGGTGACAGCTGGGTGGATGTGGGGATAGGGTGGCAGATGTGTGGGTGAGGGGGTAGGGTGGCAGCTAGGTGAGTGAAGGAGTAGGGTGGTAGGTAAGTGGATCAGAAGTTAGGGCAGTAGGTGGGTAGGTGAGGGGATATGGTGGCAGATAGTTGGGTGACAGAATAGGATGGCAGTATTTGGGTGAAGGGATAGGGTAGCAGATGGGGGGGGTGATAAAGTAGGATGGCAGGTAGGTGGCTCAGTGAGGAGATGGGGTAGTTGGATCATTGGGGGTTTAGTTGTGGTGTCAGGAATGGAGTGCCGGGGTAGGCTCAACAGGGGGTGTGATTAAGAGGGAAGTTGTGGAGGTCAATAATTAGATTACCCATAGTTAGAACTGGTTTTAATCCTTCAAACTTTTCCTATTCAGGCAAATAAGACAGAACCATCCGTAGTCTCCGACTCTAACTCAGAATCTTTTGCATGATTCCTGATGCAGGGGATTTGCCAATCAGAGGTTCAAAGTTCCAATGAGCGGTTCCCACGTAGTCAGTACTTCAAGCCTTCCGAGGGATGTCCCGGCATGTCTTAGTGTGTACTTCTGGGATATGACCGTTTGGAGACTGGAAGTTCTGGGTCTAATGTCTAGGTATCAAATAACTTGAGAAAGAAGTTCAGTAGCAGAAATCGCTTTAGGGTGAGAGATTGTTTCTCATTTAACGAAGGAATTGATCTTAATAAAATGGCTGGTTTCATTGTTTAAACTTTTATGAATGTTGTACTTGTGAGGCAACATCATTCAATTTGCAATTTTGACACAAAATGTTTAAAGTATTGTTTTTAGTCAAATGTCCTTTTTCATTAATATTAATACATGTATCATGAACATCAGTAAAACAAGTGCCGGATATAAATCCATACGTGTGTCACTGTCAGACACTGCATTTCTGACTAAATTTCTAAACATGCTTCTGCTCATCATTAACACAACACAATCTAAGGATTGTGCTGTGCCCAGGTTCTGGTGAGCGTGTAAACCCAATCATCGTGTACATGCTTCAGTCAGCTATCCTGCTGTCTATTCAGTGGGAAAGGTTATATACATGCTTCAGTCGGCTATCTATTCAGTTGTGTATGCCAGATTCCAGAACTCCTTGCCCAAAAAAAGTAGCCAGCAAATTCATTCTTTTTAACCACATCACCTAATGATGCATTTTAGGAGTAGAAACATTGGTGCTTTCAAAGTGGGCACATGCCTGGGATGGCAACACCATGTGTTTTGTGAAATAGATGTGTTGGCACTGGTGTTACTGGCAGATTAGTGTCAGGATTCGCCACTGTGATCATTGTAATTGGCAATCCAACTGTAACTACAACCAATCAAAAATTCATCCAGTAGCTATTCGGTGTTACAAATTACACAGTGGACTGAGATAATACTTCCTCCAAGCTCTGTTCTTTGGAACAGGGGACATACAGTGTTTTCTGATCTGTAGTAGCGTTCCTCAGTGTCGGCGGATTTAACTGTTTTCCCAGCACTGGCCCATGAGGCTCTACACCCAACTAGAATCATAAAACAGATGGAGGCCAATCAGCCCATCATGGCTGTGTCAGTTCTCTGAAGAAGCTCTGCAGTTCGTCTCAATCCGGAGTTTTTCTGCTGGCCCTGAAATTTGCTCCCCTTCAAGTATTTATCTAATTCCCTTATTTCTATTTTTAGAATCAATGATTAGTCAAATAAACAAAATCAAATGAACTGAAGGCCAACCAATTCCCTTACTGTTCCCAGCGATTCCCGAATGCAGCAAATTGCAGCTTAAAAATAATTCTCATCCATGCTCTATTTTCCCCAATTACCTTACATAGAAACCAGAAGCAGGAGTAGGCCATTCAGCCCTTCGAACCTGCTCCACTAGTCATCTCGATCATGGCTGATCATTGAATTCAATATCCTGATACCCCCTTCCTCCCATACCCCTTGATCCTTTTAGCCCCAAAGCTATACCTAATTTCTTCTTGAAATCACGCATCTCTTTGACCGCAACTACATTCTGTGGTACTGAATTCCACACATTTATCCCACTTTGGGTGAAGAAATTTCTCCTCACCTCAGTTCTAAAAGGTTTATCCCTTATCCTCAAACTATGACCCCTAGCTCTGCACTCACCCACCACTGGAAACACTGGCCGTGAATCTCCCATCGCGAACCACATCTTTTCCGGCGGGTTGCAGTTGGAGATGCGCATTGCCAGCTTTGTTCCGAAATGTGAATGTGCACTAGGAACACACACGTATCTCCCAGAGCTGCCAAACATTCGTCAGTCAGACCACGCTGGAAACCGGCGGGCAGGTAAGTTATTTGAATCATTTTTAATATGTTTTAAATGTATTTTAAATCTTATTATCGGAAGCTATTCGGTCCCAATTGAATCTCCCATCCCGCCAGGAATACTTCATTCCAGCGAGGTTTAAAGCAACTCCCCACATTCAGGGAACGAGGGAGAGACCCCAGTAGAATGAAGGCAGGACAATCAAAGCTGCCCAGGGTAGGGTTGGGTGGTGGGGGATGATGCCCCCTGGGAATGGGCACCCTGACAGTGCCAGCCTGTGCCCCTGGCACTGCACAAAGGGCAAAGCGTGCATGCCCTGGGGGCACCTTGCCACTGCATATCAAGCACTGGACACTGCCAAGGAGGCTGGGCCTATTGTGGGTGGGACCTAGGGCAATCGGTAGTGTTGAGGTGTCCCACTGCCAACCTGCATGGGGATTAATTTGAGATGGAGGGAGGCCAGACAGCAATTGGGGCGGGCTGAGGGGGTGGTGATCTGTCAGGGGAGGGTGCCTTTTGGGGGGAATCAGCGGGGATGGGAGGGTCTGCCAGGGTGAAAGGGGTGGGGGATCACCACTGCTGAGTGCGGGGGCGCTGGACATCGGGGCACTCCAGGATGGGGGGTGTGGGGTCAGGGCTGGCCTGAGAACTGTTGTGTGGACTGCAATCAAGCCATGGGGGGTGCTGGAGGGGCAGCACTGTGATTGGGCTGGCCAGCAAATGGGAAGTCTAACAGATTGAAACCACTGAGTATGCGCAGAGTTCCCAAACTGTCAGAATCCAATGAGAATAGCCCCACCACCCTCCACACACACACACCGGGTTTTTAATGAGATTCATGACTAGAACTTCTGCAGTGCACAGAGTGCGGAGATTCAGTTGAGAAGCTGAACTGACAAAACAGCCGGGATCTAGAATAGTTTTCCTGCCAATTCAGTACTTCTGGGAGAATCGCAGCCATTCTTTCTGAAACTACCCTGTCTAACTCTGTTAGAATTTTATAGTGAGATCCCCTTTCACTCTTGTAAACTCTCGTGAATAAAATCCTAACCCGACTTAGTCTCTCCTCCTATGACAGACCCGCCATCCTAGGGTACAGCCTGGTAAACATTTGCTGCACTCCCTCTACAGCAAGGACATCCTTCCTCAGATAAGGACACCAAAACTGTGCACAATACTCCAGGTATGGCCTCACCAATGCCCTGTACAATCGCAAAACATCCCTATCCCTATACTCAAATCCTCTCACTATGAAGTTAAATATCTCCCCCCACCAATACCCTTGCCATGGGGGGAGGCGGCGGGGCGGGGGGAGGGTTGTGTAGGGGGGGAGTGCTTTTCTTTTGGTTGTTTAGCAATTGGCCTGGGGTCAAATGGAGGCAGCACTGGATTGGGGACATGAAGTGAATTGGCGACCTTCGCTTCCAAAGGGAGCCATGACATTAGTTCATCTTGCGATCTCGCTCCAGTGGAGGCACTAATCATTTCTAACCCATGTCCTCATCACCCAGAGGGGCAGGCGTGAAGTTGGCTTCAATTTATGGTTCGAAGCTGACAGTGGTCATTGTCCCCATGCCTGGTAATGAGGCCTATAGTGGCATGAGTTCTCTACCCCTGAGATGGTCCAGATGTTTCCTGACTACTTTGTCCTGCACGTGGATATTATAAGACACAGGCTCTGTTTTCTCCATGATGATCCCAGGGACTCAACTGAGACCATCCCTGAAGTTCCTCACGTGGACTGGCTGTTCTTTCTGTACTTACAGAATCATACTTTGTTTGGTTCTCTTGTTGGGACTCCACCCTCCCCGCCAGGTTTGGGAACAGGAAGCTTAATCTTGTCCAAAGCCTCTGTCCCATTAATTCTGCTGGAGTTATTCTTGTCGTTGCGTGAGGAGACAGTTCTGCAGTCAAATAAAAATTGCACCAGTTTTGTCTCTATGAACATTGTTGTCACATACTTTCAGGAAGGCTCATCCAATACGCATGACTCATGTCCAACTTTGCAAATGTTTGCCCCTCAGTTAAGCTGGCATACAGGTCTTCAGTCCGGGGCATGGGGTATCAATTAAGTTTAGAAACCCTATTTGGCAGTAAGCTTATGGTTGCCACAAAGTCGGACTGAATTATCCAGCTTAAGGACAGGAACAACAGGTGCGGCTTCCCCACTCCCCACATTGTCTCTGTTCCTTGATAGTGAGCAAGATATGGTGTGGTACTGGCCTTGGTCTCTTTTTAAAATCGCATGTGTTTTGACTCTCTCTATATTTTAGCCTCAGTTGTGGTCTTCCGCAGCTCTTGCAATCGTCCACTGTGTGGCATCTACAACCTTCAGGAAAAGGCTGTTTTGACATATCCTCACCTCCCCCACCACCCCCTCCCCCCTCACTCCCCTCCAACTGCCTGGTGGTAAGATGATGAGACTTGGGCACCACCGCTGTAAGGGATTCTGAGATATTTTACTGATACCATTGCTCTCAGTTGAGGGATAAACGTTGCAAAGGGTCCCTCCCCTCTAATGAGAAGACTCTTGTATCTGAGATCCCTGCAGTTCCTGAGCTCTTTCCTCTGCATTCTCCTAAGGTAGAGCTGTCTCAATGGCCTTCTTTAGATCCAGATTGGGTTCTAGCACCTTTTTTTTGAACTGTCACATTGTTAATTCCACAGACTAGTCTATCTCACAACATATCATTCAGGCGTGGCCCAAATTCACAGTGCTCTGCCAATTTTCACAGCCTGGTCAGAAGTTCAGTGACAAGTTCCCCAAGGGTTCGTCCTGTTGTGTTAAAGCAGTATCGCTGGAGTATTATGGAAAGTTTTGGGTCATAATAGCCTTTGACCAAGTCCACCAATTTATTAAAAGTATTGAAGTCAAGAGCATCCGGGTAGGTCAGGTTTTTTTATTTGGGACCCTGCATGCCATCAACAAGGTCACTTACTGCTTCTTGTCCTCCTCAATACGCAAAGAGTAACACATACTCTGTGCGTATTGGGCCCAGACTTTTATGCTTGCATTGTAGGCTTCAAGTTCCCCAAAAACGGGCATGTTATTACCGGAGGATTACCTATCTCAATAGTAAAGATAGTCCAGAGGGAAGAAAACAACTCACTTTACTCCTGGTCGCCAATGTAATAATCTCACCAAGACCAGCCTTCCATCACCAATCACTCTTTACTCGCAGTAGGTTCTGAATGCTGTTCAGCAGCTATAGGGTACAGGTCAACCCTGAGTCTTTCGACTGTTGGCCTGACTGGAGTCAATGGGGTTTAAACCCGCGTGCCCCTTCCCTATTCGCTTAATAGGGGAGGTTGTATTCTACGAGGTCCACGAGGAATTCTACTGACAATCCCCCATGGTCATCACAACCACCTTATTTACTTTATTAAAATCATTTGCTAAGTTTAAACAATGTCTAAATGCCAAAGACAAAATAGTTCCTGTGAGGTCAGACAAACAAATCAAAAATGACCATCTTTCTTTTCTCCTCAAAAAATTTTCCCCTCATAATTTAAGTGTGAACGCAGTTTTTTATATATGTACGCATGGGCGTCCAGCACAGTTGCTTAGGTTAAGTCAGGCACTGTGCATTTCATGAGAACCAGGTGATGGAGAAGCTGTAGACCGGTGTTAAGCCAGATGAAATCATCTTACAAAGTCTAATTTCTAATATGTAACCTCTGAATGGGGGTGGGGGGGTAGAGTTTAATTGCTGTTGATGCTACAATCTCAATTCTTCAATCTCCTTTGTCTCAAATGTGATTTGAAAGGTCATTCAGAGGTTATGGTCAAACTGCCTCAACTGTCATTGTTTTCAAGTGTCTTGATTAATTCTTTGAGAATCTACAGCAATTATGGCTCCTGTGTTGAGAAAAGGGTGCAATGGTTTCTTTCTGATGGACAGAAAGGCAAATCAGACGTGTCATTTAAAAATATTAGGAATACAGAGAAAGATAAAACTATTTAAAGAAGCGACAGTTAGTCAAACACCATCTGGAATAATATTTGCGCAGTGCTGATCACCTAATTACTGCTTTTGACAAGGTACATTTGAACCAAAATGAGGCAATTTAATTTATTAAGGAAGTTTGAGGGGATCGAGCTTAAAAAAGGGACAGTGTTGATGTTTCTGCCTAACGATCTCCAGATTATGAAGGGGAGTGACAAAATTATCAAGACAAATTGTTCACAAGTGGTCGCAAGTTGAGAGTAATTAAAAAAAACTCAAATGGAATTTGTTTTACATAAACTTGCATTTATATAGTGTCTTTCACCACCTCAGGGAATCCCGAAATTCTCTACAGCCAATGAAACAACGTCACTGTTCTGTTATGTCAAATATGGCAGCCAATCCTTAGTCAGCAGGGGTGGAATTTTCCCATCCCGCCCACCACGGGAATTGTAGCGGGCGGGACACGGAACATGCAAAGATCCGTTGACCTGGGGGTGGGATTTTCCGGCTTTGGGAGTGAGCGCAACTGGAAAATCCTGCCCCAAGCTTCTATAAACAACAGTGACAACAAACTGATCAAGTAATCTCTATCAGAGATGTTGAGGGGAACAGACCTACTTTTTTTAATTTGATTTATTGTTGTCACATGTATTAGCATAAAGTGAAAACTATTGTTTCTTGTGTGTTACACAGACAAAACATACTGTTCATAGAGAAGAAAACGAGAGAGTGCAGAATGTAGTGTTACAGTCATAGCTAGAGTGTGGAAAAAGATTAACTTAGTGCAAGTCTATCCAAAAGTCTGATGGCAGCACGGAAGAAGCTGTTCTTGAGTCGGTTGGCATGTGATCTCAGACTTTTGTATCTTTTTCCCGAAGGAAGAAAGTGGAAGAGAGAATGTCCAGGGTGCACAGGGTCCTTAATTATGCTGGCTGCGTTGACGAGGCAGCGGGACGTGTAGACAGAGTCAATGGATGGGAGGCTGGTTTGCGTGATGGATTGGGCTACATTCACGACTTTTTGTAGTTCCTTGCGGTCTTGGGCAGAGCAAGAGCCATATCAAGCCATGATACAAGCAGAAAGAATGCTATATGTATATGTTGCCACGGAGAGTAGAGAATGTTTGGCTAACTGGCCATAAAAAAATGATATTTTTTGTACAGTTCCTGAAGAACTCTCCCTGATCAAAAGTAATTCATTCCCAATAATGAACTTAATCATTCTCCAGTTTGATTGGAGTTATTGTGACAATTACAGTTTTCTGCATCATTGAATGGGGCTTTGTGATGTTCTGCTTTCTCTCATTATCTTTTGTTTTTGCGTGAATGTTGATGACCTCCAGAGAGGCAGTTTTGGGTCACAGATTCCTCAACAGCTGCTATCAATTGTTCCCGCCGTCAGAGGCAGCTGGGACAATTCGAGACTAGTCAGAGCTTTGAATCCTGTTCTTCTTCACGCTGGCAAACCCATCAAGCAGCTCGGTTGAGATCTAAGAAAACTCACCCAACTGAGGCAAGTCAACTTGAAGTGACAGGTGAGTCCCCAGACTCCAATTCACAGTCTTCTTGTCGATCATCAAGTACTCAACTGAATCATGTTACCCTAACATGCTGAATTTACTTCCATTACTAGTTGGATGATTTGTTCCTTTCCAGTAACCTGACAGCAGGGAGAACTGCAGTGCAACTCTGTGGAAAAATAGTTGCAAAACCTGTAGGCAGGTTGACACCTACACTAAACCATAGAACACAGATTTCACTTCTGTGCCAGGCAACGGCCATTTCCAACTCAGGAGAATCTATAACCATTTCCACTTGATATTCAAGGCATTGCCAGTGCTGAAGCCCCCACTATCAACATCCTAGGGGTTACCATTGGCCAGAAGCTGAGCTGGACTAGCCATACAAATACTGTGTGGCCACAAGAGTATGGTGGCACAATGCCAGGGACCCGGATTCAATTCCGGCCGTGGGTGATTGTGTAGAGTTTGCACATTCTCCCCGTGCCTGTGTGTGTTTCTCTGGGTGCTCCGGTTTCCTCCCTTTAGTGTCCAAAGATGTGTAGGTGAGATGGATTGGCCATGCTCAATTCCCCTTAGTGTCCAAAAATGTGCAGATTAGGTGGATTAGCCATGCTAAATTCCCCTTTGTGTCCAAAAATGTGCAGATTAGATGAATTAGCCATGCTAAATTTCCCCTTAGTGTCCAAAGATGTGTAGGTTAGATGGGTCCGTTTTTGTATGACGATCACTCTTGTAAAAGGCATGATACAAAAATTGACGCTTTTCTTATGAATGAATATAACCAGTTATACAGTCATAGCGAAACAGAGGTTTACAGCATGGAAACAGTCCCTATGGCCCAACTTGTCCACGCTGCTCTTTTTTTAAAACCCCTAAGCTAATCCCAGCTGCCCGATTTGGCCCATATCTCTCTATACCCATTTTATCCATGTAACTATCTAAAAGATTTTAAAAGACAAAATTGTACCCATCTCTACTACTGCCTCTGGCAACTTTTTCCAGACACTCCACCCTGTATGTGAAAAAATTGCTTCTCTAGACACTTTTATATTTCTCCCCTCTCACCTTAAACCTATGCCCTCCTAGTTTTAGACTCCCCTACCTTTGGGAAAAGACATTCACTATCTAACTGATCTGTGCCCCTCACTATTTTATGGATCTCTATAAGATCACCCCTCAGCCTCCTATGCTCCAGAGAAAAAGTCCCAGTCTGTCCAGCCTCTCCTTATAACTCAAACAATCAAGTCCCGGTAGCAGGTTGAAGTTAGAGCTGTGTTCCACAGCTGCAATTGCTTCTGCAGTTGAATAGTCAGTGTTTGTCTTTTCAGTTGGATTCAGCAGTTCGAGCAGCTTTGGAAAGCGAGTGATGTTACTTTACTGTTGTGCGAGCATGACACTTAAAGACTGCCTGGATTCCTTTCCTTCAGTAGAACAGTAATGGTTTCTGGCCAACTTCCTCTGTGACTCACAGGTCAGAAATGCAACTCTCACAGGCTGTTCACAGTTCAGCTGAGAACTGTGAGCTGGAACTTACTTCTGAGATCTTCTTGGTTCTTTGCACAAAATAGCTGTTCTCAGCCAGATTTGATACAGTTTAAAACTCAAAAATGGCTGATATGTTAATTTAGGTAAAGCAATGAAGTGAATTGAAGAAGTTCACCCTGTTAACAAAGGAGTTCTTGAGCTTTCACAACTTTGGAAGATTCAGTTGTGTTGTCCAAGGCTTCTGAATTATCAATGATTGATTCTGAGATAACCTAGTTCAGCAATGTTTAATTGATGATCTGAGGGGGCAGCTGGCTGCTTTGACTTCCATCCAGAAAAGACTTTTAAAACTTGCAAGCCCACATCCACTACAGTGGAACACCACCTCCTCCAAGTTCTGGAAACACTAAAAGAATAACAGTGATTCCATCTACTTATCAGAGATGGCATTCTATTGGAGATACTTCCAGGGTATGAGAAAATGTTGGGTGATCTTTATGACAGATTGCTGTCTCCGCTGGAATTCCTTCATCAAAATCATTTTCTCATGCTACTGTCTCAAGATAGCTTTGGTTTTTTGAAGTGATCCTCCTAAACTCCATATATGTGATCCTTCCCTTGGTCACTCAATCCTGTTCTACAGTCAGGACTTTTTCGGATCATCTGCAGTGTGTTTTCCAGTGGTGAAGCAGCTCGCCATTGGTTGCTGCAGCATCTCCTGTTCCCACCAAAGTTTATGGTGTTTTCCATGGCTCGCCTTTGGCGGGACTGGAAGATCCTGCCAGCAGGAAGGGCAGGAAATATCCCACCCTAAGTCCATTTTTCCTGGGATAGTGAATCCCTCCCTTCCCCAGGTGAGCCACGATGAAAGATTCAAAATGAGTAGAAAGTCATGTAATTAATCTAAAACGAACCTTCACCTTCAGCTCTGTGATTGATATCTTCAAGACCTGATGAACCTCAGGCCTCCTGTGCATGGGAAAGAACTGCACATGCGTGGTTTAGACTTTTTACATTGGTCAGGCCCAGAAGTTTGCACGTTCTCCCCGTCCTTGCGCGGGTTTTCTCTGGGTACTCTGGTTTCCTCCCTTTAGTGTCCAAAGATGTGAAGGTTAAATGGATTGGTCATGCTAAATTCCCCTTAGTGTCTGAAGATTGCAGATTAGGTGGATTGGCCATGCTAAATTTCCCCATGACCAACAGGACTTGGAACTGAAGACAAAGGTCCCATATGCCCGCACAGAAAGCAAAAACTCAAAAAGATTGCAAAAACCTTGGGAGAAACCAAAAGGACAAAGAGAGGTTGAAAATGGCATATACTGGTCTGAAAATCACAATATTGAAACCATGGCAAAAACTTGTATCTATAGGGATGTTTAGCTAATGCCTAGATATGAGATTAACATGCCGCTGAGACTTCCATCCTGCAGTTCAGTTTCCTCCTCTTTCTTTTTTAATTATGTCACCGCTTTTTTCTCATACTTCATTTTTCTACCTGAGGTAATAGTAGTCAAACTATTAATACAAAAGCAAGATACTGTAGATACTGCAAATCTGACATAAGAGAAAATGCTGGAAAATCTCAGATAATCAGGCAGCATCTGTGGAGACAAACAGTCAACATTCATGTTGATGGCCATTTCAAAATATTAAACCTTGTATAAACTGGATAAATTATTTATGAATTATGTTTTTAAGGGAATCAAGGTTCCCTTAATCCAGTTTACATTTATATTGTATTGTTTACATTTTTCCAAGTCAGTAGCGCAGGTAATTGCTGAACTGAAACTATTAAAGTGCAGTGTTGTTATGGAGGAAATCAGATTTTTGGCACCCACACATGCTCGGTAAAACATGGAAGCCTGCATTTCCCGATTCTCTCCAGATTTTCCACCTGCATTGCCGTTCTCTCTGATGGTAAATGGACTGAAAATCGCCCCAAAATATATTTTGATGCAGGGCAGTTCAGATAAAATAGGAGGTCTGCCTCAAAATGTTTTCATAGTATAGAGGTGTGCCGTGACATATAAAAGGTTGATTTGATTTGTCGTTGTCACATGTATTAGTATACAATGAAAAGTGTTGTTTCTTGCACGCTATATAGACAAGGCATACCATTCATAGAGAAGGAACAGACAGACTGCAGAATATAGTGTTACAATCATAGCTAGGGTGTACAGAAAGATCAACTTAGTGTGAAATAGGTCCATTCAGAAGTCTGATGGCAGCAGGGAAAAAGCTGTTCTTAAGTCAGTTGGTACATGACCTCAGACTTTTGGATTTTTTTCCCGATAGAAGAAGGTGGAAGAGAGAATGTCTGGAGTATGTGAGGTCCTTAATTATGTTGGCTGCTTTTCTGAGGCAGTGGGAAAGGCAAGTGATAGAGCAGTAGGCATGTTTGATATTTGTGTGGAGTGGTCTAGGATGGGAACCACTGCCCTAGGACATTGATTCTGTGCTGTGCCTTTATCCCCCCCCGCCCCACCACATTTGTTCCTCTTCCTCTAATCATTTGGCTACATTACATCAGTCACTGCACTTCAGGATAGAATTTATCAAAGACTCAAAAAATAACATGTTTTATTTTAAATCACAAGTTTGCTGTCACTTAATTTGTTGCTTCACAATGTATGATGTCCAAAGGTACATCAAAAAGTCAGAATTAGATGATACTGTGCTTGGACCTCAAAGTGGCATCATGCACATGGTTCCAGCATGGGGCATGAAGGGTCTTTTTAAAAATTCATTTGTGGGACACTGTCACTAGCTGACCAATATTTGTTGCCCAAGGGCAACTGAGAGTCAGCCATGTTGCTGTGGCTCTGGAGTCACATGTAGGCTGGACCAGGTAAGGATGGCAGATTTCTTCTCCTAAAGGACATTAGTGAATCAGATGGGTTTTTCTGACAATCAACAGTTTCATAGTCATCAGTAGATTGTTAGTTCCAGATTTATTTTTAATTGAAATGAAATTCCACCATCTGCTATGGTGGATTTCGAACCCAGGTCCCCCAAACATTAGCTGAGTTTCTGGATTAAGAATCCAGTGATAATACCACTAAGCCATCCTCCAGTGGTATTATCACCTCTGGTGTAATGCACAAAGAACCTGGTGCCTTCACTCTGCTTCTTGGCCTTTTGGTTAAGGTCAAGTGTAAGATCAAGCCTGAGATCAGACTTAATCCCTGTTCTTGTCAGCTTGGATCTTGTATGCATGCCTCTTTTGTGGGGACCGTGAATTGGATTCAATTTGAATTTGAATTGTTTTTTGGAGCAAGTAAGGAGATGGATTCAGGGCTTGCCCTATCCACTCTGTACATTGGCTTTGTAACTCTGAGAAAGGAATAAATTGTTTTACAAATGTTAACTGAGTTATTTTTAGTTTTATCAGAACAACAAGAAATACAATTAAAATGAATCAGCTAACTTTCCTTCACCAACTGTTTATCAGGAACTTAAAGGCAAAAGGAAAGGATGTTCTGAGTAAAAAGGTATGCTGAGGTCTTGAAAGGCAGTGTATAAATGCATGTTTTCTCTGTGTGATAAACAGTACACCAACAATCTAAGGTCAGTAATCAATAGGTATCCAGGTAGACAGTATGATGAAAACTCTCCTGAATATTCACCTGCTCAACTCCTAAACAAAAGACTTGAATGAAAGAGTTTGTGAAAGCTGATGAAGAGCTTTTTGTTCACTGTACGCTGTGGCTTTGAGTGGATCTGAGGCACTTCACAAATCTGTCTGAATCGCAGCAATAAAAGTCTAGACATCCATCAATCTTCCAGTTATTTTGGGCAATTGGAAGAGATGCTCACATTGTGGTATCTTAATTGCCTTCAATTAATATTGACAAAGTAAATATGACAGAACTGATGAGAAGTTCTGGGATGTGATTTACATTGCACAAGTGGGCTTAGTAGCTCATGAGCTCAGAGCCACAAGGATCAGTGCTGGGGCCTTAGCTATTTACAATCTATATTAATGATCTGGATCGAGGTACTGAGAGTAATGTAGCTGTGTTTGCAGACTTTACAAAGCTAAGTACAGCAGTAAGCTGCAAGGAAGACATGAAGAGGCTGTGAAGTGACTCAGATAGCTTAAACGAGTGGGCAACACAATGTACAATGTAGGGAAACGTTAAGTTATTCACTTTGGCAAAAAAATGTTAAGTATTTATTTAGATGATGTAGAACTTATAAAATGTTGACGGTGAGGAAGATTTGGGTCTCTTCATACAAGAAACACAAAGTTAACAAGCAGATTCAGCAATGAATTAGGAAGGCAAATAGCATGTTAGCCTTTACTGCATGGGGCTAGGGTACATGAGTGAGGAAGTCTTGCTACAATTGCATCGGACTTAGGTGAGAGGACACCAGGATCATTGTGCACAGTTATGGTTTCCTTACATAAGGAAGGATATATTTTCCTTGAAGGTGGTACAGCTGAGGTTCACTAGATTGGTTCTTGGGATGAGAGTGTTATTCCAGGCTGATAAATTCAGTACATTGTGTATTGTTCTGGGCCCCACACTATAGGAAGGATGTGAACACATTGCAGAAAGTACAAAAGACGTTTACAAGAACGGTTCCACGGATGAGAAACTTCAGTTATGAGGATAGATTGGAGAGGTTGGGGCTGTTCTCCTTGGAGAGAAGGATAAGAGGAGATTTGATAGAGATGTTCAAATACATCATGAGGGGGCTGGACAGAGCTGATTGGGAGAAACTGTTTCTAATGTGAAATGATCAAGAAAGAGGACACAGATTTAAAGTGATTTCCAAAAGAAGCAAATGTGATGTAAAAAAAACTTTTTCAGTGTTGGGGTCTGGAGTGCACTGCCTGGAAGTGTGGTGGAGGCAGGTTCAATTAAGGCATTGAAGAGGGCATTGGAATGATTACTTGAGCAGAAACAATGTTCAGGTGTACAGGGGAAAAGGCAAGGGAATGGGAATGATGCTTGTTTGGCGAGCTGGTACAGACATGATGGGCCAAATGGCCTCTTTTTGCACTGTAACAATTCTGTGATTCTGTGGTATTGGACCAACAGGTTAGAAGAATGAACCACGATATAAAATTGTCAGAAAGTTTGATTAATAGTTGCTCTGAGGCTGTTGCCTCTGGTTGGAGATTCTAGTGTGAATTAGCATTCATGTCAGAATAAGGTGCTGATCATCTAAGACAGAGATGAAGTGGCACAATGGTTTAGCACTGTTGCCTCACAGCGCCAGGGACCCGGGTTCAATTCCCGGCTTGTGTCTGTGTGGAGTTTGCACATTCTCCCTGTGTCTGCGTGGGTTTCCTCCCATAGTCCAAAGATGTGCAGGGGCGGCACAGTGGCACAGTAGTTAGCACTGCAGCCTCACAGTGCCAGGGACCTGGGTTCGATTCCCAGCTTGTGTCACTGTCTGTGTGAAATTTGCACATTCTCCTCGTGTCTGTGTGCATTTCCTCCGGGTGCTCCGTTTCCTCTCACATTCTGAAGGAGGTGCTGGTTAGGTGCATTGACCTGAACCGAGTGTGGCAGCTAGGGGAATTTCACAATAACTTCATTGCAGTGTTAATGTAAGCCTTACTTGTGACTAATAAATAAAAATAATAAGTAAGTATTGATTGGCTATGCTAAATTGCCCCTTGGTGTCCAAAGTTATAATAGGTTAGGGGGATTTGCGGACTAAATCGCTGGGTTTCAGGGTAAGCCTGGGTAAGAGTTGGTGTAGACTCGATGAGCGAATGGCTTCCGTCTGCATGGTAAGGATTCTAAGAGGAACTTCTTCACTTTAAGGGTTGTAAGTCTTTGGAGTTCTCGATGAGTGAATGGCTTCCGTCTGCATGGTAAGGATTCTAAGAGGAACTTCTTCACTTTAAGGGTTGTAAGTCTTTGGAGTTCTGCACCAAAGGTCAGTGAATGCTCTGTTGTTGAGTATCTTCGAGACTGAAATAAATAAATATTTAGATGATAGGGACTTCAAGGGATGTGAGATCAGGTGGGAAAGTGGAATGGAGGTCAAAGATCAGCCAAGATTGAATGGCAGGGAAAGCTAGAGGGGCTGTATGGCTACCTCTCAGATTCTGTTCTTATCAGATGCAGTAACTGAAGAGAACATAATTCTGCAGCAGAGTAGGTCACAGAGCCCTGGTTAAAGTCAGTGTTGCAAATATGATATTGATTGTACTGCGCTGTTCCTTCATGTGTTCTTGTTTACTACATTAGATCAAATTACAGAGACTTTACAGCACAGAAACAGGACTATTGGCCCATCTAGCCCTATGTGCATAACTTTCCATTCCTTTTTCCTTCATGTAAATTTTGGGCCTTCTCTTCATGTTAGAGACAGGGAAAATCAACATACTCTCCTGTTCCAAATCATCACCCACTCATACAACGACAACTTATATTCATGTATCACCTTTAAATTAATAAAATGTGCCAAGATGCTTTACAGGAGCATTATAAAAACAAAGGATGACACCAAACCACATAAGGAGATATTTGGATTCCACTGAAGGTTGTGTGTTTATCTCAATGTCAAATGAATGCAGTCAGTGTTAACCATGATCCGGACTTATCTAGGTTCACACAAGAAAATTGTGACTCGAGTCACATCCTCTTGCACAAGGTACTGATGAATGTCTGGCACCCAAAGGTCCCAACTGCAGCTGGACTGAGAATCTAAACGACAGGAACAGGGAAAGCAAAATGCTCTGTCATGTCAATATTAAAATTTTCATTTTTGTTTCTAAATCACCTCAGTGGCCTTGACCACCTCAACTCTTTAACCTCCTTCATCCCAATAGCCCCCCTGAGATTTTCTCAAATTCTGGCCCTGATTCTTCAGCTCCTTTGGACTCTTAGCTCTGGAATTTCCTCCCTAAATTCTCTGCCTCGCTCTCTTCCATTAAGATGCTTCTTAAAGCCTAGCACTTGGATGAAGCTTTTGGTCTCCTGTTTAATATCTCCTACGTGGCTCAGTATCAAGCTCCTGTGAAGCACCCATGGGTGTTTTACTGCATTCAAGATGTCACAAAAATGCAATCTGTTGTATTGTCAGTCTATATTATCAACATATCTCTCACAAACTCAAGAAGAAGCGATTGCTAAAAGATAAGGGCAGAATGGAGTTTCACTGTTTGGCAAAGATAATGCTGTTTGTTGCTGTCTCTGCCACTTTCCATGTCTTCTTGTCATTGTTTCTGTCTCTCAGTGCATAGTTGTTTCATTGTCTTAGTGTTGGCTTTTATCTGTAGGGGTTTGTATCTACCTCTTTGTGTCTCTGCATGTTGGCACTGTACATCTCCCTCTTCTTTATGGCTACAATTTTACCGCCCTGCGGTAATCAGAGTGGACGAAGGGCATACAAACAGAAGGTCCATTGACCTTGGGCTGGATTTTACCATTTCAGGAAGAGTGAGGCCGTAAAATCTTTCCAACTGTGTCCCTTGAAGGATCTCAGTATCAATTGTTCCTCTTATTTTAGAATCAGGTTGGATTGAGAGCTTTAAAGATTTTGAAGATTATTTATTAGTGCCATAAGTAGGCTGACATTAACACTGCAATGAGATTACTGTGAAAATCCTAGTCGCCATATTCTGGCAGCTATTCAGGTACTCTGAGGGAGAATTTAGCATGGACAATGTACAGAGGAAACCAGAGCACCTGGAGGAAACCCACTCAGACATGGGGAGAATGTGCAGACTCCCCACAGGCAGTGACCCAAGCTGGGAATTGAATCTGGCTCCCTGGCACTATGAGGCAGCAATGCTAACCAGTGTACCACCATGACTCATTGGAAACAAGTGTAAGAAAAGTTAAGGATGTGATAAGAAGTGTGATCATCTCTTATCAGAACACTGAGTTCACTTGGGCTGAGGTGGGCTCCAACTGCAAATGATTTTTAATGTGACCATGAAACCTTTTCAACCTCTGAAAACATGGGAAGAGAAACAAGAACAGCAATGCAGGAAGGGATATGGAGAAAGAACAGAAAAAGGAAGTAAAGCCAGATCAAACATTTTGAAGGGTTATCCTGACTCAGGACGTTGATGCTATTCTCTCCACAGATGCTGTCAGGTCTACTGAGATTCTCCAGAGCTTTCTGTTTTTGTTTCAAACATCAAAGTCTTCCTTAAACACCAGTTGTTTGATCAAGCTTCTGTTCGTCCCTCCTAATTTATCCGATTTGTGTCTGATTATTCTGCTGCAAAGTGACTCAGAGGGTGGGATTTTTTGGCTGCATCCACCTCCCAGGTTCCAAAATCCTGCCTAAGGTTAATGGAACTTTGCATGATGTGTCCCACCCATTCCGATTTCCGTGGCGGACAGGACGGGAAAATTCCAGTGAGAATGTTGGTTTGTGTTAAAAGACCACTACATGCAGGTTGCTGTGGCCTAGAGGTTTGGTGATAGGCATCACAATCAAGCCTGACCTTGTCCTCAATCCAGATCTGCAATTATTAAGTCAGAGGATGGTACGGCACAGGAGACCATTCAGTCCATCACAGACGCTTTGAAATCAAATTAGTCTGAGTGAACCGTCTGTTTCCTCCCATCTGAAATTTTCCCCCTTCAAGTATTTTTTCATTTCACTCTTAAAGTTATTATTGAATCTGCTTCCACGATCCCTACAGACAGTGTATTCCAGATCGTAACTCATTCTGTAAAATTAAATTCATGTTGTCTCTGCTTCTTTTGCTGATTACTTGCAATCTGTGTCCTTTGGCACAGACCCTTCTCATTTTAATCTATCAAAATCCTTCTTGGTTTTGAACAGCTGCGTCAAATCTCCCTGTAAACATATTTACCCCAAGAAGAACAATCGCAGCTCCTCGAGTTTCTTCAGGTAACTGGAGTCTCACATCCCTGGTACCATTCTACTAATTTTTTCTACAAGTTCTTTCTTAAGAGTTACAAAGCCAGTGTGCAGAATGGACAGGACAAGCCCTTAATCCATCTCCTTGCTTGCTCCAAAAGTCAATTCAAATGCAAATTGGGATCCAATTCATGCTCTTGACAAAAGAGACATAGTAGACCATTCTACTAAATCATTTTGCTTTGCAAAAATATCATTTATTCATATAAAATGTGAAACACACGTTACAGAACATTTCAAATTGTTATAACAGTAAAGTGCAATGATATTCACATTTTCTCCAAAGACCAAGATGAGCTTGGTGCTTCAGTTAAGTAATGAGAACATTAGATATATTTCAATATTTTCAATGCAGAGAGTACATCTCTGTTCAGACTATATACACCACTCATGTTGCACTCTGATGTGCTTCAGCAAAGTTACACATGGTTAGGATTATACATGTAGCTTGAGGGGTTTTACCTAGTTACCAGCCCCTCAGTCTACATTGGCTGAAAGGCCTTACTCATTGGCCTTTCCCCATTGCACCTTCGCAAGCTTTAGTGCATCCCTCAACACATAGTCCTGGACCTTGGAAAGTGTCAGTCTGCAACACTCAGCGGAGGACAGTTCTTTGCATTGGAAGATCAAGTGATTTCAGGCAGGCCAAAGAGCATCCCCAAGTTGATGACCCTTCTGCAGCAGATGTTTGTCTCGGTGTGTGTCCCTAGGAACAGCCCACAGAGAACAAGTCCTGCATAAGGATGAAGCTCGACAAATACCACTGCATCTCTCTCCAGAGGTCCTTTGCAAAGGCACCTTCCACAAGGAGGTGTGCAACCATCTCTTACTCCCCACAGCCATTTTGAGGGCAGTATGCGATAGCACAAAACTTTGGGCATGCATGAAGGATCTGATGGGGAGCACCCTCTTCATCACCAGCTGAGCCACTTCTTGGCACTCGTTTCGCTAAACCTCTAATCTTTCTCCAAAAATATACTTTATTCATAACATATCTGAATTAACATGACAAACAATTCACAATGGCCATCGTATAAAGCGCAATAATATTCAGGTTCTCTACATACATCATGTTGCATTCTTGAGAAGCTTCAGTATAGCCAAAGAAACATTTCAGACGTTTCAAAATTGTCATTACAAATGGTGCAAGGGTATTTAAGTTGTCTACCAAGAGCAAGTTGCAGTCTGAGGTGCTGTCATACAATTGTAATACATGTAACATTCACTGTGTACTTTCAATGTGAATCATACGGCTTAGAGGGTTCTACACAATTCCACTCCCTTCAGTTCTTATATAGCAACCTTCTCCCATTGTGCTTCCATGGTGACTCCCCCAGTTTTAGTGCATCCCTTTGGAACGTGCCAATCTGCAACACTCAATCAGGCACAACTCTTTGTTCTTGAAGACCAACAGGTTTCAGGCAGACCAAAGAGCATCCTTCACCAAGCTGATGATCCTCCAGCAGCAGATGATATTTGTCTCGGAGTGCATCCCTGGAACACCCCATGGAGCACAGAGTCCTGCGTCATGGAGCTGCTCAGGATGAACCTTGTAAAATACCTTATCTCTCTCCAGACCTACTTTGCAAAGACACATTCCAGAAGGAGGCCGACAACAGTCTCTTCCCCACCATAGCTACCTGGAGGGCAAAATGCAGATGAAGTGAGACCGAGCAGGTAGGAAAGCTCTGACGGAGAGGGCCTTTCTTACCACTAGCCAAGCTAGGTCTTGGTGCTTATTTGAAAGTTCTGGTGATGAGGAATTCTGCCAAGTGATTTTGACAGTGTGTTCAGGGAACCATCTGATAGGATCTGCCATCTCCTTTTCTGAAGGACTTCTTGGACAAAACATACAGACCACTACCTGAGGGTCAAAGGTGTTTCCAAAAGAGACAGGTGGTACTACAAACTTAAAAAAAAATTTATTCCATTCTCAAAGTTACAAAGCCAATGTTCAGAGGGGATCAGGCAAACCCAAATCAATTCCTTACTTGCTCCAAAAAACATATTCAAATTCCAATTGAATCCAATTCATGGTTCCCCCAAGACAGACAAACAAGATCCAAGCTGGCAAGATAAGCTATTGCACCCCATCTTGGGCTTGATCTGATATTTGATTTTAGCCAAAAGGCCAAAAACCCTCTCCATGACCTTGATAATCTAAGACCAAGAATTCAAGATGGCGCCAGAGCAAGGCAACTTCTTGCAAGTTGTGCCCAGCATACCATCTAATTCTATCTTTTGCTCTCGTTCTATGCTTCTAAAACTTCATTCTAACTCTACTGTAACACTACATTCTGCACTTTCTCATTTCTTTCTCTATGAAAGATATGTTTTGTCTGTATAGTGCAAGAAACAATATTTTTCACTTAATACATGGGACAATAATAACTCAAATCAAATCCTGATTAAACTTCAGAAGCAGCAATCTAAGTTAATTGTCTCTCTTAAGGTCAAAATGCAATGTTACTCTCACCTGTTATGATCTTCCGACACTTTTTCTTCTACCTACCCTGATATGTTCACCTATACAAAAATAAATTCAAGATGGTGCTGGAGCAAGGTGCTATCCCCACCATACCACCTAAATCAATCTTTTAACTCTTGTTCAGTGCTCTTAAAACTGGACTCTGTTAAACTCTAATGCTTTTTAAATATCGTTTCCCTACCGCCATCAGTCTTTTGAATGGATTTACCTGGCATTAAGTTGATATTTCTCGACACCATAGCTTTGACTGTAACACAACATTCTGCACTCTCTCCTTTTGAACGGTATGTTTTGTCCGTACAGGGGGCAAGAAACAATACTTTTCACTGCATCCCAATACACGTGACAATAATAAATCAAATCAAATATTTTCATAATTCAATAACTAACTTTCAAACAGAGAACTCTTGACTCCAAGGGATTATAGGACTCAATAGACAATGTAGTGCCAGTGCGCATGTACGAGTGCGGTGCGCTGAAGAAGTTGTAGTTCTCGGGGACTACAACTCCCATGGGGCTCCACGGGGAGCAGCGCATTGTGGGAGCAATTGTAGTTCTTGGGGACTACAATTCCCATGGGGTGCCACAAAGAGAAGTGCATTGTGGGAACAATTGTAGTTCCTGGGGACTACAACTCCCATGGGGGGCTCCACGGAGAGAAATGCATTGTGGGAGCAAGTGTAGTTCTTGGGGACTACAATTCCCATGGGTCAGTGCTCCCACTACTCCGTTTCCTAGCAACCGCCTGACAACAACATGGTGGGGCTGGCAGTGAGGAGCGAGCTCCAGGTTTGAGCTGATGGAGGCGGCGACAGTGAGCGACGGCGAGATGGCGGCCGGGGTGCCGCCGGAGCGAGAGGCAGAGGGCAACATGGAGGCGGAGGCGGAGATGATGCGGGAGCTGCTGGAGTGCGCCGAGGAGGCCCTGGAGGTGGACGTGCAGGAGCTGGCCGACCACCTGCTGTGGGCGCTGCTGGACGGCGAGAGCGGCGAGGTGGTGGGGGAGTTCTACCAGGAGCTGATGGACAGCATCCTGAGCAGCAGCAGCGAGAGCAGCAGCCTGGTGGAGTGTGACAGGCCAGAGGAAGAGGAGCAGCAGGTTGGTAGCTGCTGTAACCAGAATGGAGTGACCACAAAGGGACTTTAATTATCCCCAACAAGAATCGACATTAAGATATTCCAACCAGACACAGCCCCTCTGGAGTGAGTAGTCCCCCTTCAGAACAAACACCAACAGTGGCAATCCAGTACAGTACTGAGGGACTGATCCTGTCTGAGGCTTTTTTTAATTAGAGTCACAAGTAGGCTTACTTTAACACTGCAATGAAGTTACTGTGAAAATCCCCCAACTGTTACACTCTGGTGCCTGTTCAGGTACATTGAGGGAGAATTTAGCATGGCCAGTGCTCCTAACCAATACGTCTTCTGGATTGTGGGAGGAAACTGGAGCACCCGGAAGAAACCCATAAAACACAGGGAGAATGTGCAGACAGCGACCCAACCCAGGAATTGAACCAGTGTCCTTGGCGCCATGAGGCAACAGTGCTAACCACCGTGCAAGATGGTCTCTTTTACATGAGATGTTATAAACTGAGGACCCAATTTGTCTGCTTGGGTCAACTTAAAAGGTTCTATGTCAACATTTCGAAGAGGAGCAGGGGAGTTCTCCCCAGTGCCCTGGCCAATATTTATCCCTCAATTGATAGTGCATCATCTGACCATTATCACATGTTATAAGTGCAAGGTGCTTCATTTTGGTAGGACAAACTTGAATGCGGATTACAGGGTCATCAGCAGGGTTCTGAAGAATGTGGAGGAACAGGGAGATCTTGAGGTTCATATCCACAGATCTTTGAAGGTTGCCACTCAAGTGGATGGAGTCCTGAAGAAGGCTTATAGTGTGTTACTGTTTATTAACAGGGGGCTTGAGTTTAAGAGCCGTAGGGTTATGCAGCAACTATACCGGATATTGGTGAGATCCCATTTGGAATATTGTGTTCAGTTCCGGTCCCCTCACTATAAGAAGGATGTGGAAGCATTGGAGAGAGTGCAGAGGAGATTTACCAGGATGCTGTCTGGTTTGGAGGGTAGGTCTTATGAGGAAAGGTTGAGGGAGCTGGGGCTTTTCTGTTTAGAGCAGAGGAGGATGAGAGGTGACTTAATAGAGGTTTATAAGATGATGAGGGGGATAGATAGAGTGGGTGTGCAGAGACTATTTCCTCGGGTGGATGTAGATGTTACTAGGGGGCATAATTATAAGGTTCATGGTGGGAAATATAGGAGGGATGTCCAAGGTAGATTCTTCACTCAGAGAGTAGTTGGGGTGTGGAATACATTGCCTGCTGTGATAGTGGAGTCAGACATTTTAGGAACTTTCAAGCGGTTATTGGATAGGCACATGGAGCACACCAGAATTATAGGGAGTGGGATAGCTTGATCTTGGGTTTAGACATAGCTCAGCACAACATTGAGGGCCGAAAGGCCTGTACTGTGCTGTACTGTTCCATGTTTTATGTTCACGCTTCTGTTTGTTGGAGATGATTGTGCACAAATTGGCAACCTCGTTTCATAGAAATCCCCATAGAAAATAGAAGCAGGAGGAGGCCATTTGGCCCTTTGAGCCTGCTCCACCATTCATTTTGATCCTGGCTGATCATCCTATACTAAGACAGTGACTCTATGTTAAAAAGCACTTCATTATTGGCTGTAAAGTGGTTTAGGATATCCTGAGGTTGTGGAAGGCTCTACAGAAATTTCTGCCTTTTCCATCAGAATTAAGTCACTCAGGCAGGAACTGAGCTGTATAACCAATGGAAATTGAGCTCTCTCCCATTGGAACTGAATCAGTCTGATTTCAGTGAGTTGTTTCATTGGCAGCCATTGTGTAATTGGAATTGAGAAATAAAGTTATATGAATGAAAACCAAGTCACAGTAGCTGAACTAAGCCACTCCAACTGAAACTGGCTCACTCCAATAAAAATGGAGAAACTATGATTTGAACTGAGTTATCCCCAGGTGTTAGACTGTAATTCAAAATTAGCAAAATGGCTGTAACTCCAAGATACCTTAAAATGATTGACTCACAAGTTTTATTCATTAATGTGGCTTGGAGAGGTGGATCTGCATCTCTTTCTATGCTACTCTATACTTGACTGCCAGAATCTTTTTCCCTTGATCACTTTCCATTTCACATCTTTCCAGCACAGCATAGCTGACGTTACTATACTGACTGGGACATTTAGCTGTGAATTCCTACAAAAGAAAACCTTTATTTAGTGCATCTAGGAAAACATTTGAAAATTTCAACATGTGTCTTGTTTTCCAGGAAGAATTTGACGGTATATTGACAGAAGAAGTACTAGTGAAAGGTTTATCAAATCTGAGACACTCAGCAACTGGATTAGAACAAGCCTATCTCAATCTGTCCCTTCCGGTAAGTATGTTGGCAAAACTCTCACTGATAACAAAGTGATATCAGCTGGTGATATGGGCCGAGAACTATTTACCCAAGTACAAATTTTAACTTTTGGTCAAGTAAATCAATGCATTATGGGATTATGCAGACATGACATTAAGGCCTGTATTTCCTACATTGGAACTACCCAGTTAGATTTGGGCACGATGGCAATATTTAGATTTAGTCTCCATTTTCTTCTACTCATCTCAGCTATGAAGCAGTGCTGGAAATTTCTGTTGTTGAATTTTGACTTGAAGCCAAAACAGTTTAAACATTAAAAGCATTAACTTACACATTTCCAGCCTGTACAGTGTTGAATTCACTGCTGGTCACACACATTCGCATACAGGATCCGTTCATTACTTGGAAGTTTAAAAAAATCACATACAGGATGTGGGTGTCACTGGCTAGGCCAGCATTTATCATTCTAAATACTGTTTAATGGGAAAGCTTGCAATTTTCTTTGTCATCATGCACCGCATATGCAGTATCTTGTGTTGAAAGCCACCAAGTATCTCACTTGGTGCCTTAATAGCAGAGCTAATGACAGAGGAGGATTGCGCTTGCAGGTGCATGGTTTATTTCTGAGTGTCACAAGTAGGCTTGCATTAACACTGCAATTAAGTTACTGTGTAATTCCCCTAGTCACCACACCTTGGCACCTGTTTGGGTACACTGAGGGAGAATTTAGTATGGTCAATACATCTAACTAGCACGTCTTTCAGACTGTGGGAGGAAACCAGAGCACCGGAGGAAACTCGCGTAGACACGGGAAAAATGTGCGGACTCCACACATACAGTGACCCAAGCCATGAAACGAACCCAAGTATCCTTGGTAATGTAAAGGAGCAGTGCTAGCCACTGTGCCATAGTTACAGAGTTATGCAATCTACTCCAATCCAAACCCTACCATAATGATGGCACTGCCATCAAGATGAGCATGTCAGTCAACTTGTATGCCTCCGAAACTTTCCAGATTGAAGACTATCAGTACTAGTCAATTTGATGTGCACAGATTTATCAAATAGGCAACTCATAGATAAGCATCTGTGCTGGTTGTTGAGAGAAGGGAGACATGGATAATAGCTCTTCAGTAACCATGGGTACAACATCCAGATTTCACTAGTTATACCTTTTAAACATCCATAAGCAGAAATAGAGTGCAGATACAATGACCATGCAACTGTCAAGGTACTTAAACAGCCCACCAATCAACAGTACTTCACATGTCAAGTTCATATTGGTCAGAGGTCCACCTTGGATTGTTACCTAGATGGTATGGTGAGATGAAGTTATTTGCCAGCTAGTCCCTGTTATCTCAGTCTCATGATGTGGGTATGCCGGCGTTGGACTGGCGTAAACACAGTAAAAAGTCTGACAACACCAGGTTTTAGTCCAACCGATTTATTTGATAATAGACTCACAAGCTTTCGGGGTTAGCCCCTTCAGTCTCAGTCTCGGCCAGGAGGTGAAGCTCTGGTACTTGTACTAAAGCCTCTCAGGATAAAGATAGAATGTCTGTTGAGAAGTGGATCCAGTCCACTTAACTTGGCTACTGAGCTTCAAGTTCTTATAAGAACCACAGCTGCTAAATCTTCTCTGGTGAGGAGCTGCTGCAAGGCTTACAAACATTTCCAGCAAAAGTTTCAAGCATTCTCTGATTGACATCCAAAGGGACAATGTCTCAGTCTATAATTTAACCAATCTATATAAAAGGTCCTTCAGGAACAGCAGCCATGGAAAGGTTTTAACCCATGACAATAAGAAACAATAGGCAGAGTGATGGGGAAAAGTTGGGGGAATGGGGTTCAGGAGAGTTGCTGTTGCAGAGAGCTAGCACAGACAATGGACCAAATGGTCTTCTTTTGTGATGTAAACATTCTGTTATTCCATGGTTGCCGTTCTTTATACTCACCAATGGGAAATATACTCTGAACTAATCTCCGAACAGTTTGCATCATGCATGAATTATATTAGTGTCTTTACCCATTGTGCTTCCCATCAGCATTGATATATTCTGTGTGACTTCAGATCCACGGCCAGTGACTTTTTGAAACTGATTCATCAGCAGAAGGAATGAAAGTGCCTAATGATCCCTGGATTACAAAAACAGGAATAAGCTTTCAGTGAATGCCAGCTAGGGTTCAGATGGCCTTATGCCACTTTATACTAGTTCCTAAAATGACTTGACAACTGATTTAGTCACAGCTGGCACTGCTGCATTTGATGTGTGCCTGTGCACAATTGATCTAACAATCTAGACGATGGAGTTATTCCAAACAACCCAAAAATAAGCCTAGAGTGAAGGCCAGAAGCATTCTTATGTTGGGATCAGTTAAAGAGATTTAAATTTTCAACTAAACCTTTATGAGATAGGAATGTATTTGTACTTCACCTTATCTAGCATTTCTTCTCAAAAATGTCCTCTTTTCTGTTTTACAGAATTACAAACTGCACGATGTTACTACCCTTTACAATTACACTTACCTCCAGAAGTTGGAACTTCCTTACAACCATATAACAGGTATAAATATTTCAAACAGTGCACTGACGGGAACTTAACAACAGGGTTTAAAATAAAATTGCAGGGACGTGGTGAGGTTATTACTCGAGCCCAGCTCAATGCTGCTTCTCAGATGGAATACGTACATAACTGGTAGCTTGACCTTGCACGAAAGCACAGCGAGTGGTCTCACTCAAGTACTTTAGTAGTGCTTTGAACATGTGGTGTGTGACTCACTGGAAATACCCCGTCAGACTGTGGCAGACTGCTGTGTACCAGTTGAATGCAGGATTTTGTTTATTGGTGTGTCATAGAGTCTCCATTGAAGAACAGGCCAGAGAAATGGTGGGGACAAGACAACGATGGCCTTATACAAAGGAAAGGTTACCCTGAATCAAATCCTCCTTGCCCTTACATGTGCATCCACTGGAGTGCCCATTTCAACAAAGAATAAATAGACTTGCCTTTCACAACCTCGAATAACACTTAAATGAAGCACTTAATGAAGTACTTTTGAAGTGTAATCACTATAGGAAATGGCAGCTAATTTGTGCACAGTAAGGTCCCACAAATAGCAATGTGATAATGGTCGGATAATTTGCTTTTCTTTAATGATGGACAAATATAGGCCAGGAGACTTGCAAGAACTCCTCTGATCTTCTTCAGAATAGTGTCATGAGATTTTTTATGTCCAACTAAGAGGGCAGAAGGGAAGCAGTTTTACATCTCATCGAAAGACAGCATCTCCAACATTGCAGCACTCCCTCAGCTCTCTTTGTGCTCAAGTCTCTGAAGTGAAACTTGAAACCAAAACCTTTTGACTGAAAAATGAGAGTGCCAACAACTGAGCAATGACTGACATTAGATCTTCTGGGCAGAATTCTCCCATCCCACCAATAATGGGCTCAGTGGTAGGCAGGAACGGCAACAGGAGCAAAAAGTCAGAAACCCTCATGTATATAAACAGGTTGCAATTCTCCCAATGCATGTTAACAGTGGCGTTGCCTGGTGGCGTAAATGCCATTTGCATTAATTTGCATCTCATAAATGCAAATTAAAACAGCCTTTTTTTAATTCATTCGTGGGACATCGACATTCGCTGGCTGGCCCATCTGTTGTTGCCCTTGAGATGGTGGTGATGAGCTGTCTTCTTGAAATGCCGCAGTCCATGTGCTGTGGGTTGACCCACAATGCCGTTAAGAAGGGAATTCCAAGATTTTGACCCAGTGACTGCGAAGGAACGGTGATATATTTCCAAGTCAGGAAATTAGTGCCTTGGATGGGAAGTTGCAGATGAATGGTGTTTCCATATATCTGCAGTCTTTGTTCTTCCAGATGGAAGAGATCGCGGGTTTGGAAGGTGTTGTTTAAGAATCTGTGGTGAATTTCTGCAGTGCATCTTATAGATAGCTGCAGTGTGCACTAATGAGTGTCAGTGGTTGAGGGAGTGGATATTTGTGGGTGTAGTGCCAAGTGAGCTGTTTTGTCCTGGATGGTGTCAAGTTTCTTGAGCGTTGAAGTTGCATTCATCCAGGCAAGTGGGGAGTATTCCATCACAATCCCAACTTGTGCCTTGTAGATGGTGGGCAGGCTGAGGGGAGTCAGGAGGTGAGTTACTTGCCGCACTAATCCGAGCCTCTGACCTACTCTATTAGCCACTGTGTTTCCAGCTGCATTGAATGTAAAAGGGCAGTGGCTAGGGTGTCTCTGGTGATGGTCATTGCCTGGCATTTGTTACTTGGCATTTGGCAGTCCAACCCTCTCGATATTGTCCAGATCTTGTTGCATTTAAACATGGACTGTGCCAGTATCTGAGGAGTCGTGAATGATGCTGAACATTGTGCAGCCATCAATGAACATTCCCAATTCTGATCTTATGATGAAGGGAAGGTCATTGATGGAGCAGCTGAAGATGGTTGGGCCTAGGACACTATCCTGAGGTACTCCTGTCGAGACGTCCTGGAAGCTGAGATGACTGACCCCCACAACAACAACCATCTCCCTATGTGCCAGGTTTGACTCCAGCCCCCTCACACCCATTGATTCTAGTTTTGGTAGGGGGTCCTTGATGCCATACTCAGTCAAATGTGGTCTTGATGTCAAGGGCTGTGACTCTCACCTCAGAGAACTTCTCTCTTCTCTCTTCTCTCTAGGGACAGCCATTACAGGCTTCCTAAGAGTCAAGGTACAGTAGACTGCACCAGTGTGGCTACACAGGCTCCATGGCAGCAGCTCCTAAATTTGTAAACTGCAAAGGCTATCATTACATCAATGTTCAAATTGTATATGACCATTGCAAGCACATTGTCCACGCATGTGCATAATATTCTGGGAGTTGCCATGACTCCTATATCCTCAGTCACTCCAACGTGCCTGGGACATTAAGGACTCAATACATCTGATTTGATTGCTTGGAATACAGGGTACCCATTAAACACTGGCTGAGGTGCGTGCTCTCAAACCCATGTCAAGGAGAGGTACAGTGCCTCACACAGCTTCATACACCCCCTTATAAAGCAGACCATAAGGCTTCTGAAGATGCACTTAAGATGCTTGAGCTGCTCAGGTGTCTGTCTGCAATAGATACTGGAGAGACTTTGCTACATAGCTATGCAAAGAGGTGAGCTGTTGTCTGAGTGTGAGCTAGAGGGGGATGAACATTCATTGTATAATAACTCTAGTAGTCAGCTGTAAAGGAACAGTGCTTTATTGCACAAAATAAAGTAAAACAAAAACCACAAGCCTGTCATGAACACAAACAGGTCCCAACTGGGGCAACAAAACAATGGAACCACTCAGGGTCCTGCTTGATACAGGACTTGGTATACAGGCTCCACCTGGTGAGTTAATTACCAATCCCCAGGGAGCTTGTATTCAATGAGCCCTACAGGGAGGTAAATCAGTGATTTCCCATGCAAATCATTATCACACATTGGAAGATGACAGTGCAAAGGAAGCTCAGGGAGTTGCTGAGGGAATGTGTGAGCATTCTGATGCCACAGAGGAAGGAAGAAGTGGGAAACCTGCTTGTGATACTTTAATTGTTGACAGGTTCGAGGAAGAGTCAAGTTAATTGGGGTCATAGAGAGACAGTTTTCCTAGCCTTCAAAGATATTTCCCTGAAATCTCAGGGAATGGCCAATGGCCAAACAATTACTGAGCAAATGAGTGCTGCACTTACACTTGTGTGTTCTGGATCATGTGTTGGGTCGTGATCTTCCGGATCATACATTTGTGGGTTCTGGATCACTAATACTTAATTCCAACTTTGTTTAGCACTGTCCTGCTGATACACTCAATGAACTTAAAAATCCACTGAGGAAGGATAGCGATGTGACACACGGCTTGATGCATTTGATGCCGTCTACTGATACAAACATGCCAGAACTGAGATGAGGACCAGCTGAGGCATCTCATTGAAAAGTGCATGTTTTGGGTTCGGGGATTAATGCTGAGGAAACCCAAATGCTACTAACGAGCTGTCCTCACTCATTGCTGTCCCTGGAGGAATAAAAGGGTTACAAACTTTTCAATCGTATATTTTTAATAGTTTTAAATGTATTGCCTTGACAACATGCAAGGCTGTGGAGACTAGTGGTACTGAGGTCAACATCACAGGGAGAAGGGTCTGTGAGTGGCTACACATCCTTGGAGTGTCCTGAGAGGAGGTCCGTAAGGGGGTCCAGCTGACTCTCATTCTCCCTGTGGGTACTAGAGGGTCTGGCCTAAATCCTGCAGGAGATGCTGTATCTGGCAGAAGATCAAGGTGCATTGCACCCATGTTGCCTACATGGTGTGCGGCCATGGAGTGCAGGCCAAGGGCAAACGCAACTAGACCAAGCTCCCCGTGTTCACAAACCTTCCCTTGGTGGGCTTGAGGTGTTTGCATGTCGGAACCATAACACCAAACAGTACATGGACAGACTCCTTCCATTGTTCACTCTTGTTTGCTGAGTGACTCTTGAATCTCTGCCTGATGTTCTGTTGTCTCCACTGTTGAACTGGGAGCCACTTCCAGAGACTCATCATCTGATTGGGACTGAGCAGGTGATTTATTTCTAGCAACCCCACCCCTCAAGAGCTGGACTGTCCTGCCACTGACTACCACAGGAATGTGTAAGTGAAGTGTTCTCTAGAAGTAATCCCGGGTCTAACCTAGAGCTACGCTCCACCGAGGTTTGTGTCTCTGCTCTGGTGGAGGGTATGGGTGAGCACTGTGACAGTACTTTGATAGCCTTCTCATCCTCAGAAGTGCTTCAGATTACTGCTGAGCTGCTTGAATTTCCTTGATCTGCTGGTGCTTAGAAGAAAATAGAATTTTAGCGGATGTGCTTAAGCTATTTCCAAGTACATTTGATTCACAGTGATTGTCAGGATTTCATGAAGTGATGGAACTGAGTTTCATACTAGGTTGTTGGGAGGGGCCAACCTCCCCTTCCCCAGAAGAGTGATCCTTGTCCTTCTCAATAATGCTGGCTGAAGCCTCCTCAAATTCGGTGAGGGTGAGGATTTCTGTCGCTTCCCCCCCATGCCTGGGCATTCAGACATTTGTCGTGGCCAGCTTGGCCTGTATGAAGATGGAAGAACAACATGTGATCAGAGGAGGTGGAGCAGAGGTTGGGTGAAATGCAAGTGCCTGGGAGCCCTTCCCAGAAGGAGCAAAGGATAGAGAGTGAGCAACAAGATAAATGGGATGTTGGTGCTGTGCAAGCCTCTATGCGGGAATAAGTGTTGATATGTTCCCCCACTAAGGAATGTGTGAGATCCGTGAAGAGAGGAGTTGTTGGAATACATGGTGCCCTGATGAGAGTTTGATACTGGAAGGAGCTGAGAAATGACTTATCTTGGCAGAGTGGAGGAGATTATTCATATGCTTCCTGAGCTGCATGGCATTTTGGGCACAATTGCCAGCTGCGCCAGTCTTCTGAACAACGGCCTCCCAGACCGGAGAAATGACATTCGGAACCAAAAACAGGAAATGCCGGGAAATCTCAGCAGGTCTGACAACACTTGTGGAGAGAGAACAGAGGTAACATTTCGAGTTTTGGTGATCCTTTGTTCGTGACAATTGGGTGCTTGTTGGAGCTATCCCATGACTAGAGGACATGTCTTGATGCCCAGACTCCGCAGATCAAGATCTTGAGGACTTGTTGGCTGAAGTGGGTGCTGTCTTCTTCTTCTTCAGGGTAGTAGCCTTTTACTTTGGGCTGAATACCACCTTTGGCAGTCTCCTGTTCAAAATTGGATTGGGGAGTGTGAGGTCTGTGTTTTGGAATAGTGTTAACTATGTCACAGGGACCTTTGAACCTGCCAGCTAATGGTGGATGGATGAATCATCTCCCGACCCACCAGGTGATTCGGAGAGATACTCATCCATGTGTAACTAATGAGGTTCCAAGCACAGAATCAAACTTGAGTTCCTGTCATTCCGGACAGGGGGAATAACACCGCCTGAATCCCCTCATCACCTCACTTAGACATAGAAACAGAGAATTCTGTCCTACCTGTTTGAAGAGCTGCTCAAGGAATCCTTTCCTTTATCTTTTTCTTGAAATATGGGGTTGCATTTGTTGACCATCCCTAATTGGCAGTGAGCCAACCTCTTTGAATCACTGGAATTCATATCATGTAGGTCCATCTACAGTGTCCAATAATTAAACATGACTTGCTTTTATATTGATTGATTAAAAATAATATAGACAAAAAATAATTAAAATACAGGAAATTTATGAAAGCATCAGCTCCAATATCAGAAAATGTAATTTTTTGGTATATGTTTATAAATATTCTCGAAAAATATTGCAATTAGCAATTTCAAAATAATTATGATACAGTTATGCAAGTAGAAAATTTATTTCCTCATCTCAGTTTCAGTTTTTCCTTTGTTCCAGTAATTGTTGAAAGAAGTCTATATTCTGTAAAAAAAAAATTTTAAAATAGAATTTGCTAAAATGCTTTCTTTTCACACGTGGGGATGAAGAGCAAATTGTCAAGAATGCTAGTGGACGTTCTGAAACTGATTGCTGTGTTTTGAATGTTGCTAATTCTGCAATAAAACCGTGGCTTATGGGCACTTTGACAGGGCCTGCTTTGGTTTGAGGACAGCTGGGAGAAATCCACAGTGGAACAAAATAAATCCAAATAAAATGTATTTTAAAGGGGCTCCATTTGAGTTAATTGTGAACTGCATTATTCAAGTTGCTTCTCTTCTGAGCTGCAGCTCAACACTATTTTTATGATTTATAGATTTGCGCTGTGTAAGTCGTATGCCCTACCTGTTGCAGCTGGATGCCTCCCACAATGAATTGAGGTCACTTGCTGACCTAAAACTTCCCAGAAATATTAAGGTAAGCCATTGAGTGGCTCTTCAGAATTAAGGACCATCCAGTTTGGACAGGATTTTGTGAAGGGATTGAGATCAGATAAATAATATGCAAGCAAAGAAGATATGAATGAATTTGATAGAGAATCTGTTGATATGTTTTGTCCAGTTGATAAAAAGTATATTATTTTTACTTACACCTGGGGGAAGAAACATAATATACTTTTATATATTTATTTGACTAAGTTTGCATTTGTTTCAGTTTTCTGAACCCCCCACTGGTAAGGAGCCTTGGGAATCAGCTGTATCTGTACGGAAATCATGGGCAGAATGTCTGCGAGTTCCTGCTATACGTGACGGGATTTCTGCATAACTAGAGATGGTTCTGCTGTGCTTCAGAACATTGAATATTATAGAATAGAACAGAATCAAGAGCAGGTCACCTATTTCATAGGACAATACTGCAAGGTTTTCATCAAGTAGTAATCTTCCATTTCATGCAAAGTTAATGTCCAGATTGTTTCAATTATATTTTCATTGAAGAAGATTGCCAATATGGTCTCTGAAATGGTCACAATTTCTTATTGTTCAGAACAAAGAACAAAGAAAATTACTGCACAGGAACTGGCCCTTCGGCCCTCCAAGCCTGCACCGACAATGCTGCCTGACTAAACTAAAACCCCCTACCCTTCCGTGGACCATATCCCTCTATTCCCATCCTATTCATGTATCTGTCAAGATACCCCTTAAAAGTCACTATTCACTATCGTATCTGCTTCCACTACCTCCCCTGGCAGCAAGTTCCAGGCACCCACCACCCTCTGTGTAAAAAATCTGCCTCGTACATCTCCTTTAAACCTTACTCCTCACACCCTAAACCTGTGCGCCCAAATAATTGACTCTTCCACCCTGGGAAAAAGCTTCTGGCTATCCATTCTGTCCATGCCCTTCATAATCTTGTAGACTTCTATCAGGTTACCCCTCAACCTCAGTCATTCAGTGAGAACAAACAAAGTTTTTCCAATCTCTCCTTGTAGCTAATGCCCTCCATACCAGGCAACATCCTAGTAAATCTTTTCCGTACCCTCTTCGAAGCCTCCACATCCTTCTGGTAGTGTGACGACCAGAATTCAACACTATATTCCAAGTGCAGCCTAACTAAGGTTCTATAAAACTGCAGCATGACTTGCCAATTTTTAAACTCAATGCCCCGGCCGAAGAAGGTAAGCATGCCATATGCTAACTTGACTACCTGCTTTGCCTGCATTGCCACTTTCAGTGACCTGTGTACTCTCAGATCCTTTTGTCTGTCAATACTCTTAAAGGTTCTGCATTTATTGTATACTTTCTATCTGTATTAGACCTTCCAAAATGCATTACCTCAAATTTGTTTGGATTAAACTCCATCTGCCATCTCTCCGCCCAAGTCTTCAACTAATCTATTTCTTGCTGTATCCTCTGATGGTCCTTATCGCTATCCGCAAATCTACCAACCTTTGTGTTGTCCGCAAGCTTACTAATCAAACCAGTTACATTTTCCTCCAAATCATTTATATATATTACAAACAGCACTGATCCCTGAGGAACACCAATTGTCACAACCCTCCATTCAGAAATGCATCCTCCCACTGCTATCCTCTATCTTCTTTGACCAAGCCAGTTTTGTATCCACCTTGCCAGCTCACCCCTGATCCCATGTAACATCACCTTCTGCACCAGTCTGCCATGAGGGACATTGTCAAAGGCCTTACTGAAGTCCATGTAGACAACATGCACTGCCCTACCCTCATCAATCATCTTCATCACTACCTCGAAAAACTCGATCAAGTTAGTGAGACACAACCTCCTCTTCACAAAACTATGTTGCTTCTCACTAATACGTCCACTTATTTCCAAGTGGGAATAAATCCTATCTCAAGGAATCCTCTCCAATAATTTCCCTACCACTGATGTAAGGCTTACCAGCCTGTAATTACCTGGATTATTCTCACTACTCTTCTTAAACAAAGGAACAACATTGGCTAGTCTCCAATCCTCTGGGACCTCCCCTGTTGCCAGGAAACATTCAGGAAACATTTTTTAACTTTTTGTTCATTTATGTTTTTCCATCACCTCTCATTAATGTTTATCATTGGAATATATTTTGGGTATACAATTAATTCCCTTCTATGTTCATTAAATATCTGTTTTTAACCTAGTCAAGCCATGGTTAAATGGTGGTATAGTGGATGAAATAGTTTGTACTAGAATGGTCTCAGCAGATGAACAGGGCCCACTTATATTCAAGGCACAGTCAATGTTTATTTTCTTTTGCAGGAAGTGGATCTTTCCTACAACCAATTAACTAAAATGAAGGAGCTGTCAAATTATCGCTTTCTGTTTAAGTTGAATTTGGACAGTATCCTTTACCTGTTTACCCCATTTGGGAGGAATATTAAGAATAGCTCTTATTTTGTTTTGAAATGTTTTCTTATTTTCTTTAATAACTATTAATCCTTTGGTTCCAGATATAGGTCTGCATGACAGGGAAATCAAAGTGACCCTAATAATGAGTGGGGAATCAATGTGCAGAATGAGGCTCACCAAGTATAGGGGGGGCATAGAAATCAGGGAAAGGGATTGGGAACAATTATAGTGTTGGTTTGAGTCACTAAGCATAAAGAGATGTTTATTTGGAGGCTTAGTGATGAAAATGGATAAGATATTTTAGAATGGTGGGTTGGAGGCCGAATGGAAAGCGGCAATTTTGAAGGTCAGGCAGGAATGATGATAGAAGATTAGATGCTTGAATGAGATGATGCAAGACTATTGCAGAGGAAAAGTGAAAACAGAAAATGTTGGATAGACTCAGCAGATCAGGCATCTTTGAGCAGCGAAACAGAGTTAACCTTACAGGTTGGCATCCTTTCAATAGAAAATTCCAGAGTTGGCAAAGTTGGCTTAGGATAAAGGCAAGTGTTGCTGTATCATCGGAACACACACTAAAATATGAAATTTACAGCAACCATAAAATAATTAGATGGCGAAATACAGTGAATTATGAAAGGAATTGGAGGCCTTACCTGCCAGCGATAGAATTGCACTGCCTCTTTTCGGGAAGACCCCGTGAGCCACAACCACTAGCCGCTTAAAGGCCTCAATTATCAGTTGGGCACAAAGGTTGACCATAGGCCTTCCCAACCATTACTTAAATCTGATGCTGCTGGGAAGGCAGCAGGGTTAAGATATGCCACCATCCCACCGAATTAAATATCCTTCCTCTCCAAACTCGTCACCAGAAACAGCCTTTGGGTGGAATTATTCCATTCCACCTGCCACAGGTGTCATAGCAGGCGGGACAGGACAGTGCAAAGATCCATTGATCTTGGGTGGGATTTTCCAGTCTTGGGATGAGCCAGAAATCACCCCCCCCCCCCCCCCCCCCCTCCAAGTGTGAAAGCAGCCTACATGGAGGGACTTTTCCCGTTTTCCCCGGAAAGAAATTGCAATTACAGTAGCTGAATGCTAGAGTCCCAAAGCCTGCAGTTCCCCTGATCTGCAGCATAGGTAATGAAATAAAATTAATTGGACTAGCAGGATTTACTTGGGATTTGAAATGTTCATTATTTTTAGTGTATTCTTCTTTATGAGTAATTGCTGGTTCACAGACAATCGAATCCAGGTAATTGAAGGCTTGAAGAACTGCGTAAGCCTCCGCTACCTCAGTCTTGCAGAAAATAGGCTTTTGGAAGTTTGTGGCTTGGATGGCTTGCCAATTAAGTTCCTTTGCCTAGTAAGTCATGATTTTATTAAACTTTGTTTCTTGTTTTGTTTCCTTTGTCTCTTGCCTAGAGATATGAGGAGCAATCTTTAAGCATTGCCCACTCTTCTTGACATTTCTGATATTCCAAATAATGGTTGGGAGAAATCACAGAATACACTCTGAAGACAATAAGTGTTATTAATAAAACTATAAATTTGTTGGGCTTGACAAGCCATTATCTCTTTCTTCCATTTTCATGCTTGCCATATCCCTCAATTGCTTTAATTTCCAGAAGCAGTTCTAATTGTCCTTTGAACCAATTGATAATGCCTGTTTCAATTATCATCATTTTCACCATGCACAGTCCACTTTAACAATTCAAAATGGTTCATGACATGCTGCAAAGTCAGTTCTGCACAGTTGGAAGCAACATTTTTGGAATCAATTTCCCATACAGTGTTTAATATGAATAGGATCTACTATACCAATGTGTAGTATAAGTGGGAGATGTTGGGGACCAGAGCAGAAATTCCAAGGTATAGTATGAAGTTAGCCTGGACCCAAACTATTTTTGATTTTGGCAGTATGGCAAGCATAAGGTGTTTTAGCTTCAAGTATGATTCTATTGACTCACTAGGAAGCTTTTATTAAAACCAACTCTATTTAAGAACATGACCAAGTACAATTTGTAACAGCTCTCCATCTCTATAATTCTAATTTAAACAATATCCCCATTGACAAAATCCAACTTCAGAACCAGTTAGCATCAGAAACAGATATGCTCATACGGATATTAGATTTCTAGCCTCTTAATTCCTCTGGAAAGATACAAAAAGATACAACAATTTCCACCGAAGGATACATCCTTAAACAGTAGAACATCAACACGTATAAATAAATATAGTTCCTGGCAGAGCCCAGATTTCAGTGAGACTCAGAGCTATTTCTCCTTTCTACAGCTCCCAAGAGCAACTGAGCTGCGTTTCTTTGTGAACCTTGTCTCATCCAGTCATAGGACCTTGTCAATCAACCTAATTGAGACCCACTCTGAAAAGCCCCGAGGAAGACACAAATATGACAACCTTGCACTAGTCCAGATTAAAGCAAAAATTTTAGCATTTAGGATCAGTTTGCTACAGCAGTAACCACAGGACTGCCGCAGGCAGACAAAATGGCACTGATAATGAAACAAACTGCTAAAACAGATCCTACACAAGAAACATGACACAAATACATTTCTTAAAGGCACAGTATTGTCATAGAGTTGATGCTGTGTTCCAGTATTTGGAACATAGATGCTTCCCATGTTATAGTTGGCCTTTTGGCTAAGATCAATTGGATTTGGTTTTTGGCACAAACAAGGAATGGATTCAGATCTACATGGTCCAGTCTGAGCACTGACATTGTAACTTTAAGAATGGAGTAAAAAAAATGTCATTGTAACAATTAGCTATAATTTTATTGTAGCCACTTAAGAGCCACCATTGGCCTAGTAGTGGGAAGGCTGAACCTGACCTTCCACGCCCAGACTTAACTGAGGGAGACAGGAAGACCTGACTCTGTACCTTCCTGCCCCATTAAACGCCCACCCCCGCCTCTGAGCCTGCTCCGTGTGGGAGTATTACATTCCATTCATAAATATTGGCTGCAAAATACCATATGTATATGAGAAATGTAGCCAGAAAAGAAAAAGATTTCCAAACTCTTTAATGAATTATTAATTCCTTGAAAATATGCATATTTTAAACGTTTTCTAGGAGTATCAAGTACAAAGACACAATTGCAGGAATCACTTTCAGATCGCTCGCTGATTAGTAATGTATCCAATTTATTGGGAGCTCAGGTGTCAATTGAAGGTTCTCCAGGCCCACAGAGCCCTTTGGCAAGGTTTAAGTGCAGTACAAAAACCTTTTTTATATTCTAGTCTTTTAAGCTTTTAATTGGAAATGCCATCATGTTAAATAGCCTCCAGAAAGCTGCCGCTTAATGCCATATGTTCACTACAGTGAAGGAAGGCGTAAACACTCTTTAAATAAGGAGGACTCAAGGAGTCTGGATAGTTAAGCTTGATATTGTGACAGGTAAGTACTTTTTCCTGAATTTGTGCCAAGGATGTGTCCTTTTTATACTGACTAGTGTTACACATCAATATTGGCCTGGATTTTTAGGATGGCAGTGTTTCCAGTCCTGCCGTCGGACGAGTCAGAGGGAAGCACATCCATGCCAACACTGCCTGTCCTGTAGCCATTTCACACTCAAATGAGTGTTAATTGACTGTAGTCAGGATTTCTGCCCCTCACTCAGGAGGCAGTCCTGCCTTAGAAAACTAAACTGATTGGCTTTAGTCCCTGTGGCAACAAAAGATGCAGTGGACAGAAGTGGAAGTTCATGAAGTATACAAAGCCTAATTCCTAGGAGTGCATGGAAAGGTGAGGTTTTGAGATCTCTAGGTGGGGAGGGTAGGTAAGTCCACAGGATGGATAGTTGGGGAATGAAGAGTCAGGGAAGGGGCCGAGATGGGGACGAAGTCCGGCGGCTATCAGACCTTAAGCCCAAATAAGAGAGTTTCTGATGGAGGTGCCCCCATAACTCTGATCATTTTTGGACTTCTCCCATACTAGGGAAATCCTCCCACCAACCTAAAAATTGAGGCTGGGCAGGAAATTAAGCGGTGAATTAAAGATCTCAACTGGGACGAGGACGGACTGCTAGCCTGAGGCTTCAGCCATCCCAGTGTAAAGTCACTGAGAGGCCAGGGCGGGCAGAACCCCAATGGAAAGCACATTCATTCTATTTCATGCTGTCCCTGCCTAAAAAGCCAACAGCAGGGGAATGTGTAATTCACATCATTTTTTGTAGTGGAATTTTACACATATTCCATTTGGTTAGAGCAGACATGTTGGGATGGCAGTAATAATGAGTCTTTATGCACTTTTCATCTTTAAGCGTCATTGCAGTACTCTGCAGATTGACTTTAATACAGACCAACTGTGACATTTCTTACTGTTCACAGAATAATAGGTTATTGTAGTACAGAAAAACAGGCCATTTGGCTCATCAATTCCAGGCTGTCGTTATTCTCCACATGAGCAAACTGGTTCGACTCATTTTTGATATACCTATTTTCAAACAGCCATCTCACTCAATGGGAGTTACTTCTGCGCTCAGCCTCAAGAATGACACAGAATGTCACATTCCAACTATAAAGATAACTCCTTTAATTTGTGTTGTGCTTATCTTAAATTTGAGTCTCCTTGTTGCAATCTTTTTTACTTTCTTTTAATACTTACTTGTTTTGGAGCCCTTCAGAATCTTAAAGACATCTCTCAAGTCTTCCCTTAACCTCCGCTGCTCCAGTGAAAGAAAAGTCCTGTTTTTTTAAAAGCAAAATATTACAGATGCTGGAAATCTGAAATGAAAACGGACAATACCAGAAAAAACTCAACAGGCCTGGGAGCAGCTATGGAGAGAAATATCTCTCCACTGGTGTTGCCAGACCCACTGATGTTGCCAGGCCTCGGAGTAGCTATGGAGAGAAAAATCTCTCCACTGATGTTGCCAGACCCACTGAGTATCCCTTGCATTTCTGTTTTCATCCCTGACTTCACAGATCTCCTGTAATTTATGCCATAACTCCTCCAAAACCTTCTCACCATGAGCACTTGAAAACGATAAACATTACACATTTAAGGTCTTCGCAGATTCAACATTACCTTCTTGCTTTTGTATTCAATGTCTGTAGATTGCAAACTAAGGATTCTGTTTTAGGTTTTAATTCCTGTCTCTTTTTATTCTTTTTAATCATTGTATATATCTGTGCCCCAGATCCTACTGCTTCTTTGCTCCATTTAAGATCTTGCCATTTCTACTGTAGATTGTGGTGTACCGGATTCAATAAGAAATTGAGCTGACAGTTCCTTATCTTTTATATTTTTGTTCTTCAGCATTGCTATTATTTTTGTTTTACGTGCTGAATGTAGCTATGCAACTGATTCCCTGAAAAGATACAAAACTATTTGTATAAAAACAGGGGCATCTGACAATGCCATGGAGAATAGAAAATCAAAAACAAATTATCTCACGATGTCAAATATTTTTCTTTCTTATGTTTGTAATTTATTTACAGCGAGGTAACAAGATCACAAATGTGAAGGGACTAGAAAAAATAGAACGCTTGCACAAGCTTGATTTGTCAAAAAATAACATAAAATCTTTGAATGGACTGGCGGATCATGACCTGCTGGAAACTATCAACCTGGAGAATAATCAGGTAAAAACCTATGAGTCTCAATAAAGGTGATCATGACGACTACCTATGATTGTTGTAAAAACCCATCTGGTTCACTTATGGCCTTAGGGGAAGAAATCTGCTGTTCTCAGCTGGTCTAGCCTACATGTGACTCCAGACCCCACAGCAAAGTGGTTGACTATATTAACAGCCCTCTGAAAAAGCCATTCATTTCAAGAGCAGTTGGGGATGGGCAACAACTGCTGGTCTTGTCAGTGTTGAATTTGCCTGAAAACTGGAGTAAATCACGTGGGTTTTTTTCAAGGGAGTTTCAAAATGCATCTCCCACACTCTGTGCACTGCAGAATGCAAAAGCATGATTCAGTCCAGAAATCAGAGGAAAGGGACTAATCCCAGCCTGGGAGGCCAGCATCATAGCGCTAAGTGGGCCACTGCACGTGCGCCACTCTGTCAGAGATTAGCACGTGTGCTGTGGCCCTGCACTGCTGGCCACTTAACTGCTGGCTAGCCCTACAATCCCCACTAAGCCAGACCTCCACCCCTCCCCCCACAGCCCAATTGCTGGCCCCCCCCAATCGTAGCTAGTCCAACCTCCATCCCTCCCTCCGCAGCCCCCATCTCCCATACCCCACCAGCAATGCCAACCACTCATGGCCCGCATCCCTGACCTCCCCAAGCAGACTGACTCCCCCCGCCCCCAACGATGGCCAGCCCTGATCACTGACCTCCCTTCCTCCCCCACTGATCTATGCAGAATGCAGCGGGAACCCCCCCACTTCCACCAATTGCCCCTCGACCCAACCCCCATTGGGCAGTGCCAGGATACCCCCTGGGCAGTTAACACGTTGCACCTTGGGCAGTGCCAGGGGCATAGGCTGCCACTGCAAAGGTGCCAATGTGCAGGGGCCACCCGACCCTCTGTGGGGGCCCCAACTGCCCCCTACTTCACTCTAGGAAGGGTTGAGCCACTAGCTTCTCGAATGTGGGGAGCTATAATAATCCCCATTGGAGTGAACCACTCTGGAGTTGTGGGGGTGGGGGGGCAGGGGTGGTGTGTAGGGCCCAGAGACTTCAGTCATGGGCTTGCTAATCAGATTTAAAATATATAGTAATGTGTGCCACCATAATATTTGCACCTCCCTGCTTATGTTGGGCCCAAATGTAATGCTGCTGGGAATCTGGTGTTGGGAGATGCTAGCTGACCAGGACGTCCAGTGCAGATCCTGCACATCAGGCACCGCTGGAATTTCCTGGCTAATTTTTTTCGCACAGTGGGTAGGAGAATCGCCCCCTCCCTCCCGACATATGTGAAACAATACTTTAATGCTCGGAGTGTAATAGGTAAGATTGATGAGTTAAAGGCATGGAAGTTTGATAATGTTGCCATCACAGAAACAGGGTTGAGGGAATGGCAGGACCAACAACTCAACATTCTGAGATAGAGGATCTTTAGGCAACACAGATGAAGATGTAAAAAGGGAAGTGGTGTAGCGCTATTAATTAAGGAGTCAATTCCTGCAGTAAGGAGAGATGATATTTTGGAAAGGTCTTCAAACGAGGCTAGACAGAACTTAGGAATGTTAAGGGGGCAGCCACATTACTAGGACTGCATTGTAGGCCTCCAAAGAGTCAGCAGAACTGGAGGCGTAAATACGTAGACAGTTCACAGAGATGTGTAAGAGTAATAATCGGGTAATTATACTAGTGGATTTCAACTTTCCCAACATTAAAAAAAAGAGGGGGCATGGGATCCAAGGGGACATTGCTTTGAGGATCCAGAACTGGCTTGCCCACAGAAGGCAGAGAGTGGTTGTAGATGGGTCTTTTTCTGCATGGAGGTCGGCCACCAATGGAGTGCCCCAGGGATCTGTTCTGGGACTCTTGCTGTTTGTGATTTATATAAATGACCCAGATGAGGAAGTGGAGGGATGGGTTGGTAAGTGATGACACGATGACACGAAGGTTGGAGGTGTTGAGGGATGTCAGAAGTTGCAGCGTGACATAGATAGGATGCAAGACTGGGCGGAGAAGTGGCAGATGGACTTCAACCCAGATAAATGTGTGGTGGTACATTTTGGCTGGTCAAATGGGATGAAGGCGTATAATATTAAGGGTAAGACTCTTAGCAGTGTGGAAGATCAGAAGGATCTTGGGGTCCAGCTTCATAGGACTCTCAAATCGGCTTCACAGGTAGAGGATGTGGTTAGGAAGGCGTATGGTGTACTGGTTGAAGAATTGAGTTTAGGAGTCGGGAGATAATGCTGCAGCTTTATAAGACGCTGGTCAGACCCCACTTGGAGTACTGTGCTTAGTTCTGGTCGCCTCATTACAGGAAGGATGTGGAAGCCATTGAATGGGGGTAGAGGAGATTTACAAGGATGTTGCCTGGATTGGGTGGAATGCCTTATGAGGATAGGTTGAGAGAGCTCGGTCTTTTCTCCTTGGAGAGACGAAGGATGAGAGGTGACCTGATAGAGGTGTATAAGATGTTGAGAGGTATTGATCAGGTGGATTCTCAGAGGCTTTTTCCCAGGTCTGAAATGGCTGCCACAAGAGGACACAGGTTTAGGGTGCTGGGGAGTAGGTACAGAGGAAATGTCAGGGATAAGTTTTTCACTCAGAGGGTAGTGGGTGAGTGGAATCGGCTGCCATCGGTGGTGGTGGAGGCAAATTCGATAGGGTCTTTTAAGAGACTTCTGGATGAGCACATGGCACTTAATAGGACTGAGGGTTATAGGTAAGTCTAGTAGGTAGAGATATGATCGGCGCAACTTGTGGGCCGAAGGGCCTATTTGTGCTGTAGTTTTTCTATGTTCTTTGTTCTATAAATTGGGATAGTCATGGTGCTAAGGGTTTAGAGGGTGTGGAATTCTTGAAATGTATCCGGGGAGTTCCCCGACTACTGTGGGGACATGTTTGTGAGGATGTTCTCCAGAAAGTAACCCTGAATCTAATCTAGAACTATGCCCCACCTAAGTTATATCTCTGATCTGGTGGACTGTGCAGTATTTGTGAGCCCCCTCATCCTCGGATGTGCTTTGGGGGGTTTTGGCTGCTGCTCAGCTGCCTGGCTGGCTGCGATCTACTGGTACCTATAAGACAGTTTTCGTGGATGAAGTTTAAGCTGTGTCAGAATACATTTAACTTACTTTGCTTGCCAAGACTTGAAGTAATGGAGCTGTGATCTGTACTAGGTTGTTGGGAGAGGCCAAAGATCCCTGTGCTCCCCAGCAACTGCAGCGTCCTCAGATTCTGTAAGGGCAGGTATCTCAGCCATCCCTCCCCTGGTCTGGGCTCATGCTGTCTTGTTGTGTGCCTGTTTGGTCTGTATGAAGATGAAAGAAAGGCATATGATTAGAAGGGATGAAGCAGCGGTTGGATGGAATTCATGTCTCGTATGCGTGCGTATGTGTGTGTGTGCATGTGTGTGTGTGCATGTTTGCGTGTGTGTGCGCGTGCATGTGCGTGCGTGCATGTATGCATGTGTGTGCGTGCAGTACTAGAGGGAGCTACAGGGGGACTTACCCTGGCGGAGTTGATTACAGTAAGAAGTCTCACAACGCCAGGTCAAAGTCCAACCAGTTTATTTGATAGTAATCCCACAAGCTTTCGGAAACAGTGTTCCTTCATCAGGTTTGTCCACCCACCTGATGGAGGAACACGTTTCCGAAAGCTTGTGGGATTACTATCAAATAAACTGGTTGGACTTTAACCTGGTGCTGGGAGAATTCTAACTGTGTTTACCCAAGTCCAACACCGGCATTTCTACATCGGAGTTGATTACATCATTCATCTGCTTCCTGCTCCTGCTTCCGACTTGGCCGCCAATCTTGCTGCCAATGGCCTCCCAAGCTGGAGAGGTGACATTTGGATGCTTCCTGGAGCTATTCCTTGGGTAGAGGACATGTCTCTGACTAGGCTTCTCACATCAAGGCACCGAGGTCCTGGAGGCTGAAGTGGGTCAGCTGCCTTTTTGGGCAAGGTGCCCTTTTGCTTGTGGCTGGATGACTTGTTGATTAATCTACTGGCAAAAGGTGGGCTGGAGTGAGTGATATGTGTATGTTGGACTGGCCTTTAATTATGGCACCGCCATCTTCAAATCTGCCAGCTGGCAGTGGGCAGGCAAATCAGCTCCCAACTTGCCAGGTCACTCAGAGAGGAGCTCATTCATAAGCAGAATCAGGCATAAGTCCTGCCCATTGATAATTAAGCAGCTCCTTAAGATATTGCCTTCTAGGATTTTGACATTTTTGCAGAGGCAGGAGGCTGGGAACTGTGTAAAACTAAATAGTCCCACCTTGTCAGCAACAGGGCTGTCACTATGGAACAGTTTGATTTGATTGAAAAAAAGTGGAAGTTTTGAAGAAAATATATTCTGCAGTCAGGAAATTTTAATCACATTAATATTTCCCTACTCTGTCACAGGTTCCACCCCTCCATCTGCCTTGGCCAATTTGAAAATTCAGATGCTTTCATTTTTTTATTGAACTGTGCACAGATGATTTGGGCCAGAACTTGGCTTGCTTCCCTGGCATCCTGTCTCTATTTCTGCCCCAGGCAGAAATTGGCCGCCACTCTCGACATTTCATCAATTAACCCATTGCCTCCATCGAAAATTGGAAATTTTATCTATTTCCTGTCAGGGGCGAGTTTGTACCCAGAAATGAACCTTAACGAAAATGCAGCCCTTAATGTGATATCTAATTAGTTTCCCCTTCTACTTGCTTTCTGGCAGCTCACATAGAGGGCATCACACTTCTGTCAAATTGCAACAAACACAATTTGTAAAACATTTTCATAGCTTAAAGCTGCTAATAAATGTTAACCACAGCATGGAAGTAATGATAATCTGTTAAGACATCCAGTGCCGTATAAAGATTTATGAGATGCTTAAAAATAAGACTTTGTTTATTGTATTGACTTTTGTCTTTTTGTTAGATCAGAGATTTGAATGAAATTAAGCACATGCGATATCTTCCACTTCTACGAGTCCTGAATCTACAATGGAACCCAATAAAGGTACTTGGGTAGGAGAGGGAAGTTGGAGGTTGGAGCTGCAGGGGTGGAGTTTATGAGACTGCGGGGGATAGGATTTGGGGAAAGAGGGATGGTATTCAGCAAACATCCTTCGCCAGCTATGTGGATGAAGCAAACTGGTTAAAATTAAGCGCTATATGTATATTTATACAACTAAATACAGCTATACTTTACATGATCATTGCATCTAATTCTACATGTAATTTGTACAGATCAAAAATGTTTAGAAAAAGTGGATTCCTTTCAATGTCTGTTGATGATTAGACATGGAACCCATGGTGTCAAATCACTTGGATTGTATCTTGCAAAAAATAAAATTACTGGACCAAAGTGTGCCTGTCTAATATCATGGCTGTTAGTTTTAAACACATATAACCTGTAAATTGTTTATGATATAAACAGGTGTTAAAAGTTTGCATGATATCACAGCAGTTATTTCTAGGCTGCTGCTGTTAAACATAAAAAAAATCAGTATGGTCAAACTAAAGTCTATGATGTTCTGTTGGTCACTCATTTTTGCAGTCGGATACAAAGCTGGTCCTGTGGTCTTAATTACAGTGTTGAAACTGCAGTCACAATCTGAATTTTGAATCTTGAATCTTGTCAGTTTAAGGGAAGGGATCCATGGTGAAATTCAATAATTTAGGGGGAGACTGAGCCTAGGCCTCACCATTTTAATGCTCCATCTCAGTCTATGCAAAGTTTTCCTTGTTCTTAACCGAATTTGTGGAAAATTTTAGAATTTTTCAAGCGCCCACAATTGCTGAGGGAGCAAAACAGCTTCCTAAAGGTCAGTGTCTTTAGCCAATTCAAAACATTCGGAACACCCTGGCCCTTTCAATGCTGCAGGGAAGAAAAGAAACTGGAATCTAGGTATTTAATACTCATTTAAGAAAACTTATCAGAAAGAAGAATTTAAATTCTACATATGGATACTTTATTCAAAATGTTAAGTGTTTTCAGCAACATTTGGTTCAGTCTGTATATTTTAATGAAATAAGAAGTCTTCTCATATATGGCATAAATACATTTATTTATTTGAAATGGTGTGGTTCAAACTTGCACTATATTTTGTTTTTGTCTGCATGTGACATATGCTTAACAGCTCTTAAATGCTCATTTGCATCACATACTTACTGTGAATTTTAAGTTATTAATCATCTACATTTGTTTAATTTTAGTTCTGATGTGTGTTGCATATATATTTTAACTATTAACTGTGCAAGTTATATGCATTCCCGCCACCCCCCCACCGCCCAAACCTGTCATTCCTCCTCCACCTGCAGCTAAGCAACTCTTTAACCTTGCCTAATTAATTATTTTGTAATGAATGATCCTCAAATGCAAATGTTAGCAATTTACCGTACCCTATGGACATCAGAACCAAGCACATTTCCATTTTCCTCTCAACATCCATAACAAATTCACTTGCAGCAAGGATCGCCAGGTAGCAATCAGAACTATTGATCAGTTTTTCTTTGAATGTGCCATTCTTCTCCTGTGATCCAATAATGCTGACGCCATTTGTAATCATGTTCAATGCCATCCTGCTTGAGATCAGTACTAGACTTGGTGCAAGGCTTAGTCCTCCAAGTCTACATGATTTACTCCTCTGAATAGCACTTCACTCTTAACTCCAAATACAAAGTCTTGCAACTACTCCTCCTGTTGTGATTTTACTATATTGAAATGAGAATTATTGTACAATCTCTGATTTAGTTCCTTCCCAGGATCACAAAAATATGGAGCTCCTTATTTCCCTTGAGCTGCCATTCCTCCAACAATCTGCAGAATTTTCAAACCCATGCTACTTCTGGTTTCTCTTGTCTTTCTACTCTTTTCAATATCCTAAACTATCTTACATCTGAACAGTTTAAAAAGACCCTCCAGTGCACAGTGAGAAAAAGTAGTTTGTTGGAAATAAATTTCACAGTATTCAAATCTTAGAAATTAAATCACAAGAAGATCCCGGGGGCAAGTCGCTTGCCTGTGTGTCCAGGCCAATATAGTACTTTCTATGAAGGTATTTTAAACTCAATTCTTGCACTAAGCCAGACTTTTCTTCTTGTGTTTTCCAAATAGGAACACCCTGACTATTTATTCTGGATCCTTTACATGGTTCAGAAACTGACTGAACTAGATTGTAAAAAAGTCAAAGCAACGGATAAGGTAAACTGAATAATTACTAGTTAGGCCAAGTAAACTGGAAATGCTTGTGTTCACATTCCGTAATGCAACTTTATGCATCCAGAATAAAGCAGTTTGAAAAAAACTCCTTTTGTTATTGGGCCTTGGCAAACTTACATACAAACTGCTGAATCTGCTGCAGATTTACAAACATATTGCAGTTTTCATAGTTTTAAGTTTGTTTCTATAATCACAGTTTACTTTTGATGAAAAGTTTTAATTTAATGGCAGGTTTTGAGGATTAATTTACAACCACTCTAAATCCCAAGGCATGTGCAGAGTGAACATTTTTTTTAAACCTCATGGGCTGAATCTTCCTCTGGGCTCGGCAAAACTTGACCTGCATACTTTTGAACTTACAGGCTGCACACCTAACCAATGGGACTTCACATACTGTTTATGTTGTCTTTTCACACCAGAGTTGGGAATGCAGTGCAGTTTACCATTCGTACTGATGTGCATGACGAGTGTGGGTGTAGAAGCAGGCTGGTGAGAAAGCCCACGTTGGTACCGCAACACAGCTCCCAACAGTGTTTAAAGGTCCTTTAAAACTCTGTATTCAATCGCAACCCCTCCCCATGCCAGCTTATGCCCCTTCAGAGCATCCATGTCACACCTTGCCATCTCTATGTCTTCATGTATCCTCCATGCCTCAAGAGATCCTGCATACCACATCTGTGTTCCCATGTAGCTGCATGCTCACTCAGATTCTGCATGCCACCTCATACCACCTTTCTTGCTCCTATGTACCCTCTATAGTCACTCACCTGGTTTGCATTATGTAGAGTCCTCAGATTCCATGCAGCACCAATAGAAAATAATTTACATTCCTTGGGAAAATAACAAACCTCTCAATATCTAATAAAAGAGACCCTATATCACTGATTCTGAGAAAAAAGGATTCTGCCATGTGAAAAAACCTTGTAATATTTGCAATCCTATTGGCTTGTGCCAACAAAACTTGGAATCACATCAAAGGGACAGTGCCCGAAATTCTCCCAGTCTGCAGTGCTGCTCAATTAGTGAGACTCTCAACCAGCGTCCGGCCGATTGCAAATCTCCAAGACCCTATTTGTTTTTGGCAAAACAGCTATTTCTATATGATTAGCGGGCCAGGACTGTAGTCTCTGGGCCCACAAGTGTCTCCTCAACCCTGCCCTATGCCAGGAGAGGTTCCCACTGACGGGGAACAGGTGCACTCACACTGCTGGTGGGGACAGAGGCCATTGAGGCCCCCCTGGGTGGTCAGGCTGTGCTCCTTGGGCAGTGCCAGCTTGGCACCCTGGCATTGCCCAAGGGGCACCCTGGAAGCATCCACCAGGTACACTGGCATTGTCCAGCAGACACTAAAGGTACTAGTTGGGTACGGGACCTCTAGTGTGGGAGCATGTGAGTTTGCAAACCTGCTTTCCCAACCCACAAAAAGACCAGAGGAAAATGTCACTAGATTGAAAATATGGAGGCAAATCATATTTCCTCCAAAATTTTCAACATAGCCATTCACGGACCACAACATGTCTCCACACCCAAATGAAAATTTGGCCCCTTGTCAGCAAAGCTAAGCCATCTTTCAACTCCCCAAAGCTGTTCAAGCTTTAGTTAAACTTGAAATGTCTAAATGTAGTGATAGAAACACAGATTACATTTATATGACTAGCAGAAAGCCTTAATTCCCTGAAAATGATGCAAGAGATAAAGGCTTGTCTCCTCAATGGCAAATGTTTTGTTGTTCTTGTGTTCTGTGGCTTTCATAGATTATTACCTCAGGCCAAAGAGTGCTGAAGATTTATTGGTAAGAGGTGATTGGGAGTCTTACCATATTTACAGCATCTCATGAGGGCATTCTCAATTAAGTTTGTTTGTCATCAATTTTGTAAGTGGCTCTCAGTAAAGTTAATACAGTCTATTACACTAAGTACTATACTTAATTTCATTTAATTTAAGTGACTCTTTGTCTTATTCCTGTCTTCATTGTTGTATACAAATTCTTGCAGGATGCTTTGACTCACTGCCTCTAGACTTCAGCTTCTCACCGTGTTTTTGTAAAATTGTCTGACTCAGCAGCAACTAAATAAGGCAGTTTTATTAGAGGCGTGAGAGGCAAACAATCAAAACATCTCCAAGAATTTCCACAATGATCTGAAGGCAGTAATATTGTAAATCCAAATCATATCGTATATATGTATGGCAAAACCAATTTTAGTGCATCAAAAATTGCACATGATTCATTAAGTTTCTGACTAATTCCTGTCTTCCATAGTGTTTAAAATTTTTCCAGGCTGTAGAGTCTTGGAAGTTTACAGCATGGAAACAGGCCCTTTAGCCCAACTTGTCCACGCCACCCTATTTTTTTAACGGCTAAGCTAGTCCCAGTTGCCTGTGTTTGGCCATATCCCTCAATAGCCATCTTACCCATGTAACTGTCTAAACGCTTTTTGAAAGACAAAATTGTACCTACCTCTACTACTCCCCCTCGCAGCTTGTTCCAGACGCTCACCACCCTCTGAAAAAAATTACCCCTCTGGGCCCTTTTGTATCTCTCCCCTCTCACCTTAAACTTATGCCTTTGAGTTTTAGACTCCCCTACCTCTGGGAAGAGATATTGACTATCTAACTGATCTATGCCCCTCATTATTTTACAGACCTCTATAAGATCACCCCTCAGCCTTCTACACTCCAGAGGAAAAAGTCCCAGTATATCCAGCTTCATATTAAAACTCAAACCATCAAGTCCTGGTAGCATCCTAGTAAATCTTTTCTATACGCTTTCTAGTTTAATAATATCCTTTCTGTAATAAAGTGATCAGAAGTGTACACAATATTCCAAATGTGGCCTTACCAATGTCTTGTACAACTTCAGTAAGATGTCTCAACTCTTGTATTCAATATTCTGACCAATGAAACCAAGCATGCCGAATGCCTTCTTCACCACCCTATCCACCTGTGACTTCACTTTCAAGGAGTTATGAACACATATGCCTAGACCTCTTTGTTCTATAGCTCTCCCCAACACTCTACCATTAACTGAGTAAGTCCTGATCTGATTCGATCTACCAAAATGCATCACCTCGCATTTAACTAAATTAAACTCCACCTGCCATTCATCAGTCCACTGGCCCAATTGATCAAGATCCCATTACAATCCAAGATAACCTTCTTCACTGTCCACTATGCCACCAATCTCGGTGTCATCTGCAAACTTACTAACCATGCCTTCTAAATTCTCATCCAATTCATTAATATAAAAAACAAATAACAGCGGACCCAGCACCAATCCCTGAGGCACACCGCTGGTTACAGGCCTCCAGTTTGAAAAACAACCCTTTACAACTGCCCTCTGTCTTCTGAGATCAAGCCAATTTCGTATCCATTTAGATATCTCACCCTGGATCCTGTGAGATTTAACCTTATACAACAACCTACCATACGGTATCTTGTCAAAGGCCTTGCTAAAGTCCATGTAGACAACATCAACTGCACTGCTCTCATCTACCTTCTTGGCTATCCTTTCAAAAAACTCAATCGAATTTGTGACTCACTGCCATTTGGACTCACTGCCTCACATCTTTTTAAGAAAACTATCCAGTTCACGTTGCTGGAGAATTAGACAGTTTTACTTGCGATAGTGATTCAAAATGTCCTGAAAAAGCTTCCATATACTATGGAAGACTGGGGGTGAAATGTAATGCTCCCAGATGTAGGTTATGGGGTAGGGAGCATTATATTGGGTGAGAAGTACAGTATGGGAACCCTGTCAACTTTCCCTCTTCTCCCCAATTTATATCCAGTGCAGGAAAGCTTGCAGATGTGCCACCCCCTCCTCCTCCACCACCCCCCCCCCCCCCCCCCCAATTGCATCCTAGTTCTTTGTGTGCATGAAGTGCCATAAGATTGCGACTCGCAGCTAGCTGTTTTCTCGCTCGTTCAGCACTTAAATTTTTTTTGTAAGATTGCACCCAATACCTGTTCACTTTGAAGGAGTAATTTGTGATATCAAGCAGCCAAAATGGAGCAGCTACAACTGTGTCCCATAAAATACTTTCACTTTGTATCTATTGGATATCTCTCTAAAAATTCAAATATATATCAAATAGGTTGCATAGTTCCACATTTCCAATGAGGGTTATTTTGCATAAACTAGCAGCTTTGGTGTGCATTATCTGTTCTATCTTCCTTGACCAAAGGTGAGTAAGAATAGGGTGGTGGGGTGGAGATCACAGAATGGTGGGGTTGGATGCAAAGGGTATCCTCCACATCTGTCACACTGCTGCTGTACTGTATATGTACATAAGTCATTGAAGATGGCAGGACATGTTGAGGTAGCAGTTAATAAAACATATAGTATTTTAGGCTTTATTAGAACAAATAACAAAGAAAATTACAGCACAGCAACAGGTCCTTTGGCCCTCCAAGCCTGTATTGACCGTGCTGCCTGACTGAACTAAAACTCCTACCCTTCCGGGGACCATATCCCTCTATTGCCATCCTATTTATGTATTTGTCAAGACGTCCCTTAAAAGTCACTATCGTATCGGCTTCTACTACCTCCTCCAGTTGTGAGTTCCAGGCACCCACCACGCTCTTTGTGAAAAACACGCCTCGTACATCTCCTTTAAACAGTACCCCTCACACCTTAAACCTATGCTCCCAAGTAATTGACTCTTCTGCCATGGGAAAAGCTTCTGATTATCCACTCTGTCCAAGCCCCTCATGATCTTATAGACTTCTATCAGGTTGTCCCTCAACCTTCGTAGTTCCAGTGAGAACAAACCAAGTTTCTCCAACCTCTCCTCGTTGCTAATGCCCTCCATGCCAGGCAACATCCTGGTAAATTTTTCTGTACCCTCTCCAAAGCCTCCAAATCCTTCTGGTAGTGTGGCAACCAGAAATGAACACTATATTGCAAGTGTGGCCTAATTAAGGTTCTATAAAGCTGCAAAATGACTTGCCAATTTTTAAACTCAATGCCCCAGCCCGTGAAGGCAAGCATGCTGTACGCCTTCTTGACTACCTTCTCCACCTGCATTGCCACTTTCAGTGACCTGTATACCTGTACACCCAGATGCCCTTGCCTATCAATACTCTTAATTCTGCCTTTTACTGTATATTCCACATTTGTCCTGATTAAACTCTATCTGCCATTTCTCCACCCATGTCTCCATCCAATCTATATCCTCTGATAGTCCTCATCGCAATCCGCAAATCCACCAACCTTTGTGTCATCTGCAAACTTATTAAGCAAACCAGTTACATTTTCCTCCAAATCATTTATATATGTTACAAACAGCAAAGATCCCAGCGCTGATCCCTGAGGAACACCACTTGTCACAGCCCTCCATTCAGAAACGTACCCATCTACTACTACCCTCTGTCTTCTTTGAGTGAGTCAGTTTCTGTATTCACCTTGCCAGCTCACCTCTGATTCCTTGCGACTTCACCTTCTGCACAGTCTGCCATGAAGGACCTTCTCAAAGGCCTTACTGAAGTCCATGTAAATAATATCCACTGTGCTACCCTCATCAATCACCTTCATCACTTCCTCGAAAAACTCGATCAAGTTAGTGAGACACGACCTCTCCTTCACAAAACCATGTTGCCTTTCGCTAATACATCCACTTATTTCCAAGTGCCTCAAAGAATCCTCTCCAATAATTTCCTTACTATTGACATAAGGCTCACTGGACTGTAATTACCTGAATTATTCTTGCTACCCTTCTTAAACAAAGGAACAACATTGATATTCTCCAATCCTCTGGGACCTCCCCTGTAGTAGTCATGATGTGGAGATGCCGGCGTTGGACTAGGGTAAACACTGTAAGGAGTCTGACGGTACCAGGTTTAAGTCCAACCGATTTGTTTGATAGTAAACTCACAAGCTTTTGAGGTTAAACTCTTCGTCAGGTGAATGGAGAGTTCTGGCCTCAGACAGATTCGCATTCTAATCAGTAATCTGTAAACTGTCTGTGCTTTATATGCTCTGTCTGAGGCCAGAACTCTCCATTCACTTGATGAAGAGTTTAACCTCGAAAGCTTGTGAGCTTACTAGCAAATAAATTGGTTGGACTTAAACCTGGTGTTGTCAGACTTCTTACAGTGTTGACCTCCCCTATATCCGGTGAGGATACAAAGATTTCTCTCAAGGCCCCAGCAATTTCTTCTCTCACCTCTCTCAGTATTCTGGGGTATATCCCATCAGTTCCTGGGTACATTGAGTACAAGAATAAGGAGATGTGACATTAGTATACCTTTAAATGTACTCAGCAAGCAAAGTTGTAAGCAAGCTTTTTCAGTTTTTCTCATTGTTGCTGGGCTATCTATGAGCATCTTTTTATTGCTGCTTAAGTGAGGATTTGTTTATTTTTACTGGGATGTTTATGGATCTTCATTGTTAGAAGAAAAGCTGGTTGGCAGGTCAGGTGATAGGAGTTTTTTTTCATCTCCAGTTTGGAGCTGCGGGTTTGAGTTTTAGTTTAAGGGGCATCAAGCTGAAAATAAATCTCTATCTCTCCCTGGCTTTGGAAATTCTGTGGGTTAGCTAAAAGCAAGGTCTTGTCTTTCTGAAGGGGGAAATTGGCAGTTGGTAGCTTGGTGTTTTGGGAAGCTATTCTATTTCAAAATGTTCTGAGTCTGTGCAGAGAACTGCAGACTCCACCCAAAGGTCTCATGTCCAATATCACATGAGCGTTAGTCTTTGCTGTGTTAAACTGTGAAAAGAGTCTTTTGTCTAAGGGATTGGTTTGATTGGAACTCATTAGATATATTTGTTAAGAGTTATACATTGGTTAATATCCACCAGGCATTGGGCAGTGCCAAGGGGGTAGGGCCTGAGGGTTGGGACCTACTAGGGGTGAGGTCAGACCAGGGCAGCTGGTCGTTGGGGGGCAGGGTCAGGGTGCTGTGCACTCTGCATTGGCGATCAGTATGGAGAGGGAGGGGGACCCACTGCTATTCTGCATTGGGATTGATGTAGGGAAGGAGGGGGGAACTGCTGTCGCTCTGCATTGGGGTTGGTGTGCAGAGGGAGGCAGATGATCGGGGCTGGCCATGGGGGCAATGGTGGTTTGGATAGCTGATCATGAGGGAGGTCAGGCAGCCAATTGCGGGGAGGGGGTCAGATGGCTGATCGCAGGGGTGGGGGGCTAGAAATGGAGGGATCAATCGAGTGAGTGGAGGGGTCGTGATTGGCCATGGGCCCCTGCAGTAGCTGGAGGGGGGGAGGCTGGTTGCTTTGTAGAGGCCATGGAGGCAGTCTGAGAGTAACAGAGGCTGAGTGGCAGGTCTCTACTGCTAGAGACCTACACGTGCGCAATGACGCACTCTACTACTCTCAGCCTGCATTTGGGCTACTTAAGCCCTGCCCTTCCCCCTACAGGCAAGGAATTGTTTCTGCTGTTTTTTCATATACTGAGTGGATAAGATAGCAGATTTGAACTCGCCCAAAAAACGGATCTGAAACACCCGTTTTTCCACCTGTCCTGGACTTAAATTTTTTTTGATAAACTCATCTCCTGTGACTCAATGACCAACAGGCTTTTGGAAACCTTAGGCCCGGATCTCACGCAGCATCTTTTTATCTTAATTTTTTTTACACCAAAGGTAGGCTGAACAGCCTTGCCTTAGTGGGGCAGAATTGTATTAACACTTTATACATAAGCTAAGAAGAATAATTCTGACTATCGTGCTGGCACAGCAATATAATGGATTATGAAAAATGTATTTACATTAGCTCTTGTTCTCGTAGGTTCATGCAATCAATAAATATAATCCTCCGCCTCAAGTGGTAGCTGCCAGCGATCACATGACTCACATTATGTACAGTTTTCAGCAGAGCCAGAGGATCTATGACAGGTGTGTACCATGTCCTTGACTGAAAATGTGTTCTTCACCTGTAGAGGGTGCTTAAACATTGCAAAATATGAAGCCTGAGGACTGGAACTTGAAGTAGTCTAAACTTTTAATGCTTGTGCTCATTGAAATACCTCCTCCACTTTTAGATGGTGCTCCATTTTGTTTTTATGAAGTAGTTTGGGTTACTACATTTCACAATAAATGTAGTAAGGCATAGTCAGGTGGCTTTTGAAACATTCCAAGTCTGATTTGCCTAGTGCAGCACTGTTGAGGATCTTGTGTACTTCCCGACAACCAATGTCGACTATAACATTTTCAATGCTTTCTCCAAGTTTCTCAGCACAAAAGGTGTATTTTCCAACATTATACATTCCATCTATGCTGTGGCTGACATCTTTTCAAGATTTTATATTTTAATTTATTGGAGAATTGTTTAAGGAACAGGAAACTTTAGGTTGTTTTTAGAAAGATTAATTTAGATAGCTGTTGACTTTCTTTATCCGTATATAACTTGTCATTAGGCATTTATTAAGTGCCAGGGTCCGGCTATTTCAGAAACAAAAAGAAAATTATGCGCTAATATCTTGCTTTCATGCTATTGGGACATCCTAAGTGCTTTTCAGTTGGTGAAGTTCTTTTTCAAGCATAGTCTCTATTTAAATATGAGGAAAGTGGTAGTCAGTTATCATAAAGCAAAATCTCACAATGCAGATTGATCAGATAATTGTTTTTGTCTTTGACGATGTTGGCTAAGGGCTAAGAACTGAAGAGGACATATATTTTTGTTCATTATTGCCAAATTAAAGTCAAGGCCCTGAGAGTTTTCACCGATTTCCTGGTGCATTTCTGCCTTAAGCCCACTTGGAATGCAGTGGGAGAATTGGGCAGATGCATGTAAATTATATTCAAAAGAAGGGAATATGCCCTCTTTCATTTGCACCCTTAGAGTAGAAGCGGGGGAGGGCGGGGTTGGTTGCGATGGTGGGTCAAGCTTTTTTATTAATAGATAAAATTTGTTTGTTTGACTAGTCCCAACATTTGTATCACTCTGATTGAGTGATGTGCAGCATTAATAGGAACATAGCAACTGGAGGAGGCCATTCAGCTAACCCCTTACCCTCAGTCTCTTTTGTTGTTCAGTTAGATTTGGTTCTGTAACCTTTAATACCTTTACTGAAAAATAAACTTTAAACTCAGTTTGAAATTTTGAACTGACCATTCTGTAACACATTTCACATGTTTAAGAACATAAGAACATAAGAAATAGGAGCGGGAGTAGGCCATCTAGCCCCTCGAGCCTGCCCCGCCATTCAATAAGATCATGGCTGATCTGTCGTGGCTCAGTTCCACATTCCCGCCCTCTCCCCATAACCCTTAATCCCCTTGCCTATCAAAAACCTGTCAACCCGCGTCTTAAAAATATTGAGCGAGGCAGCCTCCTCTACTTCAACGGGCAGAGAATTCCAGAGATTCACCACCCTTTGAGTGAAGAAGTTCCTCCTCAACTCCGTTCTAAACCGCCCCCCCTTTATCTTGAGGCTGTGCCCTCTAGTCCTACTGTCCTTTCTGAGCGGGAAGAGCCTCTCCACCTCTATCCTATCCACCCCATTCAACATCTTATACGTCTCAATGAGATCTCCCCTCATCCTTCTAAACTCCAACGAGTACAAGCCTAGTTTATTCAGCCTCTCCTCATAGTTCAACCCCTCAACTCTGGAATCAGCCTAGTAAACCTCCTCTGCACTCCCTCCAAGGCCAAAATATCCTTGCGTAAGTGCGGCGACCAAAACTGCACACAGTACTCCAGTTGTGGCCTCACCAGTGCCCTATATAGCTGCAGCAAGACCTCCCTACTTTTATATTCAATCCCCCTCGCTATGAAGGCCAGCATCCTATTTGCCTTCCTGACCATCTGCTGCACCTGCGGGCTGGGTTTTTGCGACTCATGCACAAGGACCCCGAGGTCCCTCTGCACCGTCGCATGCTGCAGTTTTTCGCCACGTAAGTAATAGTCCTTCCTACCATTCTTCCTACCAAAGTGGACAACCTCACATTTGCCAACATTAAATTCCATTTGCCAGTTCCTGGCCCATTTGCCCAGCCTATCTAGATCCTTCTGCAGATTCTCCACACCCTCCGCACAATTTGCCGTTCCACCAATCTTGGTGTCATCAGCAAATTTCGACACCATACACTCGGTTCCCTCCTCCAGATCATCTATATAAATGGTGAATAGCTGAGGCCCCAGCACCGACCCCTGGGGCACTCCACTAGTCACTAACCGCCAATCCGAATAGCACCCATTGACCCCCATTCTCTGCCTCCTATTTGACTGCCAATCCTCTATCCACGCTAACACCCTACCCCCAACTCCATGCCCCCTGACCTTCTGTAATAACCTCTTGTGAGGCACCTTGTCAAACGCCTTCTGAAAATCAAGAAACACCACATCCACCGGCTGTCCTCTATCCACCGCCCTAGACACATCCTCATAGAACTCCAATAAATTCGTCAGACACGACTTCCCCTTAACGAAACAATGCTGCGTCTGCTCTACCAAACAATTCTCCTCAAGATGCCTCGCTATTTTCTCCTTGATCACGGTTTGCTGTCTGAGCAAGAGTGTTTTCTATACAATGTGATGGAGGTATTAAAAATACTGATTTTTGAGTGACACATATAATTTGAGTGCAACTAGTCAACAGCTATTTTCTTCTATCTATTCTTGATTCTATTTCTCTCTTGAGAGATCATCCACTGCAGGGAAGGCATAGCTATGGAACAGGGTTTCTAATGCTTTGTCCAAACCACCTTAACTACTGACTGAAACTATGTGAAGAGAAAACAGATGTCTTCTTTCTTAAATCCATTGCTTTTTATTCTTCAAAAATTCCCATTCAGGAATGAGTAGTTTAGTTTTCTTTGTAAAACAACTGTTTCTCCCAGCTGCACACAATTATCAGTGCCTCAAATGCACAGTAAAAATGCACTTTTAACCTCTGACTGACCTGTCAACTGTTATATATTGCCCGTGTTTTATGGCTCTTAATTCTAGATTTACTTGGTCCTGAACCATTTCTCAAGATTTTTATTATTTATTTAGAAAATGCAAATCACTGAAGGCAAGCGATAGCCTTCTCATTTGCTGACTTTAAGGTGATTGGTGCACCACTTAGTTTGTAGAGGGACACTCCTTGATAATATGCAGAATTTGTCTTTCCACAAGTGCATAAAGAGTTTGTACTGAGGTCCCAGTGGTGGAGGTTGGCTACACAGGGGCCCTGGACTATCCTGAACCTATTTAGCAGGGACTATTCTCGCCGTGGTAGTTCAAAGCCTGCCATTCAACAGATGGGGTCTGTCATAAGGAACTTGTTAGTAATTTCCTGTGTTTCCCATTCCTTGATCCAAAGGATGTCTGCTAGTAGATCTTGCTCAGACAGGATGCTCCAGTTGGGATGTCGAGTTGTAAGACAGGCAGCAGGTGGTTGAGCAAGTCACTATGGAGTGGTAAGTGGGGCGCAGCACGAATGGTTTCAGTCAGCTTGTAAGTTTTTGACAGTTGGCAGATGTGTAGTAGAGTGATATTTGCAAGGACAGGAAACGGAACAAGGGTGTTGAAATGAGAGTTCCAGTTACACTGTGCATTGTTGCATTTCATTCAGTGTCAAGATGGTGGAGAATCTCTGGTCTCCCTCAGCATTTTCCTTCATGGCAGAAAATGGCATGGCATTCTCTGATCCCACCGTTGTCAATGGGAATTCCCATTGAAACTACCCCACGCTGCTTGGAAACCCAAAGCAGGGTGTGTGTCACTGGTAGGACCAGAGAATCCCACCAGGTTGAATGGCTAGAGAATTCCAGCCGATGTGTATATATGGTGACCTTTGCCAGACAGAGGCACTCCTCAGCTGTGGAATATGTTAGGACATGTGCTGAGATCTGGAGTGTTGTGGTAGCAGCACCCCATGTCGATCCAGCAAGTTTGGCTAGGAGATTACTTCTGACTTTGACTTTTTTTGCTGCTCCCAGAAGGTCTGAGTTCTATCTAGAGTCACTCCCAAGTATGTTGGGTTCAGATCATGCTTTAGTCTCTGGCCATCTGTGTAGGTATGGGATTGTGGAAATGGAATACACTGCATATTGATTTAGAGAGATTTAACATGAGGTGCAGCAGTCTATTAACTTTGCCAAAAAAGAATTGTATATCGACATGGGTGAGATCTGGGATCTGATTCAGAGTGCAGAAGAATGGAGTTTGGGTGGCACAACAGATGTCGTCACCATAGATGAACTTGTGGGACATGGTTGTTGGCAGGTCATTTGTATTTACCTTGAACATAGTTGAAGCTAGCACAGAGCCCAGTGGTAGTTAGTTGGCCTGTCTTTTCCATGGACTCCCCCCCCTGCCCAACGTGGACTATGAATCTTTAGTTGCGAATGAGTGTTTCAACAACTGTTCTGATCTAAGTTGGAAGCATTCTTGATAATTTTAAGAACAGGCCACTGTGCCTGTAAGTTGTCAAGAGTTTTGAGATCCAGCAGCACTATGTCTGTCTTCAGGTTCTTTTGGAAGGTATTTTCAGTGTTGGTGCCAGAACATCTCTGGTGATGGTCACACAGTCAACTGCTTTTTATAGGTTTACATAACTTCTTAGTTTCTCCTCAAGTGAAACTCCACTAAACAGTATTATCTCTGCTGTTTATTCCAAACTTTCTTCACTTCATTCCTTGCATGATCTGCAAACTGAAGGAAAACCTGTCTCAGGACAATTTTGATTGAAATTTCGGTAGAAACTGAGGTCAGCAAATTGGCTGCAGATCATCAAAAGGCCTATCAATGCATCTCAGTAACCAAGTTCCTCTTCTGTTCAGAGCCAAAACCATCTTCCTGAGCGTATGTTGTGCCTCACGCCTCCAATGCAGGTGTGACATGTAGTGATTGACAGTTCAAAATTAATTACATGCAATGCTGATATATCAACCAGGCTCTAATGTTGAATTACCTTGGCAGAAGTATTAAGGCTCATCCATCAACAAAATACTTCAGAATGCAACGGTGAGTGTGATTGATTCCACTGTCAGCCTGTGCTTTTGAGAAACTGACATTTTCTGACGGACGTGGGTAAGCAGGAACTACAAAATTGGGTGACTGCTGATCATATTCAGTTGAGATGGACTGCATTCACTATGATGCTAACAGCCAAATCAAACTCTAGCCTTGGTCCGTGGACCTGGCAGTGACCTTAGGGACTGGTTGAACAACAACCTTCAAATCAGAAATTATGGCTGTGACTCTCCCATCGCGACCGCAACTCTTCTGTCAGGTCGCGGTAGGAGATGTGCGTTGCCAGCCTTGAACAGAGATTTGCGCAAGTGCCGAGAACGCATGTGCATCAATCAGAGCTGGCAAACAGTCGCCGGTCAGACCACGCTGGAAACCGACGGGAATGCAGGTAAGTTATTTGAATTTTTTTTAATGTTTTAGGTATGTCTATTAGTTAATTATCGAGACCTTTGAGGTTCCGATTGAATCTCCCATCCTGCCAGGAGTACTTCATTTCGGGGGGGCGTCTAGAGTAGCTCCCTACGTTCGGGGAATAGTGAGAGACCCTGCTGGAATGAAAGGGGGTGGCAATCGGGGTCTCCCAGGGGGGTGGGCAGTGGCGGTGGTGCCCCCTGGGCAAGGGCACCCTGGCACTGCCCAAGGGGCAAAATGTCCATGTCCAGGGGGCATCTTGGCACTGCCCATTGGGCAGTGCCAAGGGAGTGGGGCCTATTGTGGGCAGGGCCTAACAGTGATTGGTGGGGGTAGGGTTTCCCGCTGCCATTCTGCAGGCAGAATTGGCCTGGAATGGAGAGAGGGCAGCGATTGGTGCGGGCTGGGAGGGGTGGTCTGCTGGGGGGAGGGGCCTGCCTCCAAAGGTGTCTAACCTTGGGGAGCGGGGGGGAGTCGCCACTGGTTGGGGGGCGGGGGGGTGGACTGTATATCAGGGTGCTCCCGAACGGGGGTGTGGGGGTGTCAGGGCTGGCCTAGGAATTGTTGTGGGGGCTGCGATCGGGTTGTGGGGGTGGCTGGAGGGGCAGCTCTGCGGGGGTCCCGGACTGGCCAGCAAATGGGGAGTCTGACAGATCAGGATCACTGCGCATGCACAGACCTCCAGAACTGTCAAACTCCGGTGCAAATAGGCCCCACCCTCCCTGGGTTTTTCATGAGATTCACGGCTGAAATCTCTGCAGTGGACAGAGTGCAGGAGAATCAGATCTGAAGCTGAACTGACGAAACAGTCGGGATTTAGAACAGTGTTCCTGCCATTCCAGCACTTTTGGAAGAATCGCCCCATGTCTTCAACAACCAGTTGCTGAGCCATTGCCATTTTGCTAAAGGAAACCTCTAGTGACCAGTACTATAGGACTAGCATTGTCAACTAACAGGAAACAATTTTACCAACAAACACAAAAACATTTTTGGCTCCATTACTTTCCAGTCTAACATTTATTCTTCTAATCCATAACAAGCCGATGTGCTGTCCATAGTGTTATGAAATAGTTGTCTGATCCATTGATTAGCTTCACAAACAACTTAGTCATCTTTCCTATTAACTAACAGCAGAAATGTGGCAGTATTGCCTAATATCATTGCATTGCAACATTTGCCCAAGTACAAAAACTCTTGATGGTGGGCCAGCAGGTCTTTTCTTGCTCTGCATATGGAGCTCCTCCTCACTGTGCTCTGTGACTTGCCTGCTGTTTAGCTCAGTAACTGCAGCCTATGCTTGGCTTACTGATATTGGTGAGAGGGGTGCTGGCCCTGCAGCTTCAGGTTGACAGTGATAGAAGAATGACTAATGTAGAAATGCTGTCCCAAGAGGCGTCTTCAAACAGAGCTTACATTACAAGTTGCTTACCAGTTAAGGGACTGCATCTCTTTAATTTTCCTGGTAGCGTTAAATTACTTAACTTTGATATGGACCTAAGCTTACTATGAGTATGTAATTGGAGCTGAATCTGGGAATTTGCAGAAAATTAACTTCGCTTGAAACCAGTCAGCCTGGTTCACTCAACATAGATGTTTCACCGACTTCTCTGCTCCCAGAGAGTCTTTACTTTATGAGATACTCGAAACAATAATGCCGTATCAGACAATAAAATAAATGAGACAGCATAGGATCTGAATTGTGCTTAAACATTCATTAAAAAAAATCAAAACTTATTTACATCAATCAATACTTCTTTCAAACTCTGACAATAACTGACATCTGAAATGTTTCTGTGCATTTTCCTGGCTAAACACGATATTGAATAGCTTAGTTTTTATTTCCCTTCACCTCTTGGGACTCATCAGTTTCCTCGTGCAATTAGAAACTGAGCTGAGATTGTCAAAGTTTAGGAACTTCACCACCATGAACAAGAGAATGAAATTTAATCCACTCAGTCAGGATTTATATTCTAGAAATAAAAGGATAGTGTTCCTCAAGTACTTAATCATTCACTTTGCAGTAGAAAATATGGTTTGAAATGATTCTGAAGCTGTTTGATTAAATCCATCACACTGAGCACACGGAAGCCAAAACTCAGAGTAGAAACAGGACGATCTTTACGGGAGGAGATGGATTGCTTGCCAACACCCATAACCACTGAAAAGTCTGTTGGCAGTGTGCCAGTTAGAAACCCTGCCATCTCAAAGCATTAATACACTGGGGGCAGCCTTATTTGTTTCAGAATGGGACTTGTGTCCCCATTTGAGAGGAAGTCCCAGACTACAGAGTTAATTTGAATGGTAATCCCTGCAGTGTCAGGATTGATTAGTCGCCACTGCTGGTATTACATACAGGTAGTTTCTGGAGAAGAAGTGTTATGGATGCTAGACTTCAGGAAAATTTGAGGATTTTGTACTGGCCTATCTGGCAGACCCCAACAAGAGGAGGAGGTGAGTCGTGTTTTGGAGGTTGTGGTAGGAGGTTCAAATGGTAGGGCTATAGGATCTTGCGAAGGGAGGGGGGAATTGTCTCAGAGGGCACAGGGCATCCTCCAAAAGCGGTAATCACCCCTTTCCTGCCAGCAACCCATGCATTGAAGGCTGCCAGGCTGCACATCATGCCTTTTCCTCCCCTAATATGCCAAATAGGGGTGGAGGCAGAATTGAAGCCCTTAAATGTTGATTAATTATGTTTGTCTAAAAAGAAAGTAGGAAGTAGCATTTATATGGCATCTTTCAGGATATCCCAAAGTGCTTTACCATCACTTAAGTACTTTTAAAGAATAGCCATTGTATGATGTAGAAAATGTCGTAACCGTTTTACACACAGCAAAATCCTACAAATAGCAAGGAGATAAAGACCAGATAATCTATTTGATTGGGAGATAAATATTGTCCAGGACGAGGGAGAATTTCCTTCGCTTTTCTTCAAAATGATGCCATCAGACTGTTTGCACTCGGAAGTCATGGGACCTTTTATACTACAGAAGCCTCTATTTAATTTTTCATCCAGAAGGCGTTATATACATTAAAATCTTCCTAAATGTTCAGATCTCTTACTTTCCTGTTACTTCACTTGTGTCAAAAGTTCTGACAGGAGCTTTTTAAGAACCTGTAACTTGTTTTTCTCTGCAGCACCTTGCCTAATTTTGATATTCCATATCCCATGCTGGTTCTCGTGGGACCCCAGGCTTGTGGAAAGCGGGAGCTTGCTCACATGCTTTGCCAAGAATTCAGTGACTATTTTGGATACTGGTAAGTACAGACAAATAGTGATGGTTATTCATCAGTACCTCGTGAAATAGTAAGTAAATGACTTGTAAAAACAAATAAAAATGTTATTAATGGAACAATATCCTTCCATTTCATTGGTGTTCTATAGTAATCCAACAATATCTTTATAATGTTCAATGGGTAGAACAAAAAAAACAAAGAACATCCCAGCACGGGAAACAGGCCCAACGAGCCCGCGCCGCCGCATCTTCCCACACCTACCCCGCCCTGTGAATGGTGTTACAGTCATAGCAAGGTGTAGAGAAAGATCAACTTAATGCAAGGTAAGTCCATTCAAAAATCTGATGGCAGCAGGGAAGAAACTTCTTGAGTCAGTTGGTAGGTGACCTCAGACTTCTGTATCTTTTTCCCAACGGAAGAAGATGGAAGAGAGAATGTCTGGGGTGTGTGGGATCCTTAATTATGCTTGCTGCTTTGCTGAGGCAGTGGGAAGTGTAGCAGAGTCACTGGATGGGAGGCTGGTTTAGAGAATAGTGATTAAAGCTCACAATTATTAGCAAGTACAGCTGCAATAACCAAATATACTAATAGTTCTTGTGCACTCTTTGGCACTGTTGTGGGGAAATTTGAAGGTGGCCAATTATGTCTTAAACTATGACTCAAAACTCGCAAGGCAAATACCTCTGTGCAAAAACGCAACAAAATTTATTTAACTTAAAACAACACAATACAAACACACAGCTGACTGGAGACTTCCAAAGGATTAAACAGCTCTATGAATAGAGCTGCAAAAGATCTGAACTACAGAGTCAAATACAGATCAATTATACTTTATTCTAAACAATAATTTCTTCTTTCATTAGCTTAAAATCAATTTCATTTAGTAGGCATATAGCAATACAAACCTCTGTCAAGAACTTCAGCCAACCATAATAGCATGAAGATATCTTATTCATCCAACTAAGTCCGGACAGTCTCCCTTTTTGGCACTAACTACATCCCTGTTGCCTAGTAATGGCAGGTGCAACTGCAAGGTCAAAATGAATATTCCCACCCGCTCACTGCCAAGTTGAATAGATATGTGTTCCTGTGTCTAAAGGCATATCTATCCTTGTGTCTGGGCAGTGAATGCATCTATTCATAAATGTTGCATGATACGTACCTTCATAGGAATTCACCCGATAAGACTTGTTGACTAACTGGTTCCCAGACCTTTGGCTTTAAACAATTGACTTTTACCACCATGCCATTTGGTAACCTAGCTTGACTGAAGTGTACAATACATTAAAATACATTTGAAATTGCAGCATATATGTTTTAAAATCATAACCACTTGTTTTGATTAATCTATCATACATATTCACATATTGTAAAACTGCATTAGCTGGTCTAAGAATCATTGAACTCCTTACTAATTTCTTGTCCTCTTAAAGGCTGTATTCTGCTTATAAATCTTATTAACTGATTAGGAATCCCCTTTTAATTCAAGCAGGGCAGAGAAGGACAGAGTAATACAGAGCACGAGACCCTTTTCATCCCCACTCCTTTTCAAAGTTAATTTTTATTTGAAAAGTCTCAGTCCTAGTGTGTGGATAAGAGGAATTCAGACAATGACTATGATAAATTATCGAGGTAAACTCCTTTTGGTGCATGAACTGAGTCAGTTCTGGGTCAATGTAAAGTGATAAATTACACAACTGGAAAAAATTACACTTGTGGCACACCCACATATGTCAACTATATTAAAAAAATCTCATTTTGCTGAACAAAAAGACCTGAATGGCAGGGACAGTTGATCTGTGTTGATTGAATACTCTGCAAAGTTTATTTCTGAAGGTTAGGTTGTTTATCTGCTTCTTCTGAGTTTGTCATTTTCAAATCCTCATATTCCATCCCTCCTTCTTTTCATTCTCCTTATCTCTCTCCCTCTTTCTCTATCCGTCTTTCCTTTTTTCTCTCTTCCCTCCCAACTACCGAAATGGTACTAGTAAAAGAAACCAAAAAGCCACCAGCCTATTGTTAAAATCCTAACTGGTTCACTAATTCTTTTCTTGAAGGAGACCTGCTACCTTTACCAGGTCTAGCCTAGATATCACTCCAATTCCACACTAATGCGATTGACTCTTAACTGTCCTTAGTGGCCACTCTACACAGACTATAGAGAAACTCTGGTTGGATATTGTGTCTTTCTAGCAAGCCACTAAGCTGCAAGAAAATTGCTACTGTGGGCATTTACCAAAGTTTTTTGCCACCACTGCTCAGAGCAATTAGTGATAGGTAACAATTGCCGGCTTTGCCAGCCATATCTCTCCACCAAAGAAGAACTAAAAAACAATTGATAAGTGGTTCATTTTGAGCTGCTTCTTATCATTGCCTCGAACCTTGGATTAGAACCTTGGGTTAGGTACTTTGGCTTTGGAAGGTATCCTCAGTCTTTCAATCATTAAATATTTCCTGCACAGGGAACTGGAAAATATGAGGGAGAAAATGAATGTATAACAACATGTTATAACTTTTCCCACACAACAAAAACCTATAAATGTTCTCCAATGTAATGTATGCATCTTGAATATCACACAGTGGAGAAGATGGATTAATCTTGCCATGCCACATTATTGGAAAGTACAATAGTGGTTAACAATCCAGAAGTCAAAGACAGAAAGTATTAAATGTTTTATGAATTATTTACTATAAAATGAATAGAAGAAATATATTTGCAGCGTAACACTAGTCGAAAGAGAAAACATAAATATTCTAAGAAGCAAGTAAATAAAATGTATCAGATATATAGTATTAGGGTCTGGTACATAAAGAAAGAATTAACATGGGACCGAGTACAGTACCACCTACACAGCGATGTAAGAGAACACATGATTTGCATCTAGAGAGTTAGTGCAATGTTGAACAGAGCTGTGTGAAGAAGCAAGCATGGAGGTAGCTCTTAGCTTAGATCATTTCTGTACTTATGTGTATAGTTTCTAGTAATTAATACATACTTTTGAACTATCTGAGACAATGAATACCTTAATAAGACCTACCAAGCTATTCCCTATACCATACTACATGATGGCGGCAAAAGGAACAAATGAAAACCACACAGAGATTGCAGGAAAAAATTGAAATCCTGACCTGAAGAAAGGCTCAGACAATGAAGGCACAAAAAGTGATTGGCAGAAAAAAGTTTCATTGAAAGGCTTTGAAGCTGAAGGCAGAAATTAAATTCCTCCCTACAGTTGAATCCTGAGGAAGCTCAGGATGCAGAGTCAGCAGACCTAGCAGGAGTGAGCTAAAAATTTAAAATTCCTGTCCTGAGAAAAGTTAATACCACAGTGGTCAGAAATTACTGTTTAAACTACAGTCCAAGAAATCTAATTACTGAGTTAACGCCTGAACACGTGGCAGTTGAACTCACGCTAAACAAAGAAAATGAAATTAAACATTAATCGTGACTTGAGTAGGCAGCTTTAAAAATGCACCAATAGCTGGGATTCAATGCTTCCAAAAACATACAGCATTGCACCAAAACGGGGTAGACACTAACCAGTTGAACCAGGCAGCTATTGCTGAAAAGATTTAAAGACTAAGATTGTAAATGCCATTACTGCAGAAGTCAGACAAACTGGCAAAAGTGGGGAAATCCTGTTGTGCAGAAGTGTACCGGGTTTGGACTTTTGGAAATCTCTTAAAGCCGAACCTGCAATTTAAACATTTTAACCATGGATGATAAATCCACTCTTCCTGATCAACTTATCCAAGGTCCAGATCGATTACAAAATTTGGGACTCTGGAGAAAGAGATTCCTTAAATACATGATTACTTCAATCCTGGATGAAAACAGAAGTTGAACAAGTAAAAACACTCTGCTTTATTCAATAGGCCCAATAGCCAATGATTCAATAGCTGGGCGAGGAATCAACAAATCATCTGCAAAATTTGATGAAGTTTTAAAATCATTCAACACTTATTTAGATCTCAGAAGTAATAAAATCCTTGAAAGGACCAGACTTAATAAATATGTCCAGCAGCCAGAAGAACCTGTTGACTCCTTTATTACTGAGCTACACAGAATGACTGAAGTTTGTGATTGCAGCGAGCTGAAATCTGAGCTAATCAGGGACAGAATAGTTATAGGAGTGGCGTATTCTCAAATGTGCTTCCATCAGAAAAAGATTAATCCTTGAGAAAGCTATTCAGATTGTCAGGCGATCTGAAAGCCATTTGCAGCACAGATTCATATTAAGGGGACAAAGCAAATCATGGCGCAAATAAACCACACTGTGCAGTTAGCGAAACAGCACAGAAACAGATGCTGTAGGCCAAGGAAAGCAATTTTCTAACTGGCCAGTAGAACAACCATTCCAGCAAAGCCCCTCTATAGGCACAATCAATGTCCAGCAATTTTAACCCAATGTTCTTGATATAATCAAATAGGACACTTCAGGAAGCTAAGCAAAGCATGAAAATTAATGAAGTCAAGACAGCATATGAAGAGGAAACGCAACCATGTCATTTAGTTAGGTCAAAGATCCTGGATTTTCAGTCTGGAATGTGCACATCTTGATGAATGATCATCTCTCAAACTTTAAAGTGGACACAGAAGACAGGGTTATGGTCCTATTGGACAAAGAACTGTGACTAATAGACAAAATAAAGCAAATTACTGCAGATGCTGGAATCTGAAACAAAGGGTCATCTGGACTTGAAACATTGGCTCTTTTCTCTGCTTATAGATGCTGCCAGAAATGCTGAGATTTTCCAGTATTTTTTCTTTTTGTTTGTGACTATTAGACCCTTGTCTATAAACAACAGACATCACTTTCTGGGCCTGGAGGATCTGACTCCCAGTCATAGGTGTGATTCTGGAACTTAAGGTGTGGCAGCAAACACATTTTTGAGCTGATTTATGTAACCAGTCTCCTCCTCTCTTGAACAGAGTTGGCTCTGTGGCCTTAATCTCCTCAAAACAATGGAGGATGTCAAGGCAACCACTATGATCAGAACTGCAAGCTCCAACAAGAGTCTTGACTGGGACTTCAGTGTTATGGATTGTCTTCTCTCTTTGCAGAGTATGTTTGTCTACATTTGTTAGAGGTGCCAGAAGCCTCTCATTGGTCAACCAATCACTCAGATGGCTAGCACAACCCCTCTAGTAAATGATAGTTAAAAAAAAGGCACCAGCAATGCGAAGGGTATCAATCCCTTGCTCCAGTGCCATTTGGAGAGATAAACCATAACACCACAGAGCAGAGACTGCAATCTCTAACCAGCAAGACAATGCCACAAACAATGATGGAAGCGAGTAGAGCCAACTAATGGTGACAACACATCAGACTTCCACATGCAAAGATGAGCTTACTATTAAGTTGCCGCCTCACAACAGAGAGAGCCATCTTTCGTCTCAGCATGCATCTCAGCAACCGGATGGCATCAAGCCCAGAATTTATCTGTTCCATAAAGAATATGATAAACCAATCGCCATCTATCACTATATTTGGGAAATTAACAAAGAGTGATTCAATGCCAAAGAACAGAAAAAGAGGATGAAAAGTCACCCACGTACCTGAACAACTGCTGATTCAACAAAGTTTACCTGTATAATAAATGCAATTGTGTGTCGGAATGGACATGTGACCTGATGCACGCCCCTTAAAGGGATTAGCTACTATACACAGAAATTTTACATATATAATACCATATCCTGCAGCAACAGTGTCTACTACTCCTCTGAGACTAGTAAGGACAAGATATGGTAGGATTCTAAGATCACTAGAGCACCTGAACCTATGAACTCAGAGATTTAGTTGTGGGGACAAAGAGTTGTTGTAATGATGTAAACATGGGGTAAACTAGTATAACTTGTAAATATGTTGGATAAAGACCTGGGGGAGGTGTAATATAAAGGTCTGGCACATAAAGGGTTTATGTGGGATTGAGTGTAGTATTGTCCATTCATTGATGTAAGAGAGAACGTGATCCTCGCCGAGGGTCAGCATCGTATTGGACAGAGCTGTATGAAGAAGCAAGTATGATGGAAGCTCCTAGCTTAGACCTTTATTGTACCAATGTATATAGTTTCTTGCAGTTAATAAATATTTACTCTTGAACTAAGGCTGAGAATACCTTAATCAGATCTACCAAACTACACCTAACAGATGTGCCCATATTGATCAGTGTATACTGAAAGCCCATTGTTGGCTTACAGAGTTCATACCCAAGAAAATTCAGACACAGGAAGTCATCTAAATTATTGAAAATCCGGGGGTGAACTTGTGATTATATCAAAGATTATGATGTTGAACAGATGGTTGTGCAAGTGCATTAAGAAGATTTGTAACATATTTTGTGTGGTTGAAATGAAACATGGGCCAACAGAAAAGGAAAGTACTGGAATTAATTAAAACAATCAGCAGGGTGTAATGGCATGAACGATATAGCAGGGGACTTCTTTTCTTTATCATTGTGCTGTTAATTTTTGTCAGTACCAATGTTTCATGATGTACTGTGGCAGAGTCAGTTTATATCTGACTTTGCTTCCTTGGTGGTAATCCCATTTTCTGGTTCGTTTAGTATATGTGGTTAATTGTTTAGTTTCTTTGCACCTTTTTATCCGTCTTTATTGGAAACATGTTTTATTTGGTCCTGAGCCACAGGCAAATTGGAACCCACTCTGCTTTGTCACTGCTGTTAAGGATTACATGAAAATAAAAGCTTACCTCCAAGCTAATGAGGCATTTCCTCCCAGAGAGAGGGTGAAGAATTGAAGTCAGAGTCCTGAACTTCTGGATTCTCAATTTCTTCTTCTCATTGCAAATTTCAGAGCACTATACTTCATGTTTGTTGGAAGGGCACCTTCTCAACAAGATTGTTAAAGTGATCCCGGGTGGTTCTGCTATCTCCTTAGCTGCAATCTCTGTATCTTTAATGTTAGTTGAGATTCGGGTTTTGCTGTATAGGAATAATGGCCAAGATTCCACCTTTTGTCTCTCCATGGTAAGATGCAGCAGAACATAGGAACACATGTGGACCATTTAGTGCCTGAGGCTGTTCAGCTACTCAGCCAAATTATGGTTGACCTGTAACCTAAATCCACATACTCATCTTTGCACCATATTCCTTAATGCTTTTGAGTTAACAAAAATAAGACTTAAAGCAGATTTAAAATAACAATTGGACCAACATCAACTGCCATTTTTAGAGCAGAGTTCCAACCTCCTACCATGCTTTACTCATTTCACAGGATGTGAGCATCACTGACTGGGCCAGCATTTATTGCCCATGCCTAGCTATCCTCCATTCCAGAAAGCATTTGAAAATCAACCACATTGCTGTGGCTCTGGAGTCACATGTAGGCCGGACCAGGTAAGGGTGGCAAATTTACTTCGCTAAAGGGCATTAGTGAACCAGATGGGTTGTTTTTACGGCAACCAGCAATAATTTCATGGTCATAATTAGACTTTTAATTCCAGATTTTTATTGAACTCAAATTTCACCATCTACCGAGGTGGGATTTGAAACTGGGTCCCTGGATCCTGTTCTGGGTCTCTAGATTATGAGTCCAGTGACAATACTACTATGCCACTGCTTTACATGTAGAACTGTTCCTGAACTTCACTCCTGAAAGGCCTGGCTCTCATTTTTAGGCCATCTTAAATTCCCCAACCAGGAGAAAGTGTCCTTCCATGTACCTTGTTGCCCCCTTAATATTTTGACAGATCTGTCAAATCAAAGTTTAAACGTACAAAGATAAAAGCAAAATATCACAGATGCTGGAATCTGAAGCAAAAACAAAGAAGTGCTGGAAAATCTCAGCAGGACTGGCAGAATCTGTGGGGTGAGAATAGAGCCATCTGGACTCGAAACATGGCTGTATTCTCTCCCCACAGATGCCGGCAGACCTGCTGAGATTTTCTAGCATTTTCTGTTTTTTGTTTTAAATGTACAAGTTTCAGTGAATACAGTTGTAGCTGAGGTAATCTTGCTATGTAATTTAACCCTTGGAGTCCAAGTACCATTTCAGTAAATCTACGCTCCGTTTCTTCAAAGGTCATTAGCCTTCCGAAGTCGTGGTGCCTAGAGCTGAACACTGTGCCTCAGGTGTGGTGTAACCAGGGCTTTGCATAGCTGCAGCATGACTTGTATTTTTGTCCTCAAGATATAAAGGTCAGCATTTCATAGTCTTTTAGTTAATTTTCTGTACCTCTCCATGACATTTTAGTTATCTGTGTACATGGACCTCTAAGTGTCTTTGGATGGCCACTGGTTTTAGCTTTTCACTACACAGAGGGTATTCTGATCTATCCTTTTCAGTTCCTAAATAGATGATCCCACATTTGCCTTTATTGCAATTCATTTGCCAAGATTCTGCCCATTTACTTGCTATATGTTATTATCAGATTTAAGCAATTCAGGGCTTCAGTTTAATAATTTATTGTGTGCTGCATGTTACTCTATATTTTACCCATTTGTCAGTTGCTTCCAATTGAACAATTTTGTTTGAACCTTATCTGACCAACCAGTTTTCTTTCCTGATGGGTAAGGTGCTTGTGGTTCCAGTGTCATTCAATCATTTGTGCAATTTCTTGTATCATGGCTCTTAGTGCAATCAGGATCACTCAGAATTCCACTATTAACTCTTTAGATTTTCCCAGCGTGCAGACAAGTGGTTCAGGGAGTCACTTTCCAAAGATGGAGTTTAGAGCTCTGTGATTTATGCCTAAATGAAGAATTAGAATTTTGATCACATTTTAATTCAGTGTATATGAACCAAGAGTTGGGCAAAAAAAAGCATTCCAGCAGACGAAGAATAATAGCTGTAATTGAGGGCATGACGTTTTCCTCCAGTTGACATTGCCAGTAAAATCATAAACAAAATCTTTAACATTACAATTTCAGTGAAGCACTACCCAGAGGAAATCCTCATGAATGTATTTACAATTTCAATATACATAATAGCCAAAGAAAATCTTCCCCTTGGAGAATTGTAGGCTCGATGAACTCATGGCAACACTTGGAAAGTTTCCATTTAATTTATTTTCAGAATAGTAATACTTCAGTCTGAATATGGAATGTTCTTGCCCCCTACTGATGGCATTCGGCTAAAACTGTATACAGAAGTTCTGTGGGTAGATTCAGATAGGGATAAACTGTTTCTTTCTAGGTTACTGTCAGACATGTCAGTCAACACACACTGTATCTCCAATATATTGTATTAGACTGTCAGCAACCTTGAAGCACAAATCAGTTGGCAGCATTTTCATTAAGTGTGCTTGGGAAAATTCTGTTTCTGTCTAACTCCACTGTCTTGGTTTTGAAAAGAAACTGGATTTGCATTATCATGTCAGTAATGGAAATGCACTTCTTTGTGGTTTTCCATGAGGTAAATTTACTGGGGCTAACCTTTGAATTCTCAACTGTGTTATATATGACCTTCATGCAAAACCCCCAATTTTACTCAAAAGGATAATTTTTCTAACTCTGCACTGCAGGTGGGATGTCTTCCACACTGAGAAGCGTGCATGAATTCATATTTTTGCGGCACACAAACTTCCAACCAGTACTGAATGAATGTAGAACTTTGTGCATGCTCATTTGAATTCCTGATGCATGTCTCTCCAACTTGAACAATGCCAGAAACTAGTCTTGTTCATTTTTGGAATCTCAGAATCACATCTGGGGGGCGATTTTACTATTTTGATTCTAAGTGCTGAATCTGGGTGTGATTCCGATCTGACTTGTAAACCAGTTTACAAGCATCCCCATACGCACTCAGCCTGAAAAAGAAATTGTGAATCTGAATCGCGTTGTGGGTGGGGCTTAACACACCCGAAACGCTGCATCTCTGATCGGAACCTTCAACTGCGCATGTGCAGTAAAACAAAATTTGAAAACCGCTCCCCTGCCACATCACTCCCTCCTGGGCCGCAAAGAGTGGATAAAGCAGCCTAGGAGCAATGGCCCCAACAGACATCACCCCGCCTCCACATAACTGGCCCCCTTATCTACCCGCTCCGCTACCCAGACCGATCGCAACCCCCTTTCCTCCCACCAACCACCTGCAGAGTGGCAGCGGACACCCATAGAACATAGAACATTACAGCACGGTACAGGCCCTTCAGCCCTCGATGTTGCGCCAAGCTGTGAAACCAACCTAAAGCCCATCTAACCTACACTATTCCAATATCATCCATATGTTTATCCAATGACCATTTAAATGCCCTTAATGTTGGCGAATCCACTACTGTTGCTGGCAGGGCATTCTGCGCCCATACCAGTCTCTGAGTGAAGAACCTACCTCTGACATCTGTCCTATATCTATCACCCTTCAATTTAAAGCTATGTCCCTTTGTATTAGCCACCTCCATCTGAGGAAAAAGGCTCTCACTGTCCACCCTATCTAATCCTCTGATGATCCTATATGCCCCTATTAAGTCACCTCTTAACCTTCTCTCTAACAAAAACAGCCTCAAGTCCCTCAGCCTTTCCTCATAAGACCTTCCCACCATACCAGGCAACATCCTGGTAAATCTCCTCTGCACCCTTCCCACAACCTTCCTATAGTGTGGCAACCAGAGCTGTACTCCATGTGCGGCCACACCAGAGTTTTGTACAGCTGCAACATGATCTCATGGCTCTAAAACGCAATCCCTCTACCAATAAAAGCTAACACACCGTACCCCTTCTTAACAACCCTATCAACCTGGGTGCCAACTTTCAGGGATCTATGCAAATGGACACCAAGATCTCTCTGCTCATCCACACTAGCAAGTATCTTACCATTAGCCCAGTACTCTGTATTCTTGTTACTCCTTCCAAAGTGAATCATCTCACACTTCTCTGCATTAAACTCCATTTACCATCTCTCAGCCCAGCTCTACATCTTATCTATGTCCATCTGTAACCTGCAACATCCTTCCACACTGTCCACAACTCCACCGACTTTAGTGTCATCTGCAAATTTACTAACCCATCCTTCTACGCCCTCATCCAGGTCATTTTTAAAAATGACAAATAGCAGTGGCTCCAAAACAGATCCTTGCAGTACACCACTAGTAACTGAACTCCAGAATGAACATTTCCCATCAACCACCACCCTCTGTCTTCTCGCAGCTAGCCAATTTCTGATCCAAACCACTAAATCACCCTCAATCCTGTGCCTCTGTATTTTCTGCAACAGCCTCCAGTGGGGAACCTTATCAAGCGCTTTACTGAAATCCATATACACCACATCAATTGCTTTACTTCATCCACCTCTTTGGTCACCTTCTCAAAGAACCCCTGCCCTCCCACCCCCACCAGAGAATGATCTGGCTTCCTCCGCCACCAGAGAGCGATCTGACCTGCCTCCTCCTCCCCTCCTCAACAGGGATATATCTGACGACTCCTCCTCCTCCCCCCCACCCCTCACCAAACAACCATGTGGCCTCACTCCTGCCTGCTGCCCCCCCCAGCAGAGAATGATCTGGGCTCTCTCCTTCCCCCACCCCCAACCAGAGAATGATCGGACCTCCCTCCTCCCCATCCCCCAACTAGAAAATGATCTGCCCTCCACCCCCCCACCCTATTCCAAGTTAGGGAGCCGCTGAAAGCTCTGACCTTACCGCTTCAGAAGCTGGAATGCCCAAAACAGACTTTTACTGAGCATAACCGTTTTGTGTTGAATCTGGATGGGCGAGCATGATGGTAAAGGGGGAAATGCAGATAAGATTGGACATCCAGCTCATTAATTCAATTTTAATGTATCTGACTTTCACAAGCTTTCACGCCCAAAAACGGGTGTAATGCAATGGTAAAATCGAGCCCTTGGAATCTATATTTTGATCTATGATTATCTAAGAACAGAAAGACGTAAGAAATAAGAAAGGCATAAGTCATTCAGCTCCCTTTCAATAAGATCATACTGATTTTCTACCTCAGCTACGTCTTTACTACCTCCAAAACCCTTGACTCCATTAGTATCCAAAAATCTGTTGATTTCTGTCTGTAATATACTCAAAGTGCTCTCTGTGATAGCGCATTCTTAAGGTTTACAACTGTGTGAGTAAAGTGCATCCTTATCATCAATCCTAACTTTTAAATAAGGAACGCCTTTAAAATTGGAAGGTGGGGCCTTGAATGCGGAAGTCCTGCACTCATTTCTAACAAATTACTGATTTCTAACAAATTTGCTGATGACACCAAGATTGGGGGAACGGCAAATTGTGCGGAGGGTGTGGAGAGTCTGCAGAAGGATCTAGATAGGCTGGGCGAATGGGCCAGGAAATGGCAAATGGAATTCAATGTTAGCAAGTGTGAGGTGGTCCACTTTGGTAGGAATAATGGTAGGAAGGACTATTACTTACGTGGCGAAAAACTGCAGCAGGCGACGGTGCAGAGGGACATAAGAACATAAGAAACAGGAGCAGGAGTAGGCCATCTAGCCCTTCGAGCCTGCCCTGCCATTCAATAAGATCATGGCTGATCTGTTGTGGCTCAGTTCCACTTTCCCGCCCTCTCCCCATAACCCTTAATCCCCTCTCTTATCAAAAACCCATCAACCCGCTTCTTAAAAATATTTAGCGAGGCAGCCTCCACCACTTCAACGGGCAGAGAATTCCAGAGATTCACCACCCTTTGAGTGAAGAAGTTCCTCCTCAACTCCGTTCTAAACCGCCTCCCCTTTATCTTGAGGCTGTGCCCCCTAGTCCTACTGTCTTTTTTGAGCGGGAAGAGTCTCTCCACCTCTATCCTATCCATCCCATTCATCATCTTATACGTCTCAATGAGATCTCCCCTCATTCTTCTAAACTCTAGCGAGTACAAGCCTAGTTTATTCAGCCTCTCCTCATAGCTCAACCCCCTCAACTCCGGTATCAGCCTAGTAAACCTCCTCTGCACTCCCTCCAGGGCCAAAATATCCTTGCGCAGGTGCGGCGCCCAAAACTGCACACAGTACTCCAGCTGCGGCCTCACCAATGCCCTATACAGCTGCAGCAAGACCTCCCTACTTTTATATTCAATCCCCCTCGCTATGAAGGCCAGCATCCCATTCGCCTTCCTGACCACCTGCTGCACCTGCAAGCTGGGTTTTTGCGACTCATGCACAAGGACCCCGAGGTCCCTCTGCACCGTCACCTGCTGCAGTTTTTCGCCACGTAAGTAATAGTCCTTCCTACCATTCTTCCTACCAAAGTGGACCACCTCACACTTGCCAACATTAAATTCCATTTGCCATTTCCTGGCCCATTCGCCCAGCCTATCTAGATCCTTCTGCAGACTCTCCACACCCTCCGCACAATTTGCCTTTCCCCCAATCTTGGTGTCATCAGCAAATTTCGACACCCTGCACTCGGTTCCCTCCTCCAGATCATCTATATAAATGGTAAATAGCTGAGGCCCCAGCACCGACCCCTGGGGCACCCCACTAGTCACCAACCGCCAATCCGAATAGCACCCATTGACCCCCACTCTCTGCCTCCTATTTGACAACCAATCCTCTATCCACGCTAACACCCTACCCCCAACTCCATGTCCCCTGACCTTCTGCAATAACCTCTTGTGAGGTACCTTGTCAAACGCCTTCTGAAAATCCAGAAAGACCACATCCACCGGCTCTCCTCTATCCACTGCCCTAGACACATCCTCATAGAACTCCAGTAAATTTGTCAGACACGACTTCCCTTTAATGAAACCATGTTGCGTCCGCCCTATCAAGCAATTCCCTTCAAGATGCCTCGCAATTTCCTCCTTAATGACGGATTCTAACATTTTACCTACCACAGACGTTAAACTAACCGGCCTATAATTCCCCGCCGTTTGCCTGGCACCCTTCTTAAACAACGGCGTAACATAAGCCGTTTTCCAATCTTCCGGCACTTCCCCGGAATCCAGCGACGTCTGGAAAATAACCACCAAGGCATCCACTATAACCTCCGCCATTTCTTTCAGAACCCTCGGATGCATTCCATCCGGGACCTCGGGGTCCTTGTGCATGAGTCGCAAAAACCCAGCTTGCAGGTGCAGCAGGTGGTCAGGAAGGCGAATGGGATGCTGGCCTTCATAGCGAGGGGGATTGAATATAAAAGCAGGGAGGTCTTGCTGCAGCTGTATAGGGCATTGGTGAGGCCACAGCTGGAGTACTGTGTACAGTTTTGGGCGCTGCACCTGCGCAAAGATATTTTGGCCTTGGAGGGAGTGCAGAGGAGGTTTACTAGGCTGATACCGGAGTTGAGGGGGTTGAGCTATGAGGAGAGGCTGAATAAACTAGGCTTGTACTCGCTAGAGTTTAGAAGAATGAGGGGAGATCTCATTGAGACGTATAAGATGATGAATGGGATGGATAGGATAGAGGTGGAGAGACTCTTCCCGCTCAAAAAAGACAGTAGGACTAGGGGGCACAGCCTCAAGATAAAGGGGGGACGGTTTAGAACGGAGTTGAGGAGGAACTTCTTCACTCAAAGGGTGGTGAATCTCTGGAATTCTCTGCCCGTTGAAGTGGTGGAGGCTGCCTCGCTAAATATTTTTAAGACGCGGGTTGATGGGTTTTTGATAAGAGAGGGGATTAAGGGTTATGGGGAGAGGGCGGGAAAGTGGAAATGAGCCACGACAGATCAGCCATGATCTTATTGAATGGCGGGGCAGGCTTGAAGGGCTAGATGGCCTACTCCTGCTCCTATTTCTTATGTTCTTATATTACATGTCAACAGGGGAAAGGCAGCAGCTTGTGAATCACACAGGCGGGAAACCTAAACTCAGCAGGACCATTTGAAATGACTGCTGAATTCAAACGTTCCCCATTTGGACGGTTAGCACTGCTGCCTCATAGCACCAGGACCTGGGTTTGATTCCCAGCTTGGGTCACTGTGGAGTGTATGTGGAGTTTGCACGTTCTCCCTGTGTCTGTGTGCGAATGCTCTGGTTTCATCCCACATACTGAAAGACATGCTGGTTAGGTGCATTGATCTGAACAGGTACTGGACTATGGCAACTAGGGGAATTTCACAATAACTTCATTGCAGTGTTAATGTAAGCTGTACCTGTGACTAATAAATAAACTTTATTTACATTGCTTTCTGTGGCATGGGAGTCACAAATTTATGAAGTATATGTCAATGTTTGTTGTTAACTTCATGAGGAATGCTCTTTTAATGTTAGATTCCCATGTTGAATAATCAGTTTTCCCTTCATGCCCAATAACTTGCCCTGGGCTTTTCCATTCGCTTTGCCCCTGTCTCTTACAATAAACCATATCACCTGAAGTAACTTCTAGCTTAGGTAGTCTCATGTGATGTTGCGATGCTTTCTCAATTCTTTCCAAAACCTCAGCCTTGACAAAACCTGTCTGCACGCAAGGCATTTAGCAGGAAAAATAGAGCTAATGGTAGTTCCCTCAAGAGCATGGGAGTATCCAATAGTACTGAACTACCTTACACCAATGGACTATATCCCCAATCGTGTGCAAATAATTTTTGCATGTACTGTCCATGCCAGCACCATTGTCAACCTGCAAACTGGTTGGTCAGCCAGTATTTTAGGCACCATTTCGTCAATTACATCATTCTCCCTCACACAAATGATTGCTGAACAGACTCCCATTCAGGCATTTAGCAGGAAAAATAGAGCTAATGGTAGTTCCCTCAAGAGCATGGGAGTATCCAATAGTACTGAACTACCTTACACCAATGGACCATATCCCCAATCGTGTGCAAATAATTTTTGCATGTACTGTCCATGCCAGCACCATTGTCAACCTGCAAACTGGTTGGTCAGCCAGTATTTTAGGCACCATTTCGTCAATTACGTCATTCTCCCTCACACAAATGTTTGCTGAACAGACTCCTATTCATGACAGTATTCATGATTATGGTGTTCAGATTTTCACACACATCCTGAAATTCATCATTTGCAAATTCTCCTCCATTATCAGTCAAGAACTTAGAATCATAGAATCTGTACAGTGCAGAAGGAGGTCATTCGGCCCATCAAGTCTGACCGCAATCCCACCCAGACCTTTTTCCCATAACCCCACATATTTACCCTGCTAACCCCCTGACACTGGGGTCAATTTAGCATGGCCAATCCACCATGCAGACACACAGGGAGAACATGCAAACTCCACACAGATATTGACCTGAGGTTGGAATTGAAGCTGGGTCCCTGGCACTGTGAGGCAGCAGTGCTAACCACTGTGTCACCTTGCCGCCCAGTGGCAATTTAATTGGATTCTTAATCCAGTGCCCAATCATTTATTTGTGACATTGTGTACAATTGTCTTTTTGTCCTTGCAATTTATTGCCATAGATAGGCTAAATCTAATTCCTACATCTATAAGATATGACAAAAAACCCCCTGCATGTAGATCCATATTTTAAATTCCATAGCCATTGCATCATTACATTCCCTGGCAGGTGCCAGATCAACAATAGGACACGGTGGTGTCCCTTTGGTGACCTGCTGGATTTTGAAAGCAGTGTTATTGCATTCTGACAGGGAGGTCAGAGAAGTTTTCAGCCCTGTCAACAGAAAGCCATCAGAGATATGCAGGTTATAGCTATAGAGCCCCTTGGATTGTATCACAACAGAGGCATGGCGCGTGGGCTGCAGAGGGATGAAGGCTTTCACAAAATGGCTCTAGTCATCAAGGGTATTCAGGAAGCATTTCTCCACTTCAGCCAAGAGCAATGTGTGATATTCCTACAATCACCAGGTGAGGTGGTCACCGAACTGCCATCCACTTTCAACAGGACCTACAGCTGCACAGCAAGAAAGGAAGGCAGGCACAGCTAGTGGCCGACAAGGTCGCTACTTCTATGCAAATGTATCCTTTCAGGTGAGAGCAGGCAACACGGCCACCTTGCCCAGATCACCGTCCATCATTGCATTAGGTAGGTAACTGAAGCCCTGAGTGCCAAGTAAGTGCACTTCATTGTCGACTCTTTTGCTAGAGAACCGTTTGAGAATAACATGCTTTTAATTAAAAACATGCAGCCACAAAGGAATATTGCAGACCAAGCCATCTGTGTTCTGAAGTTGCAGTTCTGCTACCTGGGCCAAGTTTGCGAGATGGTGAGTAGAATGTGGGAATCAGCCAGGAGTGCATTAGAATAGTCAAATCTCAAGGTAACATAGACGTGGATGAGGTTGAGCTGAGCCAGGGGAAGAATCAGGTAATGTTAGGGAGGTGGAAATAAGGAATCTTAGTAATAGTGCAGATAAGTGGATGGGAACTCATGCTGGTCACAAGTGACACTAAGATTGTGATCAGTCTGGTTCTGCCTCATTCAGGTGTGAGAAAAAAGGATGGAGATAGTGGCTTGAAGACTTTGGAGGAAATTTTAACCTCCAAGTGGAGGAGGAACTTGCTCTTGGATGCTTGTGGAATGTTTAAGTTTCAAAGGTTGAAATTCTACCCAAAGACTTCAGTCTTCCCAATATTCAATTGGCAGAAATGTCTACTTATCTTGTACTGGATGTCAGACTGCATTGTAACAAACATAGATTAAGTGGCAACCATTTGACAGTTTTGACTTAATTCTGCAAGCTTCTAAATGTGGTATGTTATGCATCATTTTATTCTCCTGTTTTTTTTGGTTTGCCTGAGATTATTGTGAAAACAAATAGGGCTATCAGAGCATTATGACAAGATGGTTAAACTACTTAAGTAGCTGTAGCAATTACACATGTACAATTTAACAGCAAATACAGAAAGATGATGGCAAGGACTCTTTGCTCCCATTTGCGTCGGGTGGGTTCGGTGATGGGAGTGGAAAATGGGAGTGGGCCAAAGGTGTATTTTACATCAGCGTAAACACATCAGGCGGCATCTTTTGGCTACGCTTGCTTCAAAACCAGAAAAGCCCACACGAGGTCAACAGACCTTTGCTACAAATCCCTGGTGGGCAGGGTGGGAAAATTCCCCCCATGATGTGATTGTCCCATTCCCCATCAGTGACAGGCAGGTTTCCTGATGTTCAATGTCAGGAACATCATTTAAATATATTAAGACATGATTATCAGGCCCATGCACCTAAATCATCCCTCCTTGTCAGAAAATTCATCCATGTAGATTGGTGATAGCAGAATGGCATAAAGTCCAACTGGTTTTCCAAGGTATGCATCTGGTAAGCAGACCTCCCAGGAGAGCTCAGGTGAGTGTAGCATTCAGAGGGAAAGAGTCATGCCTGGGGAGTGCCAAGGGGCAGCACTGGGAGGTTTACAGGTGAACCACTTTGCGCTAGGGTGGCCTTTAAGAATGGCAGCTGATCTCGAGTGAGTAGATTGCAGACCTACTTGCAGACCTGCTTGCAGGGCGACCTTGTAGGTCGCCCTGCAAGCATACAGTGTGGACCTGTCCCTTTATGTTTTTCTTCAGTATCCAGGAGTACAGAGTGGAGAAAGGCACTGTTGCTGTCGTCGACATTGCTTTTCTCACCTGCAACCTTGCCGATTGTTGGGAAAATCTTACCTGATGGGTAGAATTTACCTGTTTCTGCACAGAGTGCTGGTTGAGGTGAGAAAACTGGCATGCAGCTCGCCAGCGGTGCAGCCTGGCTTTCTTGTCACATTGTGCAGCACTCTGTGTAAAAAGAAAATGGATGCATGGCCCACCCCGTCATGCTTGGGGGGAGGGGAGGTGGCGGGGCGTGGCATGCAGAAAAAGCCTGCAAAGTTGGAAGTCCTGAGATCAAGCAGTGCTCTGATCTCTGATAATGAAAAGGGGACTCTACACAGACATGTTGGCAACTGGCACCTTTCTTCACCCTGTGGTCCCAGACATTAAAGAAAAAATGTAAAGGGGCATGCCCATAATGTATTGCTGGCAGGGTGGCCTCTGATTTGGTCACCGTGCCCACAACCAAGTCATTCAAGATTAGCTGCCTTTTTAAAGGCTGCTCCAACACAAAGAAGTTCATCCTGGAACCTCCCAGTACTGTCCCTGACGCTGCCCAGGCATGACCCTCTCCCCATTGAGCACTGAGCTCTCTTGACAGGTCTGCTTATCAGATGCATGCCTTGCTACTGCCAGACTACTGCTCAGCCATGTCCCTCTTGCTCTGGAAACTATACTTACCTGTGCACCCTTGGCAGGTTCCCATCACCTGGTCAACATTTTTAAAAACCTGTTGTAAACCTCACCGACATGACGCCATTTTGGCAAAGGGGGAATTCCTAATGCAGAGGGGACAATACGATGGGGAAGCCCACTGATGATATTTAAATACATTGAAATGAGATTTCCAGCCTCCCTGGTTGGGAACCTTGTTACATCATTGGCGAGAATGCATGGAAAATTTTAAAAAATGAGATCTTGCCGGCGAGATTCTTGTTTTGCAGCCCTTGTGTGATTTTGCGTCCAGATCGCCATTTGCACTTTTGGTGAATGTGGGCAAAATCCCTCATAATGCCTCTGAAGGAGAGTGCATGTTTCAGAAGTATATTTTGCTGAAAGTGCATCCCCATTATTGTTAGGAAATAGAGATAATTTAGGCACAATTTGTATTGTGCGTAACAGGTATAAGTTTAATTTTCTGTATTTGTGTGCTAAGGAGTTAAAACTTCAGTTAAACTTCATGTTAAGAAAAGCTGCCTATAAGTCTATAGGGTCTTAGTTCCAATCTAAACTTTGCCTGCATCGTAATTAAGGTTTACAACATAAAAGCAATTACAGGCTTTTGTCACCGGACTATCAGTACAGAGATCCACAATAATGCTCTGAGGACCCAGGTTCAAATCCCACCATGGCAGATTGTGAAATTTGAATTCAATAAAAATCTGGAATTAAAAGTTTAATGATGGCCGATATCATTGTCGATTGTTGTAAAAACCCATCTGATTAGCTAATATCCTTTAGGGAAGGAAATCTGTCATCCTTACCTGGTCTGGCTACATGCGACTCCAGACCCACAGCAATGTGGTTGACTTTTAAATGCCCTCTGAAATGGCCTAACAAGCCAGTTAAAGACAGGGTTGCAAGGTACAAATCTGGAGATGTCTGGTTTGCACCTGACATCCATGGTGACATCTTAATACGTACTGTGAAGCAGTGGTGTTCTGTTGGTGTGATTAAGTATCTGAGAGATTGTGTGAAAGCTTGAATGCACGTGGCAATCCAGGACAGAGGAATACAAAAAGGGAAGGTTGAAATCCTGGACATGGATCCGGCATTTGAGAGAAAGCCTTGTGTGGAAGAAGATTCCAAAGTGTGTTCTTCGTGTTTGGAGTTTGGAAACCCTTGTGTGAATGCCAGAATGACAATGAGACCAGTTGGTTCACAGTGTAACAAGCATCTGGGGACATTTGATGAGATATCCACAGAAATTGTTTGGGTGGCATCTGTCAGATTTCAGAGTTTGGTGTCTGATTACATTTCGTCTATTAGTTTGAGAACATTAGAGTATAAGATCAATTTCATAACTTGTGTTATCCTTATGTAATGCTTAATGCTGTCAATATCTGAAAAAGTGTAGCTCTCTTAAAGGAGATATGTATTATAGTTACACTTTCTTGATAAATATTTTATTATTTTGTTAAACGATAATTGGCAGTCCTGTGACTGTTCATCCATGTCTCTAAACAAAAAATAAAAGTTCGGATCTATCGAGCCAGGTTCCACTCTGGGACCTGACTGTCCAGTGGTAACATCAGTTGAGATCATAACATTGAGCGGAATTTTGCCTCCTCACCCACCATGGGAAAGGTCTGTTTACCTCAGATGGGAATTTCCTGTCTTGGGGCGAGTGCGGTTGGAAAATCCCACCCCCCATTATCTAAGAATAAATACACTGGGATGATGCCCACCTTGGCTATTGGAAAGCATTGGTATGAAAATAGTGTGCATGCTACAATGGACACGTGATTCTCTCTACCAGATTGCCAGCTAATGCATGCAAAAGTGACTGGAAAGTATTTTTCCTTTCTAGACTTTTTCTGAGCATTAGCTATCAGCTACTCCACCAATGTGCTGCAGTCATAATGCTTCAAGAAACACTTTGGCCATGAAATGAGTTGTCACCATCAAATCCATATTGTTTTGGGCTTCATTGAGTCTAGGGGCACAATCTTTTGGTCCGGCTGAAGGAGACTTCTTATAGAGGGTTCCCCAGTGGCAGGATGGATGAGCCACACAAAATGCATAAACATCATTGGGATTGGAAGATCCAGCTGGTAAGCAATAGCTAGCCACCTCAGCCATTGGAAACCACGCCGCAGGAAGACCAGAGCCTGAAATTCTCCTGTCTTGCCCTCAACAAAAATTGTAGCGGGTGAAACGGGAAACTCAGCGGACCATTCAAAGATCCATTGAGCTTGGGTGGGAATTTCCGGACTTGGGGTGCATGCGGCTGAAGAATCTGACCCTCCGTGTTTGCCGACTTTTTAACAAGGCTGAAAATGGGTATGGAGCTAACCAGTTCACAAGAAAAAATTTAAGTAGACTTTAGAACACAGAACACTACAGCACAAACAGGTCCTTCGGCCCACTAGTTGTGCCGATCACTTCTATACCTACGAAGCCACAGACCTATCTATAACCCCCAATTCCATTAGATCCCATATACTCATCCAGAAGTCTTTTAAAAGACCCCAGCGAGTTTGCCTCCACCACCACCGACGGCAGCCGATTCCATTCACTCAGCACCCTCTGAGTGAAAAACTTACCCCTAACATCTCCTCTGTACTTGCTTCCCTGCACCTTAAATCTGTGTCTTCTTGTAGTGACCATTTCAGCCCTGGGAAATAGCCACTGAGAATCCACCCTATCTATTCCTCTCAATATCTTATAAACCTCTATCAGGTCGTCTCTCAACCTTCGTCTCTCCAGGGAGAAGAGTCCCAGCTCCCTCAACCTTTCTTCATAAGGCATGCCTCCCAATCCAGGCAACATCCTTGTAAATCTCCTCTGCACCCTTTCAATAGCTTCCACGTCCTTCCTATAGTGAGGCGACCAGAACTGCACACAGTACTCCAAGTGGGGTCTGACAAGGGTCTTATAAATTTGCAGCATTACCTCCCGACTCCTAAACGCAATCCCTCGATTAATGAAGGCCAGTACGCCATACGCCTTCTTGACCACATCCTCCACCTGCGAGGCCGATTTAAGAGTCCTATGGACCGGACCCCAAGATCCTTCTGCTCTTCAACACAGCTAAGACTCCTACCCTTGATATTGTATTCCTTCATCCCATTGGTCCTGCCAAAATGGACCACTACACATTTATCTGCATTGAAGTCCATCTGCCACTTCTCCGCCCAGTCTTGCATCCTTTCTATGTCCCGCTGCAACTTCTGACATCCCTCCAGACCATCCACAACACCACCAACCGTCTGCGAACTTACTAACCCATCCCTCCACTTCCTCATCCAGGTCATTTATGGAAATGACAAACAGCAAGGGTCCTAGAACAGATCCCTGGGGCACTCCACTGGTGACCGACTTCCATGCAGAAAAAGACCCATCCACAACCACTCTCTGCCTTCTGCAGGCAAGCCAGTTCTGGATCCACAAGGCCAAAGCCCCCTGGATCCCATGCCCTCTCACCTTCTCAAGAAGTCTTGCATGGGGGACCTTATCAAACGCCTTGCTGAAGTCCATGTAAACCACGTCTACCACTCTTCCTTCGTCAATGTGCTCAGTCACATTCTCAAAGAACTCAACTAGGCTCGTAAGGCATGATCCGCCCTTGACAAAACCATGTTGACTATTTCTGATCATTCTAAACTTCTCCAAATGCTCATAAATCTTGTCCCTCAGAAGTCTCTCCATCAACTTACCAACCACTGAGGTCAGACTCACCGGTCGATAATTTCCCGGGCTATCCCTGTTCCCTTTCTTGAAAATAGGAACCACATCCGCAATCCTCCAATCCTCCGGAACCTCTCCTGTCTCCATCGACGACGCAAATGACTTCTTTATGAATACTTAAAGTTCAACTTTTATTTTCTGCATTTGGATAAGAAACTATTGTTGACCTTGGAGTGTAAATGAAACGGATGCATTAAAACTGTCCCTCATAATCTACTATTCTCAAATGCCATATTTACTACGCTTGTCTGGCCACAAAGCATATGAACAAAGTGAGGAATGCTGTAAAATTCAGAGAAAAGCATTTTTCTCTTCTGTTAATTCAAAGCACATGTCATGGTGGAATCTGGCGCTTGTTTCTGGCATTTGAGTGTTCAGGATGAGATCCATTTATCTTTAGTGTAAATGTCAAGTACCTCTTCAGAATAAACTAGCTAGTTGTTGCATCATTGGCTTTGAGCTGAGCATTTTAAGATCACCAGCAAATTGTATTATTTGTTAATGTGTTTTCAAAATAAATATTGATTTTTTTTTTCCCGTTCCCCTTTCCTGAAGGCTTCATGCAGCACCCAGCATCTTTTCTGTTTTTTTCATGGTGGAACAGTTTTGATGGGGAACTCCAGGAAAGCACAAATTTGAATTCTACTCTGTGCAACTATTGAGCAATTTCCTTTTGCAACAAATGTATAAATTCACAAATCAAAGAGAAGTGATCTGTGATCACTGATACTGGCACTTCCACCACCTTTGAGACTTGCCATGAATGATGACAGTGCTTAAGCTGTAAACTGCATGACATGTTTATTCTGTGGACTGGACTGTCACACCACACCAAATAACTTTCTAACACACTTTATGTAGCATCGGAGCTTCTATTGTAAACCACTCCATTGTGATCTCATGAGAGCGAAAGAAATATTATTTATTTATTATTATTACCGTCACAAGTAGGCTATGTTAACACTGCAATGAAATTACTGTGAAAAGCCCCTCGTTGCCATCCTCTGACATCTGTTTGGGTACACTGAGGGAGAATTTAGCATGGCCAATGCACCTAAACAGCACGTCCTTTTGATTTCTGGGAGGAAACCAGAACACCCGGAAGAAACCCATGCAGGCATGGGGAGAACATGCAGACTAGGCACTGACAATGACCCAAGGAGGAGTGTAGACCATATGGCTTGGGTAACATTCTCTTTTGGAGAGTCAATGCAGACTAGATGGGCCAAATGTCCTCCTTCTGCATTGTAGGGGTTCTGCTGAGTCTGCTCCTCCATTCGGTGCAACCATAGCTGCTTCTTGGCTTCATCAACACTTTCCCATCCTCTTCCTGCATCTGTTATTCCCTGAGAGACCAAAGACCTGTCGATCTCAGGGTTAAATATGTTCATGTTTGAAATGTATTTCCCTGTGAAGTTGTACTGGATACAAACATCTCCAGATTAAGCTAGATAATATTTAAGCCAGAGCCTGCTGGTGTGTGTCAAGATCTCTTTGTATTGTGATATGTAGACTAGTCACTGAAAATGAAGGAAATTCTCCCTAAAAATATGATTGTATGAAAACTAAAGGTTCTTTGCCTCAGTACTAGTTACAGGGCCAGTTCCTTCTGGGGCATGTTTCCTTACAGAATTGAAGGTATGATACAAGAATTAACATCTTTCTAATTGTTCTACTGCTGTCAGATCTGATATTTTTCAACTCAGGTTCCAATTGGTCAGCTTTGTCTGATTTTCCGGCTGCCTACTTGTCAGATTAAGATCCTAAAGAAGACTGTTAGTGACAAATGCTATTTTAACAGAATCAGTCATTGTTTTATTTAAAATAGGTTATAACTTATGTTAAAGCGACAGGAATTATATAAAAGCATGTTAAACATGTGCCCATCAATTTAACCAACAATAATTGTTAGGCTGAGATATCTAGAAGTGGAATAAATTGCTAGCATACTTAATATTCTGCCTTGCACTGTCTTTAACAGCCATATTTTAGGAGGGCCAAACTTATGTAGTAACATATTCAACATAAATTCTTGAAGCTTCATTTTACGGCTAGTTACCTCTGGCCTTTTGGTAATAAACATTTAATCCATGCCACCACAGGAGAGCTGTGATATATGTATAAATAAGAAAAATAAGACGTAAGGGAGAATGTTCTCACGCACGTTGTTTCTGCCACTGGCATACTTAGCAAATAATGTTGCAGAAGTCAATATTACTCAATACAGAAAACAGTAGATTGGCCATCCACCCTGAAATTCATACCATTGTTGTTGATCCTGCGTTGACCTTACCACTAAATTAATACTTATTGCAGAAAAAAAGGCATGCCAAAGTTTTTCATCTAGAACTCATCAGGACACTGATGCCAGCGTAAGGAGAAAGCAACAATCTACGGGGAAAAAAATGCTGATTGGTTGCTGATAGACTCTGATTGGTAAAGGTTTTATGTAAATAATGCACCAATTGTCCGTTAATCACTATCAATTGGTGCATTCTCCATGGCAAAACCTCTACCAATCAATCAGCATTCTCTTATACACTATAAATTGTTGTTCCCTACACCTGTTGGCATTCTTGCAAAGTATCCTGATGAGTGCAAGACTAAAAGTTTTGACATATCTTTTTTTCAGCAATGCTTGATGTTCTGTACTACCAAAGGACTAATTTGTAATTGTTTCACAGGTTTGGGCTAAATTGCAGCCAGTGCTAAAGTTAAGATTACGTTATCCATTCCACACATGAAATTTTTCTCCTTTGATAAAATTCTTGCCGGGAATTTGAAACCTGAGAAGACGATTGAGCAAGTAAAGGGTTAACAAAATAGACCGAGTGCTCTCTGGCTATTGCCTCCAGGCCTGAGCAATATAGTCTTAGGCAATCTGCTTTTACCTTTTATTACTTGAATAACCTATTGTTGTGTTTAAAGAAGATGAAAAAGAGTCAAAGCAGTTAGACTTGAGCTTTTTACTAATTAAGCTTGTAAAATGAATAACAACCTTAATAATCAAAATAAATTTGCCAATACCAGCTCTTCTCCTTGAGGCTATTCAATTAGCGTGTGGCAGAAAAACAGATCTAAAACATTCCAACCTTATGTAAGCATTGCGGAGCCTTAACGTGTACAGAATTGTCAAAAGTGCTGTCTTTCGGTTGAAATATTGAATCACTCAGATGGATGTGCAAAATCACTATTATTTAAAGAAGTTCTCAGGAAACTTGAGGAAATACAAACAAATTTTATGGAACTACATAATTATGGAACCACATAATTTAATTACGGTGTCACTCAGGTGTCCTTAAACGTTTATGACCTGGTGTCCTGGTGTGGTAGCCAGAACTGTACTCCAGTTGTGCTATAACCAGGGCTTTTAATAGCTGGACTTATAACCATTTGTATTCTAGCCCTCTAAATTCACAAACCAGTATTCCATTAGGCTTTTGATAATTTTCTGTACCTGTCCATGACATTTTATAAATTATCCACATCTCGGGATGTCAATTGTTCCTAGCTTTTCATTAGTTAGAAGGCATCCTGATCTATCCTCCTTAGGTCCATAATGGTGATTTCACACATGCCTACATTGAAATCCATTTGCTGCAATTTTGCCCTTCCACTTAAAATCTCTGTAATTTTATGTTTCCACTTAAACTGTTTATAAAACCATCTTGCATTTTGCATCTTGTAAACTTGCAAATATGGCTTCAAAATTATTAATAAATGCAGTAAATAGTTAAGGCCCTGACACAGATCCCATGGGGCATCACCAGTAAAACCTGTTAGTACGAGTACCTCCAGAAAAAGCTGATGATCTGAATCACTTACCTAATGGTGAACCTTTGCTGCCCATGTCATGTTTCTCTTCATTACAATAGTACTTCAAAAATATCTTCATTGGCCATGACGTGTTTGGGAATCCTTGAGCTTGTGAAAGAACTGTATAAATGTAAATTTAATCTTGCTGTCGCTGTTAGGAAAACTGAGTATGACCATTTGTGGTGTTGGGCAGAACTCCTTATATTTAATGTTGAATGCTTCCAGTTGCCATACAAGAAGATATGGCTGTATCAGTACCCCTGGCTCCTGATATACAGGTCTGCAGCAGTCAGCAACTACACCTTAATCCACTTGTTAGATTCACTAACACCAGTGAATATGGCAAGTTTGTTTTGCAATTGCTTCTTGCTGTGTGATAGTTGCACTTTGGAACTGGTAGTACTAACATGACACACATCAGAGTCAGTGTGACAACTATTGGTACTGAAGTATGGCCTGTATTATGATGTTGACTCACAACCACCAGTAACCGCATTAGGATTGCTCAAACTCACCTCTTTTCATGTAGCTGTCAGAGAGAAAGCACACACATTCCATCAGTCTAGGCTGGATTCCCACCACATGGCAGAGGGGAAAAAGGGCAGCACTTCAATTCACTTTCCCATTCTGACTTTCAAACCAGATCTGCTATTAGAGTATTTCACTCAGTAGCTTACTGGGTTTAGCATTTCCAGGGAGATTGAAGAAATTCAGGATTTGAATTGCTCGTGAAAATTCTTCCTGCTATTCAATTTTCACTCAAATGGCTTCTACTTCCTTCCAAATGGCATTAACTTCTTGTTAGGTTACATTTCCATGGGCAGCAGTGTTTGCTGTCAGTTTAGTACCTCAGTCATATGGTGTTAACCATGGCTCAGTTGGTGGCACTCCAGCCTCTGAATCTGAAGGCTGGTGTGAGTGATGGACTGGGCTATGTTCACAACCCTTTGTAGTTCATACCGCACGCTAGTACAAAAATCAAGGCTGACACTCCAGTGCAATACTGAGGGACTGCTGAACCCTCAGAGATGTCATTTTTCAGACGAGACATTAAACCTCAGCCCTGTCTATCCTCTCAAATGGATATAAAAGATCCCATGGCATTATTTCAAAGAAGACCAGGGGAGCTGCCTTTGGAGCCCTGGTCAATATTGATGCCTCAATTAACATTACAAAAACAGATGATCATAAATATAGTAGCCAGTCTGCACACAGTGAGGGTGCACAATGAGGTAAGTGATTCAGATCATCAGTTTTTTCTAGCGGTACTCCAATTGGTGGTGTCAGTTGTATCCACAGGATTGAGTCTACGAGGCCATGGAGCTTCAACAAACTGAAGAGCTTTATTAAGGAGATGTGTTCAGTACAGGCTGCAAAGTCTGTACAGTTACCCGCGCAAATGATCGTGACATAATTTCCGGCAATATCATGCATGCATTATCTTAAAACGCTCAGTTCAGCTTTAATACTGCTGATAAGTCACTATAAGCCACTATATATACACAACAGTGCCCAAAAGGGATCTGTGTTGGGGCATCAACTATTGATTTTATTAATAACTTAGATGTGGGATGGAGAGCCACATATTCAAGTCTGCAGATTAGACAAAGATTTGATTTGTTATTGCCACGTGCATTGGGATACAGTGAAAAGTACTGCTTTTTGTGCACTATACAACAAAACATACCATGCATAGAGTACATGGGGAGAACAAAGGAGAGGGTGCAGAATATAATGTTACAGTCACAGCCAAAGTGTAGAGAAAGATCAGCTTAATATATGGTAGGATCACTCAAATATCTGATGGTAACTGTTCTTGGGTCAGTTGGTACATGAAATCAGACTTTTGTATCTTTTTCCCGACGGAAGAAGATGGAAGAGAGAATGTCTATGGTGCCTGGGGTCTTTAATTATGCCATTTATTTTTCCAAGGCAGCAGGAAGTGTAGACAGAGTCAGTGGATGGGAGGCTGGTGTGAGTGATGGACTGGGCTACGTTCACAACCCTTTGTAGTTTCTTGTGGTCTTGGTCAGAACAGAAGCCATACCAAGCTGTGATACATCTGGAAGGATGCTTTCTATAGTGCATCTGTAAAAATTAGAGTCATAGCAGACATGGCGAATTTTCTTAGCCTCCTGGGAAAGTGAAGGCCAAATAAAGTAGATAAAAATGTAAAATTACAAAAAGATGTTAATAGAGTAAGTGAAAGAACAAAACTGCAGCAAATGGATGTGTTTGGCTCTCGGAGTTTGTTGTGAACAAACTGGCTGCCACATTTCCTACATTTCAGACTTGTGAGCCTCACAAACAAGTCTTCAATCTTGTTTGTGAGGCTCAGTGGTTAGCACTGCTGCCTCACAGCGCCAGAGACCTGGGTTTGATTCCCAGCTTGGATCATTGTCTGTGTGGAGTTTGCATGTTCTCCCTGTGTCTGCATGGGTTTCCTCCGGGTGCTCCGGTTTCCTCATACAGTCTGAAAGACATGCTGGTCAGGTACATTGACCTGATCAGGCACCAGAGTGTGGCGACTAGAGGAATTTCACAGTAACTTCATTGCAGTGTTAATGTAAGCCCACTTTTACTTTTAGATGCACAGTAGTTTATCCTTTTCACACAGGTTCCAGATCCTCTGTAGAGGTCACTGTGCCAAAATGATCCCCTAATCATAGCATGTTCCCAAATAAAGTCCCATCAAAAATCTGGGGTAGGTACAAATATAATAAATAGCTGACCTATTTAATACTCTACATTTCTTAAAATCTTCCACATGTTCTCTACATTACTCCCCTTTCCCATTAAGTAGCTGTTTTTTTCTATTATTCTCAACAAAGCTTGCCATTTTACTATTTCTTATTCACCATGTTATTTTCCAAGTCTCTGACTTCATAGTATTCTCACTTTTTTCCTTCTCTTGTCATGCAGTATTCTTACTGGCTTAATCTTTTGTCCATTTATTCTTTTCTATGCAGTAGTCTTTTGTGCTCTTTCCCTAGTTGTCACTGTTTCTGTGAACGTTGTTTTCAGTCATTCCTCATCCTAAATCATGTAGCTTTATTATTATTAATAGTGGCAAGTACTATTTAATTGAATTTTATTCCAGTATATCAGACAGTTTAAAGTGAGTCTTGCCTTTGTAGTTAACACTTCAACTATACTGAATGATTGAATAATTGTGTTAGAATTTATTCAAAGCAATCCATTATTCTCTTTATTTTACATGACTGTAAAATGAGATGTTATTGGGAACTCGTAAATATAGCTCTTTTACATAAATCTGGTTAATTGCAAACGTTCTCCTTCGTTCTGGGTTGTATTTGACAGGATTGAATTTCTGATACTGCATGGGATGTTCAATTCCTTTCAATTCATTAATGTGTTTTTTGCATATGCCTATTATGCTGAATGCCTCCAGGTAAAAGAAGTAAATACATTAGCTAAGTTTCCTACAACACCAGCTTGCTTCTGCGAACTCCCTTCTGTCTATGTTAGATGGCAGATCTTCAATTAAATTACTAAAGCTCATATGTTGCTCTTCATTCTTTTCTGTCTTGCCCCTTTCTGTTTAATTGAATTGTGATTTCACATGGTCTTATCCACCGTGTGGAAATTCTGAATTTTCTGAGATGCTTAGTTCTAATCTGAGTTGTATGTGTCAGTTTTTAGAAGTCAGCTGAAACACGTCCCCTAATTTTAAAATGTCATAATTTTTGCTCCTGAATTAAGTCACATGAATGAAAGTAATGATTTATCCTTTAAGCATCAGGGTTGTTGTAGTAATTACAAAGATTGGCAACCACCAGTTAACATAATGAACTACAACTGTTTATTTACAGGCAATAACATATATAGCGTATTTTCACATGTAATTTCACGTGGTCTTATCCACCATGTGGATGTTCTGGATTTTCTGAGAAGCTTAGCTCTAATCTGAGTTGTATGTGTCAGTTTTTAGAAGTCAGCTGAAACATGTCCCCTAAATACAAATAGGGGGAATTGCCTTGTCTTCTTTGAAAAGCCCTAAACACTTCCAGCTCTGGGATCTACTGGAACAGAAATCCGACAGTGCAGAAGGAAGCCATTCAGCCCATCAGGCCTGCACCAACAACAGTCCCACCTAGGCCCGTTCCATGTAATCCATGTATTTACCCTGCTAATCCCCCTGACACTAAGGGGCAATGTAGCATGGCCAATCCAACTAACCTGCACATCATATTACTGTGGGAGGAAACTGGAGCACCCAGAGGAAACCCACACCGACAGGGGGGAAAACGTGCAAACTCCGTGCGGACAGTAACCCGAGGCCGGAGTTGAACTTAGGTCCCTGACGTTGTGAGGCAGCAGTGCTAATTACTCTGGCTGCCCCGCCTCCTGCAGTTTGCCGGCCAAAACCAGTGATCTGCACCAAAATCCCTGCACCTGCTCCCCATTGTACATTCAGATCACATAACCTTTCCAGAGTACGTCCCTTAAAGTGTCCAGCTACCAAACCTTCCCTCTTCAAGTCCCTGATTATACAATATGTAAGTAACTTACATATCTTCCAAAACATTAGCAATGATGAATATTTTTAACACATTTTATCAGAAACTCAGTCAAATGGGGGATTTTCTATTTCTCTGGGAGCGATGTGGTTAAACTGTAGAGATAGTTTAGGTTGCACTTGCTTCACTAAGATACTGTCCTGGAATCTGTGCCTCACTTCTCACTATTTGCTCAGTTTCATTGGGAACAGCAGGTTGGCCTGCTCCTGGGTAATAAGCCACTTCATCCTTGGACAAACAATAACATTGCTTACTGGCACAATTGGATCAGGCAGTAGCACTGGACCTTGGGTTGGCTTTCGCCTCCTCAAATGATCTACGTGTTTCTTCACTAACTTGTCCTGCACTTTCACTTCATAAGACAGTGACCCTGTCCTGTCCACCACAATTCCCAAGACCTAACTTGGTCCATTTTCAAAATTCTTCACAAAGACTGGATCTCATATGTTCTTTCCACTTTTGACAAATCATAGTTCCTTTTCTGTATTTTCTCCAGTCTCCCTGCCAAATTTGGAACTATCAGGCCCAACCTGGTTTTCAAGCATTGACCCATTAGCTGCTCAGCTGCAACTATTCTGGTAATGTTACATGGGGTGATTCTATAGGCTAACAGGAACTGCGCTATCTTAATTTTTAGTGATGCAGATTGTTGCTTCTTCTAATCAGTCTTGAAAGTCTGAACTACACATTTGGCCAATCCATTTGAGTAGGCGCGCTATGGCGCAGCTTGGATATGTTTTATACCATTAGATGTTATGAACTTCTGGAATTCACCATTTGTGAATGCTTGAGACAATGAAGAATGCAACCTGGCCATTCCCATGGGCTAAGGGGAGGCCGTAGCTAGCAACTATTGCTAGAACTTGCACTGGTCACATTGTTTCTGAACCCTCGGCAGGGCCATCAGATGTAGCTTCATGCTAGCATTTTCATTTTTAACATGCCTGATAAGCACTACACAATTCTTCAAGTAATAACTCTCTTCCTCTTCCTCTTTGCTGTCCAAGGGATGACATTATCCTCACAACTGAGCTCATGTTTCCTGAGCTGATGAGGTTTGATTTTCTCTGAAGCACTCTCATTCCACCAGTCGTGCAATATTATGAATTTAATCTTCAATAACAGTGGGTCTCCATTCGTTCAGTACATAATTTGTTGTGCTGTTACAGAAAGTCCAGAAAATTTAAAACTATTACAACCTGGTGTGGGGCTGGAGGGAGTGGCATGCTTTTGGGATTTAAGGCATCTGTGTTGGCTATGTGAGCCCCTGACTGATGTTCAAAGGTATATTTGTCAGCTGACAAGAACAGTGCCCATCATCGCATTCTAGCAGAAGCAATTTGGGGAATTGCCTTGTCTTCCTTCAAAAGCCCTAAAAGCAGCTTATGGCCTGTGATGATAGTAAAATGTCTCCTGCAAATTTATTGAAGAAGCTTCTTGATGTCAGTAATGTAGGGTAGCACGATGGCGCAGTGGTTAGCACTGCTGCCTCAAAGTGCCAGGGACCCAGGTTCGATTCCTGGCTTGGATCATTGTCTGCGCAGAGTCTGCATGTTCTTCTGCAGAACGCTGCGTGTTCTGCATCGATTTCCTCTGGATGGTCTGGTTTCCTCACACAATCCAAAAGACATGCAGGTTAGGTGCATTGGCCATGCTAAATTCTCCCTCAGTGTACCCGAACAAGTGCCAGAGTGTGGGGATTTTCACAGTAACTTCAATGCAGTGTTAATGCAGTAAATAAAAATAACAGCTTGGCCTTCTTTTTCCATCTGCAAGTGTCCTTTTCCCATGCCTGACAGGGTTCTTGATACCCGCCATTCAATAAGATCATGGCTGATCTGTTGTGGCTCAGTTCCACTTTCCCGCCCTCTCCCCATAACCTTTAATCCCCTCTCTTATCAAGAACCCATCAACCCGCTTCTTAAAAATATTTAGCGAGGCAGCCTCCACCACTTCAACGGGCAGAGAATTCCAGAGATTCACCACCCTTTGAGTGAAGAAGTTCCTCCTCAACTCCGTTCTAAACCGCCTCCCCTTTATCTTGAGGCTGTGCCCCCTAGTCCTACTGTCTTTTTTGAGCGGGAAGAGTCTCTCCATCTCTATCCTATCCATCCCATTCATCATCTTATATGTCTTAATGAGATCTCCCCTCATTCTTCTAAACTCTAACGAGTACAAGCCTAGTTTATTCAGCCTCTCCTCATAGCTCAATCCCCTCAACTCCGGTATCAGCCTAGTAAACCTCCTCTGCACTCCCTCCAGGGCCAAAATATCCTTGCGCAGGTGCGGCGCCCAAAACTGCACACAGTACTCCAGCTGCGGCCTCACCAATGCCCTATACAGCTGCAGCAAGACCTCCCTACTTTTATATTCAATCCCCCTCGCTATGAAGGCCAGCATCCCATTCGCCTTCCTGACCACCTGCTGCACCTGCAAGCTGGGTTTTTGCGACTCATGCACAAGGACCCCGAGGTCCCTCTGCACCGTCGCCTGCTGCAGTTTTTCGCCACGTAAGTAATAGTCCTTCCTACCATTCTTCCTACCAAAGTGGACCACCTCACACTTGCCAACATTAAATTCCATTTGCCATTTCCTGGCCCATTCGCCCAGCCTATCTAGATCCTTCTGCAGACTCTCCACACCCTCCGCACAATTTGCCTTTCCCCCAATCTTGGTGTCATCAGCAAATTTCGACACCCTGCACTCGGTTCCCTCCTCCAGATCATCTATATAAATGGTAAATAGCTGAGGCCCCAGCACCGACCCCTGGGGCACCCCACTAGTCACCAACCGCCAATCCGAATAGCACCCATTGACCCCCACTCTCTGCCTCCTATTTGACAACCAATCCTCTATCCACGCTAACACCCTACCCCCAACTCCATGTCCCCTGACCTTCTGCAATAACCTCTTGTGAGGTACCTTGTCAAACGCCTTCTGAAAATCCAGAAAGACCACATCCACCGGCTCTCCTCTATCCACCGCCCTAGACACATCCTCATAGAACTCCAGTAAATTTGTCAGACACGACTTCCCTTTAATGAAACCGTGTTGCGTCCGCCCTATCAAGCAATTCCCTTCAAGATGCCTCGCAATTTCCTCCTTAATGACGGATTCTAACATTTTACCTACCACAGACGTTAAACTAACCGGCCTATAATTCCCCGCCGTTTGCCTGGCACCCTTCTTAAACAACGGCGTAACATTAGCCGTTTTCCAATCTTCCGGCACTTCCCCGGAATCCAGCAACGTCTGGAAAATAACCACCAAGGCATCCACTATAACCTCCGCCATTTCTTTCAGAACCCTCGGATGCATTCCATCCGGTCCTGGGGACTTGTCCACAATCAGCCCCTCCAGTCTGTCGAGCACCACCTCTCTAGTAACAGTAATGTCATTAAGACCCTCCATTCCTACCACCTTTCCATCTCTAACACCCGGCAAATTATTCACGTCCTCCTCCGTGAAGACAGAAACAAAAAAGTTATTCAAGACCTTCGCCATATCCCCATCCCCTACCACTAGCTTCCCTTTCTCATCCTCTAAAGGACCAACGTTCACCCTAGCCAGCCTCTTCCTTTTTATATATTTATAAAAACTCTTGCTATCCTTTTTTATATTAAGTGCTAGCCCAGCCTCATAGCTTCTCCTACCCTCCTTTATCAACTTCTTTGTCAATCTTTGTTGACATTTAAACCTTTCCCAATCCTCTTCTCGCCCACTGCTCTTAGCTACTCTAAATTCCTCCGCTTTTAATTTAACACTTTCCTTCACCTCCTTTGTTATCCACGGCTTATTACCTCTCTTCCTACTGTCCTTTTTAACCATCGGAATAAATTTCTGCAGAGCACCAAGAAAGATCTCCTTAAAGATCCTCCACTGCTCCTCAGCAGACCTACCTTCCAACGCACTCCCCCAGTCCACATTTGCCAATTCTTCTCTCATCCTACCATACTCCCCTCTATTCAAACAAAGGACGCGTGTCCGGGAACCCACTTTCTCCTCCTCCATCTGCACCAGAAACTCCACCATACAATGATCACTCTCTCCAAGAGGATCCTTCACCGCAAGGTCCCTAATTCTACCCGCCTCATTACATAGCACCAGATCCAAGATAGCTCGCTCCCTCGTCGGCTCCAACACACACTGTTCAAGGAAATTATCCCGGCAGCATTCCAAGAACTCCTCCTCGAGCCCACCTCATCCAACATGGGTCGACCAATCAATATGCAGATTGAAATCTCCCATAACTACTGCCGTCCCATTCCTGCACGCCACACTTATTTGCGTGTTAACAGCCCGCCCCACCTCCAGATCATTATTCGGGGGCCTATAGACGACACCCACCAGCGTCTTCCTCCCTTTGCTGTTCCTAATCTCCACCCACAACGATTCCACGTTCTGCTCTTTGGCTCCGATATCATCCCTTGCTACCACCTTGATACTATCCTTAATCAGCAGAGCTACGCCACCCCCTCTTTCCTCCTGCCTATCCTTCCTAAACACTTGATAGCCCTGTACATTCATCTCCCAGTCCCTGTCACCTTGCAGCCACGTCTCTGTAATGGCCACCAGATCGTATCCATTTGTGTCGATCTGCGCCACCAGCTCATCCACTTTATTCCGAATGCTTCGTGCATTCAGATAAAGCGCTTTCATCCCAGCCTTCACCTGGACCCTATTTGCCGTAACGCCACCAATTGGGACATCCTCGGCCTCTTCCCTTACCTGTACCCTATCCTTAACTTTAGACCTCGTAGCGTCACCTACCCTCGCACCCTCCCCCCCCCCAATTAGTTTAAAGCCCTGTCTACAGTCCTCTTTACTCGATTCGCCAACACTCTGGTCCCAGCACGATTCAGACCAACCCCATCCCGCCCGAACAAGTCCCACCTACCCCAATACTGGTGCCAATGCCCCATAAATTCGAACCTATTCCTCCCACACCAATCCCTGAGCCACCCATTCACTTCCTTTATCTTGTCAACCCTACGCCCGTCTGCACTCAGTTCAGGCAGTAGCCCAGAGACGACCACCTTGTCGGTTCTACTTTTTAATTCCATTCCCAGCTTCTCATACTCCCTCCCCAGATCCTCAGTCCGCACTTTGCCTACGTCGCCGGCACCCACATGTACTACAACGACCGGGTTCTCACCCTCCCACTCCAGGTTCCTCTGCAGCCCAGCTGCAACATCCTGTACCCGAGCACCAGGCAGACAACACACCCTTCTGTGCACTTTGTCATTGTGACAAAGGACAGTGTCAATACTCTTCACCCCACTATCTCCAATCACTACTACGTTCCTTTTCCCCTTCTCTTTGCCTATGTCCTGCTGCATCACTGTACCGTGTGCAGTTTGCTCACCAACCTCACCTGCCTCGTCCTCTTCCAGACTGGAAGCAAGAACCTCAAACCTGTTATGCAGATTAAGAGGCTGAGGCCTCCGCTCCTCACCCCCCTTCCTCCTCCTCCCAGCAGCCCCCTTTTGTCCCTGACCCTTAGATTTAGCCAGTCTAGGGGCACCCTCTCTCCCCCTGATGAGCCTCAGTGTCTGTAGCTCAGAGGCCAGCTCATCCACCTTGAGCTGGAGCTCCTCCAGCAACCTGCACTTACTGCAGACATGGTCACTGGGAAGGACCCTGGGGTCCGCCAGTTCCCACATCATACAGAAACCACACATCACATGCCCCTCCATTATTCACTGTAATTTTTTATGGGGAAAAAATTTTTTTCCTTGTTTCTTGCTGTAGTAGTTTTGAAAAAATTTTTTTCCTTGTTTTTTTTTCAAACAAACTCACCTGGCCTTTTTCCTTCCAGCCCTTTTTGATATTAAGCCCTATTAACTCACTCTGCTTCCCACTCACTCCGATGCCCGCTCAGACGCTGCCCGCTGTCTACACCAGGCCTCCTTTTAAACCTGGCGCTGATTTAAAGCAGGCTGGTCCACAAATGCCTTTTCGCCACACCCTCAGAATTCTTAAAGCAGTAAATACAATAAATAAATGCTTTAAACAGTTCTACAAAGAGTAAAGTGCTTTAAACTTATTTTAAACAGGTTTTTAACAGGTAAAATCTTAGCTCTCTCTCTCTCAGCTCCAGCAAACAATGGAAGGCTTCACCGTGTGGCCCCTTGATAATTAAAGCAGGCTGGTCCACAAATGCCTTTTCACCACACCCTCAGAATTCTTAAAGCAGTAAACGAAGGGCTAGATGGCCTACTCCTGCTCCTATTTCTTATGTTCTTATGTTCTTATGATACATATCTGATGGGGGTCTGCCTTGTTAGAGAGGTCAAAATGCACCAGTAAACATGTTGACTGAAGTTCTTGCTTATTTCAAAGCCTCTTTCGGATGGTGTTTTCCAAAACCATCTCTGGCACTTCTTTAACAATCGTCAACAATGCTAGTAATGTAGATAGATTTGGGAGGAACTGCCCATAATAGTTGACCGTACCCATGGAAGGATCTGAGTTCTGAGGAGTTCCTAGGGGCTCATGCCTCCTTAATTACTCTCACTTTATCCTCCATGTGGTGTAACCACTGAACATCCACCAAGAGCCAAGATAAGCTATCTCACCTACTTCAAAAGTGCGCTTTTCTCTTCTAAGGTGCACTCCTGCCTTCTGGAATCTCTTCAAAGCTTCATCCAAATTTGTCAAATACTCCTCATCAGTTGGCCCTATTATTACAATGTCATCCAAATAAACAACAACTCTGAGCAAATCCTGCAGCAAACTCTCCATAGTTTGTTGGAAGATGGTGACATCAATAAAACCTTAAATGATCGATGTGTCTATTGATAAAGCCCTTTATGTGTATTTATGGTGACATAAGTTCTTGATGTGTCATCTAGTTCTAACTGTTGGTAGTTAGCACAGCTTTATTAAGGGTAGGTCATGTCTTACAAATTTGATTGAATCTTTTGAGGAAATGACAAGGAGGATCGATGAGGGTAGTGTTACTACAGCTGTAATTAGCTTTGAAGAACGTAGTATTTACCTAATGTTTTGCTAGTGTGGTTAATCTTGGAAATTTTAAAAATAAAAAAAAAGGCAGTAACCTTGCCATGGAGGCTGCACAACACTGCACTTAAAGCCTTGATTATTCATAACTATACTTCTTACAAAAAGTCTTTGGAAAGAAAGTTTTCTAATCACCATGTGTGGTGCAAATTGTGATTAATTTTTAAGTTATTTTTAATTTTCAGTGGCATTTTTTGAAACATTGCTTGTTCCCATAGTTTTAGAATCAATTGCTGTGTATTACCAGTGGCTACTGTGTACATCTGAAACAAAAAACTTTGTTCTCTTTATGTCATAATGTGGAGATGCAGGCATTGGACTGGGGTGGACACAGTAAGAAGTCTCACAACACCAGGTCCAACAGGTTTATCTGCAGTCATGAACTTTTGGAGCGCTGCTCCTTCATCATGTAAGTTTAACCTAAGTACTAATTTGTGTGAGGACATCTGTTTCCCTTTGGTTTTGTAGCATTTCATGATCAGACAGCAGAGCAAAGTTTCTTAAAATATAGCTATTGAGAAAAGGCAGAGGAAACAAGTGGCTCAGTGGGTTCGAACACACTCCTTTCATCTTTGATACTTGGATTCAAAACTAGCCCAGATTGATGTAATGAAAGTCTTCTGTCTTTCTCTGTTAATGAATTTGAGCCAAATTTCAAGCCAGGCTCAATTGGGAATGCAACAACAGCACAGCACTATTCACAATACAACATTAATTAACAACAGGATAGCATCTCACCCAGGGAGGCCATGTGGACGATTGGTACAGAAAATAAAATGTTGCATGAGGGACACTTTTTTGAAATTTAAATTATGGCATGTTATGGGACTAATTCTTCCATCACTACATGTGGCAATATTGTAAATGTGTTCTTCTCCACTGTTTAGTGTTTGTTTATATTTCCTTTCCAGGAAGACAGAAATCAAAGTAAATTTGGGCTTGCTAAATACATGCTATCCAAATTGTTAGAATGATCATTTTTTAAAATTATGCACTGACATCAGGCTAATTACAATTTTTAGCAAAGCTTTCAAAAGATCAGTATTTTGGAGGAAACACTCCAATAATGAAAAACAATTTTCATTGTGCTTTAGAATTATTATTGTTGTGCCTATAGATTATGATTTAGCAAAATGGTAAGCATATTATTTTCAAATGCATTTACAATATGCAAGCAGGGAATTTTGTCTCTCTGCATTGTGTTATGCCTGACCTGAGCCTGCCTGGTAGCAGCATTGGCTGCTTACTGCAACAAAAAAAGTCACCCATTTCCAGCAGTTTGATGAGTATGAAATTTACTAAAATATAAATTAGGTTGGTTCCATAGAAGAAAACAATCCAAGCACAGGTCTGCTTATTTCTGTCAATATTTGTTGAGAGCTGGATTTTTAAATGAGCTATTTCCTTTTCTTTTTTGTTTACATCTGTTACACAGATCCATCTGGTAGCAAGTACCTTCAGGGCTGCCTCTCTGATGAGCTCCATCCACATCAGGATCCTGTATTAGCAAAATGATTTATAGAAGCCTATATTTTAACTTTTCTTTTCTAGTGTCTGTCATACAAGCCGAAATCCATACTTTGGAGAAGAGGATGGATGTGATTATCATTTTGTAACTGAGCAAACATTTGAAGAAATGATCCAACTGGTAAGAATTCTCCTAACATCAGAGGCCCAAGTCAAAGAATTGGACATCATGAATTCATATTGTTCTCTTCTTAAACACTTTTGGAACTTTTCCAGAATTTTTAAAGAAGTGGAATTGGTGGCGGGTTTCAGGTAAAATATGCCAAATATACTTTATTACATTTGCTTGAACTTTGAGGACATCTGTTTGAACATCTTGAATTTACCCCTCTCACTATTCGCCATTCACATCCCATCAACCTTACACAGCACCAAGACTACCGTAGTCAAAGCTGTCCTGTTTGACTGCTATCCTATTCTTTTTCATCCTTTTTAAATGTCTGTGCCTAGAGTCTTTGATCTGATGGACCAATTTGATCCTTCCATTCGATGGCCTCCCTCCATGGTGATTATTCTTTCATGGTTTCACCCGTACATGTCCCATTTTACCAGCACATTTGCAATCCCTTCTTTTCCTGTGCTAACACAGTCTTTTCCAACATGCCACAATGTTCTATCCTCCTAGCTTTTCTGTTCCTTGATAAATGCTGCGTCTGATGCTCCATTCGTTCTAAAAGTGGGGCAGGTTTGATAGACCAGCTGGCCTGTTCTTTCCTGTCAGTTTTTTATGCCCATGTGTTAGACAGTGTCTGTAAGCACAGGGTCAGATTTATACTAGCAACACCTTTGCCTCTTTCCTTCCCACTCTACAACAGTTGCTGTGCAATGTATGATATTGTGAATGAATGAGAACTTCTTCCAGTTATTAAAACTAGCTATCATGTTGGTTTTCGCCAGAAATGTACTTTAGGCTAAGATTCTAACTCCTGCGACAACTGACGATGTCTTGAATGTGATTAACCATCAAATCAGCATGATAGCCTATTCTCAGCCAACTCATTCAGAACTCTGCCAATCGCGTCCTATCCCATTAAGTCATGCTTACATTATTATCCTTGTCTTCACTGTCCTACTCTACTTTCTTCTGCCCTAGCGCATTGATTTCAAAATTCTCATCTTTGTTTACAATCCACAACTTATCTTATGTCCTCTAGCTATACATCCCAGCTTACTGTTGTTCTTCTGTATTGGGGTTATGGTACATACCTTTCTTCTTCCACTCCAATGTTGGTTGCAAAATCTTTAGTTATGAGAGCCCTATGCTTATGAATTTAGTCCTTAATTTCCTCTACTTTATGACATGTCACATAATTCCAAAAACTTCATCAAAACCTTTGGGCAGGATCTTCAGCCCACCTTCTCCATCTGTGAGACTGGAGGTGCAGGCTCAAAATGCAGAGGGTTCGGAAAACATGGTTCGCACCAGGGTGGGTGGGTAACTCAGAGGCCTTACCTTTTCTTCATATCAGGTCGCCGAGGGGATGTGCTGGTGCTGAGCAGGTATTGCTTCCTTGTTCCTTCATACTGGGTTTGTGTTCAAACATTATCTGAGTGGGTGCCCTTCCTTGTTGGGAGCTGCAAACTGGATGAGGGCAGCCACAACAGAGGGGCAGTACAAGGTGTGACTATGAAGTCCTAGAGTCCTGCTTTGCAGGCTGGCTGCAAGGGCAGTGTGGGGCTATTAGTGATGGGGAGCTATGCTGCCTCATAAGGCATAAAAATCCCTCACTTTGGGGGAGGGTGAATACAGTGAAACTTACAACCCTCTCAGTCTGTCAATAGTGTGAGGCCAAAGGGGATTACTGGACAAGAACTTCAAATCCACTTCTCTGTGAACTCTGTCAGGTACATCAATGAGAGGGTGTTGCTTGCTCTTGTTCAAGGCTGCTTAACTGCACATCATTGGAGACCTTGAAAAATGAGGCTGCTCTCTGAGGAAATGCTTGAGAAAATAATTGTATATCTCTTAGGATTCAAGTGCACCTTGTCAAGATGAATGTTGTTGCCAAAGCGACTAACTGATGATTCTTTGAGGAATCCAGCATGCCAGTTTAATATCCAGAGATAGATCTAGTTGCACGTTCCGGAGACAAAGGTTAACCCTTTGGAACACCAAGAATGCAGAAGTGTCTTTCAATTCAAGCCTCAGCAGTACACACCTTGCACTGTAGAGAACCCGTGGGTAAAGTAGAATGGTGATATTGGGCACTACTCACCCTGTTCAATATCATGTCCAGCACCATTTTTGAGATGCCCCATCAGGATGCAGACCTTATTGTCACACATTCTCACTGATGCACTTTGGCGCTACGTAAGGTCAGGACTTAGGGTGGGGATTGTGCAGGTCAGATGCCATGAGACAACAGAGGCTGAACACTATTCACTCTGCTGGAATACAGAGGAACCTATCCAGGGATTTGGCTGTAGTGTCAGAGGGTGTGGCGTGAGGGAGAGCAGAAATTCACACAGTAATGGGAAGCACTTGTTTTGAAGTCACAGATACATGGAGCAATGAAAGTCAGGGTTCTGCAAGGACTCCTCAGCATTCACTCTGCTGTTCTCACTCTTGATTATCACTGCATGATACAGGAGAATCGTGGTGCCTGTTGAGTTGGCCTTTCTGCTGATCGGCATTGACCAGCAGCAGAGGCAATGACGCCATGTGTGGCCAGGACCAGCAGCCTGCAGCTGCTCAGGGAGCAGGACAACACATGGATGAACAATGTTGGAGGCTCCTACTTTCAGTTGTCCGAACTACAGTGTCGGAGAAGACTGTCTGTCTTGAGAGCAGTGGATGACCTCTGCCACACATTGCATGAGCTGATATCACATAGGGCTGGAGGACACCCAATGCCTGTGACCCTTCAACTTGCAGCCACTCTGAACTTTTATGCTAGTGGCTTGTTCCAGGGCAGCACAGGGGACACTTGCAGCACCTCCCAATCTGCCGCTCACAAATGTATTAGGAGGGTGACCAGAGCTTGTTATGCCAGGGCTGATATGTTTATCAATTTTGACCAGGACCCACCTAGCAGGGACGCTCAGGTGCAAGGTCTGATAGACTGCAACCGCATGGCTCTCACGTCACCATGGTGGCGTGCGGTATCATTCAGGAACCGCAAAGGATTCATTTGTGACCACACAATGTATCTCATGCAGGTGTGTGTCCATTTCCTGGACAACACCCATGACAATGACATCTTAGGCTGCTTTCAAATTCCAGCTGTCTTTGAGGGAGAGCAGCGGCTGGAGAGATGGCTCCTTGGGGAGGCGGCTGATGATGCCAGTGCAGACGTTTCAAACACCAGCAGAGACTCTATATCCTGAGGCTCACACTTCAACGCACATGTTGGAGCAGGTGATCAGCTCTTGAAGATGCATTTCTGGTGCCTGGACCAGTTTGGGGGTGTCCTGCAATGCTGCGCTGTCCACACATAATGCTGCAGAGGTGGGACAACCTAGACCAGGAAGAGATGGGTGAGTGCCAGATATCCTTGAATGCGTTGGATGGTGAGGAGGGCAGTGGGCCTGATGATGCTGCGGAGGAGGAGGAGAAAGAAAGTTGGGCAGTGCACAGGGATTGAATTGGCAATGAGTAAGGAATGCCCTAATTGCTTCGCTTTGGGGGGCAAGCAGGAGTAGCAGGTGTTGAGGTCTCCCACAGTGGATGCAAGGTCAAACCAATGCTGTAGTGCTAGCATGATTGAACGGTTAGGTTGCACGTTTGTGGTGGTGGGGGCTGCAGGCATTGTCCTGACTCTGCAGGAAAATGGAGATGACTCGAGGACAAAGTGATGTGTCTCTAATCCTCAGCGGTATGTCTGATTACTGCTTAATAGAGATGGCATCACCTTGCCAATGAATTGACACATCATGGGGTTCATCAAAGCTGGAATGATAGCCTCAGGCCCTGCATGTCTCTCTAAATATTTGGCCAGTTTCTGACTTTCATCTTGCACCTGAGGTGGGCAGGCAATCAGCACCTTTGACAGCCCCTTGGCTTCTCCTGCTTGGAAGAAGGGATGCAAAATTGAAGAGAAATTGAAATCTAGTCCTCATTGATGGGTCTGGGGTTTGCTCCTTCCATGTACTGGGACTCGGAAAGGATGGTTGGGGAATGGAGGGTGCGGGATTGCCTGCAGCAAGTCTTCTTTATTCTGTCCTCGATGTGGGAGGGACATAGCACAATCGTTCTCATACTCCACAGGAATGAAGCACTGGGTGTGTGCATGGGTTCACCAAGATTGGCAGCATGAAATGATAGGATAGAGGCTCTGCAAGTGAATGGAGTGACTTATTATTTGTTACTGTATATAGTGGTGACCTCTCTACACTTGTGTCCATTTTCACTCATGCCAACAAGGTATCTATCACTTCTTAATCTTTCTCACCCTCCCACAATGTCTATGTGCTCCCTCAGGACCTGCTGCTGAGGTTGAGAAGGCCTGCTGACTTCCACACCCTGTTGCATGAGATGACCTTGACAGGTTTCCTCTAGAGAGTGAGGAATCTGGACCTTGAGGACCCTGACTTGTTTTTGGGCAGCAGTGTTGCAGCGCCGACCCCGTCAATGGAAAGGGGCTGAAACAGTGTCACTCATAGGGAAGGGGGATTGAGATATGCTGGTCATGCCCAGAGTCTCCTGGGTGGAAGGCCTCAGGCTGTGCATCAGACGATCCCCATGCATTCAACTGCCTGAAGGGTGCAGTGGTCTTCCGTGGCTATAGAGGGACAGCTGGAGTCAGGTCCAGAAGTCCCACCATCCTCTGGCGCAGACACTGGTGGATTCCCACCAGTGCCTGCACCATACAGTTGAAGCCCTACACCATGGAACTTATGCCCTCAGACATGGAGGTCATGAGGTGAACCATAGTGTGGACTTCTGCCGTGGAATGCACATCCTGCACCAAGACCTCCACTGCATCGCTGTAGTGTTGGCCTCATTGCGCTGGAATGACGGCACCATTTCCTCGGACAGAAAGTGCAGGAATCCTGCAGTTGGCCTTGCAGTCCAAGGAGAGATGTTGTCATCCCCTTTTGATGCTCACGACTCTGCCTTTGCAGTTCGATCAGCTCTGGTACACCTGGATCCTGGAGCACATCATCAGCCAGGGGCCCAGCAGAGTCCTGCCCGTTTCTTGGAACATCACTGCCTCCACCTGCTGTAGATCTTCACCTGTGAGGTGAGTGACCCAAAAGTCTGCCTACTTAGTGATCCCACCGAGGTGTGAGTATCTGCACTGGTGCAGGTGCAGGTGACAGCTGTGATGCATCTTCAACAGTGTGTTTCAAAACGTCTTCCTCGGAGCTTCTCGTGTATAGAAGGGGCAGTAGGCATGGTCCGATCGCTCAGCTGCTTTGCCTGCTAGAGAAGGGAGATGTCATTAATGCATCATGGGGATAAAATAGAGGACATTGATTACTCGAGGAATTTGTCTGCTGCCCCACTTCACCATTAGCGCAGGTGCAGTCTTCCTCCTTTCCAGCCAACTTGAGTGCTCTCTGCTCAAATTGTGTGAGTGTTCTGAACTCCAGCATTAAGGTTCAAGAATATTAACTCAGTGACAATGAAGGAATATTGTTACAATTCCAATTCAGATGGTGTATGACTGGGAGGGAAACTTGGAGGTGGTGGTGTTACCCTGCACCTACTCCCCTGTCCTTCCAGGTAGTAAAGGTTGAAGATTTTGTTGAAACAACCTTGGTGCATTGTTGTATCATATCATGTAGATATTACATACTACAACAATGGTGCACCAGTGGAGGAGGGATTGAATGTTTGACTTGATGGATGTGGTGTCAGTCAAGTTGGCAGCTTTGTCCTGGATGGTATGGAGCTTCTTGAGCGCTGTTATAGATGCACTTTCCAGACAAAAAGAGAGCGTTCCATCAGCATCCTGAGTTCTGACTCTAAATGGAAGAAAGGCTTCTGGGGAAGACCAAGGATGTGAGTTACTTGTCACAGAATACACAGCCTCTGACTTGTTCCTCTACCCTCCAGGTTTTTATGACTCGTCCAATTATGTTTCTAGTCCATGATGACCCACAGGATGTTGATGGTGGCAATTCAGTGATGGTCAAGCAATGTTTTGAATTTGAAATTTTCATCCTTGTTTTCAAATCCTCCCCTGGCCTTGGCCCTCTGTATCTCTGTAATCTCCTCCAGCCTCTCAAGCCTCAGAGAAATCCCATGCTGGCTTCCGATATTCCTGATTTTTATTGCTCCACCATCAGTTGTCAACATCGGAGCCTAGGTACTGAGCTCTGGAATACCTTCCCTGCGTCCCTCCACTTCTCTACCTGACTTTCCTCTTTAATGACTTTGACTTCATTCTTCTTATGTGACCCAATGTCATACTTTGTTTAAGAACATAATACATAGGAGCAGAATTAGATAACTCAGCCCATTGAGTCTGTTCCGCCATTCAATCATGGCTGATATTTTTCTCACCCTCATTATCCTGCCTTTTCCCCATAACCTTTGATCCTCTTTATTAATCAAGAACTTCTGTCTTGAAAAGACAGTCGATGAGCTGGCCTCCACAGCCTTCTGTGGCAAAGAGTTCCACAGATTCACCACTTTCTGGCTGAAGAAATTCCTCCTCATCTCTGTTTTAAAGGATCATCCCTTTAGTCTGAGGTTGTGCCCTCTGGTTCTAGTTTTTCCTACAAGTGGAAACGTTCTCTCCATGCCCACTCTGTCCAGGCCTCACAGTATTCTGTAAGTTTTAGTAAAATGTCCCCTCATCCTTCTAAATTTCAATGAGTACAGACCCAGAGTCCTCAACCGTTCCTCATACGAGTTCTTCATTCCAGGGGTCATTGTTGTGAACCTCCTCTGGACCCTTTCCAAGACCAGCACATCCTCAGATACGAGGCCCAAAACTGCTCACAATACCCCAAATGGTGCCTGGTCAGAACCTTATACAGCCTCAGAAGTACATCCTTGCTCTTGTATTCTAGCCCTCTGGACATGAATGCTAACATTGTATTTGCCTTCCTAACCGTTGACTGACCTGCATGTTAGCCTTAAGAGAATCTTGAACAATGACTCCCAAGACTCTTTGTGTTTCTGATTTCGTAAGCATTTCCCCATTTAGAAAATTGTCTATGCCTCCATTCCTCCTTCCAAAATGCATAACCTCACACTTTTGCACGCGTATTCTTTGCCCACTCTCCTAGCCTGTCCAAGTTCTTCAGCAGCTCCCTACTACCTCAACACTACCTTTCCCTCAATATAGCTTTGTCTTTAATGCTCCTGTAAAGCACGTTGGGAAGTTTCATAATGCTAAAAGTTATATAAATGTGATTTGTGGCTGAATATCAAAAAAAGGGGGCTTGATTCTTGTTGGATATGGTCATTGCCAGACACTTATGTGGCATGACTATTACTTTACCTTTATCAGCACTAGCCCGGGATTGTACAAAAGCTGGCATGTGGGTACAGATTGCTTCGTTATGGACGAGCAGTGTGTGGCACTTGAACATTGTGCAGTCATCAGAAAACATCCCCAGTTCTGACCTGATGATGGAGGGAAGGTCATTGATGGCTGCATATCAGGCTCTGTTCTAAGGAACTCCTGCAGTGATGTCAACAATCAATTTCATGTCAATGAAATTGGGAAATTTCTGTCTGGTAAAAAGAACATCATATTCTTTATAGAACAATTGTAAGTATTCAATGATTAATAAGAGTCACATCTTGTAATCCCTTGTTTGATCAACATCCTACCCTTCTTGACAGATATTTTATAAGTTGTCACTTTTCTCTGTTGGGACCATTCTACATCATAGAGAATTTGGGCCAGCATGGGGACTATCCAAAGGTGGCCAGACATGCTTTCACCTTGTAGGAAAATATTTGCTATCTGTGCAGTAGGTCCCCATAACATGGCCCAAATCAGGAAACTCATTTTGTGGGAAATCTACACTTAGACCCTTGATCCTGTGACCTGGAATTCAGCATTTTGGAGCAACAGTTTTCTGTGACCCTTCTTCCATTTCACATTTTTAATCTCTTATTTGAAAGGGAACACATGACATAGAACATAATCTGATAGAACTTGTTTAAATTGCACTTTATAATCTGAGTACTGCTGTCTTTTATTTTATAGGGACAGGTGCAATGTTTCCCTTTGTTCATTTACAGTCCCCTGTTTTTTTTCTTAAAATCCGTACAGTAGAGAAGGAGGCCATTTGGCTCATCGAGTCTATACTGACCACAATCTCAACCAGACCCTATTCTTGTAACTCCAGATATTTACCCTGCTAATCCCCCTAGAGTCTATTTACCGTGGCTAGTCAACCTAACCCACACGTCATTGGAGTGTGGGAGGAAACCGGAGCACCCAGAGGAAACTCACGCAGGTGGGAAATTCACGGGGAGAATGTGCAAACTCCACACAGAGAGTGACCCAAGGCCAGAATTGAACCCAGGTCCCTGGTGCTGTGAGGCAGCAGTGCTAACCACTGTGCCACTGTGATGCCCAAAAAAAACAAACCAGGGTTGGAATTCTCCAGCCATTCATGCCAGTGGGACTCTCTGGTACCGCTTCAGTGAATGCAAATTCTCCGTCCTCGCTTGCAGGGTGTGAATGGCCAAAGAATTCCGTCCCACGCCTTCACATGCTCTGTCTCTTGCCCACTCCGATTCCCGCGGCAGGTGGGTCAGTAGAATTCTGGCCCAACTATCTGGAGCTCAGTGGCTGGTGCTTTGTCCTGGTTGGCAGTTCTATTCTTTGATTGTCCATATCTGCATTCTCCTGTGAGAATGACCTTGAAACTGCTAACTGTCTAATCGACCATGTACCAACCATGCTGGGAGGCTGTGCATGGGACTTGCTACCAGGATACTGGGAATCCCTGAAAAAGAGAGAAGCCTGAGTTAATTCAGACATGATTCAGTCTCTCACCATGAGGTAACATCTTGCATTGCCTCTCTTTGTAATTCTCTATTATGATAGAGCTTGGTATGTGCTTAGTAAGATAGGAGAATTATACGTATAAATCTTTGCAATGCCTGATTAAAAGTCATATCTGAGCCAAACTCTGATCAAAACCTAAAAATCCTATACTTCAGAACTTAAATTCAGAAACTGTTGAAGGACGTAACAATTAAATAGAGGGTAAATCACTGTGACGACAGGGATACTGTGTTTATTTCACCACGGTGAAGAAGCAGTTACTGATGAGCCTCAAGTGCTGTGTACTCTGCATTCCATCTGTCACGCTGTGTGATTCTCTTTATTATACACTTGTTCACTTTAATCACCAGTGTTTTCCAATTTTCCCTTCTCCTGAAGGCGATGAGTCATGGTAGTCTACTGCTGGTGACTCATGGGAGCTGATAGCACTCCAGAAGTTTATTGGTGAGTCAATGCTCAAATCTGAATTGAGGCAGTAATTGTCAGCAGTGACCTTGGGAAGCATTATAGCAGAGTCCAGTCCTATTTCTCAGCATCCAGGCAGGGGGAAGGAGCAGGATAATGGTCTGGATATTGGTCAGGCTCACATTTTTCACTTCAGCCCAGCAAATTGATGATGGTGTCAGTGGTCTCACTGCTGTACAGGCTTTAAGCAGCTAATTAGACACAATAGGAATCTGAAATAAAAGCATAATATGCCATTGATACTCAGCAGATTAGGTAGCATCTATGGAGAGAAACTGAGTTTAATGTTTCAGGTTGATGACCTTTTTTGCAAGAACTAGTAAATAGGAATCTATAGGAATAGAAATTAAGTTAAAGCTTCTCCTTATTGTGTTTGGGACAGCACCAAGCCACGTAACACAATTGCCATTGAGTAAGTCACTATTTTGAAGTAACAAAATTTGGCAGGAAATTCATTAGCCTTGGAATTGTTCCTGTGCTGTAATTTTCTTTGTTCTTTTCCCCTGAAGGGTAGGGAATTTAGTTCAGTCGGGCAGCATGGTTGGTATAGGCTTGGAGGACCAAATGGCCTGTACCTGTGCTATAATTTTCTTTTGGTCTTTGTTCTTTATACAACTAGACTTGTTAAGAAACCTTTTCGATAGGGCATCATAATGATTGTGCGCTTTGATGTAATACATAGCAATGATTCATGCTTCAAAAGAGTTTAAAGATTGATCTCATTTGCTTTTGATTGTTTTCTCTGTCATTTGCTTGGCATTTGTCCCTTGTGTCTGAAGGGTCCTGGATTATTTATTATTGTTAAAAGTGCTGAATAAATGCAAGTTCTCACAGTTTGTATGTTTGACTGTTGACCTGGGTGAGTGATGGCAGCTTGGTTTAACAGCAACAGCAACTGTATTCCAGAAGGGTATGGATTCAAGCCTCACTCGAGGATAATCTAGGCCAGTAGTCCAGTTCATTACCAAGGCAATGCTAAATTGTGAGAGTCACTATCCTTTCAGGTAAACTTAAATGTTAATGGTATAATGGAAAGGTCATAGAGTTATGTACTTTGAAAATATGTGATCAAATAGGCCCCCTTTCATCTGCATGTATTTTGTGACCTAGTTATCTCACATGGTATGATATTTAGAATCATACAGACTTTATGACTACATCACAATGCTTGCTGTTTTCATGTATGCTAATTTTCAAAAGGAAGTTTATCATAGCTGAAATAGTTTATTTTCAGCTTCATTGGTTTTTCTTTCTTTGGCATCTATAATGGTAATGTGCTGCTGGGGCCTTGATTTTCTTTTGATACCTCTCCATCCCCAGTTAAAATTAACCTTTCTAATTTTTTTGTTTTTTTTTCGCTGTTCAAATTAGACAATTTAAATATTGTCATTGCCTGCTGTATTAATCTTACTGAGGCCCATCTTCCGTCACCATCACCCTTTACTTACAACATGCTGAAAGTCCCGCTTGCCAATTCCAGTGTACGGATCAAGCCTCAAAGCCCTGGGGCGGCACAGTGGCACAGTGCTTAGCACTGCTACCTCACAGCACCAGGGACCAGGGTTCAGTTCTTGGCTTGGGTCATTGTCTGTGCGGAGTCTGCATGTTCTCCCCGTATCTGTATGGGTTTCTTCCCCCAGTCTGAAAGATGTGCTGGTTAGGTGCATTGGTCATGCTAAATTCTCCCTCAGTGTACCCAAACAGGCACCAGAGTGTGGCAACTAGGGGATTTTCACTGTAAGTTCATTGCTGTGTTAATGTAAGCCTATTTTTGACTACTGAATAAACTTTACTTTAGTCTTTCGACTGCCAGCCTGAGTGGACCCAGCTGGTTTTAAACTTCCACTGCTCCTTCCCCATTGGGCGAGCCTCCACTCACCAAATAGACAGGTTAGTATTCCACGAGTCCCAGAGGAAGATCTATTGATGATCCCCTGTGGACATCAAAGTACCTACCTCCCCTGAATAAAAGAACAGGTGTTTTGTTAACTTGTAATAAATTGATGGAATCTTGCATTTCACACAGTTAATGCAAAACTTGTGGTTAATCAAATAAATATATATTGGGACTGAAATCACACACAAAATGTTTGGAGACAAACAATCAGCTGGAAGTCTGCTTTATGGGAATGTTAATTAAATGGATTAGTGTCTCCACTGAATTATATAGGGAGAGGATTTAAAAAACTTTTTAAATGTCCTGTTGTTTTGTCTGCAGAGTTGCACACAGCAACGTCCTGGAGACTGATCTTTAATTCCTGGAGACCACAGGCTAAGTTGGCAACATTAGATAGATTAATTAGACTGAATGATCTATTCGTGTACTGTAACCAAAATTTACTGAGAAATTAAGTTTAAAGAGTATCCAAGAGGAAATGAAAGCAACATTTCATAAAGATGGCAATGTTTTGCCGCCACTACCTGGTATAGATGTTATGCAGTCATATAGAACCGTAGAATCCTACAGTGCAGAAGGAGGCCATTCAGCCCATTAAGTCTGCACCAACCACAATCCCACCCAAGCCCTATCCCTATAACCCCATGCATTTACCCTAGCTGACAATAAAGGGCAATTTTTTTTGCATGGCCAGTGCACCTAACCCACTCATCTTTGGATTGTGGGAGGAAACCGGAGCACCCAGAGGAAACCCACACAAACACGAGGAGAACATGCAAACTCCACACAGACAGTGACCTGAGGCCGGAATTGAACCCGGGTCCCTGGTGCTGTGAGGCAGCAATGCTAACCACTGTGCCATTGTGCCACCCTAATGGTAGTTATCTGTCAAGACTTAGTGGGTGAATGAACAGTGCATGCTCATTTATCATCCTGTCCACTTCCTTTCTTGTATCCACCCATCAGGATGCACTACACATTTAACCAGGTCCCTAAAAGCTGCACACTGTTATGGCATAACATTGACTGAGGGGGGAAACCACTAGGCTGTCAGTAGGTGTGGAGCACTCCGTGCTACCTTGGGGGATACGGTCACAAGATACGTGACCTCAAACATTTAGGCAGAACCATTTTCATCACCAAATCTTACTAGCAAACATTGATGATTTGGTAAAAATGCTTAGTGTGTGTAAGCACACAAAAATAGTGAATGAGAGTATTAAAATATGAATGGCTCATGGCCCTTTTTTGCCTTACATTTTTAGTTGTAGAATGTCACAGAGAGAAAAGCAAGGAAAGGCATGGATCCACCTCCCCCACACTTTTCTGATCAGAACTTTAAGATTTTGGTGGATTGTAGGAGAGGAGACCAATCCTCCACCCTCCTGGCTGGAGTAATCCAAGTGCAGCAACCAAGAAGACCTGGATTCAAATTGTGACTGCAGTGAACACACAAAAGACCATTAGCACTCATGGATTCATGCTGGAAAAGGTCAATAACCTGCAAGTTCCCTCATCCTTAGAGAGGTCCAAGAGACCTTTCCCTTGCATTTCCTCTGTGTGACATTCTATGAATAAAAATGTAAGGCAAAAAGGGTCATAATCCGTGGGCTGCAGCCAAGGTGCAAGACGTGGCTCATACTTTTGCTTCAGCATTGAGACTATTATGTGTAAGCAGATCATGTAGGTGTGCACAAAACACGTGTAAATATTATGTTGCACAGACATAATGAAGAGCAATATCCCTCCATGCACCATACATTAGGATAATATAAATTCACATGTAGTTGCAGACCAAAAGGGTGAAGAATGTCATGGAGGTGGCCCAGCCTGGGAGTAGGTCAGTCTTTCAGACATGCATACAGATGGCCATGGAGGTTGCCATGGTGTCTGACCAACTGTTTATTGGTAACTAGCAAGAGTAAAGGTGATGCTAAAATCACTCTGGTACATGGTGATAATAATGGAGGTCATGCTGCCACTTTAACGCGCACAATGGGACATTGGCATGAGAGAAAGTGCGAGGATGGGATTGTGTCAAATGGGCACTTTCTCAGAGCATACTGTCACTTACTTGAGATTTCTCCAACAAGTGGAGGATTGGCAGGTGGTCACTTCTATGCTCCAGATCAACCTTGCTGTTACTAAAGTTTTGCATCCCCTCCTCTCCTGCAAGCTCCTCAAAGGGGTTGAGGACATGGATCTCAAGCACATCACCCCCTGTCTTCACCCTCTCCCAATGAGGGAGTGGTCCTCAGAAGGCCACCCCCTCATCGGGCAAGGGTTGCGATCCTCTTGGGTGGGAGAAGGGAGGTACAAGGAGGTTAGGGGCTGAAAGCATGAAAGGTGCTGAGGGTGGGGGATCTGGGGTCATTTAAGGGGAAGATGCTAGATTAGGTAAAACACTTACCCTTTCTCCCTAGATGAGTTCATTCAGTTTCTTGCAGCACTGCTTCCCAGTTCTCCTGGTCAGTGTCCTGGCACAAATGCATGCTGCCACTGCTTCCCAGGCTGAGATTCCATCCCTTCCCCTGGAATGACATCCTGCTGGAGGGAAAAGAATGTCCTGCCCTATCTCCACTGCCTCCAGCAACCTGGCCAGATCAGCATCTGAAAGATGGGTCACTGTCTTCCTGGAGGCCATTTCTTCCCGCACTGCCTGCATATCTGTCCATCCTTGGGGTTTTTATGGAGCTGTCCTTTGTCAGGGCAGGTCAGCTGCAGGTAATTTGGGTGAGTCGTGCCCATTAAAACATTCCAGCAAGTCTAATGAAGTTTGCCTTCTTACCATACAGGGGAAGCCAAGTCAGCACTTGCAGGTGTGCTGATGGGGCAGAGGGGAGCGGAGGAGCCAGGGGGGATGAAATTTGTACCCCTCTGACGATCGGGGGCAGGGGAGAGAGAGAGTCATGTCAGTCAGCCATCGGCACTTGGGGGACTGTTGAAGGGATCTTGTGTAAGGAGGTCAGGTGGGAGGTGTAAGAGAGTCAGTAATGTTGGGGGGAATGGGGTCTCCTATGTCTGTGGAGGGAGAGGGGGAAGCTGTATCTGCCCCGGGGTGGGGGTAGTTCTGTCAGCAGAGCTGTTTTTCTGTCTGGTTTTCTTGCACGTATGCAGTTTGTGGCTCCGATCTGAACTGTTGGTCGTCTAGCGAATTAAGCCCTGCCCACTCCCTCTAGTGGCTAGAAACAGTCTAGATCATTTTTAAAAGACTGAGTGCATATGATTGTGTGTGAAAACTTGCCCGAAAAATGGATCAGGAACTCTCCCGCTTTCACATTGGCTGGATGCTAAGAAAAAAATCTTGTAAAATTCCACCCTATATCTGATGACACCCTGCCAAAAAAATGAAGGCAGTGTGGTTCACGCTGTCATACATGGAAGGAGAGCCTGAATATGCTGACAAAAAGCTGGTGCACAGAGATTGGGCGCCCCCACCCCCGCCACCCCCGCCACCGATCATCAGCCCATCCCTGCCTCTCCCTCCCCAATCATTGATTCCTTCTCCCCATCCCGATTATTGGTCTGTTCTTTCCCCCCATTCCAGTGGCTATCGCTGGCATCCCTAGCTCTTCTGTCTGCTCCCAGCCACTACATTGAAATGAATCCCCCCAAAAGGCATCCACTGGAGCCCACCTCTTGGCACTGCTGGGTTGTCAGTGCCAGGTTGGCACGGGCATGGTGTCAACCTGCCAGTGCCAAGGAACAGTGCCAGGGGCATTGCCAGACCACTGTCTGACCATGTCCCTCTGCCATGGGGCTATGTTACCTTTGTGCCCCCGGGGGACTTCACAACATCACATTGGTGCGTTATCAATATGTGGTGGGGAAGTAATATCTGGCAATATGGGCATGAACCTGATGATGTTGCTGGCGAAAGGTGGGGAAGATTCAAAATCACAAACTTACCGTCGAGCATTGCGACTTCTGAATCTTAAGTCCCCGTCGGCATTCGCAAGGATGGCGAACATTGGCTCAAGATTGCCCTTGTTATTGCTAAAAGCCAAGCTTCAAAAGCCAAACTTGCAGCTCAGAAGGGCAACACTTCATCTTGTGCCTGTGCCATCTGATTCAATTTAAAACTAACCTGACTGCTTGGTCCTCCATCTAGTATCCCTTAAAAAATATAGTGGTCTCTACCTTGACTACTGCCATGTCAAATCATGTCATACAGCAACAACAACATAGAAACAGGCCAGTTAGCCACTTGAATCTGTTTCTCCATTCAATGAGATCATGGTTGATACTGATGAACCTACACACTCTCAACTGACTTTAATGTCCTTTCTACATTGGCACACATAAAGATTGTTCCTCGGTACAAAAATATTTGCCTCAGAAGTGGATGTGAAACAAACAAAATGATATTAGATGGTGAGATGTGCTATTTAATATTGACTGATGCATCCGTCTTTTAAAATTAGATTATTGGAGGAGACCTTTAGTGGAACAGTGCCTGGTTTATCCCTGTTTAGTTGGTAAGGCCAGGGATACCCATTGTGCAACAGCTTTTTCCTGGTTTGAAGCATAGAAATACATCAAACATCTCACCTGGTTATATCTCTGGATGTGAGCGTGCCTGTGTTCCATAGGTGTTCCAAATTCCGAAATAGGTCATGTGAGCCCGCAGAAAGAAGAAGTGGGATTAGTAAAAGGTTCTCATTCTGATCTCTTGAGAGAAAAGGCAAAAGTTATGGCCAAAACTTTTCTGCCTTTTCCACTGGTGGGATCTTCCAGCCTTGCCAATGGCGACTCCCCAGCCTGACAGAGGATTGGGGAGTGGTTGACAGCAGCGGGACCAGATGATGGTGGGTGGCCTGCATCGCCACAAAATACCCCGTGGAGGGGTGGTCACGCTCTTTAAAAAGTGTATTGAGAAATATATTGCTCCGAAATTCCCAAAATTATTTTGTGTCAAAGTGGAAAAATCTTATTGCCATTTCATGTATTTATGCAATACATTGAGATGTTGACTGCTATCTCCATCTGAACCATTTTGTCTTTTTGTGCAGGGGAAATTTATTGAGACAATAAAGTACAATGGAAACTATTTCGGGCTCAGCAGGGATGCATTAGAAACTGTCGCAAGAGAGGGCCTGGCTTGCTGTATTCACATGGAACTGGAGGTAGGTGTGAAGGATTTTTGGGCTGCTTTGTGAGTGATAGATATGCCTGTAAGAGTGACATACTAAATCCTATCAGAAGGAATATTAAGATTAAGCATTCTGAATGGTGGTGGAGCTTTCATGACAGTGGGTAGTCTCCCTGCCGCAGGACCAAAAACTCTGAGTTCAAGTCCATCTTCAGGACTTGGTGATCAAGGAAGGTGCATTCATCACACGACCAAACAAGTAGATTACCAGCTGTAAATCCATCCAACATGCCTGATAGCAGGCAGCAAGCGTGTGAGAATTTCCTTGTCAGCCGTATAGCAGAAAGCAATTAAAACCACTACAATGCTTTACAAAGCGTAATCATGGACCAATACAATGGCACTCCATAGTCTCCTATTATGGCATGGTGCCTGATAAAAACACATCTACAGTATTTTATCATTAAGAACATTTAATACAGCAATAAAACAGGAAAGATAATCAGACCTAAACATGTTGAAGTTAAACAACCTTGCTTCTTCTGTACACTAATTAATCACTTCAAATTGCTCCCACCACCACACACCATCAGTGATAGATCAGCAGTAGCTCAAAATGCACCCTCTGGAAACAAGTTAGGTCCAGAACGAATATCCCTTTTATTGTACTAATAGGTGTTTCTCCACATCAGAATTTTATAGCATGAAAATATTGCTAACAGGTTACTGGATTTAACACCACATTCCAGTGAAGTCCTCATTGTGGCAATGGTAAGCGTTTACATTTAAGTTGTCCCAAGTTTTAACTATTCACATTTACAGCACTTCCCCAAAACAGGTGCACAAGCAGTTCAGGAGGGCAGGTGCTTTTCAACACACCCACTCCCTCATCAATCTGGAGATTCAGATCTTTTTTCAGGAAATCTTTGTTATCCTTTCATCTTCCATAGAGTTTTGCTCTATTGCAAACTATCCCTGACATCTGGCTCCCGAAGAGTTGACAAAAAGAAATTGAAGTTTAGTTTAACAAGTGAAGATGGATTAAACAGTCGCCTACTTTTCACAAGATGGATTAACAATAGAAAAGGCTGAGACTTGTGTTTTACTTATAAATAACCGCACTGAATTGTAGTCAGATTACTGGCTGCAGATTGCCATTTAAAGTTGGCAGCATGATTTTGTGAGGTTGGAGTTCTGGATGTTGATCTGTGCGGTCCCAGCATCCCTCGGATGCTGAATGTTCTGATCAGTGATTTCCTACATCTTAGTTAAGCTATCAGTAGAAGAATGGAAAGGGAAATTGAAGGGAATAGGAATGAGAGCTGACCTAGACAAAAATTGTCAAAATAGGAGGTACTTATTGCAATTGCTATGAGTGCACAATTTCACCAAGATATTTTTATCACGTGCTGATTTGTGCAAATTTTATTTCTCCATCAACAGGTGGAAGCTGAGCTAAGTTAAAATGTATAAGTAAGTTAAAAACAAGGTTCGTGGTGTAGAACATCAAGTAAAAATGATACATTGAAACAGGAAGTAAACTGATTAGATGTCACCATTCTTAGATTTAAAAGTCTGACATTCTACAACGAAGGATAGGTAAGGAGTTCCATTGTGTTGAGATCCAGGTTGAGGAAGAAGAAAATTTGAAGTTATGAAATACTACATCCCATCTTCAGGACATTTTAATGCACTTTGCGACCTTAGAATTAGATTTGAAATGCAATTGCTGTTATTTTTGCAGATACAACAGCCATTTTGTGGATGATAAGGCCCTGCATGAGATGAATGTCTAATTCATCTATTTTTGGATTGTTATTTTGTGAATTTCAGAGTTAGGTCAGATTCAGGGACCCAGGTTCAATTCTGACCTCAGGTAACTGTCTGTGTGGAGTTTGCACGTTCTCCCCGTGTCTGTTTGGGTTTCCTCCAGATGCTCTGGTTTCCTCCCACAGTCTAAAAATGTGCAGGTTAGGTGGATTGGCTGTGCTAAATTACCCCTTAGTTTCAGGGAGTTTAGTAGGATAAATACATGGGATTATGGGATAGGGAGTGGGTGGGATTGTTGTCAGTGTAGGCTCAATAAGCTGAATGGCCTCTTTCTACACAGAAGAGATTCTACGATTCTTCTATGATTAATGTTCAAACTGGAAAATATAAAGTAGCATCTTTCATTGATATCCAAAGCTTTCCCAGACAATGGTAGATTGTCGCCCCAATCAGCAACGGGAATCATAATGTGAAAAATCATGAGTGGAAAAGTCAGTTTCCCAATGGTGGGAAACATTTTTGGAATTTTGATCTCCCAACTTTCAAGGTGGGTTATAGGTAAGTTGAGCTTCCCAAACAGCAATGTTGGGAAGTCCATTTGCATTCAGTAGTGTGTCATGAATGCTCTTTAAAAGTCCAACTTGCCAGAATCACATTCCCACTTCCAAATTACATTTCCTACCTGTAGATAATTAGAATGTTCTGTTTTACGACTGTATACAAGTGGCATGCAGTTGGCGAGCTTCACTTTGTCCATGCACCTGAAGTCCTTTTAAACTTTAACTGGCGAAGGACCAGAGGGCAGATGTGAAAAACTGTCTAGGGGGCATATTTAAGGGACTGTCCGGGGTATATTAAAAGGCTCAGCGCAGAACCTAGTCTTGGTCCCAGTCCCAGTCCCTGTCTTGGGCAGGGGAAGGCTTCTATGGATAGTGATAATTACACAAAGAATTGTGTGAAGAGTGCTGTCTGTTTTCAATTGCATTTGGTCCTGGAGGGTTGATATGTCGTTATGGGATGCAGAGTGCACAGCCACATGTTAGGGATGTATCTGGATCAATACCGTGGTAGTTCCAATGTCATGATGGGATAGTCCTCGCACATGGCTGCAATCACCCTGGTTATGCGCAATGTCTGCACAGCCAGTTATTTTTGAAGGGGAGGAGCAGCTACCTGTGGTCCTCCAGGATGTCTGAGACCTAGAAGTGGTGGGCTGGGAAAGTTCAGTCTAGAGTTGTTAAACCCAATGTTGAGTCCAGAGACTGTAACATGGCTAATTGGAAGTTTGTGTTGGATATCACTAGAGCATTGCAGCTTGCTGGCTATCCCTGTCCTTCTAAATTCTGCATCATGTCTGCCATTTACCTTTATTATTATCCCAAAAGTACAAACCTATCTATTTGTTTCTGTTTGACACCACCAATTTCAATCTTCACCCTAGTTTATTCTATTTATTCCTCATAACTATCATTGTTTTGTCTTTTAGGTTAATATTCAATTCATATTTCTAAACTTCTAATTTTTATTTGATCTGCAATATTTTATATGACCTCTTCTGATTCTACAGGTAGTGCTTTGCCCTCAGCATACCACAAGTTTATTACATTCTTGCCTTCAGTTTTTACACCTAATTCCTTGAGTATTTGTTCTGCGTACAGATTGAATAATTTTGGTGACAGTACACTGCCCTGTCATACTCTGCACTTGAAACATACCTGATTGTTCCTCTTCTATCCTGACACTGGCTATTTGGCTTCAACATAGATTCAGGATAAATCTCACATCCTTACTGTCAATTTCACATTTCAGCAACACATCCTTTAACTTTTAGTATTGGACGTAATCAAATTTTTTTCATAGTCTATGAAGCATATGTTCCTGTTTACTTCTAAGTACTTACCAAGATTGTTTGTAGGTTAACTATTCCCACTCTTGCCTGGATTCATCCTCCAGGCCTGAATTCAGACTTGTTTCTCCAGTTTCAATAAGATCACCTACCAGCAGGCATAGGCCTAACCGATTCAACCTTTCCTCATAAGTCAATTCCTTCATCCCAGGGATGAATCTGATGAACCTTTTCTGAACTGCATCTAAAACAATAATATATTTTTAACAATAAAGAGCTCAAAACTGCACATACCACTCCAGATGTTGGGGGGGAGGTCTGACCAAAAAAAAATCTAAGTCCAGGACAGGTATGAAAGGAGAATTTGTCAGCTTTTTTTTGGGTGAATTCAAATCCAGCATTTTATGCACTTAGTACAGGAAAAAATGAGCTAAACCATTCCTTGCCTGTAGGGGAAGGGGGCAACAGCAGCGAGCACCATTGCGCATGTGGCTGCAAATGTGCAATGGCAACCTAACAGGTCTGAGAGAGAGATCTGACAGGTCTCTGTGGCTGTAGTCGATCCAGTGATCCTGCAATCGCAGGGGCCCATGGCTGATCGTGTGCCTCATCTCATCTAAAAATATCACCCCACTCCCATCACCGAGACCAAGACCGATCACTCCTCCTTCCTGTTGCCTGCTGAGTGCACAGCACCCTCCTACCCACCGGCCTCAGTAGGCCCTGTCCCTGGGAAGGCCCTGCCTTTCAAGCCCCACCCCCTTGGCATTGCCTGGTGCCTGATGGGCAGTGCCAGGCTGGCACTGCGAAGCTGGCATTGTGCAAGGGTCACCCCCTCCTTGCCCCTGACCTTCCCAGGGGGCCTAAGTGGCCTCCAGTTCTACCAGCAAGCCAACATGACTGGTCCACATTGCTGAGGACCAGCTGTAATTCTCGTCAGAGAGAACCTCCCCACAGGCGAGGTTACAAAGGCAAGTCATAGTGTCATAGAGGTTTACAGCATGGAAACAGGCCCTTTGGCCCAATTTGTCCATGCTGCCCTTTTTTTAAATCCCTAAGCTAATCCCAATTGCCCGCATTTGGCCCATATCCCTCTATACCCATCTTACCCATGTAACTGTCTAAATGCTTTATAAAAGACAAAATTTATCCACCCCCACTATTACCTCTGGCAGCTTGTTCCAGTTGCTCACCACCCTTTGTGTGAAAAAATTGCCCTTCTGGACACTTTTGTATCTCTCCCCTCTCACCTTAAACCTATGCCCTCTAGTTTTAGATTCCCCTAGCTTTGGGAAAAGATATTGACTATCTAGCTGATCTGTGCCCCTCATTATTTTATAGACCTCTATAAAATCACCCCTTAGCCTCCTACGATCCAGAGAAAAAAGTCCCAGTCTATCCAGCTTCTCCTTATAACTCAATCCATCAAATTCCCATAGCATTCTAGTAAATCTTTTCTGTACTCTTTCTAGTTTCCTTTCTATAATAGGGTGACCAAAACTGTATACAGTACTCTGAGTGTGGCCTTACCAATGTTTTGTACAACTTTAACAAGACATCCCAAATCTTGTATTCAAGTGAGCCTAGACGATTGAGTCCTGGGCTCGCTATTGCCATGTAAATGGTATTGAAATTTAATTTAAATAATTTATTCAGCCTAACGATGGAAATGGGCATGAGGCTGCTCTTGCCAGATATATGGTGCTGGTAAGGTCGCGAGAGGCAAGATATTAAGCATGAACCTAATTTCTTGGCTCTTGCTCGATCTTACTGGCTTGTCCCACCCATCAGCTGGTGGAGTGCGCCATTATGATCGCCCCCATTGTCTCACCAAGACTCTGTACAGTTGTTGTAAAACTTCCCTATTTTTCTATTGCATTCCTCGTGCTACAAATGCCAACATTCCAATTTCCTCCTTCATCATTTGCTGTACCTGAATACTAACATTATGTGATTCATGTACCAGGACACCTAGAATCCCTATAGTGCAGAAAGAGGCCCATCGAGTCTGCACTGACCACAATCCCACCCAGGTCCTATTCCCATAACCCCACATATTTATCCTGCTAATTCCCCTGACAATTGGGTCAATTTAGCATGGCCAATCCGCGTAACCTGCACATCTTTGGACTGTGGGAGGAAACCCACACAGACACGGAGAGAATGTGCAAACTCCACACAGACAGTGACCCAAGGCCAGAATTGAACCTGGGTCCCTGGTGCTGTGAGACAGCAGTGCCAACTACTGTGCCACCCACAGTGCTAACCACTGTGCCACCTGTATCAAGTCCCTCTGTACCACTGATTCTGAAATCTTCTTCCATTTAAATAGCATACTGCGTTTTTAATCTTCCTGTCTAGATAGATACACTCATATTTACCCATGTTTTACTCCATCTGCCAAATTTTTGTTCACTCACTTAATCTTTCCACATCACTTTGCAAACCCTGCATCTCCTCTTGACAACCTATTTTTCTAGCTTTCTTGGCCAGAATTAGATTGGCTGACAGCTCTTCAAGACAAGACTTCCATCCACCCTTGAATGAGGGTCCCGCCTGCTGCCAATCAAAGTTCAATTGAGCGTAAAATGTCAACAAGCCTGTTGGAGTCAGCAGCATTTGCATTCTCCACCCATTCTCAAGATGGTAGGTGCCGAGAGCTTGCCGCTCTGAAAATTCAGGCCTTGGCGACATTGGCAAACTTAGCTACCCTATATTTGTTCCCTTCATCTGAATCATTGATATTGTAAATAGTTAAGGCCCAGCTTTGATCCCAGTAGCCCTCCATTAGTTACAGCTTGCCTACCCAAAAAAGACCAATTTGTTCCTACCTTCTGCTTCCTGTTAACCAACCAATCCTTTATCCATGCTGATATGTTACGCTATGTGTTCTTATCTTAGATGTGTACTGCTGTAAGGGCCTTGGTGAGATCACATCTGGAGTACTGTGTGCAATTTTGATCTTTTTATTTAAAAAATATATATAGTTCTTTAGAAGTAGTTCAGAGAAGGCTCCCTGGACTCATTCCTGGGATGAAGGTGTTATCTTACGAAGAAAGGTTGAACAGGTTAAATCCATATCTATTGGAAATCAGGTACCCTTTTAGAACCCAAGGATACCACATCTACTGGTTCCCCTTAATCCGCATTCAATATTACTTTGTCAAAAAACTCTAATAGTTAAACATGAATTCCCTCTCACAAAGCTGCGTTGGCCCTGCCTGATCAAATGTGATTATCTAAGTACCCAACTATAAAATCTTTAATAATAATACTTCCTTAAACCCATCGGGAGCATCTAATGAGTATTCTCTTTTCCACCACATCTCTTTACCTTCCATTCTACACCATAGCCTTGGCCCTTCACCATATATAGCTGCCTTAGTTGAACCATTCTTCCACTTTTTAAAATTAGAAATCTATCCACAAGAATTCAGAGCATGGGTAGAGCATTTGGTCCCTGGAGCCCGCTCTGATATTCAATAAGATCATGGCTTAAATAATCGTGGCCACACCTCAGCTTTTCTGTCTGCATCTCTACTCCCTGACTCCCAGGTCAATCAAAATCTAACTGAAATACTCAATGATTCAGTTTCCACTGTTATCTAGGGAGGAAAATGCCACACATTGATGATCCTCTGAGAAAAAACAATTCTCATTCCATTCTGAATTGAAAGGCCCTTTATTTTGAAACTGTATCCCCTAGTTGTAGACTCACCACAAGCAGAAAAATCTTCTCAGCAGTCATCCTGTCAAGTGTTCTCAGGATCTTTCTTATATGTTTCAATAAGGTCGCTTCTCATTCTTCTCAATTCCACTGGATACAGGCCCAATCTGCTCAATCTTTCCTGATAAGAAGGCAGCTGAGTGTTTTAGAATGAGAAGGAATAAAATTGTGACTTGTTTCTAATTCCGCCATTGACTAGGGAGTGGGCAGCTTGAAGAAAACATACTTAGAGCCTCGATACATTCTGCTGATTCCAATGAGAAAAGCAGCACACCAGAGAAGACTGCAGCTGAGAGGGCTGTACAGCAAATCACAAATTGATTTTGCCACATCCAGAGTTGAGAAGTATATCAGCCTAAACCAGGAATTCCCAGGATACTTTGATGCTGTTATTAACTGTGGTAAGAGTCTTGCTCTTTGTTACCTGATTATTGAAAAAAAAATTGCAGCGTATTTGTTCCAAAGTAGTTCTTTCAGAACCCTGTATGCCACTTGACCTGTTGGATTCGATTCACCACTGTCACTTCAACGTATATCAGTCAGTACTGGAATACAGGAGTGTTCTGAGTTGAACTGTACTACAAAACAAATTCTCTACTTTTTTTTTTCAGAATATATTTATTTTATTCAGTCGTTTCCTCTCCTTTTCCCCAGTAGGTCTCCCTGTGGCTGAGAGATCCTTTCCAGGCCTCTGCTGATAACAATTCTAAAGCAGGATTCCACTCGCATTTTCTCATACCAATGAGTTTTAAGTCATGAATTTAGTATTCCATAGATGTCACTGATTTACTTATTAATTTAGATCTCACCTATGAATTATTTTCTGGATGAGAGGGTGAATGAATGTACCCTGTTACCTATAATTAGTGCCTGGGATGATGGTCTTCTTCCAAAATATGAAGGCAGCAAACACATTTTCCATCATTTTCTCATCTAAGGGTGGGATAAAAGTGCCTCAGAGGGCAAGCACTTTTTTCTGTCTTTGAGTGTTTGTTGCTGTCTGTCTACAGATTTGTCCCAGAGTTTATGTGGATTTCAGTAGTGCTTCACGCCTGTCTTTTTTTCATTTTAGGACCTCATCTTCGCGGGGAGGTTTCAGTAAGGAATGCAGCACAGTGCTCCCTCATGCACTGCTTCTTGTGCATCTCATTTAATGGGGATAATGTATTTAGCTGGTAGGGCCTCCTCTGAAGATGAAGAGAGAGCAGGAGGGGGAGAAGGCCAGCATCCCAGGGAGAGACCTTTAAGAGCAGAGGCATGGGCTCATTTGGTGCCGGTTCACAGGGAGGTTAAGGCGGTATGGTCCATAAAAGATGCCATTAACCAATGGCTAGAGTCTACAGTCCAACTGCCTATAAATATCTGACATCCAGTGCTACAGGAGGCTCTGCCTCTCTAGGGATACAGTGACAGCAATATGTCGGATGGTTGGTTTGGAAATTGCCTCCAGCTGAGGGTGGACACTCCCCAACAATAACTTTGAAGGTCACAGTGGCCCTTAACTTCTGCGCATCCAGTTGTTTTCAGGATTCAGTGGAATACCTGTGTTTCATGTTTCAATCAGCGGCACATATTGGTGCCAAGCTGGTGGCTGACGTTATGTTCAGACATATCTGGATATTTGTCCACTCCCAGACAAATGACACCATCCAGGCAAAGAGAACCTGACACTTTGCAGCAATTGCTGGGTTCCTCCTCATCCAGGTTGTAATAGATTGCACTCATATGGCTATCAAAAAGCCAGCAGATGAGTGGGAGCTTTTGTTAACTTAAGGAGTCGCCTGTAACCACAGGATAGATTCTCCAAATTTGTGTCCATTAATCTGGCAGCTCTGAGGTAACGAGGCTGTTCGTGGCTCCTGTACAACTGGATGGATCGCTGTTCGGTGACAAGGGTTATCCCTTGATAAAAATGTCCCATGACCCACTGCGTTACCCAAGAGCCCAAGAGGCAGAGGAGAGATACAACAGGAGTGATGCTACCCCAAGGCAAGGACCATCAGGCTGCTCGAGATGTGTTTCCAGTGCCTAGACTGATCCGAAGGAGCATTACAGTATCCTTAGTCTCCCTCATAGTTGGGGCATGCTATGCCCTTCAAAATCTGGCTCTGGCAAGGGAGGCTGAGGAAAGTGAGGCAACTCCACAGGCCGGAGAAGGTGGCTTATGAGGAAGAGTCCGGGGAGATTCAGGCTGAGGAGATTGAGGCAAGCGACAGGAACTTTCAGGGAGGCAGGGACATCAGAGATGCTTTGATCCTACAAACTTTGGGCTAGGCATTCAAGTAACTGATGTTTCCTCATGACAATGGCAATACCTCCATTGTAAACAATCATTAAATGATAACCCAACCCAAAATGCCAGCACCACACAACGCCGTACAGTTACAAGCCTGTGCCGCATCTGGCCCAGAGGCAACTCAGCCCATTAAAGCAAAATAAACATTTGGACAGGATTCTCTGTGCACCCCCCCGCTCCATATCACGCAGTGTGTTTTCCGGCAGCAGAGGCAGCCAACCATTGGCCAATGGTGGGATCTTTCAGTCCTACCGATGTCTTTGGGGCTTTGTGTGACATGCACTCTCTGTTGCTGGATAACCTGCTACAGGGAGCTGCCTTCACCTGGCAGATCCTGATGGTGGGAAAAGCTAGAAAATGAACAGACAACGAACATTCAATGTTCTCATTCCTAACATAAATTTCAAAATAATGCACACAAATAATGTCAACCATGACATGTCCCTGTTATTGCCAAAGTGCCTTAAAGTTAGATCTGCATATGCTGCATTTTGGTGTGCACCACCCGCTGCCACCCCATACCCCTGTTCCTCACTGGTAACAGCGGTATTGGAGGCAGCCTGCTGGCTTTGCTGTCTGGGTGGGTCACAGTGACCTTGGTGGTTGTCCTTTGGCTGATGAGCTTGAGCAGGCTCTGCTAGGAAGGGTGCATCCAGCCCCATTACTGGGGACTCCTCAGTTGTAACAACACGTTCAGGTCATTTTGAAAAGGGCTGGACGGAAAACACCACCCAGGTCAGTGGTGATGTGTCGCACGTGGCTTCAGAGCTGCAAAAAATTCAAAGGTCTTCTGTGGTAGGCAAGGGTAAATTTTCTATACATAAATTATATTGGACATTATATTGGAGTTAAATCTATTGTGTCAAAGCTTATTTTTCTGCTTTTTTTGAATGCAGATAATCTTATGAATGCATACTTGGAGCTCAGCCAGCTGATCAGGGAGTACCTGAGTCTCAGTAATCAAACAAGCAATGACAGTGACAGAACCGTGAAAGGGGACAAATGGCAGGCGTCTGGTGAGTGTGCACTGGAATGTCAGAATGCTGATAAATAGCTGAGTTTTGCAGTGATGAATTGCTGACTTTGTACTTCTCTTGTTTCAGTTCTGAATCCCAGTAGTGTTTATGCTTGCACCAACAGAAGTCTAACATTTGGTTTAAAGATAACTCTTGCATAGCATAAATGATATAGTCCACCATTGTAGAACTCTGAAAGCTGTAATATATACAAGATACTGTAGGCTGCAAAGCCTTTTTCCGTCCTGTCATGTGATGCTACATGAGCACTTTCTTGCCTCAGTGCAAGTTTTGTACTTGTTCCTCTTATGTGATTAATTATTCAAATCCCACAAAGGAAAGAAAGTTTTTTGCAGTTTTTCTCCTCAACCTGCAAAGATAATTAAGCAAATCTTTATAACATTTATCTTGGCTCAGGCCACTACTATTCATTTCCAATTGGTGCCATGTCCATTGCTCCAATTGCATAGAAATCACCACGGTCCATTCAGTATTTGCTTGACTCTGCTGTACTTATCCAAGAGGCCTTAGGTCCCAGCCATAACTCGGTATTTACTCAACTTTTCTTTTTGAAGGAATTACTTGCTGCAGTATCAGTTTGTATTGCTGGGGTGCTGTTTCATAAGAACACGGCTTTCTGGCAAGATAAAAACATTTTCCTCATTGGTTTCAGTCATTTTGTATTTCAGTCATAATAGAAGTTTGCAACGAAGGGAAGGAAACATGAAGTAGTAATACCAAAGATAAAAAGAAAACCATGGATGATGGAATAAAAATGCAAAATGTTGGAAATGCCGAACAGGACAACCTGAAGGAAAATAGGTTATCGAATTAGGCTGTGTACGTTCACCATTGTTTATTTTCAGGCCAGTGTTACTTTGTTGGATATTAAAAAAAGGCCACATCTTCCTGGAGCTGGGCACTTCATGATGCATCATGAAAATGGTCACCTTCATGGTCATCTTTATCCTTCTATGTTGATCCACAAGGAGAATATGATTAAGTTCACCTTCACAACTGTTTTGAACTCACAGTGCTGAATTTTTGCTCCAGGTTCGGAACATAGAGTCAGGAAAATTCAGAACTCCCCATGAGTCAAACAAAGAACAACACAGCACAGGAAACAGGCCCTTCGGCCCTACAACCCCACGCCGCCCATTTTAACACTCAGTGAGTGCCTCATTCCAATCCATCTTCTTCCTACGACTTTTGTCTACATCTCATGGACTCCACAATAAAGGGGTGCAAATTTAGGGAAGTATATGTGCGCCAGATTAAGGGAGATCCAATTTAGGGACAATTTATTAACACCAATCAGCCTAAAAGCATGTTTTTGGGGTGTGGGAGGAAACCGGAGCACCTGGAGAAAACCCACGCAAGCACGGGGAGAATGTGCAAATTCCCACAGACACCGACCCAAGCCGGAGATCCGACCCAGGTCCCAGTAACTGCACAGCAAACAGTGATAATCACTGAGCTGTCGTGTTGCCCGTCAGTTGGTCCAGTTTAAGCGTACACTAACAACGTGAAGCCAGGAGTCAGGAGGAAGTTATCTGGATATTTGCTCCTGGATGGTGGGGATCAACTGTGATCGGGCCCACCATTGATAGAAACAGTGCCGAGATGGCATCAAGCTGGCAAGTTTGAGGTGGACTGTTTAAAAGACCTTCCTTGGTTCTCTGTGTCCTTCACCCAGTTATAATAAAAACTGTAAGATCCTCTTGTCCTCACAGCTCGTCACACCCCCGCAGGACAACGCATGCCAACTCATTCTTCCACCCACCCCAATTACTCCTCATTCCCTTCCTATCAACCTATGCCCCTCTAACCACCCCCATGGGCTTTCAGAGCCTCCATGCCAACTTAGTGCCAACACATGTAATCCCCCCACCCCCACCCTACTCCCTTACACCTTCCATGCCAACTCTAAAAGAGTACCTGACCTCATCAAAGAACTCTGATAGGTTTAGGCCTTTTCCCCAAATTTGTGAAACCCACAAGTCATGTTTCAGAAACCTGAATGATGGAAAGTGCTTCTGATTTCTAAGCAGTTGGACTTTTAAAGGTGTTGCTACCTTTGTAAATTGCAAATGTATGAAGTGTGGCCTTTCCCATTCCTACCACCCCACACCACCCTTCCCCCAAGTCTGGCCAAAATAGTGGATGCTGGGTTTTGGGGATGGGACTTCCGGAAATAGAACTCTGGCATCGTTTTCCCTAAGACACAGAGTTCTTTCATCACGGTGGAAGTTCAGGACATAATCTATATGTTATTAGTTCAATAACCAACTCACTGCCACACACAGTCAGCATAATGATCCTTGTGACTACATCCATAGAGCCAGAGACAGTTTCTACATGCATGTTGAAAATGAAGACAACCAATTCTACTATTCACACCACTTGGCCCTTTGATTGCTTCCCAATAAGTCTTTTGAATGATCGAGGACTTTCTCCAATTTAAGTTGACAAGTTGGCAAAACTGATGCCATCTTGTCTTGAATTACTTGTTTGCTTTTAAAATCCAGTGTTTTCTGTTTGTATAGATTTGCCAAAGAGCACACCAACTGGACCTAACCAGGCAACCTGGAGTAAAATTTCAGCATCCAGTGGATTACCTGCTGAATATGTGGACTCTTCTATTAGGAACTACTGTTCTAGAATACAGGCTAGACTATCCGCAGAAAAAACTCACTTGGTAAGAAGCAAAATATGTGTTTCACGTAGAAATCCATAAATGCCTTTACAGCAGATAAGCTAACCAATTCTAGTCACCAATATTTGAACTGTGTGATGATAATATGCTATTGATATGTTTTATGTTTAAGGGGACTGTTTTCATAAAATCCTTACAGTGCAGAAGGCAGCCATTCAGCCCATCATGTCTGCACCAACTCTCCGAAAGACTGTCTTACCCAGGCACAACCCCCTACCCTATCCCCATAACCCCACGCATTTTTTTTTTATTCATTCATGGGACATGGGCGTTGCTGGCTGGCAAGCATTTATTGCCTGTCTTTAGTTGCCCTTGGAGTGTAGTTGAGAATCAACCACATTGCTGTGCTCCAAAGTCTCATGTAGACCAGACCAGGTGCAGATAGCAGATTTCCTTTTCTAAAGGATATTAGTTTGCCAGATGGGTTTTTCCGACAATCAACAATAGTTTCATGGTCATGAGTAGATTCTTAATTCCGGATATTTTTTATTAAATTCAAATTCCACCATCTACCATGGCGATATTTGAACCCATGTCTCAAGAACATTAGCTGAGTTTCTGGATTAATAGTCCAGTGATAATACTACTAGGCCATCACTTCCCCATTTACCCCTGAATCCCCTTAACCTTCATATCTTGGAACATGAAGGCTCAATTTAGCATGACCAATCCACCTAACCTGCACATCTTTGGACTGTGGGAGGAAACTGGAGCACCCAGAGAAAATTCAAGCAGACACAGAGGGAATGTAAGATTCAGTGTTTTCTTTTACCTCAGACACCGGCCCAAATCCATGCATCTGCACAGCAAACAGTGATAATCACTGAGCTGTCATGTTGCCCGTCAGATGGTCCAGTTTAAGCATACACTAAAGACGCGAAGCACTAGGCAACTCTCGAAGCAACATCCAAGAGCAGCCCATGCAGCACCCACCGCGTGTATGCCCCTTGTTGGTCAATATTATTTTGAACTGAAGTAGTGATAAGTTAGAAATTAGAGTTGTTTCTTATTAGGTTTAGAGATTGTTCAACTGTTAACAGTTAAACTGTTTAACTTTATTAAGAGTTATGCTTAAACTATATTATGAATAAATCTTCTTTTAATAAAAGATCTCTAATTTGTCAGTAGGATTACTCCTGGGGCAAAACATCCCATTGTCACATTTATGCCAAATTAGGAAAACTGTTGGGATCTAATCTGACTTCATAACAAAACTTTGGGTTTGGGACCAGAAGCCTAACAACTGATTCTGTTTTATTCACTTTGATTCTTGAACTGTTCAGGCGCAATTCAAAATGAAGCTTGGTAATCTGAAGTGTTTGGCTTGTATCTGTAATAAACATTGAATGATATTAGCTGTGTACTGTTATGGAATACTTCAATTGACATTGGTATCCGACTGGCAAAAAGGGCAAGGGGGTGACTCTCAATGGCCTCCACTACCCCCAACATATTACCATGCCAGGATCCTTGATTAGACACTGAGTGCCTTTTGAATGAGGCAACCCCATGGGAACCCACAAGAAACCCTGATAGGGTTTGTTCTTTGGGCTCCCCACATGGTGAATCTCAGCAGTGCTGGAATGACACCCTATAGTGAGTATTAATTGTCCACTCAAGGGCCTCAGTTTGCAGTGCAACAGGTGGGCCTTCCACATAAAGGACCTAATTGGGTAGAGGTGGGAAGTTGACAGGATCCTCATCTACCACCCACTCACCTGATTAAATGCCCCCCGTCATCAAAGTCACTGTGAGAGAGGGTCTTTAATTCTGCTCTTAGACAGAGCTGTGTTCCCCCCTTTCCCCCAACAAATTCTGCTGGGCTGGAAAAATATAAGATGTGCCAAGGTGGAGCGTACTACTAATGGATTTAGGGTGAGGATAATTTGTTTTCACCAGGTGCAGACTTTGGGCAGCTAAGATGAAGAAGACCTAGGGTTTTAAAACAGCTGTTAAGAGACTGCCTCAGGACAGACTCATCAGAGAGACTTTCAGTAATGTCTGATGTTGCAATGCAGCATCTGTAATAACCAGGTTGCAGCTCATAATTTAAACCTACAATCCTTCACAGTACATCATTGATCATCACAAGGAGAATTCCCCTAAGGGAAACATTCCTTCCTGTGCCAGTGCAACTTCTAAGTTTCCAACAAAAGTCATGAGCAACAACAATATATAACAATCAACAAAAAGAATTCATCATTGCCAGAACTGCATAACTCATTGAACAGTCACTTCCCTTACGTCCTCTCTTGTTTTCTATGACCTATTGGAGTTTTGTTGTCACTGTCTTCATGCTGATTCATCACTCAACAGGGTTTAAACTAGTTTGGCAGGAGGGGTGGGACCCAGAGCAGTAGGGAGACAGAAGAGAAGGTTGAAGACAGCACAGACGTTTAAGAGAGCACATTAACTAGTAAAGGCAGTGTCAGTAATCCTAGTGCTAGACAGATTAGGCAAAAGCAGGACAGAGAGCAAGGGAAGTCCAGATTAAATGCATTTATTTCAATGCAAGAGGCCTGATGGGCAAGGCAGACGAACTCAGGGCATGGATGGGTTCATAAGACTGGGATGTTGTAGCTATTATTGAAACATGGCTGAGGGAGGGACAGGACTGACAGCTCAATGTTCAGGATACAGATGCTATAGGAAAGATAGGACAAGAGGTAAGGGAGGAGCAGGAGTTGCACTTTCGATAAGGGAAAACATCACAGTAATACTAAGAGGGGATATATTTGAGGATTCGCCCACTGAGTCTATATGGGTAGAACTGAGAAATAAGAAGGGGGAGATCACTTTGATAAGGTTGTACTACAGGTCCCCAAATAGTCAGCGAGAAATTAAGGAGCAAATATGTGAGGAGATTACAGATAGCTCCAAGGAAAATAAGAAAATAGTATGGGACTTTAACTTGCCCAACATTGATGAGGATAGCTATAGTATTAGAGGCTTGGATGGAGAGAAATTCGTTGAATGTATCCAGGGGGAATTTCTCATTCAGTATGTGGATGGTCCAACTAGCGAGGAGGCAAAACTTGACCTCTTGGGAAATAAAGAAGGGCAGGTGACAGAAGTGTGTTAGTGAGGGATCACTTTGGAACCAGTGATCATAATTCCATTAGTTTTAAGATAGCTATGGAGTGATAGGTCTGGCCCAAACGTTAAAATTCTAAATTGGAGCAAGGCCAATTTTGATGGATCAGACAGGAACTTTCAAAAGTTAATTGGGGGAGTCTGTTGGCAAGCAAAGGGACGTCATGTAAGTGGGAGGCTTTCAAAATTGTGTTAACTAGGGTTCAGGGTAAGCAAATTCCTCTTAGAGTGAAGGGCAAGGCTGGTAAAAATAGGGAACCCTGGATGACTTGGGATATTGAGGCCCTGGTCAAGGAGAAGAAGGAGGCACATGACATGCATAGGCAGTTGGGATCAAGTGGTTCTCATGAAGAATATAGAGGGTGTAGGAGTAGAGGTAAGAGAGAATTCGGGAAGGCAAAGAGGAGACACAAGATTGCTTTGACAGATGAGGCAAAGGAGAATCCAAAGAGATTCTACAAATACATAAAGGGCAGAAGGGTAACTTGGGAGAGAGTAGGGCCTCTCAAGGATTAACAAGGTCATCTATGTGTGGATCCACAAGAGATGGGTGAGATCCTAAATGAATATTTCTCATCAGTATTTACTATTGAGAAAGACATGGATGTTAGCGAACTTGGGAAATTAAATAGTGATGTTTTGAGGAGTGAACATATAACAGAGAAGGAGATGCTGGAAGTCTTAAAGCACATCAAGGTAGATAAATCCCTGGGATCTGATGAAGTGTACCCCAGGGAATTGTGGGAGGTTAGGGAGGAAATTACAGATCTTCTAGCAGAGATATTTGAATCATCGACAGCCACAGATGGGGCACCTGAAAATTGGAGGGTGGCAAATGTTGTGCCTTTGTTTAAAAAGGGCTGCATGGAAAAGCCTGGGAATTACAGGCCAGTGAGCCTCACATCAGTAGTGGGGTAACTTATTAAAAGGTATTTTGAAAGACAGGATCAACAGGCATTTAGAGAGGCAAGGACTGATTAGGGACAGTCTTTGTAAATGGAAAATTATGTCTCACAAATTTGATTGAGTTTTTTAAAGGGTAATCAGGAAAGTAGATGAGTGCAGTCCAGTGATGTTGTTTACATGGACTTAAGCAAGGTCTTTGACAAGGTACCACATGGTAGGTTGTTGCATAAGGTTAAATTTCACAGGATCCAGGGTGAGGTAGCCAAATGGATACAAAATTGGCTTGATGACTGAAGGCAGAAGTGGTTGTAGAGGGTCGTTTTTCCAATGGAGGCCTGTGACCAGTGGCATGCCTCAAGGATCAGTGCTGCGTCCATTGTTATTTGTCATTTAATAAATGATTTGGATAAGAATTTAGGACGTATGGTTAGTATGTTTGCAGATGACACCAAGATTGGTGGCATAGTGGATAGTGAAGGAGATTATCTGGGATTGCAATGGGATCTTGATCAATTGGGCCAGTGGACTGATGAATGGCAGATGGAGTTTAATTTAGATAAATGCAAGGTGATGCATTTTGGTAGGTCGAACCATGGCAGGACTTACTCAGTTAATGGTAGAGTGTTGGGGAGAGTTAGAGCTCAAAGAGATCTAGGGGTACAGTTCATAGCTTCTTGAAAAGTGGAGTCACAGGTGGACAGGGTGGTGAAGAAGGCATTTGGCATGCTTGGTTTCATTGGTCAGAACACTGAATACAGGAGTTGGCACGTCTTGTTGAAGTTATACAGGACAATGGTACGGCCACACTTGGAATACTGTGTACAATTCTTGTCTTTATTATAGAAAGGATATTATTAAATTAGAAAGAGTGCAGAAAAGATTTACTAGGATACTACTGGGACTTGATGGTTTGAGTTATAAGAAGAGGTCGGATAGACAGGGACTTTTTTCTCTGGCACGTAGGAGGCTGAAGGGTTATCTTATAGCGGGCTATAAAATAATGAGGGGAATCGATCAGCTAGATAGTCAATATCTTTTCCCAAAGTTGAGAGGGGAGATTTGCTAAAGGGTCCAGAGGGGCAATTTTTTACTTGGAGGGTGGTCAGTGCCTGGAACGAGCTGCCAGAAGTAGTAGAGGCAAGTACAATTTTGTCTTTTAAAAAGCGTTTAGACAGTTGCATGGATAAGATGGCTATAGAGGGATGTGGGACGAACACGGGCAACTGGAACTAGCTTAGTGGTTTAAAAAAAAGGGGCAGCATGGACAAGTTGGGTTGAAGGGCTTGTTTCCATACCAGAACCCTTCGTCATCCAGTACTTCCCTGGAATGGAGAAGCTGCGACGTCTTCTCCAGAGCCATCAACATGCCATTGATGAAGACGAACATCTCACCAAGGCCATCCCTACACCCCCACTTCTTGCCTTCAAACAACCACGCAACCTCAAACAGACCATTGTCTGCAGCAAACTACCCAGCCTTCAGGAGAACAGTGACCACGATATCACACAACCCTGCCACAGCAATCTCTGCAAAATGTGCTGGATCATCGACACGGATGCCATCATCTCACGTGAGAACATCATCGACCAGGTACACGATACATACTCTTGCAACTTGGCCAATGTTGTCTACCTGATATGCTGCAGGAAAGGATGTCCCGAGGCATTGTACATTGGAGAGACCATGCAGACGCTACGGCAAAGGATGAATGAACACCTCTCGACAATCACCAGGCAAGAGAGTTCTCTTCCTGTTGGAGAACACTTCAGCAGTCACGGGCATTTGGCCTGTGATCTTTGGGTAAGCATTCTCCAAGGCGGACTTCACGTCACACGACAGCGCAGAGTCGCTGAGCAGAGACTGATAGCCAAGTTCCGCACACATGAGGATGGCCTTAACTGGAATCATGGGTTCATGTCACACTATCTGTAACCCCCATGACTTGCCTGGACTTGCAAAATCTCACTAACTGTCCTGTCTGGAGACAATACACATCTCTTTAACCTGTGCTTAACGCTCTCTCCACTCACATTGTCTGTACCTTTAAGACTTAATTACCTGTAAAGATTCGCATTCCAATCATTATTTTGTAAATTGAGTTTTATATGTCTCGTTTGTGAATAGAACTCCCACTCAGCTGACGAAGGGGCAGCACTCCGAAAGCTAGTGGCTTTTGCTACCAAATAAACCTGTTGGAGTTTAACCTGGTGTTGTGAGACTTCTTACTTTCCATACTAGGGCAACATGATCTACCCCCCCATACATTTACTGGGCCTCCCACATGCATCTTATCGATTGATGGTGACGCTGACATTTTTGTGTGAGACAGGAACTTTTACCCAATTGCTCTGCTGGTTATCAGAATTTGGGGCCTTAGTTTATTTAATTTAATATGATAGTTTTCTCTGAATTTTCGACCTGGTCTGTTTTTTTCACAAAATTGCAGGCAGGAGTCTTAACATTAGATTAATTTTTTTGTTAATCATTACTTTTGCTATTGCTGATGACATGATCTGGGACAGAGAACTGTGTCCCTCTCCTCAGATCCTCCTTAAAGCAAGTCTTGCTACAATTGTGCTTTGGTGAGACCAGACCTGGAGTACTGTGCACAGTTTTGGTCTCTATTTTTAAACAAGGGTATTCTTGTTATGGAGATGTAACAGCAAAGATTGACTAGGTTGTTTCCTGGGTTGCCATATGATGAGAGGCTGTGCAAATTGGGTCTACACTGTCTGGAGTACAGGAGAATAAGAGGCGATCTCTTTGAAACATACCAGATTCTGAAGGAGCTTGACAAGGTGGACATTGAGTTGGTTCTCCTGGCTGGGAAATCCAAAACACAGGGGCACAGTCTCAGAATAAGCGGCTGATCACTTCAGGCTGAGATAGAGAGAAATTTCTTCACTCAAAGAGTTGTGACTCTGGCATTTTCTACCCAAGAGGTTGTGGGTGCTCCCTTCTTTAATATATTTAAGGCTGAGATAGACAGGATTTTGGTTTCTCAGCAAATCAAGGGAGATGGGGAAAGAGTGGGAAAGTGGAGTTGAGGCAAAAGATCAGCTGTGATCCTATTAAATAGCAGGACAGACTCAACAGACCAATACGCCAGCCTCTACACTTGTTTGTTTTTCTATATTTTTAACCTACTGCTCGGGCTAAGTATTTGGCCACCCACCCTAATTTTTCGTTTTTTGGCTCTGTGTCAATATTTCCTTACAAATCTGTGGGAAACCTTGGATAATTTTTGTACGTTAAATGTCCTGTATAAGTACAAGTTGTTGTTGTTGACTTGGTTGGGATGCTGTTACAGTTTAATGCTCCATGGTGCATTAAAATTTAATTAACTTAGTTAAAATTATGTGATTGCTAGCATACTCCGGGTACATGACTAGTAATTAAGCTTCTTAATGCTGTTGCCAACCATAACTTTTCACAGCTAAATCCCCTGTTTATATTTGTCATTAACACCAGTGTTTAAATACAATGGCTTTGTACTATTCAGTAGAATAGTTTTGAAGCACCATTATATCCCTCACAAGCTCTTTACTGCCCTCTTTCTACCTACACTTCTCTTTGCTAGTCATAGAATTATAGAATACCTACAGTGCAGAAAGAGCCTATTAAGTCCATCAGGCCTGTACTGACCACAATCCCTCCCAGCCCCTATCCCCATAACCCCACATATTTTCCTTGCTAGTCGCACTGACACTAAGTGACAGTTTAGCATGGCCAATCAATCTAACCCACACATCTTTGGACTGTGGGAGGAAACCAGAGTACCTGGCGAAAATCCATGCAGACACGAGGAGAACATGCAAACTCCACACAGACAGTGACACAAGCCAGGAATTGAACTCAGGTCCCTGGCACTGTGAGGCAGCCCTTCGATTCTATCCTTTCAACAACAATAACATACTTAAAATGCACATTCAATAATCACCACTTGTGTTTCTATGGAGTCCTTAACGTAATTAAGCACTCCAAGGCACCGCACAGAAGCCTTACAAAACGAGATATGATATAAAAAGTGATACTAGGTCAGTGAACAAAGCCTGGTCAAAAAGGTAGGTTTTATCGAGGTTTTAATGGAGAATTCCAGAGTTTAGAGCCGATTGAGCTGAAGGCACAGAGTATTCAGTGGCCATAATCAGATGAGTACTGATATCTTGAGTTACAAAGGCAGAGGAGATCACAAATGTGAGATCGGTTGGAAACTTGGGTGGAGAGATGGTAGGTGGAGTTTAATCCAGACAAATTTGAGGTAATGCATTTTGGAAGGTCTAATACAGATAGAAAATATACAGTAAATGGCAGTACCCTTAAGAGTATTGATAGGCAAAGGGATCTGGGTGTACAGGTACACAGTCACTGAAAGAGGCAGTGCAGGTGGAGAGAAGGTAGTCAAAAAGGCATACAGCATGCTTGTCTTCATTGCCAGGGCACTGAGTTTAAAAATTGGCAAGTCATGTTGCAGCTTCATAGAACCTTAGTTAGGCTGCACTTGGAATATAGTGTTCAATTCTGGTCGCCACACTACCAGAAAGATGCAGAGGCTTTGGAGAGGGTACAGAAAAGATTTACCAGAATGTTGCCTGGTATGGAGGGCATTAGCTATGAGGAGAGGTTGGAGAAACTTGGTTTGTTCTCACTGGAACAACGGAGGTTGAGGGGCGACCTGATAGAAGTCTACAAAATTATGAGAGGCATGGACAGAGTGGATAGTCAGAAGCTTTCTCCAGGGTGGAAGAGTCAATTTCTAGGGGGCACAGGTTTGATGCTGCGAGGGGCAAGGTTTATAGGAGATGTACAAGGCAGATTTTGCACACGGAGAGTAGTGGATGCCTGGAACTTGTTCCCAGGGGAGGTAGTGGAAGCGGATATGGTAGTGACTTTTAAGGGACGTCTTGACAAATACATGAATAGGATGGGAATAGAGGGATATTGTCCCTGGAAGGGTAGGGGGTTTTAGTTAAGTCAGGCAGCATGATCGGTGCAGGCTTGGAGGGCCAAAGGGCCTGTCCTTGTGCTGTAATTTTCTTTGGTCTTTGTACGGAGACAGGGAGGCCATTTAGGGATTTGAAAACAAGGATGACATTTTAAAATCCTTGATTAGGATCCATTGTAGGTCAGCAAGCACAGGGATGGTGGTGAATTGGGACTTGGTGGAGGTAACAGAGGCAACAGAGTTTTGAATGATCTTAAGTTTATGGAGATTAGAGAATAGGAAACCAGCCAGGAGCCCGACAAGTCTAGAAGTATTGGATCTTAATAGCTCTAATGTATCTTCTCCGATGGACTGATCACATCACATATTGGTTTAACATGTGAACAAAGAACAATACAGCATGGAAATGGGCATTTCAGCCCACCAAGCCTGCGCCTATATGCGTCTCCCATTCATGTAACTATCAAGATACATCTTGAACATTGCTAACATGTCTGCTTCCACCACCTCCACTGGCAGTGAGTTCCAAGCACCCACCATCCTCTGTGTGAAAAGCTTTCCCTGCACGTCTCCCCTAAACTTACCAGTTCTCACCTTAAACCTGTGCCCTCTCGTAGTTGATCCTTCCATCCTGGGAAAAAGCCTTGGACTATCCACCCTATCTATGCCTCTCATAATTTTGTAGACTTCTATCAGGTCGCCCCCCTCAGCCTCCATTTTTCCAGTGAAAACAATCCAAGTTTATCCAACCTTTCCTCATACCTAACACCACTCAGGCCAGGCAACATCATGGTAAACCTTCTCTGCACCCTCTCCAAAACATCCATGTCCATCTGGTGGTATGGCAACCAGAACTGCACACAAACTGAAGTTTTATATAATTGTAACATATCTTACCATCTTTTGGACTCGATGCCCCGGATGATGGAGGCAAGCAAGCTGTATGGCTTCTTGACCATCTTATCCACCTATGTTGCCACTTACAAGGATCTGTGGACCTGTACGCCCAGATCCCTCTGCATGGCTTAAACCATTGTCTTATCCAAATTTTCCATATTCTCTTTGCTCAAGCTCTATTTAAGAGACTAAGTTAAAATCAGTCACCCATTAGTCAGGTCCAGTGTGTTGATCTGGAGATTTTTATGCCCAAGATAATTTACCTCAAACCCACTTGATACTTAATTAATTTTTCCATTTTACCCTGCAGTTACCTAGGAGCCTTTCTGGGTGAGATAGCAATTGGTTTGAATTTACAGCAGGTTGGTCATGTGCCTATTCCCACTCGGGATTCATTCCAGACAAATGAGACATTTCTTCCTTTTTGGTTTAGAATTGGATAGCATTATAATTGGACCAATGTCAATATGCATATTTCCCGGCACCCGCCACCAATTCCACCTGGAAGGACAAGGGCAGCAGATACATGGGAACACCACCACCACCTGTAAGTTCCTCTCCAAGCCACTCACTATCCTGACTTTGAAATATATTGCCGTTCCTTCACAGTTGCTGGGTCAAAATCCAGAAATTCCCTCCCTAATGGCATTGTGGGTCAACCCATTGAACATGGACTGCATTGATTCAAGAAGGCAGCTCATCTTTACCTTCTCAAGAGCAACTGGGACGGGCAATAGAATGCTGGCCAGCCATGTCCCAAGAATGAATTAAAAAAGTCTCTCAGCCATCTTGACTCTGAAAGATTCTCATTGCACCCTCTGCCACAACTTCAATCCTCTCCAACCTATATTTTTGGACTCATCTTTGGTTATCTCCAGATCTCCACCCCAGCATCTGTTCATGTTGTACATGGAGAATTGGCACTAGAAAGCACAGAGAGTTAAAAATAACAGCTTGATTTATTGGGTGGTGTTCACTACATGGATGCTTCTTCACTCTGGCAGTTTCCCTGTGCTAGTAACCTGTGACGTGACTTCTGGTGAATACATGAATATATTAACATACAGTGCTTAGTGCAGCTACCAAGAATCAATACTAATACACAACATTCCTCACCTCTGTGAAATGCCTGGAGCTTTCACTACTTTAAGGATACAATATAAGTGGAAAGCATTTTTGGCTGATGCTAGGATCCATGCACCCTCACCAAAGAAATCTTGGCATAATTAGAGCACTTTACATCCTTCATTCTATTTTCACTATGTTTTGTATTGTGGAGTCACCTTCAACTTATAGTACTCTGACTTGCTTACCTACTTTTTTTTCAATAGTTACAGTTGGTAGTTCTTAAAGTTTATTTATTAGTGTCAGAAGCAGGCTTCCATTAACACTGCAATGAAGTTATAGAGTCATAGAGGTCCATAGCATTGAAACAGAGCCTTAGGCAAAATTTGTCTATGCAGCCTTTTTTATTAACCGCTAAGCTAGTCCCAATTACCCGCATTTGGCCCATATCCCTCTATACCTATCTTACCCATGTAACTGTCTAAATGCTTTTTGAAAGACAAAATTGTACCTGCCTCCAATACTATCTCTGGCAGCTTGTTCCAGACACTCACTGCCCTCTGTGTGAAAAAATTGCTCCTCTGGACCCTTTTGTATCTCTCCCCTCTCACTTTAAACCTATGCCCTCTAGTTTTTGACTCCCTTTGGGAAAAGATGTTGACTATCTAGCTGATCTATGCCCCTCATTATTTTATAGACCTCGATAAGATCACTCCTAATTCTCTGCGCTCCAGGAAAAAAAGTCCCAGTCCATCTAGCCTCTCCTTTAACTCAAGTAGTCAAGTCCTGGTAGCATCCTAATAAATCACTCTTTGAAGTTTAATAATTTATTTCTATAATAGGATGTCCTGGTAGCATCCTAATAAATCACTCTTTGAAGTTTAATAATTTATTTCTATAATAGGATGACCAGAACTGGGCACAGTATTCCAAGTGTGGCCTTACCAATGTCTTGTACAACTTCAACAAGACAGTCCAACTCTTGTATTCAGTGTTCTGACCAATGAAACCAATCATGCCAAAAGCCTTCTTCACCACCCTGTCCACCTGTGACTCCACTTTCAAGGAACTATGAACCTGTACCTCAAAGTCTCTTTGTTCTATAACACTCCCCAACACTCTACCATTAACTGAGTAAGTCCTGCCCTGGTTCAATCTACCAAAATGCATCACCTCACATTTATCTAAATTAAACTCCATCTGCCATTTGTCAGCCCACAGGCCCAATTGATGAAGATCCCATTGCAATCCTAGATAACCTTCTTCACTGTCCACTATGCCACCAATCTTGGTGTCATCTGCAAACTTAATAACCATGCCTCCTAAACTCTCATCCAAATCATTAAAAGAAATGACAAATATCAGTGGACCCTGCACCGATCCCTGAGGCACACCATTGGTCACAGGCCTCCAGTTTGAAAAACAGCACTCTACAACCACCCTCTGTCTTCTGTCATCAAGCTAATCTTGTAATCATTTGGCTATCTCATCCTGGATCCTGTGAAATTTAACCTTATGCAACAACATACCATGCTGTACTTTGTCAAAGGCCTTGCTAAAGTCCATGTAGACAACATCAACTGTGCTGCCCTCATCTACCTTCTTGGTTACCCCTTCAAAAAATGCAATCAAATTTGTGAGGCATGATTTTCCATTCACAAAGCCATGCTGACTATCCCTAATCAGTCCTTGCCCCTCTAAATGCCTGTAGATCCTGTCTTTCAGAATACCTTCTAACAACTTACTCACTGCAGATGTTAGGCTCACCAGCCTGTATTTCCCAGGCTTTTCCCTGCAGCCATTCTTAAACAAAGGCACAATATTTGTCTTCAATCTTCAGGCACCTCACCTGTGGCTGCTGATGATTCAAATATTTCTTCTTGGGGATCTGTAATTTCTTCCCTAGCCTCCCACAACATCCTGGGATACGTTTCATCAGCTCCCAGGCATTTATCTACCTTGATGTGCTTTAAGACTCTTCCAGCACCTACTCCATAATATGTACAAGTTACTGTGAAAATCCCTGAGTTGCCACACTCCAGCACCTGTTCGGGTACACTGATGGACAATTTAGCATGGCCAACACACCTAACCAGTACATCTTTCAGACTGTGGGAGGAAACTGGAGCACCCAGAGGAAAGTCACACAGACGTGGGGAAAATATGCAGACTCCGCATAGACAGTGACCAAACCGGGAATTGAACCCAGGTCCCTGGTGCTGTGAGTTAGCTGTGGTAACTACTGTGCTAATAAATTTATATATATTAGTTAAGAAGTTGTAAGCGTGCATTTTCTAATGAGTCCCTGAACTTGCTTATATCATGTCACTGTGGTTAGAAAGCTTTAATTAGGGTAAGTTGCAATCAGTGTACATGGATCGATATGTAAGCACAGATGTCACAGTTTTACTAATATCATTCATAGTCATAAAAGAATTTCCACTTTATGGAAGCAATGTATGCACTGGATAAAATATGTTTCTTTATCCATTGTCTGTGAGCTCCTGTTCGATTCTGTTAGCTTCACGTAGATATCTTTTGCAATGTTATCGTTATCTTCAAGTTGATTTTCTTTGTTATTTAGGAACAATGTTCTATTGAACATCGCCAAAAGATGGCACGGGAAGCTGTGAAGGGACAACCTGCAAGTCCATACACCTACCTGTTCAGAAGGTAACTGGCCTTTCATTCTTCTAATTAATGAGGTTCATCAATGTGTTGATCAGAACTGATGCTCACCAATTTGACATTGCGATATTTCTAATGGAGAGGGTTAAATAAGTTTTGCTTTCACTAGACATTTTAACCATTTATTTCAATGCAGGAAGAACTGCTCAATACATTGACATTCTGTTACAAAGACTCTGTCCACTAGTGGCAGGATGCTAGTTCACCTTTTTTATTTATGTGGGTGGATGGTGGGGAACAAGATTGTGTAATTTCCAACCTCCCATCATCATTTTTTTTCATTCTCTACTGAAGCTGATAGCTCTCACTGGTGAATCAAATACAAATACCTCACTGGTAGCAACCCCCATCCCTCCCATCCTCACTACTCTTTTGTGAGCCTATACAGTAATTGGGGTTAGGCTTCCCAATGATTAGGTGCTTTGTAGAAAGTATTAGACATGGGTTGATTCTTGGGGCCTTGTATGTACTCTCAGTTTTGGATGGCTTATGCTGCAAAGTCCGACTGTTGAAATAAGTCTCACACTGCTGCCTACAGCAATGTCACAGCCTTTAACTAGCTGGGCAAACTACTGACAGAATGGAAGAACATGTGACAAAGGTTTTCATCACTTTCCAGGTACTTAGAATACCATGCAGATCACTGACCTTTCTGTGTAGTTGTTATGTAAACTTCTAATTCACTGAGGGACGGTATTGTGCTGACTGGCAGCTGGACGATCAGTGATATTAATGAGTGCTTCTGCATTGTGAATGCGAGGGGGAGAAAAATGTCAACTTACTTGTTCAGCTTGTTTGTTTTCTTTTTCTCAATCTTCTCTCTCGATTACAGACAGTTGACTTTGGGCATGGTGTAAAATCATCCTTGTACCCAATCCCAACACTTCCCTGCCGGACAAGTTAAAATTTCCTTTGAATGTGAGCAGGTTATTCAATTGTATCATTCAGCTGAAATGGCTGAAAAGTTATCATCAGCATTCTCCTTAGCCCAGAGGTTCTGAATGTAATTATAGGTTCCATATCAGGGGGTGATCCTTGGGGCAAATTTTGCGATGGGCAGGCATGAAAATTCAGACTGCAAGTTTGTTGCCTCCATCCTGCCCCAAGCTATTTTTCTGGAGATAGCATTGGAGGTGGAAGGGTTATCCACCAACAAATGGTGAGGAACGAACTAAAGTAGATGACAGATGAATTATTTGGAATTTTCCAGTTGGCCCTTGCGGAGTTGGGAATTAGCCAACTGCTTGGACTCAGCTTCCTAGCAGCAGGCCAGAGGGCTGGCATTCCAGACAGATGTTCGGGCTTTCCTCACCTATGAGGCAGCTTTGTTAACCCATCCACTGTCAGAGGACAGCAATTTATTGAATAGTTCATAATGTGTGGCATTCTGTCATGCAGCATCAACGTTATTGTGGTCCACTATAAATTAAACTGATTTTTAATATATGGGTAACATTTCACTTTTACTTATTAGATCAGGAAATATATATTTGAACATGGAGTGCTGCTGATGGTTTTCGGTTATATACTTTGGTATGGAGCGATAAAGCATAGTTAGAGTTATAGAATCCCGACAGTACAGAAGGAGGCCATTTAGCCCATCGAGTCTGCATCAACCTCAGTCCCATCCAGGTCCTATCCCCGTAACCCCCACACATTTACCCTGCTGATCCCCCTGATATTAGGGTCAACTTAGCATGGCCAGTGCACCTAACCCGCATATCTTTGGACTGTGGGAGGAAACCGGAGCACCCGGAGGAAACACGCGCAGACATGGTGAGAACGTATAAACTCCACACAGTCAGTGGTCTGAGACTGGAATTGAACCTGGGTTCCTGGTGCTGTGAGGCAGCAATGCTAACCACTGTGCCGCCCAGATGTTGAACCAGATGTTCACTGTAGCTATTCCAATAGTACCGCAGGATCTTTTATATTCCTTTCTTACATCAGGTGTTACACATTTAGATGTAAAGCAAATCTTGATGCAGACATTAAAGGAAGCGACATCTGACATGACAGTACTTCCTCAGTACAGCATTCAGTCTTGATTATGTTGTGGACTAACAGGGAGCCACAAAACATTTGTGGTCAAATTAGTATAGTTAAGCTATTCTGTCTTCTCATCCATCCCCTCCTTCCCAAGGCATTCCCAGTCCATTGCCATTCCATTCTTCATCACCCTTCCTTCCACTCTTCCCATGTTATCCCCATTGATAGGAATAAGCTATTTGACCCATTGAGCTTGCTCCATCCTTCAATGTCATCATGGCTGATCCTCTATCTCACTGCTATATTCCCTTTCTCTCCTCCTAACCCTTAATGTCTTTAGTGACTAGAAATCTGCCTATTTCCCAAGTTAGGAGAAACATTATCCCAGCATCCAGTCTGTTCAACCCTGTCAGAATTTTGTACTTTTCAATTTGAGCCCTCTTATTCATCTAAATCCCAGTGAACATAATCCTAGTTGACGCAATCTCTCCTTGTATGACAATTTTGCCAACCCAGAAATCATTCTGATGAACCTTCGTTGTACTCCTTCTACAGCAAGGATATATTTTCTTAGCTATGGAGACCAAAACAAAGAACAAAGAAAAGTACAGCATAGGAGCAGACCCTCCCCTCCACCATCCATGCCAATCATGATGCCCTAACTAAACTAAAAACAAAACCTTTTGTTCTTACTTGGACCGTATCCCTCTATTCCCTCCCTATTCATGTACCCACCCAGATGCCTCTTAAATGTTGCTACTGTACCTTCTTCCACCACCTCCTCTGGTAATGCGATTCAGGCACCTTGCATTCTCTGCATGAAAAACTTCCCCTGCACATCTCCCTTAAACTTTTCTCCTCTCACCTTGAACCTGTGACCCCTTGTAATTGATACTTCCACCCTGGGAAAAAGCCTTTGGCTATCCAGCCTGTCTATGCCTCTCATAATTTTCAGAAACTTCACACAATGTTTCGGATGTGGACTCACCAAGGTCTTGTACAGCTGCAGTAAGATATTCTTGCTCCTATTCTCAAATCCTCTTGCAAATAGTATGTTAGGCTTCATTGCCTTCCTAACTGCTTTCAATGACTAGTGTACCTTTTGTATCAAATTAGTATAGTTATTATCTCATCCACTCTATCCATGCCAACACGCCCATGCAGTCTTTTGCCTCCCTTGCCATGAAACCTTTCCATGCCATTCCCCACATTTCCCACCACATTTCCATATTGATCCTCACCTTCCTAACACCTATTGAAGCAGTAGTTCCTCAGCTGACATCTTAAAAACCATCCAAATTATATTCAGTAGGATTGGTTATGTCCATGCATAGAAAGCAAAGTTGACTCTCAAAGTGAAACAGGATCTCTGTTTACTCATTAAAATTAGGATGGGTGAGCGAGGGTACCTTCCTGGATTAGACCATTTGCAATCCTGACTGACATTTCTTCCCACATGATCCCCAATTGATACCATTGAATCCTTCCAATGCACCAAGCCTGTGTCATCTCCTCTCATGCCATCCACATGCCATTCCATCCTGCCCATACAATCCTCTGATGCCATGGAGAGATTCATGAACTTATAGAGAGATATCTATACAGGACTGAAATGGATTTACGTAAGAACATAAGAACATAAGAAATAGGAGCAGGAGTAGGCCATCCAGCCCTTCGAGCCTGCCCCGCCATTCAATAAGATCATGGCTGATCTGTCGCTGCTCAGTTCCACTTTCCCGCCCTCTCCCCATAACCCTTAATCCCCTCTCCTATCAAAAACCCATCAACCCGCGTCTTAAAAATATTTAGCGAGGCAGCCTCCACCACTTCAACGGGCAGAGAATTCCAGAGATTCACCACCCTTTGAGTGAAGAAGTTCCTCCTCAACTCCGTTCTAAACCGCCCCCCTTTTATCTTGAGGCTGTGCCCCCTAGTCCTACTGTCTTTTTTGAGCGGGAAGAGTCTTTCCACCTCTATCCTATCCATCCCATTCATCATCTTATACGTCTCAATGAGATCTCCCCTCATTCTTCTAAACTCTAACGAGTACAAGCCCAGTTTATTCAGCCTCTCCTCATAGCTCAACCCCCTCAACTCCGGTATCAGCCTAGTAAACCGAGTAAACATTCAAGGAATCATTACTAACCAGTAACTTACTGTAACATTTGGGTTCTGAGTATTGAATATGGCAATTTTCTGATCTATCTGACACAAGATACCTGCAGGAAGGTATAAGGTCCTTTGTCTCACATGCATGTTTGTGTGCACCAGCCTCCCACCAAATCAAATGGTCAATCAGAAAGAATGGCTAAAAATTGCATATTATTTGTATTGTTATGAGAGATAAGTAGAATGAAAGACTGTGCTACAAAGTTTCTGTCTTGATGGAGAAAGAAAGGAAGGAAATAGATTTGATTGATTGATATTTTGAGACATTTTAAGTGGGGAGGAAATTAAGTTAATGCTAATGAATTATCTTCCTTCAGGGTTCAAAACTTTTCCAAAGTCATGAGCATTGGTGGTAGTGCATCAAATTTCACTTCCTACACGTCTCTTGTCGCCATTGTCAGCGACACTGAACATGAACCAAGCTCAAGCGAGGCATCTGATTTAACCAGGTATGCCTGTTCTGATTTAGTTTTGAGTTCTTTGACAAACAAGGATACATTTTACAAATTGATTTTTATTGCCACTTTTGTGCTCTTCAAGGTAAAAGGTGCTAATGTTGGAGAACAGAGGAACCTCAGGAATAGCACATTAAAATTCAGATAAGAGCTTTGTTCTAAACAATGTCCCACTCTCAGAAGAGCATTCCATTCTCCCTACACCCGTGTCCCGCTCCTAACACCAGCTATGATGTGACCTCTCAAGTTTTGGCAGGTAGGGGCAACTTGACTTCGTAGGCCCATACTTTATCGAAACCGAATTTACTCTTCCCCAGATCTATTTCATGTAAGCAGCAGGGAATGTTTAGACATATGTGCACAAGCTGCTCACGCACACACGCACATCCACACCCTTGTTGTATTTAATTCGATAAAATAAATGACTGAGGAACACTTTTTTAAAGAAACTCAGGTACAAAGCCTGTATAATCCTATCCCTCTAGTTTGTAAATTTCATCGCATGTCTCTTGTAAGAAAGATAAGCACAGACTGACAAAATGTAGGAAAACAATTATGATTCCCCATACAATCAGCTCCTGATGTCTAATGTGTTACCACAGAACAGACGAGGAGGATGAACATTCAGAGGGCTTCCCTCATACACCCTTAGGCAGTATTAATAATGACCTTACTACATTGATCTTACTACCAACAGCTGATGTAATTTTTTTTTTGGCAACACTTTAGAGATTAAAATGCAATCAGTGCACTCTCCTTGCCTCCTCTTGCTCACTGAGGTAGTAATTATTTTCCACATCTCAGAAAGTCAAAATTGCAAATCCACATTCAGCATTCCTAGACTTGACCAAGTCCCCCACATACAGATTGGCGGGGAGTGGAGAGGGGGTACAATTCTCTGGGGCCGCCAGTTGTAGGTGGGATTCTGGAAGGCCCGCGGAATTGGATGAGAAGGCCGATGGCAATGCCAGGATGCCCAGTGGACATTGTCATGCTTGCAATATGCAAGGGGCATTGCCCAGCCCTGACCCCGACCACCTGGGGGCTGCAATGGTCTCCGCTCACACTGGAGAGGCCATCACATCAGGTCTCTGCCGATGGAGACCAGCTGTGATTCTCACCAGTGAGGAGCAGGTAATTGCAAGTGAGCCCAGACGAGAGTGTCTGGAACGCACTAATGACGTTTTAAGTGATGTCATTGATATTGAAATCAGCTTTGCACCATCAGATTCACGCCCTTTTTGGGCGCAAAGCTGATTTAGTTGGCAAAATAGTGCTGGTATGATTGGGAGAGACAGAAAACCGGTTCTGAACCTGATTTTACAGCTCTTGCCCTACCTTACTGTCTTGCCACACTGACCGGCCGGCATGGCGAGTGGTAAGATCAAGACCCCCCGGTCTAAATGGACCAATTTAATCAGGCTTTCTTGAGTTTAAAAAAAAATGAGTTCATTAGCTACTAAATGTGAGGAAACAAAATGGCAAGCACATACATTCACATAGATTACAAATGTAAAGTGAGTCCAAAAATAAGTTCTTAAAAATAACATGTAACTTAGTTTTTGACTCGTCCATGAGGAATAGATGGTGAAACATTATGGTCTTTTGAGATTCGTGTTTCCAGTGGTGCTGGATTTAACAGTACTTGGATCATAAAGATCAAGCCCAAGACAGGAGTTGAGAGTCCTGTCTTGTCAGCTTGGATTGGGAATGTCTCACTTGATGAGACTCTGAATTGGACTTGATTTGATTGATTTAGAAAATAAATTTTTAAAGAATGTTTTGTTTTGGGATTTCAGGATTTAGCAGCTTAGCTGAGAATAGTAGTCCTGTTTCCTTTTCAGATTTTATGATTTAGCTCCTTTCAGCAATCAGAAAGAGAGATTTTCATTTTATCTGTCAGAACAGGGGTGACTGCCAGTGTGTTTCCTTGCTTCTATGTCACATACTAGTGACTTTCTATCCCAGACACTTGTGTATTTCTGGAAGAGGAAAAACAGGTCTGAGTATAACTTACAGGATAATTATCAGCTCCCATTATCTCCATAGGAGATGGTATTACATGTTTGCATGGCTTCTACCTTTGAAATGTCTGTCTGAAGAAAGGTCTGACGTTCCATTGTCTCTCTCTTAGTATCACCCACACAGGAACCTCTCAGTCATGGAATTTTACATTCTCAGAATTTATATCCTCTGCTATCTTGGCTTGTAAAACCATTTTAAAAAGCACATGACTTATTTAAAAGTCCAAAATATCCCTATATAATTTGGGGTTTTGGTCCATCATCATGACACTAGGACTATTTCCACTTGTGCAGAATAATAAGTGCAATCTAATTCTGGTTGTTACATATTTAAGTAATTGCTTGGTTGCATTAAAAATCAGTTACGTGATTTGATGGTGATTTCATTAGAGTATTGTGCAGACTTCTGCTTTAGTTTCAGTTTGTCTTCTAAGAAATCACAGATTCTGGCTGATTCCAAAGTGGCAACGTTTTAGGATGGAGGTTGACACTGGTGTCACTGAATCTTTAATTGCTAATACTACATATCAACAAAAGCAGAAGTATCTTACTTTAAAACCAGCTGATGTGACTTTAAGGACATACATGAAAGAGATTGTGCTGTTAAAAGGTTACACATGATCAATGTAGAGTTGAGTGGACAAACAGCAGAGTTCCTTCCCCATGGTAATCTTCCAGCTCTATTTGGAAGAGAGAAGATAAAGCTTAACTGGAGTGCTGTCAACAGACTGGTCGATGCCAAAACAGGTGTACAGCACCTTCTGAATAAATTAAAGTGTGTATTCAAAGGAACATTTGACTCAATGAAGGCAAGTGAAACTCAAGGTAAAGTCAACCACCAAGTCTCAAAGCAAGAGCGGTGCCATGTGCAAATTTATCCCAAGGGGAAGAAGAATTTGCATGACTAGTTAACATTGCTGCGTTAAAAACGGTTATAATGACTGGGCTACCAGCATTGTACCTGTTTTTGTGGTGGTTTTAAAGCAACCACGAATCCAGTCTTGTGTGCTGATTAATATCTGCTTCCTCTAATTGAAAATTTGTTTGCTGGGTTATCAGGTGGGCAGAAATTTAGCAGGAATTGATCTTTCACAGGCTTACACAGATGCATATAGTCACTGAATCGCAAGCATTGCTTACCCCCCATCATTACTCGTAAAGGTTTTTATGATTATAAAAGATTGCCTTTTGGGATAACATCCACCCCAGCCCTACTTCAAAGATCAATGGTTCAGATTATAAGTGGTCTCACTGATGTCCAATGTTACCTGGATAATATTCTAATGACAGTGTCCAATGAATAAGAGCACTTGAATAATTTAGAAGCATCATTGGAATGTCATAAAGCACATGGTCTGCGTATCAAGAAAGAAACATGATTTTTCTCAGATATCAGTCCAGTATTTGGGTCACATTATTGATAGGAAAGACCTGCATAAAGCACTTTAAAAGGTGGAAGCTATTTCAAAAGCGTTGCAAACGCTGAATGAAATGCATTGAGGCCCTTTCTAGGATTAGTAAATTATTATGGCAAATTTCTTTCTAACTTAGCTACATTATTGAAGCCATTGCCTAATTTATTATGTGTAAAACAGTCATGGAACTGGCCAACAGAATGTGACAAAGTATACAAGGATGTCAAAGATGCTTTGCAGAAATCTGAAGTATTGGTTTGTTTTAATCTGAAGCTACCATCAGTGTGTGTTTGTGATGTTTGGGCTTTCTCAGAATGATTTCTTAGAATCATCTCCAGAAGTACCAACTTCTTCAGTCACTTGTGTTATGAATACTATTATAGAAAACTTAGTTGAATCTCAATTGCCTGGTGATTGTGTCTGTGTGACTATACCACATGGGAATGATGCAGAAGAAGTTGCAAATCGTACCTGTAGGACCAAGACAGACAAATTCCAGAGCATTATATACAACGAAAGAGGAATAGACATCTTCCTGATTGGTTTTCTTATTGAGTGTGTATAATGATTAATGATACAGGGTTCTGTATTCAGATTATTATTGAGCTTATGTATAACATTGTAGCAATTTGTTGTTATGACTATAGGAGTAAAGGGGGAAGGACGTTACATAATTAAGTAGTTGCATGATTACTTTAAAAGCCAATCGCATGATTGGGGAATTTCACAGTGACTTCATTGCAGTGTTAATGTAAGCCTATTTGTGACTAATAAATAAACATTACTTCTACTTTTTACTTTGACGGTGATGCCATTAGGGTGTTGGCACAGGCTACTGTTTTAGTTTCAGTTTGTCCTCTGTACAGGCAGCAGTTCCTTCAATTAATCTGTTGTTGTTGGTTTGAATCTAGGTGTGCAAGTCGTATCATTTCCCTTTATTTAAAACCCACAACCTGGAACATAGAACATTACACTGGTGAAGACAGGTGGGCTGGAGATGATGTGAGTGTGCTGGACTGGTATTTAAATATGATTCCAGGAACTTTGAGCCAGTCAACTGAGGACAAGCAGATGAATCAGCTGCTGGCTGGAGAATCAGAGCAGAACTCACCTATGCACAATTAGTAAGGTTCTGGCGTGGGATTCTGCCATTCTAATTGGTGGGACAGGGGCTGTTGGAATGGTCCTCTCAAAGTGGGAGAATTCCATCCCACATCTCTGCTCCTTCACTGTTACTGAAGCACAAAAAGCTGGAATTCCCTCCCTAACAGCACTGTGGGTGTACCTATACCACAAAACTGCAGCGTTTCAAGGAGGCAGATCACCACCACCTTCTCCTGAGCAATAAGGTACGGGTAATAAATGCTGGTCTTGTTGGTGATGTTCACATTTTGAGTGAGAACAAATGGAATAAACTGAAGAAGGTACAAGTCTAGATAGAGAGTGCAAGACATGGTGGTACATTTTGGATCACTCAGTAAAGAGCTGACAAAGATAGAAATGGCTGATTAGCCTCCTTGCTTCTATGGTTGAGTTTAAAATCAATCTCTCTCTATATTATGACATGCTTCTCTTTCCAACAGGACAGGAGAGCACTTCTGCCAGCTCTTGCAATCCTGTTATGATCCCAGGCCAATGTTTAACAAAGCACGGCAGGCTCCCAGACGGATTCCTGCCATCAAGTGCTGGTAAAACTCTTTAGGTGTCAAATATTACATTCCACCCTTACAACTTAGACAAATTTCTTTGTCATACTTCCAGCTGATTGGTTATACACTTAAAACTCTCTGGTCTGGAATGCTTTTGATCAAGTCATTTCTGGATTTTTGGAGTTTTCTGGATTATAGAATGATGCTTAGAATCTCTTTGAACTGGAAAATACTGTAATATAAACTTTTATCTGAAGTATGAAGCATGATAAAACATAAAGCAGTGAAAAAAATTCCAAATACTGTATCACCTTTCTGCTCTGCTCCCAAAGTACTGTACTAAAATGATGCTGTGAGCTGCTTGGGTCCTATTAAAAAAATTCCTATTAATTGGTGTTTCTGAACAATAGATTTCCAGACCGGAGATGTATGAATTCCAAAATATTGATCGTCTCGTATTCGAACTTACTGAGATTTTAAATTCAGTAATTTGGTTGTATATGATGACTGGGATTATGCCAAAAAAATTCGAAGGCCGCGATTCTCCTATCCTGACCCATAAATTTTTTGACGGATCGGGCTGGAAGAATTGCGCATGCGCTGATTCGTGGGATTCGCGCTTGCATTCCTGCACGTGCACATCTCCCAGTGACGGATATCTGGCATGGTTGGGACCACACTGGAAACTGGCGGCAACAGCAGAGAAGTAATTTTAATCTTATTTGAATGTGATTACTGGACCCAGGATTGAAGTTTCAGGCGTAATAGCGTCTCCCACCCCGCCAGTACAATTTCACTCCTGTGGGGTTTAGATTAGCTCCCGTCTTTTGTGGAACTAGTGGGAGACCCTGCTGGATTGAAAGGGAGGGCAATCAGGCCCATCCCCAGGGTTTGGTGGCGGGGGTGTGGTGCCCCCTGGGCATGGGCACCCAGGCAATGCCAGACTGTGTCCCCGGCACTGCCCAGAACAGCACAGCAGGCTGGGAGAATCGCCCTCAATTTTATTATATGCAAATTATTCAGAAAAATGTAGAAAGTGTTTATCATGAGCAAAAAGACTGATCAAAGAACAAAGAAAATTACGGCACAGAAACAGGCCCTTTGGCCCTCCAAGTCTGTATCGACCACGCTGCCCGACTAAACTAAAACCCCCTACCCTTCCGGGAACCATATCCCTCTATTCCCATTCCCATCCTATTCCTGTATTTATCCAGACACCCCTTAAAACTCACTATCGTATCTGCTTCCACTACCTCATTTACAGAAAGCTTGCAGTTGAGTGGTTTTGTATAATAGTATGATATTTATTATGTTGTAAAATAATGTATCTTATAACTCACCATGGGTAGTGCCTTACAGAATTTCTGTGTGCCATTTTATTAGTCAAACCACAAATCTTCCCCGATATTATCACACTCTGTGAGCAGGTTGGGAATTCATCCAGCCCTTAAACAATCATTATCAGAAAAATCCATTCATTTTTTCCTTCAGCAGCATCTTGGCATCACAGGCAGTGAACAAAGCCATCTTACATAACACAATGATTACCTCCCTCTGGAAGTCTGCACAGCAAGGTGATAATCATTCATAAACGTGGAGTGGGCGGAATGTGTAAGGCACAGTGATATTCTTCTTTCATTCAAGGCAACACTCGTTCCAGTTTATTCAACCCTCTTGACATCTAACATCTCAAGACTGCTGCCTCACAATCATTGTGGGTATAAGTTCTGCCTTTGGGAGGCAATCCAATTTTAGGAGGAATGATTAATTACACCTTAACGAGGTGTCCTTGAAATCAAATATTCTGACACATCTCACAAGCCAGGACTGTGAGACTTACAGCTTTTCACTGGCACGATGCCAAACAAATGTAAATATTTTCACCCTATTTTAGACATCAACTGCAAAGATTTTTGTTCTTCTGTACTTCAATTCTGATCTTTAAGGAACCTTCTCTGTATAAAAGATACTGTGATAATATTTTGCATTTCCCAACTTCTGATAAAAGATGAATATTTTCTCCAATGGCTTCTCCTTTGAAAGGAATTGGATTTTGGAACTTCCGATTAGTTTATTCTAAGGTGCAATTCCACAGAAAGTACCAGAATTGCCTTTTCTTTATGTGCTGGTCCTAGTAATGGGCTTTGGCAGGCTATTCCACTGCAGAGGGTATCACAACCCAGCCTATGCCTATTAACACAACTTTCATTTATAAAGCATGGTCCTTACAATGTGCTTCACAGTCCCAATGTGCTTCACAGGCATGTTTAAGAAACCACACACATTAAGATATTATGTTGGGTGACCATAAACTTGACCAAAGACATTTTCAAAGCATCTTACTAGAAAGTGAGATGGAGAGGCAGATGCTGAAAACCTCCGACCTCGTCTGTGGCTTGGATTCTCCGGTGCCACTGCAGTGAATGCCATGTCTGTTCTGTCAGGGCTGCTACTCCCAGACTGCTGTTCTCTTTTCACATAAGTTTGGTCATAGATTTGTGACTTTTTCCTGGGTTCACAAATGCTGCAGTAAACTGCTTTACTGTCTCATCCTCAGGACTTAGGTCTCACTTTTTTTGTTTACATTTGTCCATCCCATTTTCCCAATCTGTAGCTTTGGCTTCTTGCCCTCACTCTTGGATGTTGAGCCAGTGTTTGTACTTTCTTGAAGTCTTTCCTGCTTTCCTGATTATAGTGGCCTCCCTCCACTTGCTTGACACTTCGGGTATTTATGATACCACTGTGCCTACTTTGGACAGCTGAACTTCTGAAGTAGCAGCTTCATCTCCTGCTTCACTATTACTGGGTTCACGAATCATCAGATTCCCTCTCATCTATGTTGACTGATCCTCATAATATCTCAGAATATGTGCATGTAAGGTACAATGTGCCTCTTGCACTTCTGCATCTTGCTCAGATGCTCCAAATTCATACCCAAGTCCCACTGCTCTCGAAGAGTGAGCTCGCACTGTCTGGTTACAGTGTTGTACTATAGCTATCTTGCCGTCTGTTCCTAACACTTTCCAGGCCCTTTCCATTCTTTTTTATCCTTTCTTTTATAGTAGACCCTATGCACTTTCTTGAAGTATACCCCTGATGGTCTGGTGTGATGTCTTAGGGCCCTTCTTATCCATTCTGAAACATCAGTCTCAATGAAAGCCTTTCTACCTGCATGAATAGCATTTAAGTGTGCAGAAAACATGGAGCTAATACTTGTCCCTTCCAGCTCCAGGGGAGAATCTCTTAAAACTAATGGCAACTTTGGATTCCTCCCATACACCAACTGGTATGGACTCTAGCCCCACACCATTTTAACAAAAGTTTTGAGTGCCCTGTCTATGCTAATGCAACCTGCAATATACAGCCCAGTTGATCAACCAAAATTTTATGCAATATGTCATCTGTAACCACATGATTCCTTTCACAGAGGCCATTGCTGAATGGGCTCTCTGCAGCAGTGTGCCTCATTACAATATTTAAATTTTCGCACATATCTTGAAACTCATCATTTGCGAATTCATCTCTGTCACTTCATAGGCTGTCAAAAATTAAGACGGTGCTTCCAATCCTGTTTCAATCCAGTAGTTCATAATTTTATCTAGAATTGTCTTTTTATCTTTGCTGTAAATCACCACAGATACGCTAAACTGGGTAGCCATGTCCAGAAAGTGCAATAGATAGATGCCTTTGTCCATCGCCATTACACCATTGAAATTTCGTGCTAGTGTAGACTCATGACTGGATGCGGAGGTGTCCTTCTATATTTTATGCAAGTTTCACACTGGGCTGATATTTGTTGTATGAGATCAATATATCAACAAAGAACAAAAGATAACACAGCACAGGAAACAGGCCCTTTGGCCCAACGAGTCCACACCACCATTTTAACATTATGAGTCCCCTCTCCACCCATGACCCTTGTCTATGCTTATGGCATTCCACATTGAGGGAAGACTAATTTAGGGACAATTTGTTACACCAGTCAGCCTAACAGCACATCTTTGGGGTGTGGGAGGAAACAGGAGCACCCGGAGAAAACCCACGCAAGCATGGGGAGAATGCGCAAACTCCCGCAGACACTGGCCCAAATCTATGTATCTGCACAGCAAACAGTGATAGTCACTGAGCTGTCGTGTTGCCCAGCATCTGGTCCAGTTTAAGCGTACACTAAAGACGTGAAGTACTAGGCTACTCTCGAAACATCCAAGAGCAGCCCTGGTACAACCCATCGCATGTATGCCCCTTGTTGGACAACAAGGCGGACCGAAGAACCTGTGGATTAAAAGAGAAAAACATCAATAACATGCACATCCTTATACAAACATTCAAGGGAATTCCCAGAAGCTCAAAAGTAAAACAAGTGAGCCAGAAAATATGTTGGAAGGTCCATAGGAATCAGTTGATTCCCAGGGACGTCCCAAGGCTCCTGAACCTTATTTAAAATAGTCTCCTATATCCCTCCATCTCCATCCCACTCATGTGCCTATCTAAGTAATTCTTAAACAACGCCAGCGTGCCTGCCTCCACCACCTTGCTTGGCAGAGCATTCCATACCCCCACTACCCTTTGTGTGAAAAACCTCCCTCTAACATCCGAATTATACCTCGCCCCCACCCCCGCCCCCCTCACCCTAAGCCCGTGGCCCCTCGTAATGTGAGTTTCCAATCTTGGAAAAAGCTTACCACTGTTTACTCTATCTATGCCCTTCATAATCTTATATACCGCTATTAGATCTCCCCTCAGTCGCCGTCTTTCTAGGGAAAACAGCCCCAATTTGCCCAATCTTTCCTCATAACCCAGTCCTTCCATACCAGGCAGCATCCTGGCAAACCTCCTCTGCACTCTCTCCAGGGTCTCCACGTCTTTCCGGTAGTAAGGCGACCAGAACTGGACGCAGTACTCCAAATGCGGCCTAACCAACGTTCTATACAACTGCAACATTAGACTCCAGCTCTTATACTCTATACCCCTTCCTGTAAAGGCTAACATACCATAAGCTTTCTTCACAACCTTCTCCACTTGTACTGCCACCTTCAAAGACTTGTACACTTGCACCCCTGGGTCCCTCTGTATTTCTATACTTTTTATAGGTCTACCTTTTATCATATAACTCCCCCCTACATTATTTCTCCCAAAATGTATCACCTCACATTTATCAGGATTAAAGTCCATCTGCCATTTATCTGCCCAGTATACCAGCCTATCTATATCCTGTTGTATTGCCTGACACTGCTCCTCACTGTCCGCCAGTCCAGCCATCTTGGTGTCATCTGCAAACTTGCTGATCACACCACGTACTCCCTCTTCCAAGTCATTTATGTATATTACAAATAGAAGAGGTCCCAGTACTGAGCCCTGAGGCACATCACTAGTGACAGACCTCGACCTAGAGAAGGACCCTTCCACTACTACTGTCTGTCTCCTATTACCAAACCAGTTATCAATCCATCTAGATATCTGTCCTTGTATTCCATGAGCCTTAACCTTTTCAACCAACCTGCCATGAGGGCCTTTGTCAAACGCCTTACTGAAGTCCATAGAGACGACATCAACAGCTCGTCCTTTGTCAACCGCTTTTGTCGCCTCCTCAAAAAATTCTACCAGATTTGTAAGGCAAGACTTCCCTTTAACAAAGCCATGCTGCATATCCCTAATCAGATCGTAATGCTCTAAATGCGCAACATCCTATCCCTAAGAATCCTCTCCATCAACTTGCCTACCACTGACGTCAAACTCACCAGCCTATAGTTACCAGGGTTATCCCTACTACCCTTTTTAAACAACGGTACCACATTCACTATCCTCCAGTCCTCTGGGACTTCACCTGTGTCCAAAGAAGAGACAAAGATTTGCATCAGAGGCCCAGCAATTTCATCTCTCGCCTCCCTAAGCAGCATTTCCTTTGTCCAGCACACCTGCACACTGCAGTAGTGCTGTCAGTCTCTGTGGTGCTGGATGACCAAACTGCTTATGGAGTTTCAGAATAATCTTTTTTTTGTCCATCATGCTGTTGTCTGTTAGCAACACTAATGCCTCATGAATCCTTTGATCTGATAATTTGGGTTCACTTAAAGGAAGACAATAATGGCCAGATCTTGTAAAATGTAGGTCCACATCCTAATAGCTGGCTATTACATCATTCTGTAATTGGTTCCATGGTTTACTGGGTCAGTTGACCCTTACAGCTTTTATCATTGGTCACATTACATGCAATACAAAATTGACACTGGTGGCTACATTCTAACATCCTATCCCTTTTCCTCATCTTTTCCCAACCTTTTTTGTGCCTATCAGTGACAAACTTTGTTATAGACCCTTCTGGTCCCCAATTGTATTATTTTAATCCCCAGACATATCTAATGTTCCCCCTTGCCTCTGGCCCGCACTTCTGCGATTTGGAGCTGACTCATTTCCAGGACAGCTTTACTGGCCCAAGATCTCAGGGGTGATTCTGACCTGCCCTAATCTTTATTTCCCTGTCCTGCCTTGGTCATCATTGCTTACTGCACAGCCTTGCAGTGTAGTGTATCCAGCCAACCAGTTCCTCAGTTGCCTGTGGTGATCCTGCCGACTACGCCAATTATTGCAGGATATTTCAGTCACCACATGGAGTTTGGCAAGTGTAGAATCAAGCTGTTAAGTCTTCCTGTCAGAATTGAAGGTTTCAGCAGCCATATTTATACTCTTCCCCCCACCCCACCAGAAAGATATGCATCACAAGACAATGGTTCTGTGGACATATTAATTTAGCTAACGCAATTAATAACTGTAAAATTCAGGCAATAACATGCAGTTTCTGTGGCCATATTGTACTAGCTAACCCAATTAATAGTTGTAAAATTCCATTGATAAGACAGAGCTTAAAGTTTATTTATCAATGTCACGAGTTGGTTTACCTTAACAGTGCCATGAAGTTACTGTGAAAATCATCTAGATTCCCACACTCTGGCGCCTGTTTGGGTACATTAAGGGAGAATTTTAGCATGGCCAACAGCATGTCTTTTGGACTGTGGGAGGAAACTGGAGTACCCAGAGAAAACCCATGCAGACATGGGGAGAAGATGCAGACTCCGCACAGACAGTGACCCAAGCCAAGAATTGAGTCCAGGTCCCTGGCACTGTGAGGCAGCAGTGCTAACCACTGTGCTGCCCCTAGCCTCTGTGGCCCTATTGGTCTAGCTAACCCAATGCAATTAATTGCAACATGGAATTTCAAACTTATTACCTAAACTTAATACTCCTTAATCCTTTTAATTAATTCATCTTTTTTTTTAATCAATCGTGGATTGCAATGATCATTTAAAACAGTTTTTAAAAGATATCCATCTATAAACCTATATACTTTAGGGAGTGTGGTGATACAGTAGGAGTGAAGATAGGAATGTCGCTAATGGGTAAAACATATTGACAGTTCAGGTGTGCAAAAGTTATCCTACTGAATAATAAGTTCCACTCTTGATCCATTCTTTGCATATATATCATTCACATATATTATGTGATGGTACGTATATTGTATGGCTGTACATACTGCTTCAATTGTACGTATTGAGAATTTTCAATGTGCGAAAATTAAATAATGTGTTACTTTATTCAATAAACTAGGAAATGTTGTTGATCTGAACATCAAAATGATCCACATTCATCCTTCAATGTGAAAATCAAGCAGGATCTCTGGCTAAATTATTGCTATCACTTTTGATCAACTTTACATTTTCAGCCTTTTCTGGTATAGCTGTTCTTGGAATGTGTCCCTTCACTTTGCATTTTTCTACTCTATTTGAAATACATAATTCTATTTCACCCAGATGGTGGTGAATTTGTGGAAATCGCTGCCCAATAGCGCGGTGGAGTTTGAATTGTTGAATGATTTCAGGAAGGAGATAATCTATTTCTAACAAAAAAAGGGACAAGGGGATATAGGGAACAGGTGGAGAGGTGGATTTGAGACCAGGGAGAGATCAGCCATAATCTGATTAAATGGCAGATTAGGCTCGACGAGCTGAATTTGCCTACTTCTGCTTCTAATTCCTATGTTTCTATGTACTTCAAAAACAGCGTGTAAAGGTACCTTTACATTATATACATATGTACAAGGTTCTTATAGCTTCACATAACATTAAAGTTGTCTGGAAAAAAATGGATGCTATGGCTCAAAACTAACTGCCTTCTCCATAGAGTCTCACCCCACTTTCTTCTGGTGACTGATTAGTACATTTAGAATTCCCAATTAGAAATCACATCAGTTCATCAATTTAAATTTCTGACCCTTTTTAATAAAAACAAATCTTCAATACAAAGCTATCAGCAAATTAGAAGCTACACAAGATTATAAGTGCACCTAATTAGAAGAATTAATTGCTTATATGTGGCATCTGATGTGCCATGATAGAAAGAACACACAGTACTGTACCAGAATCTAGGGTGCATTGATTTACTTCCAACTTAAAATGGTGAAGAAACAACAAGCTTATTACTACTGCCTGGAAACAAAAAAAAAACTGAATTTCAGGCTTCTTTGGTTCTGACATAATAGTTGGGTGGGGGGAAAGTATTATTTTCACCACCTTGCTTGGGCAGTAAACTAGTGAATCAAAATCAATGGAAATGAAATTCAGGAAGTTGTATAATGGGCATGTGATTTATCACACTAAATTTTGTATCCTATTGATAAAGGGCACCCCATACATTGAACCAAGGTTTTTCTATGTTTGAATGCTGATGAACCTATAATGTATTTCCAATATTTCATTTTAGATTTTCATATTTTTATCAAGCTAATAGAACCACGAACCAGGGACAAATCATTTTGGATTTGACTTATTCCTTCAAGGCCCAACTCTTGAAATTCACTCTTGATGTTATTGACCCAATTTTTTTTGGCAACACATTTCTTCCAAAGGATGGTAGAGTCTGAATTCTCAACGGCCTTACAGATGAATATAGTTTCAAGGATATAGAGGATCATTCAGGAGGCAGGCATGAGACCACCATCAACTTGGGCTGTTTTAAACACAAAACAATGTTTGGCTCCCACTAATGTTTTTACGCTTGTAAAATAGAAATATTGATAAAGGATTGACTACTTCCATGACACTTCTGACCCCTAAACATGTTTCTGTTTTCTCCACCAGCTCTGAAGTGACCCATGCCACTGATAAGTCATCGCTTTCATCAATTGAAGTATTTTCGGAATTGACCAAAACTATAGATCTAGATAGTGACTCCTCTATAGATACAGCCTCTCGGACAATGCTATCTGGCTATAAGTCATTGGCCAGTCGAGATTACAAGAAACCAATAGAAGGTTTGTTTACTTAATGCAACAATGGTAATTGCTAAATTAAGGCATGGTGGGGGGAATTGAGGGGTTGGAGAAGAGAAATTAATAGAATTTTCAGGCTAAAAAAAGGTATAAAATGATAAAGATTGAACATTGTAAACATTTAAGGATACAAATAATTGCAATATATTGCAAACTACAAGTCTCCTTAATTCTTATGGATAAAAATATCCATTCTGTTTTAAAGAGTAGAAATATATCTCTGTGCATTTCAGGAGGGGAAGCAGAAAAGAGAGTGGTGAGAAGTTTTAAAGACAGCTGGTTGAAACATTTGCTTTCATATCCTGCAGATCAGAGCTATTTACAAATTATTCAAGAGGAAAACGTGGAAAGCTCCACAGAAGAAATAAATCTTACCAAATTCAAGTATCCTTCAGTCCAAAATATTCGGGTTCCTTCTGCTCGATTTGGATCCAATGTCAAGCCCGTTCTGCCTCCAATTCCGTCAGGGCGAACAAGAGCTGAGATCCCCAGAAGCGCACAGACAGCTATTTGTACATTGAAATGAAATTTCATTGATTCCAGATTTAAAACTGTCCCCGCAATACCGACATTAAAAGTTTTGTTATTGGCACGTTGCTTTTTATTTATCTCTTTCTACCTCCAGCTCCATCAGCAACAACTCCCATTTATGTGGTGGCTTCAACATGAATAAAAACATTGCAAGGTGTTTCACAGGAAAGTTATCAGAAAAATTTGACACCGAACCACGACAGGAGGTATTTGGGAAAGGTGACCAAATGTTTAGTCACAAGAGGTAGGATTTAAGTTCTCCCTAATAAATTCAGTAGGGAATTCAGGAGAAAATTAATTACCCAGAAAGTGGAAAAAAATTTGGAACTTGCTGCTACATGGAATAATTGAAGTAAGTAAGTTTATTTATGAGTGTCACAAGTAGGCTTATGTTCATACTGCAATGAAGTTATTGTGAAAATCCCTTAGTCGCCACACTCCGGCACCTGTTTGGGTACACGGAGGGAAAATTTAGCATGGCCAATGCATGTCTTTTGTGTCGTGGGAGGACACTGAAGCACCGGAGGAAACTCACACAGACACAAGGAGAACATGAAAACTCTGCACAGATGTGACCCAAGCCAAGAATCGAACCTGAGTCCCTGGCACTGTGAGGCAGCAGTGCTTCCCACTATGCCAATATCAAATAGCATTGGTGCATGAAGCTTCTCTCACCATCTTATATTTAAGCTTAAATAGCTTCTATTGCTTATTCAGAGTATTAATGCCAGCATAGACCACTTGAGCCAATTGGCTTGATTCTGTGTAACTTCAACATAATTTTGGGTCTGACAAACAAGGCGGATATTGGGATAGAGTAAACATCATGTGTTCCTTGGTTTACTTGAAGTACCTGTGAGGGATTATACAGGCACTTTGACATTTTTGTATTCTCCCTTGTATTAATATCAGTCACAACTGGCTAAACTCCCAATCCGGTTGCTCACACCTAAATATTGGTAGGCTGTAAATATAGTGCACACAATAATCATTCACTCTTGCGCTACAATCAGAAGTCTTGGTTGATCTTTTGAAAATTCAGTTATGGTCCAGGGATGATTTTCATTCCGTCAAATTTAACATCAGAAATTAATGGGCAGCATACACCCAAATGTGTGTGCCAGATGAGGCTAACCTCCAGCAGCAGAAAGTCAAAACAGCACTCCTCTACATTTTCATCCAGCTACATCAAAGGAACAGTTGAGATCCCTGGGTCTGTATTTGTTGGAGTTTAGAAGGATGGGGGGGGGGGTTCTTGTTGAAACTTACAGCATACTGTGAGGCCTGGATACAGTAGACGTGGCAAGGATGTTTCCACTATTAGTAAAAACTGGAACCAGAGGGCACAATCTCAGGCTAAAGGAACAATGCTGTAAAACAAAGATGAGGAGGGATTTCTTCAGCCAGAGACTGGTGAATCTGGAACTCTTTGCCACAGAAGGCTGTGGAGGCCAGATCATTAAGTGTCTTTAAGGCAGAGATAGATAGGTCCTTGATTAATAAGAGGATCAGAGATTATGGGGGAAAGGCAGAAGAATGGGGATGAGGAAAATATCAATCATGATTGAATAGCGGAGCAGACTTGATGGGCCAAGTAGCCTAATTCTATGGCTCATGGTCTTATAAAGGTCATAAACCTGTGTCATGGACAACAGGGTGAGTCAACTTAAACCTCCTCCGATTTCCCCCCACTGTTTGTAAACAGAAAGCCACTTTTTAAAATTCTGATTTCCCCTTTATATACAGTGGAGTATTTTCTCCAACCTTTACATTTAGAAAGGTTCAAATTCGCTACTAATAACTTGTGTAGCAAACTCAAGGCAAGATAAAAATAAAAGGGTTAGTTTCTTTTTATACACAAACACAGGTGAGAGGGGTTTCATAATACCCACCCCTTTTTACATTCACAATAGGAGATAAGGCAAAAGAAAGATGAGTCAGAACACAATTACAGTAAAAATACAAATGTTGATTTTTATGTGTTTAGAATCCGGAATCAGAAGTCAACTGTCAAGGTTCAAGTCAAGGTTCCACCCGAGGGTAAGTTGACTGGTTGTAGAATTCTTCGTTTTTCAGCAGCCAGACTTGAACAACAGGTGTAAGCGTGTACAATGAGGTATTCTGGAGGCATCAGTTCCAAGTGTTGGCAGGTTTGATGAGGGTCTCAGGTCTTCCTGCTACCATCGGTTTGAGGGTAGACAGCACAGGTTGTCGTCTGGAGCCCTGTTCACTTTGGAAGGCAAACGAACTGTTGGTGTCTCATTCCAACAATCCAGATTAGTACAGCTTGGGTTAGGTCACGTCACTTATCTCCCTGATGTATAATTCCCAAGTCTGGAATCTAGGTGTTGAATTGGAATTGGGATTCCTTTGGTTTTTGGAGATATTGGTGTCAAGTTAACTGCTATTCACTTGTCAAAATCATTGTGTTAGGACTCGTAAAGCTTTGGCCATTATCACCATTATGAGAGATTATAAACTGCGAAGGTTTGCCTTTTTGTTTGAAGTTAACTGGACCAGACTTCTAATGGTCATTGTTATCCTGAAATTGCTGCAGACATCTCTCTGAGCATAAATTCCTCATTTTAAAAAAACTTTAATAAAATCCATTCTGGAAAATCAATGAACAAATAATTCAGCTCACTTGCCCTTGTAGATATCTTGTTCATGGAATCGCACCAAGAATTAGAGGTCTGTAAACAGCTGTTTATTCTATCTTTGCCTTCAGCTATGGGTAAGAAAGCCTGGACCACACAGGCCTGACATAAGTTGCTAGTCACTGCAAGGTTTCATATGAAAGATGCCGCACCTATGGCACTTTCGTACCTCCCTCCAGTACCTCCTCCATAAAATTGTGGAAGCTTGTGTAATTCTTAGGGAATGTGCCCAGGTTTAGTCCTTGTTTTATCTAACAAATTAAAGTAAGAGCAGGGTAATTAATTTGCTGGTGGAAATATGCTTTTGGTTGTTTTCATTGAGCGATGGATAATTTCTGCCATCAGTAAAATATAGGGTGCATACAAACACATTCAAATTCATTCTTGAGAGGTGGGCATTAGTGGCAAATCCGGTGATTATTGGCCATTCCTATTTGTCCTTGCGGTGTTGCTTTTTTGAACCACTGCAGCTTGTGTAGGGTAGGTGCTCCCTGTAGTAATCCAGCCACAGCTAAGGAATAATGACCTATGTCCAAATTTGAGCAGTATGTGACTTGGAGGAGAATCTGGAGTTGTTTTTTCTGTTCTATCTATCAAAATGAATAATGTCTCCATTACACATCCTCTTCCTGCTCACGCAACCTATTTAAATTTCTTTGTAGGCTAAATTGTAGGTTTTTTTCCCTAACTTCTTGGGTTTAGAGATAGAGGAAGCTGAGGAACTTCAAAACAAAATATATTGGCTAGTTTGTCAGCGTGTTCCTGCCTCCAGCTACTTTTTCTGAGGGTGTGTTGAAACTGACATTGGTAATGTGTTTTTTTTGAGATAGGAAGCCACACAAACTTTTTGAGGGTTCAATCAACAACTTTCTTATTAGAAGGCAATTTTACCAGCATTACCATGTCGAAAGCCAGTAATCTCAGAGGCAGAGCTCAATGACATTTCAATGAAATTAAATTTTTACCATCATAAAATGCCAAGGCTGATATAAATTTGCATAGCAAGGGTTTGCACTGTTTGAGGAATTCCTGGAGACTAATACCTTGAGTAGTCTTGGGACTGACAGGGTGTGGCAGTCACGCTCCTGACAATGATGGTGTCCCCATTGTATTTGGGCTGCTTCTGTGACAATGAGGGCTGTTGACAAACAGAAAAATGGGGCTGGCATTTCCTGAAGTGCCTGCCATCCCTACTTGGCTGCATCCTGTAAAACTTCACTGGAAGGTGCAAGACTTCTTTCTGTGTGATCAGGATCCAGAAATCAGTCCAATATTGGGTTTGTGACACACCCAGCAATATTCAGCCCATTGACTCCTCTCAGCTGACTTTCCCACTTGGTTTTGGATTGTTAGCAAACTTGTTAGGATACATAACGCAGCCTTGGCAGCATCTGAGGAGAAAGTTAATGCTCTGAAGAGTCACATGGTCTTGAAACATTAACTCTGTTTCTCTCTCCACAGATGCTGTCAGAGTTGCTGAACTTTTCCAGCATTTGCTGCTTTTACTTAATTTATTCCTACTGTATATTTTCTGCCCTTTAACTAACCTTCTATCCATGCTCATATATTACCCTCAACCCCCACGTGCCCACATCTAATGTCGCAAAATTTTGTGCTGTAATTTATAAAGTGCCTTTTGAAAATCAAAACAAAAATACTACCGGTTCCCCTTTATCTACCCTGCTAGTTACATCCTCAAAAATGTTTAATAGATTTTTCAAACATGATTTCCCTTGCACAAAACCAGGTTGATTCTGCCTAACCATATTATGATTCATGATACCACTTTCTTGAGAATAAACTCCAGCATTTTTCTGTCACCTGATGTAAGATTAACTAGCCTGTAGTTCTGGTAATCTCTCTTACATAGAGGATTACATTACTATGCTATAGCACTTGGGGCAAATGGAATCAAAAGTTATGAGAAAAAAAAAATTATGTTCCTATTAGCTACCTTAAACACAGGACTCCAGATCAATGACCCCCAAGTCATTCAGGCCATATGACCTATTGCATCACCCAATCCCGCAGTGTGTTAACACTTAGCTGAGTTTGCCTAAGGGTTTGGGCACACTGAAGTCCCCACTCATTCCTCCCTGTGGGATACTACAACAAACATAATGCTGAGGAATAGCTGGAAGTTAATGAACAAGGAAAGACCAATGGTTTATCACTGGCCTCAAAATTGATTTTGCATAACTTATAATGGAACTTTACTTTGGACCAGTGTCAGTTATTTAGAAGTTTCACCGTTTTTCCCCATCTGTGAACCTTAGGCCAAAGTCAGCCAAGCTTCTGCTGATATATTAGACACAAGCAAATTGAACAGCATGAACTTTATTGAGGTAAGTGGTAGCATACTGCACTGCACCACAGGTCAGTGCAGGATTGGACAAAAGAGCAGGCTGAAAAATACCCATATTAAAAATTAGGGGATTTCAGACAGAGATACAAAGAACAAAATCAGCCCGGGAAACAGGCCCTTCGGCCCAATGAGCCCACGCCGCCATCTCAACACCACCAGTCCCCCTCTCCACCCACGACCCCTGTCTAATGTTTTATGGCCATCCAGATTGAGGGAATCTGATTTAGGGACAATTTATTCCTGCCAATCAGCCTAACAGCACATCTTTGGGGTGTGGGAGGAAACCGGAGCACCCGAAGAAAACCCACGCAAGCACGGGGAGAATGCGTAAACTCCCACAGACACTGGCCCAAATCCATGTGTCTGCACAGCAATCAGCGATAGTCACTGAGCTGTCGTCTTGCCCAGTATAGGCATACACTAACGACATGAAGCACTAGGCCAATCTCGAACAACCAAGAGCAGCCCCAGTACGACCCATCGCGTGTACGCCCCTCGTTGAACACAAGGCGGACCGACTTAAAACTTGTGAATGAAAAGAGAAAAAACATTATCATACCATATCCATTTACATTACCAGGGATGCCCCAATGCTAATGACCCTTATTTAAAACAATCTCCTATATCTACCCATCTCCAACCCAGTCATGTGCCTGTCTAAGTTACTCTTAAATGACTCTAGTGTGTCTGCCTCCACCACCTTACTTGGCAGAGCATTCCATACCCCCATTACCCTGTGTTGTGAAAAACCTCCCTCTAATATCTGTGTTGTACCTCTCCCCCCTCACCTTAAGTCCATGGGCCCTTGTCCTACGTGTCTCTATCATAGGAAATAGCTTACCTCTGTTTACTCTATCTATACCCTTCATAATCTTATATACCTCTATTAGATCCCCCCTCAGTCGGCGTCTTTCAAGGGAAAAGAGCCCCCATTTCTTCAATCTTTCCTCATACCCCAGTCCTTCCATACCAGGCAACATCCTGGTAAACCCCCTCTGCACTCTCTCCAGAGTCTCCACGTCCTTCCAGTAGCAAGGCGACCAGAACTGGACGCAGTACTCCAAATGCGGCCTAACCAATGTTCTGTACAACTGTAACATTAGACTCCAGCTCTTATATTCTATACCCCTTCCTGTAAAGGCTAACATACCATAGGCTTTCTTCACCACACTCTCCTCTTGCACTGCCACCTTCAAGTGCACAAGACTTGTGCACTTGCACCCCCAGGTCTCGCTGCGATTCTATACTCCTTACAGGCTTACCCTTTACCATATAACTCCCCCCTACATTATTCCGGCCAAAATGAATCACCTCACATTTATCCGGATTAAACTCCATTTGCTATGTATCTGCCCAATGAACCAGCCTATCAATATCCCGCTGTATTGCCAGACACTGCTCCTCACTGCCCGCCAATCCAGCCATCTTGGTGTCGTCAGCAAATTTGCTGATCACACCACCTACTCCCTCTTCCAAATCATTTATATACACTACAAACAGGTTCCAGTACTGAACCCTGCGGCACCCCACTAGTGACAGACCTCCAGCTAGAAAAAGACCCCTCCACTACTAGTCTCTGACTCCTCTTTGCAAGCCAGTTCTCTACCCATCTAGATACCTGACCACATATCCCATGAGCTTTAATCTTCTGTACCAACCTACCATGAGGGACTTTGTCGAACGCCTTACTGAAATCCATATAGACGACATCAACGGCTCGTCCTTCGTCGACCGTTTTTGTCACCTCCTCAAAGAATTCTGCCAGATTTGTAAGACAAGACTTCCCCTTGACAAAGCCATGCTGCGTATCCTTAATCAGATCGCAACGCTCTAAGTGCGCATACATCCTATCCCTAAGAATCCTCTCCATCAACTTACCTACTGCAATAGCAGCCTCACTGAGACAAAGGCTCTTCTACTGATAATATTGCTGAGTTGTTATGAAGGGAAACATCTGCATTTTTAACCACTCAAGTCATTTGTGTTAATTGTTTTATGCTTTTGAACTGCCAGAGGCAGACATTATGTGTAACTTCACCTGAGCTGACACCATAAATGAGGAATACCGCCCACTTAGCAGTTTATGAAGGGAGGGCAGCACACAAAATGCTTATCCCTAGGCAGCAATTTTAAAGCATATAAATCATGGTAACAGAGTTGGAAAAGACAGACTTGCTGCTGCTCTTTGGTTACTGACTTTACACTATGGTTTAACAAGCAGATTTCAAAGGATGAGAGGAGCACGAGCAAGTAAGCAATCAATTTCCATTTCAGAAAACTGCCTATTAACGAAAAAACTAGTGTCAACATTTCTGAAGATCCCTACATAACAACAGATGTAAAGCAAATAATTATAAAATTAAGTATAATTATAGAGCACCATTCACATTCAGACTTTAAAGTCCTTCACAATTAATTTTCTTTCAAGTGCAGTAAAGATCCTATTGATATTCAACCTATTTCATTGTAACACTGGAAACTGAGCAAAGATTCAGTGAATGTAATACAACTTTTATCATACCTTTTCAACACAAAAATAATAAACAATCAGTAAGAGATTTGCTCCAACAGGACACAATATATATCTGGTTTATTTTTAGATAAGTTCTACTTAGGTTTGTTTTTTCAATCTATCTAACTCAGTCAATTCCATACAATATATAAAATACAGCATAACATTTATTATACTGCTGATCTTTATTTTGTACAATAAAATCTACATTGCACAAATAGTGACTTGACACCTCTAAGATATTGGAGCAGAATAGGTCCACTGCACTGCCCAGTCACTGTGCGTTAACCCGCTGCACTGCCCAGTCACTGTGCGTTAACCCGCTGCACTGCCCAGTCACTGTGCGTTAACCCGCTGCACTGCCCAGTCACTGTGCGTTAACCCGCTGCACTGCCCAGTCACTGTGCGTTAACCCAGATCCTCAGTGAATAACCTAGTTGTCTTCAACAATAAAGGGCTAGAAATTCAATAATGCCCAGTGGCTGGATAGGGATTATGAAGTTCAATTGTTCCATGCCTGATGGGGTTGATAAGGGCACACCATGCCGTCTGCCCAATCGCCTGACTGTTGTGCGCAGACTGTTGTGGCTACATGCTCAGAAGGCAGCAAAAGTTAATGCAAGCCCAATACCATTTCAAACTAGCCTGCATTTCCTAAAGGGAAGTTGTTTCTTGCTGCAGCAGGTGTGGGAATTGTCTGGGGCAAACCTCCCAAGCAGGAAGGAATTGAAGTTATTGGGCAGCAATCCAGAGAGGGAGATCTACAGCGGAGGCCTTGGTGTTTTTGGGGGAAACGGATCAGTGGGCTAGGTGGTTTCTCAGATAGACAGGTGAGGCAGGGGAGCATTGAATCATCAAGGCAAATTCCAGGAGTCTGATATCGGGGATTTGGCTGCAGTGTCACAAAAACATCAGACGAGTAATGAATTTCAGTGAATACATCTTCTAAGGCCACCTCCTACCAACTTCACAATGCTCAAATTACCACATTCCCATCAATAAATCCTAGAATAAACCTCATAGCTAATATTCACATGCTCCATTTCACTCACACAGGAATGGATGTAAGCCTCACACAGCTGTGTGTGGCCAAGTCATTTAAGTGTGTGGGACATTTGAACATTTTAGCAGACCACACTGTGCTCAACCTGCATGAGAACTTCTGGATTCAAAAGGCTGAGAGAGAGCAAAGCTCACAGCTTCCTGCAATTCAGCAATGACAAACACATTACCTAAACACAATGCAACCATAGAACCCCTACAGTGCAGGAGGCGACCATTTGACTTATGGAGTCTGCGCTGACTCTCCAAATAAGCATCTCACCCAGGCCCAACCCTGCCCCATCCCTGTAACCCCATGCATTTCCCATGGCTAATCCATCTAATCTACACATCTTTAGATTGTGCGAGGAAATCAGAGCACCCAGAGGAAATCCACCCAGACATACGAAGAATATGCAAACTTCACACAGGCCGGAATTGAACTTGGGTCCCTGGCGCCGTGAGAGAGCAGTGCTAATCACTTGTCACCATGCTGCCCTACTGACCAACACTCATTCCTCTCTTACAGGACAAGGTTGCACGTAACAGGAGGAAGCAGCAAATAGGCATTGACACAACATGTCCATAACCTCCCCCCCCCACAGCAGACAGTTCTCTGCATTATTGATGCCACTGTCAATCCAGGATGTACCTACCTTCAGAAATCCCACTTCCCCAACATTCCTGAGTTTAGTATGAGGACAAACTGCTGATGGTGTAACTATGTCCTCTTACTTTCCACCCATCCACAATCCCACACCTTTATGCTTTCAAACACCTAAAACCTATTCCTGACCAATGTTCCTTCAACATAAAGACCAGAGGAAGTGTTGACTGATGAAGCAGCAACATCACTTGACCTGATATGCACTGTTATCAGCTCACATACAGGTACAGCACGTACCTTGAAGCAAAATCTCATGCAGAGAATCATTGGGCTGTTACAGGTCAGGGGAAAGGACAGCACGTGTCAGCTCACCACAAGCACAACCTCAGAGTGAAGGGATGCTCCATTAAAACAGAGATGAGGAGGAATTTCTTCAGCCAGAGGGTGGTAAATTGGTGGAACTCATAGCCATAGAGGATTCTGGAGGTCAGTTTATTGAGTGTCTTTAAGACAGAGGTAGGTTCTTGATCAGTAAGGGGATCAAGGGTTATGGGGAGAAGGCAGGAGAATGGGAATGAGAATCATATCAGCCATGATTGAATGACAGAGCAGGCTTGATGGGCCGATGGGCTGAATGGCCTAATTCTGCTCCCATATCTTGTGGTGTGGAATTCTCTTCCTCAGGTGGTGGTGGAGGCTGGGTCAATAGATTTATTCAAGGGTGAGTAAGATAGGTTTTTCAGACACTGGGTTGTGAAGGGCAGACAGAAGCTGAGACCACAACCAGATCAGCCATGATCTTATCGAATGATGGAGCAGGCTTGAAGGCCAAATGGCCTACTCTTAAGTTGTGTATTTTTCTGTTCCGATCAGACATCAGTCTGCCCAATCTGCACGTTTCAAGCTTATGGACAGGATGATGGTGCTATTATATTTCAAACCATGGTAGTCAGTGTGGGCTAGTGCCAGAAACAGACCCCCAGCCATTATTTTCCTGACCAGCTCCTGCGGCATCTAAAGCAACAGCATGAAGAGACATCGTGCAGCCAAAACATTTTACAAAAAGCAGTCACAGCACCAAATTTCAAAACTTGTCACTAAATTACTTAGAAGCATTATTTTAACAGTGCCTTCACATGGCTCTGCGCCTTTTTAATGGCAGCAACTTCATATCAACCACAGACATGGTCAGAAGTTCAAAGGAAATGAGGGAGGAGGCAAATTATACATTTCCAAAAATAATGCTTTCATGGGAAGGAATTAAAATTTGTTCCTCTTGGCAGGCGCTGATTTTTCTAAAAGGAAAGTGTTCAGGGTGAAAGCCCAATCCTGGTTCCACTGCTATGGAGAGGATTATTGCTCTTTTCTCTTGCTGTGGACCAATGGCGTGAAAGTTTTCCAAATTTCTGCATAAGTGAGGGTCCCGATAAAGACCACCAAGGTCCCGACCCAGTGCCAGAAGGTGAAGGGGTTCTTGAAATAAACAATGGAGAAGATTAGACTGATGAACTTGCGGAGTGTCACAACGAGCGTGACCGTCAGGGACGTACACTCTGTTGTGAGGATAAAAACACCACGGATGCAAACGTATCTGCAGAAGGAAGCAGTTAAGGACTGTTGCATTGCACACAACTATATTCTTCCAGTCTCTCACAAAATAGTCTTTGTCTGGGAATAACCTATTTATTGACCTCAATTTGGCTGCTAGGATTATTTACTGAAAAGCAAATCATATTCAATGAAGCTGAGTGGCTCAGCCAGTTTTGCTAGTAATTTGGCTCATACAACACACAGGACCCCATTTGCCCTCATTGTATCTTAGACACATTTACCCCCGCTCTTTCTCTTTATTTCTGCAAATCTCTCCTTTGAGTCTTTATCCAATTCCCTTCAGGAAGGCTAACAAAAACTCCCCCCAACTCAACCCCCTACCCAATTCATATGCCAATTATCACAAGTTGGTGTCCTGTCCTCTGGTTACTGACCCTTTTAGCAGTGGAAACAGTTCTCTCCATCTATCAAACCCCTCAATTAAGTCTCTCCCTTATCATATTTGCTCTGAGTACAACACAGCTTGTCCTCCCATTCATCCTCATTTTGGTAAGTTTCCATAGCACCCTCTTCAAGGCCTTGACATCATTCCCCAAGTCTGGTGTCCAGAATTGGATGCAATATTTCAGCTGAGGGGATGTATAGCAATTTATCTCAAGAATATGAGCAGGGGAGTCTGGTCGATTTGGAGTTTCTCTAGGCTGGATTCTGAAAGGATAAAAACTTGGGGATAAAATTATACGGATGTGTTTCAGCAATATTGGGATGGAAGCATATGACATTGTGGAGATGGAACTAGGCAATTTCAATGATTGAGCTCATTCAGGAATTAACTCAGAGTCAAACAGAGGAATAATTTTGCCCAGAAGGGGGACAACAGTTTAATTTATACAGTTGAGAAAGAAGCACATAAATTTGGAATTTGTCATCATTAAAGGTCATCAGCGAAGAGGGGATATTTCTAAGACCAGACAGGGGGAAGGCGGGGACTTCTGAACTTTTGCATTGATGGATTCAGTTTAAATGAGTGACAGGACAGTGAAGACGGAACGGAAGACTCAGTTTCTGGGAAGAATTAGGGAAGGTATGTTCAAACCTTTAGTTGGAGGATGTTACAGCTCATCTCATGGAGGAAGACAAGTAGTGAACCTGAGCATTGGATCAGTTTCTGAACTCTGCACAATGTTTGCAGATATCAGATTATCAATAAAGGCGCCATGTGAATGAGGGATATGAGGAATAACCTTGAAATAATAGAGTACACCATATGGAAGGAGATGCCATTGCAGAAAATATGCTTACTACTTTTGGATGGGTAGGAATGAAGGAGAAATATTCAAAGAGGTAAAAGCAAATGTTATGTATAACATATGAGATGCAATTTTTCACTCCATTTAACGGCAGGCAGAAATTTCTGTTCTCTGATCAGGAAACTGCAGCTCCAAACCTAGATCCCAAGGATCTTCCCCGTGAAGACAGTCACTGAGGTATGATAATAGATTCTTGGCAGTGAAAAGGATACTGAGTTAGAACATTCATCATCAGGTAAAACCACATGATTGGTACAGTGATTCCCAGGAGTGCAATATCCATCTGTTCTGTAGGAAAAATATGATACAAAAACTGCATCACAAACCTACATCAGGTTTCTAATAGTACACAGACATTCAAGGTGATAATGTAAACGCATGGAATCACATAGATTTTATAGTATAGAAAGACTCTGCACTCAGCCAATACATGTCACTTATATTCCATGAACTCCTTCCCACCTTGCTTCATCTCACTCCACCAACACAACTTGAATTTTTGTTTTCCTCAGGTATTGATCTAGCTTCCATTTAAACACATTAATGTTATCCTCTTCAACTATCCCTTGAAGGTGCAGATTCCACATCCTCACCACTCTCTGCATAAAATGTGCTTCCCTTACATTTCTTTGCTTATTGGGTTTATTAATGATTATCTTACATACTGTAAAATTGCAGTACACAAGTCAGCCTATCACATTACGTGCTCTCCTCTAGTGACAGCTTGCCAAACAGGTACTCCTCCATTCCATTTTCAGGGACTCCCAGATGCTTCAAGTTGGTGATATGGTCGCCAAGTTGCTTGATGGTCGTGACCTGCTCATCCAGCCAGTGATTCTCCAGGAAGTCACACCGATGACGGTCAGTCTGGGTGGTCCAGAGATTATGGTTCACATCCTTCTCCAGATCCAGGGCAACTTGCACTTAGCACACTTTCAACCATGGCACATTATACTCGAATTGGTAGTAAGCCTCAATTTTTCACCCCTCAAATGCATGTTTCATTTATCGTATAACCAGGCATAAGGAATCAAGCAGAAGGTAAGGACTGAACTGCAAAGACACACCTACACATTGCCTCAGAATCAGATGTCATTTCAAAATGGTGACTACCTATACCAGTATTTTAATTTTGCACTCAGTTTATAAGTTGATCTCTTTTTTGGAGTGATTTTAAGGCTTCAAAAGTTGACTTATTCACGAACATCTATGAATGGGCCACAGTGGAAATACCTCCTCCATGTCTATTAAGTCAATCATCTTCATAATTTTAAAAGTTTCCCCACAGCCTGTTTAGTTTTTCCTTATGGTTGTACCTTCTTGGTTCTGGCATCATTCTTGATGATCTTTTTTGAAGCTACACCACTGTTCCCATGTCTGTTTCATAATAAAGGAATCACAACCATGAAGTGTGCTTGAAGTGGAGTCTAACCAGTATGAAGCTCTCAATTCTATTCTAGCTTGTAACTCAATCCACAAGATCCATTATCCCAAACATAAACCACCCAAACCCAATTAATTAGATTCCAGTCTATGGCTCACTCCTCGGTATCAAAAGTAATTCTCATCAACCACCATCTGGACCTCTGGATGAGTTGTCAGGTACCCACTATTATTTAAATTAGAATCCAGCCTGTAACTCACTCCTAGTTTACAGCATTGTCTACACAGGTGGTCCTCTCCTTTTCAACATTCCTTCATCCCCAAATGCTCCAATTTCCTTGCAGTGTCTTTGCCCCAAACGCAGCTCAGATTGAGAGAAGTCCAATCTTTATCTACCTCTGCTACTTGGTGACACCTGGGGACACCCCTGTAATACTCACCCCACTCAAAAACCAACTCCTTCACTGTTTCAATAAGGATTTAACTTCATATACATCACTGTCCAACAGAAATTGAACTTAGAAAACAGATTAAAGTTTAAAAGATATTTTTATTAAAAAATAGCACTCACTGGATTGGCTGAAGAGAACTCCATGACTGTAAATGTCAGATGCAAATAAGAGGAAGGCTGGTAGTGGCAGGAAATGCTGAGTGAAGAGAAACAGAGAGACAGAATGAGCATCTGAATCAGCACAAGAACACTTAGTGACAGGCCAAGTCAAAAGTTAGCTTTTGCTGAGACTATGTTTGTCCTGTGCTGTCTTGTATGTGACCATGGTTTGTGGGAGACATATTGGACTAAACAGACAGAATGCCCCAAACTGCTCAGAGATAGAGAGCCACATGGAAACCTGTGCAGGAGCATCAGGACATCACAAATTACTTCACAGCCAATTAAATAATCCTTGAAGTGTCGTCACTGCTGTAATGTATGAGTTGTGACAGCCAATTGGTGCAATGCAAGCACCCACCAACAGCAATGAGATAATGACCAGAAGATGGTGTTTGAGAGTTAAAAGTTGGCAAATGCACAGCTGGAGAAACTTAGGATGGCACAGTGGTTAGCACTGTTGCCTCACAGCGCAATGGACCTGGGTTCCATTCCCGGCTTGGATCACCGTCTGTGTGGAGTCTGCATGTTCTCCTGGTGTTCACGTGGGTTTCCCCCAGCTGCTCCAGTTTCCTCCCACAGTCCAAAGATGTGCAGGTTAGGTGGATTGACCATGTTAAATTGCACCTTAGTGTCAGGGGGACTAGCTAGGGTAAATGCATGGTATTATGAAGATAGGACTTGGATGGGATTGTGGTTGGTGCAGATGGCCTTTTTCTGCACTGCAGGGTTTCTATGATTCTATGATACAGTTCCAATAAGTCTTCATTTTTCCTGATTAATTAAGAACTCGTGAAGCAATGTTAAACCTTAGGAAGCCCTTACAAACTGCAGAAGGAGCATCTTCTCAATATTTCACCGAAACCAGGAGCAGGCTATCATTAGTGTCAAAGTCATTACTCACGTTATAAAACAATGCTTCTTTCGAGTGTTTCCCATACTGCTTATATAACGTCTCCTGAAACAGTCCCATTCTGGCTGACATGAAGAGTGCAAAGGTCAGCAGAGCAATACCTGAAGGAATAGAAAACGAGTGATTTAATAATGTTTTAGGGCGGTTTAATTAGAAGATTAGCATTACCGGAGGAGGCAAATTGGAGGCTAGAGCACCAAGCTAACACCAGTGGGAGAAACCTTTTAAGACATGCAAGTGGAGATAATCAGAAAAGTTTTTGAAATCCTAAAATCTCAGACAACCTTTAACTTAGCATCTACAGGAACTTTTTTTTTAAATTTATAGATTACAACGTCCAAGCTTTTGCCTTCATGGATGCATAAGAACTTGGCAGCCACAAGTAAAAAGTTCAAACTCATGTTCTCATTAATTTATATTAGATCAGGCAGCTGATCAATATTTAAAGCTCTCTAAAGCAGGCACATTCGGTTTTGTTCAATGCCACCCCAATCCGACTCATTTTCTCCTCTCATCTGAAGCTATTCCTGAGGTGGGGGAGGGTTGGAGGACGACGTAGGGGAATGTTATCAAACAAAAAAGGAGGCACTTTCTCAAATGGCCAAAAGCTACAGATTTTAAGGAGCTTTGTAAAGAAGGGAGGACAGGTTTAGAGGTGGAGGGGTTTAGGGAGGAAATTCCAGAGCTTATTGCCTTAGCAGTTGAAGGTATGGTTAAAGTCAGGGTGCCCAAGAGGACAGAATTGAAGGACTGTAGATGTCTGGGGGTGTAGAAGGTAAACACAGTAAGTAGGAGGTTACAGAGATAGAAAGGGCTGAGGCATTTGTAAATAAGGATAAGAACTTTAAAATCAGGGCATTGTTTAAGCAGGAGCCTATGTGGATCAGCGTATTCAGGGACAATGATGAATGGGACTTAGTGCTTGTTGGGTTATGGACTGCAAATTTTTGGACGAGTTGAACTTTATCGTAGTCTCAGTCTTGTCGTTACCCATTTTGCACGTCATTGGCATCCATATGAGAACAAGGAGCTTGGCTAGCAGTAGGACACTGGGGCCAATCAACATGTTTCAATTGTTGCTGCAGTCAAGAGCAGCTAACACAATTACACAATTAGAGATAGCTCGATCCTATGAGCTATCTGGTCCATCTGATTCTGTGCGATTGGCATTGCATCCTTCCGATGAATAGCCGGGGCACCCCCTCATTAAAATATCATAAGGATGGTTGGTGTGAGAAATGGAAATGGCTGTGACACAGTGCACCTCTAAGATTAGGGTTAAGGTAACTTATTGGATGGAATACGTGGAGGAACTTTAACACCATATCTAATCCATAACCTGCTCTTAGTGAATGAGAAACGTGCATTCTCTAGAACTTGAAATCTGCTGAAATAGTCAAAATATTCTCAAAAAATGGTTAACAAACAACAAAATAACAGAACTGAAGCAATGCAACGCAACAGCAGATTTTCCGTTGTATTACGTAGTGACATTATGTTTTAAGCAGCTTTGTTCTAGTGAATCTCAGCTCAAGCTGAGGAACAACATCCCATTTTCCAACTAGGCACTTCAGTCTTCTGGACACAGCACTGGGTTCAACAACTACATAACATGAACTCTGTCCTCCAATTTGATTGATTTTTGTTTGTCAAGCACTAGTCTGTATCTCATTTTCATGTCTTGCTTTCACACAGAGCTGTCTATTAACACATGCTGCAGACCAATGCTTTATTTCTTCACTACAACCATTACTTACTCCCTTTGCCTTTTGTTCCATGACATCTTAGTCATTTAATCTCTCCTTCCTTCTAATCTATCCCTGCCTGATACCAACCCCCTCCCTTTCTCAATGGCATAAGATCCATCAATTTTTAGCCTCCTTTTGTTTTTGAAGAAGTCAAATGGGAATCAAAATATTAACTCTCTCTCTCTATCTCTCCACAGATGCTACCAGACCTGCTGAACTTTTCCAGCACTTTTTATTCCAGGCAGCTTTGATCTTTTTGATGGTCCAGGCTGAAAGGTCATTTCTCAGTGTGCTCTTGGAGATGCACCCTGCCCTCAATATAGCTGATTCATTTAAACAACAAAATAAATTCCCATCTGTCAGCTCAGCAATGGAGTCATATCTGCACAAATTCATTCCACTGTTGTTGGTTCTCTACTACCCTGATCACTAGCCATCTGCATCCCTTTCTGTAACATGTAACCCTTGATCCTCCATGCTCTATGTACCTTGCTGAGGCAGCCATGAACGCGATTCCTGTTGTTGCCATTCTTGAACTCTAGCCAAAGTCTTTCTTGGATCTTCTGTATAAACATTTGTTTCATGTCCAAACCATGTTGTTATTTTACCGTTCTTGTTCCTTTATATCCTGGGTACTCAACACTGTTTCTCTCAGCCTACTCACTCACTTCTGTCTTTGATTTCTTTTTCTCATCAATCTCTCTCAGGTTCATATAATATGGAATAACAATTGTTTCATAAGCTCTTGCCTTTGTTCTTATGAACATATTTTTAGTCCTCCCTACTCTGCTTAATCTTCCTAAAGGAGAGAAGTCCAATGCTTCTTTTGGTGTCCTCTTCACAATTCCCACCTCTGACACCAATCCACCCTGAAGTACACAAATTTTCCCCCTGTTCAATTCCATCCTCTTCAGTTATAACATCTACATCTGCCGTTACTATTATAAGGCACATCCCATAAGGTGTGATTCAAATATTCCTATTTATTATGCAATTGTTGACTTTCCAAAACACAGCCAAAAGAGAAAAGCTCTCATTCTGTACTTCTCTCCTGTGGTCTTTGCCATCTGTCCAGATCTTTCTCAATCTACAATTTTCTCTTTTAAAAATAAATCGTTTTCTTGTAGCATCAGTCTCTACAGCATATGGTGCAACCATCCACCTCATGTCCCACATGGATTGCCTGTCATCCTCTGAGAAACGTGTGGCCTTTTTCTCTCTCTTCTATAGTTCTTTTCTCCCAAGCAGAAACCAGGGCTATCACGTCACATCTAGCGCAGCCCATCTGTCACAATTTCAAAATCTAAGGCTTGAGACTGCTTTAAGTCAGGCGCCCAACAATAATCACTGTCTTCACATGGTATCATCATTACCAATCTGTCTCAGAGATTCTGGCAGAAGCGCTGAGGCACAAATTTGGTCTCTTTCAAAGGAATAATTTTATCTGGCACAAGAATTGATGGAGAAATGAAGCTAATGAATCCAACGTCAGAGTGTTTGAATTGAAGTGTGCATTCAGCTGCAAGCTCTTTCCTTAAGGCACTCTTAAAATTTTCCTCTCTGACCAATATTTTTGCCACCTATCCTAATATCTCCTTAAGTGAAGGTAAAATACTGTGGATGCTGGAATCTGGAAGAAGAACAGAAAATGCTGGACAAACTCAGCAGGTCTGACAATATCTGTGGATAGAGAGAATAGAGCCAACCTTTAGAATCTGGATGACCCTTCGTCAGAGCTGATGAAGCTCTGATGAAGGGTCATCCAGACTCGAAACGCTGGTTCTATTCTCTCTCCACAGATGCTGTCGGATCTGCTGAGATTCTCCAGCATTCTGTTTTTGTTTTATCTCCATAAGTGACTTGGCATCAAGTTTATGTCTAATAGACACTTTACATAAACACATTTTACCACGTTAAAGATGTTAGATAAATAAAGGCTGTTACTGGTGTAATCAACAACACTGAAAAAGGAAATCGAACAATGATCGATGAAGTGAAGCAAATTAATCAAAATGAGAGGAACCCAATGTTTAAAATAAGCTTAAATTATATTTGGAAAGCAATTGATCAGGTAAGGGTTAACTGTATACATGGATGGACTGTCTGCTTACCTTTGTGTATGTGAATGGGGTAACAATGTGGCAGAGAAAGGTTATGTTTCTCCTCAAGATTAGGTGTTCCTTTTGATAGATCTAAATTTTGCATCTGCACAGATATACTCGGATATGAAGCATGTTTCTTGGCAAGCTCAAATGCCAAGCACAGTTACAGGATATCCTGTACAGAAATTACAGTAAGAAGTTTCACAACACCAGGTTAGAGTCCAACCAGTTTATGTGACAGTAATTCTGATCAGAACCTTCCACACACCTGACAAAGGAACACCGCTTCTGAAAGCTTGCAAGATTACTATCAAATAAACTGGTTGGACTCTAACCTGGTGTTGTGAGACTTCTTACTGTGTTCACCACAGTCCAATGCTGGCATCTCTACATCAAAAATTACAGCACAGTGACTGGCCATTCAACCCAACTGGTCCATGCGAGTGTTTATGCTCCACATGAGCCTCCTCCCACTTTAGTTTATCTCTTTCTCCCCCAGGTATTTAGCTAGCTCACCCATAATCTATGTGTGCAATTAAAATCAAAGTGCAATGAATACATCATCTTACCCATCAGCCACTTTATAAATACATAGTAACTGCCATCTTCAGGTGTACTTGTACGTGAAGACTGGAACACAAAAGAAAATTAACATTAGCAACAGCAGTTGAACAGTTTCACACAAAACAGAATCTTAACAGAGGAGCCGCAGCTCGCCGAGTAGCGCTAACAAAACTGCTTAATGCCCCTTGGTTCAGTAGGCTACCAACATTATCATCATTCAGTTGAAGAATGACCACTCAAGTCAGGTGCAAAAGGATTGTTGGCACCAATAGAGTTGCTCCTCAGTATTTGCACTGTCCAGTTCCAGGCCATGAGTTCCAGGTCTCTAGTCCATTTATTTAGCTGAGCTCACTGGGTAAGGCTTACAAAGGCAGGGTGAGAGTGGCAGCGGCTGAAGGACATTCAGGAACAAGTCTGGGATCACTCTCCTCACTGCTGTCCAACTTTCGTCAGGCTACATTTGGAAAATTACATACAGTTCTAGTCTGCCATGCTCTCAGAAGGTCATTGATGCTTTGGTCATTGTCAGTTGTAGTTCAGGTGTCGTTCATTACAGTGCACTTGACTCTCAATCCTCATTCAACAGGGTCATGCTGTTTGGTTACCTAATTAATCCTCTGAGCTAACGCCTGTTGTCCGGATAACTATCTCATTTATTTTTCAGTCACATGCACCCCATCCCTTTCCTGTATGAATAAGAATCAGTCATTTTGTTAACTCTAAGGATTTCTGTATATATGTGGATGAAATTGTAAGAGCCTTTAGCCAGACTTAAAGTATAACCCAGCTCGTTTGCTATGTGTGGATGCTGTGTATATGTTTCTATTACTTGAACAGCAAGGGCTTATCTGGAAATAACAGACTTGCCCTGAAGATAGGAACTTAGAAACATAAAGAATCAGGAGAGATCACCACCACCCCCCACAGGTCACTCCTGAAATTTGAAAGCTCCTACACACCCATCAATGACACCTGAACTACAACTGACCAGAACGTTGCCTGATCTAGAGCGTTTTTGGGTACGAAGAGAGATTGGATAAACTTGGATTGTTTTCACTGGCAAGATGGAGGCTGGGGGCGGGCAGGGGGGTTGGTGGGAGTGAGCTGATAGAAGCCTACAAAATTCTGAGAGACACAGATAGGGTGGATAGTCATAGGCTTTCTTCCCAGGGTAGAAAGGTACAAGAAGCAACACGTTTAAAGTGAGGGGTTAAGTTTAGGGGATACATGCAGGGAATGCTTTTCACACAGAGGGTGGTGGGTGCCAGGAATACACTGCTGGTGGAGGTGGTGGAAGCAGGCACATTAATAACTTTCAAGGTTTATCTTGATAAGACACATGAACAAGAAGCAAACAGAGGGATAGAAGCCACATATCGGGGCAGCCTTAAGGGCCTGTTCCTGTGCTATACTATTCTTTGCTCTGAGTCCTGCTCAAACATGCACTTACATAGCTCAGAATTAGAACACAAAAGGTTGACAGAAGCAGTAAACAAGTGAGCAGGGACCAGTCACCCATGACGTTCTCTGCCTGATTCCAGTGGTTTGTTCTGAAATTGCTGGTAACCCAGTTACTTTATGTCCTAGTAGCACAAATTCTAAAAAGTGCAGGATGGATGGAGCAGACTGCAGAACAGAACAGGAAAGGTGGACAATTTTGATTAATTAGTCAGCAATAAATATATGAAACAACTGCCCAGATGAGGGGTAGCGAGCATCAGCAAGTTCAAGGGTGAATATCATAAATATTCATCAGAGAAATGATTGATGGGTGTGTAGGAGCTTTCAAACTTCAGGAGTGACCTGTGGGTGATGGTGATCTCTCCTGATTCTTTATGTTTCTAAGTTCCTATCTTCAGGGCAAGTCTGTTATTTCTAGATAAGCCCTTGCTGTTCAAGTAATAGAAACATATACACAGCATCCACACATAGCAAACAAGCTGGGTTATACTTTAAATCTGGCCAAAGGCTCTTATAATTTCATCCACACATATACAGAAATCCTTAGAGTTAACAAAATGACTGATTCTTATTCATACAGGAAAGTGATGGGGTACATGTGACTGAAAAATAAATGAGATAGTTATCTGGACAACAGGCGTTAGCTCAGAGGATTAATAAGGTAACCAAACAGCATGACCCTGTTGAATGAGGATTGAGAGTCAAGTGCACTGTAGTGAACGACACCTGAACTACAAGTGACAATAACATTTTGCTGACATTTGAAGTGCGGGACAACGAACATGTATAATTTCAAAAATCCTCAGCACATCATATTCGCCTCCTGTACAATCCTATAAGTGGCAGGACACACAGCTCCTTGTCAAGAAGGTATAAAGATGCATCTGAATAACCAGGATGGTAGATACCATTTAATTGGCTTAAACCCTCAAACAGCACCCTGCAAAAATCATGCGTCCAATCCACAACAATGCATCAAACTGTCTGCAATGCTGAATCTTTCAGCACGGAAGGAGATCATTCAGCCCATCGTGCTGGTTACATTCCTATTAAAGAGCCATCCAATTAGACCCCCTCTAGGGAATTTCCATAATTCTTCAGTTTTTTCCTTTTCACCTGTTTGTAATGCTCTTGTGGAGCAACTTGGGAATTTTAAAGTAACATTACAGGTGCTATATAAATGCAGCTGATTGTTACATATCCAATTCTGTTTTGCAAGTCACTATTGAATCGGCTTGCACAACCCCTTCAAGTAGTGAATTCCAGCTAAACTATTATGTAAAGTTTTAATAGATAAACCACTGTCTTACCACTTGTTTTGCCGACATGAACGTACAGATGAAAATTCCCAAAGAAACCAGGATTATTGAAATGTACTTTGCAACTGTGTATCTGTGGAGGAGGGAAAAATATAGAATCTTGCTTGATGATGGACCATTTCGCAGTTCTAAAACCACTAATAATGACAATAGATGAAGAATGGGTTACAGTACTTCCACAAATTGGACCCAGATTCCTGACCACACCATCAGTTAGGTGCTTCTATTGTCGTGCAGGTACTAGGAATCTCAAGCTAAATCGAGTTAATCTAGCAAGACCTGCGGAGGCGCTCAGATAAAACTAAACCTTTAGATTTCAGTAATTCATTCTTATCATGTGGGCATTTCTGCCAAGACCAGCATTTGCTACCCATTTCCTTTGTGAAAAAAAGTAAAGCAACGTTTATTTATTAGTCACAAGTAGGCTTATATTCACTCTGTAATGAAGTTCCTGTGAAAATCCCCTAGGCGCCACACTCTGGCGCCTGTTTGGGTACATGGAGGGAGAATTTAGCATGGCCAATGCACCTAACCAGCACTTCTTTGGAGTGTGGAAGGAAACCGGGCCACCTGGAGGAAATCTACGCAAATACAGGGAGAATGTGCAGACTCCACACAGACAGTGACCCAAGCTGGGAATCTAACCCGGGTCCCTAGCGCCGTGAGATGCTAAGCACCATGCTGTGAGAAGATGGTCAGCCTTCTTTAATTAGTTATACATAGAACTGTTGCATACAACAGAGTGGCTTGTAAGCCACTTCTGAGGAAAGTTAGGAGTTGAACATCTTGCCACCGGACTAACATCATTCAAAGTTTGCTGTTTACACTTCTTAGACTGCATCAACTGAGAACATTACAACAGGCAACTACACTTCAAAAACATCGATCGACAACAGACATAGCACTAAAACTGACCTTTTCTTTAAAATGATAATTCCCAATACCATGCTGGCTATCAGGGAACCCTGAAAAACAAAAGTTCCGCATGACACAAACTCTAGTTGCACAATTCCTTCATCAGCATAAGGGGCATGCATCCAATCAAATGCAATTCTCATTCAACTAAAGGGGGTTCAGGAAGATGACACTGAACAGGTAAAGGCCATTTGACCCTTCATCCTGTTCCTTGCAGAGGCCATTCCAGTTCTTGGGGCCTTCAGTATCTTTCTTGTTTGCACTGTTTCTCCAATCATCCACCAAGTTTTAATGGAATAAAACCATGGGTTTTTGTTCGTTTCCCATCTTCACACACTTTTTCCCTTCAGGGAATTGTTGTGAAATGTTGGAAGGATTAGTAGGGTAACTATCAACTGCTTAAACTGCACTACAAGTGTTCCTTCCATAGTCAACAAGTCCTGCAGTGGGATTTGAACCTTGAGTTTCTGGTTCAGAGACAGGACACTACCTACTGATCCACTGATCTTATTCTAACCTTGAGATGACAGAGGTGCTTAATTGTTTTGGGAGATATTTACCCCCAGTCCAATAAAAAATATATTGCTACACATACATGCTAAATAACATTTAATTATTCACTGGTGGTGGGGTGGAGGATTCTCCCAAAATGGTGGATAATGGTGGTTCCATTGTCTTCACTTTATTTCAGAAAACCAGATGAGAAGGTCAGGGAGAGGAAAATCTACCAGGGCTTTCAGTCCTTATCAATATGGTGTTTGGAGGGATGGGTGAAGAAATGTCTAGTTATTATGCTCCAGTCAACATGAGTGCAAGTCGACTAGTTCATTTACCGTCCTATGTATGCAGTGGCCCATGTTATTGCGAGTGCAGGCAAGGACAGCACTTGGCTTAATAGTGGACATTGCTACCACAGAAAATGCTGTTGACGCTTGCCATCTGGGTTCATGCTTGGACAAGGTACCTTAAGCGACAGGGGGTAGATGTGGGGCAGCAGAGTTTGTGAAACTGAGTTCTGGGGGTGGGGCGGGGGTCATCACTGCTGCTAAGTGGGGAGTAAATTAAAGAATTTGAATCAAAACAAGACTGAAGACTACAAAAGGAGATCAATCAGCATTGGGTGAAAGTATTTTTAGTCACAACTCCAGTGAAATTGCAGGCACATCACTTGTGGAACAAAATAAAAGCAAAATACTGTGGATGCTGGATTCTGAAACAAAAACAAAGTGCTGGAAAACCTCAGCAGGTCTGACAGCATGTGTGGAGAGAGAACAGAGCCAACATTACGAGTCTGGATGACCTGTTGCAATCTTCTAGTAACCCCAACACAAACTTCCAGTTGAGCACTTTACAGCCTTCCTGGCTGAATACTGAGTTCAACAACTTCAGAGCATGAACTCTCCCCTCCATCTTTGCCCCATTTCCATTTATTTTATTTCTTCTCTTCTTTTCATCTCATTCATTCTTATTACCCTTCATTCTCACTTCCATTTTTACATTTCTCCATTCTTGTTATCCACCTTGTCCCCAGCTCCACCTCCCCTTCAGGGCAACCACCACACTTCTCAGACAATCCTTTCACAGTCTGTGCCTCTGCTCTGCCATTCACACCTCCTGATCACTTAATGACACTTTTAGCACCAGGGTGGTGAACATCTGGAACGCACTGCCTGGGGAGGTGGCGGGAGCAGGTACAATAGTGGCATTTAAGGGGCACCTAGACGAATACATGAATAGGATGGGAATGGAATGATATGGACTCTAAGTGCATATGGCTTATGGCAGGCATCATGATCGGCGCAGGCTTGAAGGGCCTGTTTCTGTGTGTACTGTTCTTTGTTCTGAGCCTTCTTCATCATCATTTACATTTCCTTCGTCCAATCACACCACCCCCCACCCACCCTTCACCATTCTTTTGGTGTAAATCTCTTCTGATTTTCTTTGCACTTTGTTCTGATGAAGGGTCATCCAGACTTGAAATGTTGGCTCTATTCTCTCTCTCCACAGATGCTGTCAGACCGGTTGAGATTTTCTAGCATTTTCTGTTTCTGTATTCAGGGTTGTACAATATCCCTGTGTTGTATGATGGAGCTCCTAAATATTAAACTCAATGGAACAGCACACCAAAAGTATAAAAACATTCTACATATAATGTCACTTGCTATTCAGGTGAAGTCCATCCTAATGTCAAGAAAAAAGGACCAACATAAGAAATGGGCTTCATGGGCCAAATGGTCTTACTCATTTGCTACCTGTACTTTATGACAAATGATACATACACAGTCTTGGAACACATGCCTTTTACAACGTCACAAGCTTTAGCTCAGTTATTTGCTTTTGCATCGATAGAATAAAATATAGTACGTGTGTCACTTACTGATCTGAAGATCATGTGCAATGGCATTGGGATGTTGAAGTTGAGGGCATAATTATTAACCACACTCACAACGAAAAACATGGACACCATGATGAAGTACTTCCTATAGGAAAGAAGGAAGAAATTGAACTTAACCTGTACAGAGATGATTGTCTTGCAAAAGATCACTGGAGGGTGGGTGGGGTGCTACATCAGTGAACATTTGAGCAAAGTTAAAAAGAAAGAAATGGTCCTGAGAAGCAGAAACAAAATAAAATCAGGCGAAAGATCTGCCCAGCTTGTCTGAGCTGCTCTTAGGAGGGAATCCCACCCCAGCGTCTGTTTGTGCTGTGGCAGGTTTTAACCCAAATAACAAAGCGTAGATGGTTTTCATCACAGATCCCCATGATCTGCTGAAATGTACAGCAGTTTAGGGAAGGAATTCCAGAGCTCAGAGCCTACACTACTGAAGGCACAGTGGTTAGTGACGAGAACAATTAAAATTGGGGCTGCGCAAGGGGCCAGAATTAGCGAGGTACTAAGGTTTTCTAAAGGGATTTGAAAACAAGGACCATTTTGAAGCATAGCCGCTGCTGTTTAACACAGATGAGCGCTGCACACCTTTTAACAATAACATTTCTCCATTACCTTAAAGGAATTGCCCGAGGCTTTGTTAAAAAGTGAGCTTGAAAAATTAAACCTTCCAGTGCAATAAACAGGAACTGTCCAAACGTAACAATGTTGCCACATCCTGGAAAATCTCTGAAAGAAGAAATTTTTTTTTTAGTGTAATACTGTTGATATCTCCACCAGTTTAACTTTATTTTAAAAGGCTTTTCCTATAAGAAAAGTCACACAAATCAAACTAACAGGGACAACTGATAAAACAAGAATCAAAGCTAGCTGAATGTTGTCCATCATAGTCAGAATGTATTCAAGAGGCAGCTAGATATAGCACTTGGGGCAAACGGGATCAAAGGTTATGGAGAGAAAGTACAATGAGGCTATTGAGTTGGATAATCAGCCATGATTGTGATGAAAGGTGGAGCAAGCTCGAAGGGCCGAACGGCCTACTCCTGCTCCTATCTTCTATGTTTCTATGAATGACTACACAAAAATATCTGAACTGGGTCTGGTGCATAAGACAACCTCAATTATAGTCACCACAATCATTGGTTAGTCTACAGGTTGCATACAAACTGAGAAACACTACTTGCATTAGGGGATGGTGTGAAGTTTTCACCTCAGAAATACATATCGAACCTAATAAGTTGGGGTGTAGGATCAACTACGCCACGATGATGAGTGGGAATGCGCACACAATGAACTGAAATGGGTCTTCTGGCAAAAACAATGAAGTGGCAAACTAACAGCCGTAGCATTTGTCAACACAGGAAATAACTGTTCTGCAGCAAGGGAATTCAGTGTTAGTGAAAAGCTGGTGCAAAAATGGAAGGAGCATACCCTGAAGATGACGTCCAAGACCAAATGTGTCACAAGAACAGAAAGCATAGCCTGATCTTGTGAAACACGTATCAGAACGTGTCCTCAAAAATCACAGGTTGTCACCAGCAATGTAATGTATATATCTGCACCACACTGAGCCAAATCAGAACCAGAGCCTATCAAAAAATTTCAGGGCAGAGGTAGTTTGTGTTTCCTCTTCTATGGAATGAACATCTCAAGTGCTTCAATAGAAACCAAGTGCATTCTGAGATGAGCCCTCAAGATGTGGCGATGCCGGCGTTGGACTGGGGTAAACACAGTAAGAAGTCTCACAACACCAGGTTAAAGTCCAACAGGTTTATTTGTAGCAAACGCCACTAGCTTTCAGAACTGGCTGTTCCTTCATCAGGTGGGTGGGAGGTCCAGCTTCCAGCGATTCAACAGAGAATGGCAAAAATGCCCATGTCAGAGTGACAACATAGATGAAATGCCCATGAAATTGTGTGTGCTCGGCACCTAACTGTGGATCGGAAAGGTTAAAAAAAAAGAAACATTTCTAGTGAAAACCACAGAACAGCAGAAGACGAGATTCACTGTGGTACTGACCTGCAGGGCCAACTGAATTAAATTGAAGTCTACTGTAATTTTCAAATGTAAAAAAACCATGCTGAAAATCAGGTTCCCTGCAAGAGTTTTTTATTTTGTACGCCCATTGTAACGATCGGATGGATGAGGATGAAGTGAAGTAATGTGTTAAATAGATATCCTGTGGCCACTGCAAAGAATGCAGCTTATTACTGTGGAATGTGATCAAATGCCAGATAGCCAATGAGATTAAGAAGTGCCTGTGCAAAAGTACACCCAAACTTCAGTTATACCAGAGGGCCTAATGTCTGTTGTTCAATGAGGACATGTGCCTCAACAAGTCATTCAAAGATCATGTTCGCACTGAATGCAATTGACAGAGAAAACAAACCTTCTCAAGGCTTGGAAATGTGCATGCTGTCCCATCTGACATTTTGTGTGGCTTTTTTCATCAAATTATGGGATGCTATTAATGCACAAACTGTCATCGGATCCTTCACAAAATACAGAGTATCCAATTCATTGATGGAGAGGAAGAGGATTTGTTGTGGATGGACGATTAAGAAACTGAAAGCACCAAATCTGACCTGGAGTGGGATCCTTACAACGATGCTCTAGCTAAAGAGACTCAGAATGTTCTTGATTAACTCTGTATCAGATGCCCAAGACAATGAATTTGGTGGATTTTTTTAAACAACATTTTGATTGTGGTTAAAGGTATCCTTTTAGAATTTATCAATTCAATAAAACATTGTGTCACACTTATTTAATTTGAATTAGCTATGTTATTTCAAAGTGGCAATCGCTTATATTTTTGCTTCTAAATTCCCTGCTTCAAAACTACTGGTTCTGAAGTGATCCACATTCGAACAACTGTTTGAGAAATAATTTATTCTAATTTCTCTTACTATTGTTTTAGGGATAGTCATTTGCCTAACACCCTGCAAAACCCTACAGCCCATTTGCCTTTTGATGACCTTGTCTTCCAACACACCTGCTCTTCTCCCCGCAACACCTTGATGACATAGGGCCCATTTACTTATCCTAAAATGTATTATCTCACATTTAACTGCACCTTTTATTTTGCTAACCAGTTTGCACCTGACTGGAAGTGATTGCAACCTCCCTCACAATTTGCTTAGCTTCTCAGTTTGATTGTATTAACAGTCTTTGACACCGTTCCCTCTTCTGCCTATGACCGAATCACAAACCAGGTCTTCACACCTAAACTCACATCTGGCCAGTGGGGGGAAAAACCCATGCCTTTTACACTACTCTGTGATGGCTGTTGGTGCGCTATTTCTCTATCCACCTGGTTATATTCCCTTTTATATGAATGGTCAATGCTGGAACTACTCAGCATGTCAAGCAGCATTTGTGGAGAGAGAAACTAAGTTAACCCTTCAGAACCTTGACATTTTGTCAGAGCTGCCAAAACCTAGAAATGGAACAGGTTTTAAGCAAGTACAGGGGCAGGGTAAAGGGAGGGAGGCAAAGAAAGAATAACATTATATTTACATCCTCATTTACATTCCCTTTATCCAATTACAGCACCACCCCCCCACCACCCTCCTAGTATAAATCCCTGCTAATTTTCTTTGCTCATAGCTCTGACAAAGGATCATCTAGACTTGAAATGTTAGCTCTATTCGCTCTTCACAGATACTGGCAGACCTGCTGAGATTTTCCAGCATTTTCTGTTATTGTTTCAGCATCCGCAGTATTTTGCTTTTATCATTAGGAGGCCTGAGATAGGTTGGAAGGCAAGGGTGATTAAATGACAAAGGCATGAAGATGCAAGGCAAAAGAGAGTGGTATTAGAACAAGAAATAAAAAGGTGTGTAAATGACAATTGAAACATTATTAGCTTCTGGCAACTAAAAAACGGGAGCATTGACCATGTTCTGCATTACTCAAATATAAGCAAAATATTGTGGATGCTGCAAATCTGAAATAAAGGTCTTGCAAAATCTATGGAGACAGAAACACAGTTTCAAGTCCTTTTGCGTGAAGAGTCACATGGACTCAAAACATTAACTCTGCCCCATGCTGTCATGTCCCATGGCTAATTCATCTAACCTACATATTCTGGGACACTAAGCAGCAATTTATCATGGTCAATTTGCCTAACCCGCACACCTTTGGACTATGGGAAGAAACCGGAGCACCCAGAGGAAACCCACGTAGACAAGGGGAGAACGTGCTAAACCTCAGCCCAGGCATGGGGATCAGTTTCATTTTGAAATTCACAATTGTTTCCTTTGATAAAAGCAAAATACTGCAGTTCCTGAAATGTGAAACAAAAAACAGTAAATGCTGGAAAAATTCAGGTCTAGCAACATCTGCAGAGAAAGAAAACACAGCCAATATTGAGTCTGTATGATGCTTCTTTAAAGCTAAAGAGGGGGAGAAATGTGTTGGATGATATGTTATATAAAAGAGGGAGGAGCAACTGGAAGAGTGGTCAGTGGGAGCTAGGAGACATTGCAACGTAGGTCATGAGACAGCAGAAGTGTTAACAGCAGGAGAAAGTGCTAGTAGTTGCATAAAGGCAAGATATCAGAATGTGTGAGAACAAAGCTCAGTGAAAGCAAAACTTCAGAACAAGTGACAGGTGGCCCAGTGGAGGAGGGAGCCTATGCATGGGGACAAAAGAGTTTGGGATATTGATAAAAAGATCACAATGGAGAAGGAAGGTCACAGTCAAAAGTTGCTGAACTCAATGTTGAAACTTGAGGGCTTTAACGCAGCTACACAGAAGATGAAAGCACTACTCCTCCAGTGTACATTGGACTTCACTGAGCACTGCAACAGGGTAAGGATGGACATATGGGTATGAGTGTAAGATGTTGAGTTAAAATGGCAAGCGATGGGAAGGTTGAAGTCACACTTGCACACCGAGTGAATGTGTTCTGCAAAGCAGTTAACTAATCAGCTTTCAGTCTCCTCAAATGTGGAGGAGACCACATTGGGAGCGGCAAATACAGTGAACTGAATTGAAGGAGTTGCAGATGCTTCACATTCTGCAATTGCAAAGGATAATGACTTGCAGCTGCGACTTTTCCCCTGTGAAGTCACGTTCCATTCCATAGAGATGCAAAATCTACAGAAACCCTGACACACTCAAGGGTGCTGTGGGAAGGGAATGAGGAGATGGGGTGAAGGAGGAGTGGACAAGGGTATAATGGAGATAGGGGTCCCTGCACAATGCTGATGGTGACAAGTGGGGGGAGGGGTGGGTTAGTGGAAGATGTGTTCCACGGTAGCATCATACTGGAATTGGAGGAAATGGAGGAGGATGATCCTTTGAATGCAGAGGCTGATGGGGTGGAAAGTGAGTATGAGAAGGCTGTATCTATTTATATGTACTGCTTTTGATTGAGAGAGGTCATTTGAGCCAGCTGTTGGATTTTTGAACTAAGAGACACAGATTGATAATAGCTGCAGCAGGGGTTTGCCTTCCTCCCTGCTCCCTCTTCTCAACATTCACCTAAGATTTTGCTTAGTTAAAAGTGTGTCTACATTCCTACAGCAAACAGGGACTCTATACTTTACCAGTCACCATTTTACACCACAGCTGAAGAACTAATGCCTCCAGACAAATGAACATTTCTTAACTTTTTATTTTAAATTGATATTTTAACTTGGCCAAGTTTCATATCTGATGCTCTGAAGTTGTATTTATTTCAGGATGCATGGAGCTTGAATGTATATTTGCACACATTAATGGGAACTAGAATGCTTTTGTACATATTTAACATTTTTCATATTTTTACCTGGTTTAGAACAATGAAACTAACTCCTTACACACTAAACACAATAATATCTGCCTGGCTTAATTCTTACAAACTGCACACAGTCAATACACCCATTAGTCCACATCAAGTTTTACAATATTTGTAAAACTCAAAACCTCAGCTACATCCAAATGACATGTGGGTAAAACAGAAGCTTCATTGCTTCCCTCCTCATAACAGGTTCTACAGAGATAATATTGTCCACTTGGTACCAATGGATCTAATGTCTTGTTAGCACTGCTGCCTTACAGTGCCAGGGACCCGGGTTCGATGCCCAGTTTGGGTCACTGTCTGTGTGGAGTTTGCACATTGTCTCCGCGTGTGCGTGGGTTTCCTCCGGGTGCTCCGATTTTCTCCCACAGTCTGAAAGACATGGTTAGGTGCATTGACCCGAACAAGCGCCAGAGCGTGGTGACAAGGGAATTTCACAGTAACTTCATTCACTTAATTGTGATGAATAAATAAACTGTCTTGATTCAAAATTTTTCATATACTCACAACTACACTATCAAATATATTTTAAACTCCTGGAGGATATGAAACGTCCTTTATAAGAAAAGCAGAAGTGCAAGTTTTTCACTTTTGCAAATGACTGCATTTAAACTAAAGCCCCTTACACTTTCTACTGTACCTCCACTGAACATTCAACGTACACAAGTGGCACTAATGGTTGTATTTAATTAACCAATATATCACAATACTCAAATAAGCATGTAATACGTTACACATTTTTTAAGATAAGATGAACAGGAACCATAGCATAAGTAAACAGCCCACTTCTTAGAGGATCCCTTACTTTGATATCATCAATGAATCCTTTTGCATCAAACAACTACCAGAGTGTTCAGTTTTGGGAACATAATTAACAGTCAGAAAATTCCAGAAATATTCAGTAAGCCTGGTAATGTCTAAAGATGGAAAAGAAAGGAAAGAGAAGAATGAGAGAGATGGACCAAGTGCAGGCGAGAGAGAAAAGTGAAAATTGGAAGCAAAGTCATTGCAATTTTCTAGTTCAGGGCGACAGCAGGAATTGGCACTAATATGTTAAATGTACCTGAAAAAAGGTGAGTGAGTGGGCTTGAGTGGCGCTGGAACAGAAAATGCTCCACATATTATTCGCAGGGAATGTATGGGATTTAAGGAAAATTCAGTCAAGCGGAGGAGACTGGTGGTGGACGGGAACTGATTGGTCTGCTTTCAAGGCAAAAGCAGAGAGCCCTCCCTCTTTTAGGGCAAAACAAATAAACTAACTCAAATGAACTCAGGGACAAAGTAAAGGGGCAGCTCCCCAAAAGGAGGGGGAACAGCCCAAACAGAACCAATGTACAAAGGAAATGTGAAACATTAAATCATAATGTGATTAATCAGAGTCTATAACGCACCCCGGTCCCTGCGGTGCCCAATGGGTGTGGAAGGCATCAACTGTGCTCCTGGACACCACATACTCCATGTCCAGGGACACCTAGCTGCGAACGTAGCCACGGTAGAAGGGCAGACAGTCAGGATGGATGGCCCCATCAATCACCCTCTGCCTGGACCTGTTAATGGCGTGTCTCACCAGGCTCAAGTTCATGAGGAGGTCGCCATCCCAGCCCGCCCCTCTCTGCACCAGGTATCCACAGATCAGGAGCATGGGACTGAAGTGCAAACAAAACATCAATAAAAGATTCTTCAGGAAAACAAAAACAAGGGAGTGCAATCTAAGACACAAAACATAGACATGGTCCACGGACTCCACAATGCCACAGAAGAGACAAGCTTGGGAACCCATGAGCCTATATAACTTATGGCTGTGCAGAACTGCTGCGTGCAACACCCTCCACCACAGGTCCCCAAGATAATTGGGGGAAATCCCTCCGTAGAGGGACCTCCATTGCCCGGTGGTAACAAGGCCCACCAAGGTGTGTCCGGGTGACGGGCGAGGATGCGGTAGTGGAAGATGTGCAGCATCAGCCCATACAAGAAACACCTCCGCGTGATGTAAGAAGGCACGGAGGACATTTCAGTGAGGCAGCTCACCCCGGAGTGTGTGTGTGTGTGTGTGTGTGTGTGTGTGTGTGTGTGTGTGTGTGTGTGTGTGTGTGTGCGCGCGCGCGTATCTGCGTGTTGATGGTGGTCTAGGCTTTGGGAGAGCTCTTAGGGTTCATTGGTGGGGGATGAAGGAGCAGAGAGACTGGATATCCATGGTGAAAAGGAGACATTTAAGGTCAAGGAAGCATACTTCCAATTTCCAATCTTCTCTTGCCTTCAGATAGTATCTCAGCGATTTTTTTCCCCTTCCTCCACTACTCTTGACTCCCTTTCTAACGATAAGCTATCAAGCAATAATCACTTTAACTCACCAATTCCTATAGTTACCTTGACTACACTTCCTCATGCCTTGCTTTCTTTATGGACTCTTTTCCATTCTTCTAGTTTGTCCATCTTCATGGCATTTGTTCAATGTAACTTTCTAGTTCTTCCAACATGCCTTCCCTTTTCCTCAGCCAAGGACTCATCATTGACAGGGCTTTCACCAGGTCCAATCCTGTTTCATTTAGCTCTGCTCTCTCCCCCTACCCGCAACTGCAACAGAGGTCCACTCACCCTCATCTTCTATCCGGCCAGATTCTTCATTCAACAGATCATCCACCACCATTTCAGCGACCTCCAGAATGGTGCCATCATCAAATACATCTCCCTTGAAGCCATTACTTCAACAATACCCTGGTCCACTTCCAGTAACACCACCTTTCTCACATCACCTTCTCATATCACCACGAGAGGCTCATCAGCTCTTGTACCTCACCATCCAAGGCTCATAAGAAATAGGAAGAGATCATTTGGGCTCGAGCCTGTTTCACCATTTGATAAGAATCTGCACCTCCCCGCCCACCCACCAGAATCTTCACTTGCCTTGTAAATCACTCTGTATAACTCAGCCTCGAATATATTCAATGACACAGCTTCTATTGTTCTCTGGGGTCGCATATTCCAAAGATCAATGACCCTCAAAGAAAAAATTCTTCCTTAATGCTGCCATAAAAGGATGACCCGTCATTTTAAAACTGTAGCCCTCGTTCTGGATTCCACCATAAGGGCAAACATCCTCTCAGCATCCTTCCCGTTAAGTCCCCATGTTTCAATGTCACCTAAACCAATAAGGTCTTCAAAACTCCAATAAGCACAGGTACAAACTGCTCAACCTTTCCTCAGAAGACAACGCCTCCATCTTGGAATCAATCTTGAAAACATTCTGTGAACTTCCTCCAATGCAAGAGTATACTTCTCCTTAAGCAAGGAGAACAAACGGTACATAACTCTTGGGTGTGACCTCACCAATGTCCTGTACAGGTGTAGCAAGATTTCCCTACTCAGTTATACTCCAACCCCCTTGCAATAAAAGGCAACATTCTATTTCCTTTCGAAATTACTTGTTGTACCCACACCCCCTAATTCCAGTTTGCCAATCTGAAAATATCCCAACTCTCTGCTCATGTTAATTAGGAATCCACTACCCGTCTTCATTTATTATCGTCACAAGTACGTACCTGTTAAGGTACACTGAGGGAGAATTTAGCATGGCCGATGCATCTAACCAGCACATCTTTCGGACTGTGGGAGAAAACCAGAGCACCTGGAAGAAACCCACTCAGACACAGGGAGAACGCGCAAGCTTCATAAGAGTGTTTCAAGCCAGGAATCGAACCCAAATCAAGCACAATTTTCCTTTCATCAGAACATGTTGATGCTGCTTGATTGTATTATGGTTCTTTAAACATCCCGTTAATGAGACGGTTAGTCCAGTTGGCTAGATGTTCTGAATAATGTCAACAGTTTAAGTTTAATTCACATTCTGGCTGTTGTACACTTGGAACCTGCTGCCTTGGTTTGCCCGAGAGTGGCAGGCAGTGGCAAAACAAAATCAAGGAAATGACTCAGATTGACAGATCAGCAGAAATTGAACCAAGGACCTGTTTTCAGGCACAGCACACATGACAATGATGAAATGTTCTGCTACTACATCCTTAATAATAGATTCTAGTAATTTTCTAATGACAAATGTCACGGAAACATGTTTTATGCTAAACAATGATTTTTAATCCAACAGTTAGAAAATTGATCTGAAATTTAAGACTTTTTAAAAACATAGATTAAAAATGATTATTGCTCCAAACAAAGACAACCACCCTATTTTGATTTGATTTATTATTGTCACATGTATTAGTATACGGTGAAAATTATTGTTTCTTGCATTCATAGAGAAGGAAACGAGAGAGTGCAGAATGTAGTGTTACAGTCATATAGGGTGTAGAGAAAGACCAACTTAGTGCAAGATAAGTCCATTCAAAAGTCTGATGGCAGCAGAGAGGAAACTCTTCTTGAGTCGGTTATGTGTGACCTCAGATTTGTGTATTTTTTCCCAACAGAAGGTGGAAGAGAGAATTCCAGGTTGCGTGGGGTCTTTGATTATGCTGACTGCTTTGCCGAGGCAGCAGGAAGTTTAGACAGACTCTGGAAGGCTGGTTTTATGATGGATTGGGCTACATTAACGACCTTTTGTAGTTTCTTACAGTCCTGGGCAGAGCAGGAGCCATAACAAGCTGTGATTCAACCAGAAAGAATGCTCCCTATGATGCATTTGTAAAAGTTGGTGAGAGTCGCAGCTGACGTGTCAAATGTCCTTAGTCTCCTGAGAAAGCAGAGATGTTGGCTGGGGGGAGCGGTGTGTGTGTGGTGGAACGAGACCAGTATAATTTGTTGGTGACCTGGGCACCCTTGTTTCTCTCATTGCCTTCAGACAGCAATGACAGAGTCCAGCAATTCACACCTCCTGTAGACACACATTTTCTTTCTTTAAATATCCCACTACAACTCCTTTTGGCCACACCCCACAACACCATTTGCTACTTAATCTCTCTTGCCTTCTGTCCTATCCCTTTTGTTCTGTTCCCCACTCACCCCCTTCACTATTTAAATGTCTATTACCTTTCTAACTGTTGGCAGCACTGATTAAGTTTCATAGGCCTGAAACATTAACTGTTTCTCTCTCCACAGATGTTACCAAACCTGCTGAGTATGTTAGCACTTTCTGTTTTGATTTCAGAGTTGCAGCATTTGCAGTATTTTGATCAACAACAGTCAGCTCACTGAGACTGAAGTAAAGGCAACGGTCAGCTCTCTGGTCCCACTGAGACTGAAGTAAAGGCAACGGTCAGCTCTCTGGTCCCACTGAGACTGAAGTAAAGGCAATGGTCAGCTCTCTGGTCCCACTGAGACTGAAGTAAAGGCAATGGTCAGCTCTCTAGTCCCACTTACCTGACCAACAGTTCCAGAAACACAACGTTGCTGCAGCAGCCCAGGAATACTAGGCCAACGGCGAAGCCTGGGTGCATCTTGCAACTCCTGAAGGGATAGGGGTCAGTTGGCCGTGCTCGGACCGCGACTGACCGCTCTCTCCCCGACCTCCTGCTGCCGCCGATCACTGCACCAGGAGCCAACACATCACCTTGCCGCCATTCCGGTCCGAACAGACGCCACTGCGCATGCTTCCCGCGCAGTGCGTGCCGGGAGTTGTAGTTCCTCGTTGCCGGGACGGATGCCGACCAGAGTCCGTGCGCCAGACATGCCGGGAGTTGTAGTACACGCACGCGCACACACATACACAGCCCCACAACCTGGTTAACATGAGACAAAAGACTACATTTCCCAGCGGGCATTGCGAGCTGCCTGGGAAACTGTTGTGGTAACAGTCAGTGAATTAAATGTGAAGTCAACGAAAAGGTGAATAGACTTAAAAAAAAACTATTAGTTGTGTTGTTTCCTATGTTTTAGGGGATGGGGGTACCTTAATTTTCTTCTGGATATAATAGATTTTTTCAAATTTCCTATCATATTTATTGGCTCCAATTGAGTATTCAGGGCAAACATCTTTACCCACAGAGTGTTTTAAATGTTATTTATTGGTGTCACAAGTAGGCTTACATTGGAGCCAATGTAATGGGAAGGAGTTGACACCACAACCAGATCAACCATGATCTTACTGAATGATGAAGCAAGCTTGAAGGGCTGGGTGGCTTATTTTTGCCGTAATGTGCTATATTCCTATTAATCTGGACCAGGTCTTTCCTTTGTCTATACATGAGTCTTCTAGTTGGATAATGATGAGGAGCAGAAACCAAGCTAATTATTTGCAGGTTGTCAACCCTGGTCAAACAGATTCCTGGAAGTGTCATCCCATGACCGACTGTCTCCAAATACCACCCCCATCACACATCATTGATTAGAAACAATGGCTGAAGTAAACATTGGTTCTTTCGGCCCTCAATGTTGCGCTGAGTTATGTCCAAACCCAAAATCAGGCTATCCCACTCCCTATCATTCTAGTGTGCTCCGTGTGCCTATCCAATAACCCAACATATTCATACATGGAAATACCAATTGGAAAGCAAATATTTTATAGCCAGTAAACAAGTATGTTTGAAGAAATGTTTTAAGAAATGTTTAAATGTTTTAAATTTTTGCCCATAGATTGGAAACCTACGTCTGCAGCCATAGGCCACTGAGACTACTTGTAGCACTCTCTCTGCCACTGAGGTAAGATCAGTAAACTAGGACAGAGCCATAGTCTTTCTGGTCATAAAGAAATAGAGGTACATCCCACTGCATTAACTCACAGGCATTCTGTAGTCTGGTTTTCAATTACTGATTAACCATTTTTTTTATTCATTTATGGAATGTGGACATTGCTGGGAAGGTTGCCCATACCTGACTGTCCTGCCATGCCATTTCAGAGGGAAATTAAGAGTCAACCACATGGCTGTGGATGTGGAACCATGTGTTGGCCAGACCAGGTAAAGACAATAGATTTCCATCCCTGAAGGACATCAGTTTTTATCACAATCAGTGACAGAAAATGCATACAAGTGGCAAAGATTAGTGGGAAACTAGAGGATTTGGAGATCTTTAAAGGTCAACAAAAAAAAGCTATCAAGAAAAGTAAGATAGATTACGAGAGTAAACTAGCTCAGAATATAAAAACAGTTAACAAAAGTTTCTACAAATATATAAACTGAAAAAGAGTGGCTGAAGTAAACATTGGTTCTTTCGAGGATGAGAAAATGGGAAATGAGAAAATGGCTGAGGCATCGAACAGGTATTTTGTGTTGGTCTTCACAGTGGAAGACACAAATAACATGCCAAAAATTAATGACATGAGAGCTATGGCACGTGAGGACCTAGAATAAAGTAAAGAGGTAGTGTTAAGCAAGCTAATGGGGCAAGAGTGGACAAGTCTCCTGGGCCTGATGGAATGCATCCTGGGGTACTAAAAGAGGTGACAGGGGAAATAGCAAATGTACTTGTGTTAATTTACCAAAATTCGCTGGAACTGCCCCAGGGAACTGGACCCTGGGGCAGTTCTGGCAGATTGGAAAATAGCAAATGTGACACCACTTTTTAAAAAAAGAGATAGACAAAAGGCAGGTAGCTAAAGGTAACTATAGGCCGGTTAGCTTAACTTCTGTAGTGGGGAAAATGATTGAATCTGTCATCAAGAAATAGCGAGACTCCTGGTTAGAAATTGTCCCATTAGGCAGATGCAGCATAGGTTCATGAAAGGCAGGTCACATTTAACTGGAATTCTTTGAGGACTATGAGCATGGTGGACAATAAGGGACCAATGGATGTGGTGTATCTGGATTTTCCAAAGGTATTCAACAATTTTGAGAAATCTGAGCTTATCCGTTTTGGGGCGGCATGGTAGCAAGTGATAAGCACTGCTGCTTCACAGCGCCAGGGTCCCGGGTTCGATTCCTGGCTTGAGTCACTGTCTGTGCGGAGTTTGCACATTCTCCTGTCTGCGTGGGTTTCCTTCCACAGTCCAAAGGTATGTGGGTTAGGTGGATTGGCTATGCTAACTTGTCCCTTAGTGCCGGGGGATTAGCTAAGATAAATGTATGGGGTTGTGTGGATAGAACCTGGGTGGAATTGTGGTCGGTGCAGTCTCGATAGGCCAAATGGCCTCCTTCTGCATTGTAGGATTCTATGATTCTGTTCTGTGATAAAAGGCTGTTGCATGAGATAAAGATGCACAGTGTTACTGGTAATGTATTAGCATAGGTAGGGAATTGGTTAACAGAAAGCAAAAAGTGTTGGTAAATGGGTATTCTTCTGGTTGGCGAGCAGTGCCTCAGGGATCAGTGTTGAGACCACAATTGTTTACAATTTATATAAATGATTTGGAGTTGGGAACCAACTGTAGTGTGTCAAAGTTCACAGATGACACTAAGATGAGTGGTAGAGAAAAGTGTGCAGAGGACACTGAAAGTTTGCAAAGGGATATAAATAGTTTTAAGTGAGTGGGCAACGGTCTGACAGATGGAGCACAATGTTGGTAAATGTCACGTCTGTTCATCCAGAAGGAAGTCTTCAAATATAAGCAATATAAATATAATAAAACTTACTCCAACTTATAAATCAAAGATTTAATAAGAAACTTCATTACTCCCAAGATCAGACCTTACCCTGAGCCATTCCAAGTTCCCCACAATTCCCAACATGTTCTAATTTATGCTGATTTAGCTAGTCAGCTGATCATCACATCATTCTGTTATTGGTTACATGGTTTACTGGGTCAGCTGACCCTTACAGCTTGTTACCGTTGGTCACATTACAACAGATCACTGGTTACATTCCAGCAAAGATGTGTGGTTACAGGAATAGGTCTTGGGTGGGATTGTGATTGGTGCAGACTGGATGGCCCGAATGGCCTCCTGCACTGTAGGGGTTCTATGAGAGGTAGAGTTTAAAAAGAGTGAGGTTGTGTTGCAGCTTTTATAGGATGCTGCTGAGGCACATCTGGAATACTGTGTACAGTTTTGGTCTTTTTACTTGAAAATTGATATACTGGCACTTGAAGGGGTGCAGGGGGTTGCACTAGGTTGATTCTGGAGTTGAGAGTAGAAACTGAGTAGACTGGGACTATACTCATTGGAATTTAGAAGAATGCAGTGGGATCATGTAGAAACATTTAAAATTACGAAGGAAATAGATAAGCTAGAAACAGGGAGGTTGTTTCCACTGGTGGGTGAAACTAGTACTAGGGACCATAGCCTCCAAATAAGGCGGAGCAGATTTAGGACTGAGTTGAGGAGGAACTTCTTCAACCAAAGGGTTATGAATCTATGGAATTTGCTGCCCAGTGAGATAGGGTCATGAATGAAGCCCAGTCCATCACTCAAACCAGCCTCCCATCCATTGACACTATCAGACTATCACATCCCGCAACTTTGGAAAACCAGCTAGCATAATCAAGGATCCCATGCACCCAGACATACTCTCTTCTACCTTCTTCTATCGGGAAAAAAAATTACAAAAGTCGCAGATCAGGTACCAACCAACTTAAAAACAAGTTCTTTTCTGCTGCCATCAGACTTGAATGGACCTACCTCGCATTAAGTTGATCTTTCTCTACACCTTAGCTATGACTGTTTCACTACATACTGCACTCTCTCCTTTTCTCCTCTTTTGCCTGTATAGTACGCAAGAAGCAATACTTTTCACATTATATTCATATATATGACAATAATAAATCAAATCAGTTGAGGCAACCTTGTTGAATATTTTTAAGGCAAAGATAAATAGGTGTTTCAACAGTAAAGGAATCAAGGGTTATGGTGTGGGGGCGGGTAAGTGGAGTTGAGTCCACCAAAAGATCAGCCATGTTCTTATTGAATGGTGGAGCAGGCTCAAGGGGCCAGATGGCCTACTCCTGCTCCTAGTTTTTATGTTCTTATTATCAAGACTATTTTCAATTTCAAAATTAATAATTAATTGAACTTGAAATTCCACCAGCTGATGGGATTTGAACAACGTCCCCAGAGAATGAGTTTGAATTAGTAACCCAGTGATGTGACATTCCAACAACAGCAACATCTCCCCTAAGTTAACTGCCTGTGAGTTAATTTGTTTCTTCTTTCAGTTGGAAGGCAAGACCTTGACGATTCATTGAGGATGGCTGGAAATATGATTAAACATCAGTTTGTTGAAGACCATTGCACTGAAATGACCCTAATTCCTTTCACCTGGAATGTTGGAAGAGAGGGACCGCACTTCTTTCTTGACATGAAAATGTCGTGTCTGAAAGAGCTGGTGTTTAATTTTATGTTTGGAGAAAGAGCCTGCAGGTACATTTATACAGAAAAAGTTACACCCCAGGATTGTAAAGAGATACATTTTGTTGTATTAACAAATTAATTTTTCAAAAGTAGAGCAGGTAGCACACCATGCAGTGGGTCACATCCTCTAACCAACCAGGGCAAGAAGGGAACCTGTCTTGTTTTTCAAGTTTCAGAATGGTTTAGTAATTATAATTCTGGATCTAATCATCCAGCTTGTAAACAGAGTCCCTGTGGATAAATATTCACCTTTGATTTTATTCAAACTCACACTCACCCATTAATTAAGTAATAACTCAATGTAAAATTAATCCATATCAATCTAATGTTTATGTGATACTCATACCTTACTAATTGCAGCTGAATACCAAATTCATTTTCCTCAGTCTGTATGAAGCTGAGTTAATTAGTCTAGGCAGAGAGCTGGAAGATTTCAGGTAGGATTTTTGCTGTGTTGAGATGACTCACGAGGGGAAAAGATTGCTAATAGCTGTTCACAGAGAGAATAAAGGTATGAATGGCTAAATGGCAGAAAAGTTGTAAGCTGTGACAGATGGAGATGTTGGGGGAGGGGGGAAATGGAACAGAGCTAGAACGTAGAAAAGGGGAAGTGGGGGAGAAAAGGTAAGGGAGGGGGGATAAGAACATAAGAACATAAGAACATAAGAAATAGGAGCAGGAGTAGGCCATCTAGCCCTTCGAGCCTGCCCCGCCATTCAATAAGATCATGGCTGATCTGTTGTGGCTCAGTTCCACTTTCCCGCCCTCTCCCCATAACCCTTAATCCCCTCTCTTATCAAGAACCCATCAACCCGCTTCTTAAAAATATTTAGCGAGGCAGCCTCCACCACTTCAACGGGCAGAGAATTCCAGAGATTCACCACCCTTTGAGTGAAGAAGTTCCTCCTCAACTCCGTTCTAAACCGCCTCCCCTTTATCTTGAGGCTGTGCCCCCTAGTCCTACTGTCTTTTTTGAGCGGGAAGAGTCTCTCCACCTCTATCCTATCCATCCCATTCATCATCTTATACGTCTCAATGAGATCTCCCCTCATTCTTCTAAACTCTAACGAGTACAAGCCCAGTTTATTCAGCCTCTCCTCATAGCTCAATCCCCTCAACTCCGGTATCAGCCTAGTAAACCTCCTCTGCACTCCCTCCAGGGCCAAAATATCCTTGCGCAGGTGCGGCGCCCAAAACTGCACACAGTACTCCAGCTGCGGCCTCACCAATGCCCTATACAGCTGCAGCAAGACCTCCCTACTTTTATATTCAATCCCCCTCGCTATGAAGGCCAGCATCCCATTCGCCTTCCTGACCACCTGCTGCACCTGCAAGCTGGGTTTTTGCGACTCATGCACAAGGACCCCGAGGTCCCTCTGCACCGTCGCCTGCTGCAGTTTTTCGCCACGTAAGTAATAGTCCTTCCTACCATTCTTCCTACCAAAGTGGACCACCTCACACTTGCCAACATTAAATTCCATTTGCCATTTCCTGGCCCATTCGCCCAGCCTATCTAGATCCTTCTGCAGACTCTCCACACCCTCCGCACAATTTGCCTTTCCCCCAATCTTGGTGTCATCAGCAAATTTCGACACCCTGCACTCGGTTCCCTCCTCCAGATCATCTATATAAATGGTAAATAGCAAAGAGTAGGGGAGGAAGAAAAATGAAGATAGACAATAAAGGAATACAAGGTAGAAAACAGTAAAAAATTAAATAAAACAAAATGAAAACAAAGGGGTCGAGGTGGAGTAGAGCAAATCATTTGAAGTTGTTGAGTTCGATGTTGAGACCTGTAAGGCTTTAAAGTGCCTAGCCAGAAGATGAGATGCTGTTCCTCCAGTTTGTGTTGAACTTCAACACAGCATACAAAGACATGTGGGCATGGGAGCAGGATCATGTGTTAAAGTGGCAAGCAATCGGAAGATCAGGGTCCTGATTGCACACAGACTTTTGGTTTCAGATTCCACTTCAGCAGTAATTTGCTTTTATTGAGTAGCGGTGGAAGAATGTTTTTCAGAATGGAGATCTGTAGCTAGTGGTATTTGTTGTTGTATTTGTTGCTTGTAATATATATAAATGATTTGGAGGAAAATGTGGGTGGTCTGACTAGTAAGTTTGCAGATGACATGAAGATTGGTGGGGTTGCTGATAGTGCCGAGGATTGTCAGAGGATACAACAGGATATAGATAGATTGGGGACTTGGGCATAGACGAGGCAGATGGAGTTTAACCTAGACAAATGCAAGGTGTTGAATTTTGGAGGATCAAATTTGGCTGTGAATTATACTTGTAAATGGAAGAACCCTGAGGAATATTAACATACAGAGGGATCTGGGCATGCAGGTCCACAATTCCCTAAAAGTGGCAACACATCTGGTCAAGGTGATTAAGAAGGCATATGGCTTGCTATCAGCTGGGCATTGAGGACAAAAGTTGGGAAATTATGTTGCAGCTTTATGAAACCTTGGTTAGGCCGCATTTGGAGTATTGCGTGCAGTTCTGGTCACCACACTACGAGAAGGACGTGGAAACTTTGGAGACAGTGCAAAGAAGGCTAATCAGAATGTTGCCTCACCGCAAGGGTGTTGGCTATGAGGAAAGGTTGAATGAACTAGGATTGTTTTCACTGAAAGGACGGAGGCTAAGGGGAGACCTGATAGAGTCTACAAAATTATGAGAGGCGTAGACAGGGTGGATAGCCAGAGGCTTTTTCCTAGGGTGGAAATATCAATTACAAAGCTGCACAAGTTCAAGGTGAGAGGGGGAAAGTTTAAGGGAGATGTGCAGGGGATGTTTTTCATGCAGAGAGTGGTGTGTGCCTGGAATGCACTGCCAGAAGAGGCAATGGAAGCAGGCATATCAGCATCATTTAAGAGGCATCTGGATGGGCACAAGATTAGGGAGGGAATTGAGGGATACAGAACGAGTAAGGGCAGAAGGCTTTTTTGGTTTAATTAGGACATCATGATCGGCATAGGCTTGGAGGGCCGAAGGGCCTGTTCCTGTGCTATATTTTTCTTTATTCTTTGGAAACTGGAGCACCTGGGGGAAACCTACACAGACCAAGGAAGAATGTGCAAATTCTACACAGACAGTCACTCAGGGTCGGAATTGAACTCAGGTCCGTGATGCTGTTATGCACTAGTGCTAACCACTGTGCCATCGTGCCATTCTGAGCCCTTGTGAAGGTTTAGCCGATTTTCAAATCTCAGCTAGATAATCCACTCTTTATCAAAACAGTTTTCTCACTTGAATAATCCTAATGCGGAGTCTATATTAATATTTGATCGACTGTTTTAAGAGGTTATTGAGTTGTTGCGTGCCTTTGATGTGTTTGGTGAAATAAATGTTCAATTGTTTTTTAGTCGATTGACTGTTTAAGGGGATTTAGCTTTTTTATTGAATTTCATGAATGAGAAGTTTTCAGCTTTGAGCAAGAACTCTATTAGATTGTAGGAAGTTTAATTTTGTATCATCACCACATGGCTCCTGAGTACTGCGTATAGTGGAGTAGTTAAGAGGGACTACAATGTGGGTAATTCATTGAGCATAGAGATGCCATGGGAAAGATGAAGATGCATGGTGGGTGGGTGAGGGGAGTGAAGAGGTGTGAAGGATGACTATTGGCCTTCACTACAGTTGGTCTGAAGTACATGAGATGGACCCTCTATTATTGCCTCCTTAGACAAACCCGAACTGCTTCTAGTCTAATGCGATCACACCCCCAGCTCTATGGATCAGTGGGTGCCTTGTTAGTGAAAGTCTGGCCCTTGGCGCATTCAGTCTGAGTGAATATAAATTGGCAAACAGCTTGCCTTTGCTGGCCTTTTCTTTGCAAGTCCCTAAATCGATCCTTTAGAATATCTGAACTTAAAATGTGCAACACCAATTACTATTGTGAAAATAAGCCCCTGGTCTCATTCTGTCTCCAATGCAGGATTCTAAAAATCAACATCTCCTTAAATGAATTGAAAGAACTGCGATATGAGAGCCTGTCTCCCTTTGTGAATCTACATGAGCTGAATGTGTCACTCAATTTTCTATGCAGGTAAATGCCAATTTCATTGATAATCTTCAGGAAGTATCAGAATAACTCAGAGCTTGTGAGCCCTCATGTTTTTGCAAGGGCTTCTTAACCTTCTCTTTCCACTGATTTCCTCTCATTAATCCTACCCGAATTATTCCGTTCCTGCATCAGGAGGCAGCTCAGTGACGGGTTGTATTTGAGTGACTTTACTTGCCATGTTTGTGCTCTAAACTTGCTGACTTGGTGATAATAGATTACAACCTTATGGAAAATACATTTTCCTATATCATTGATATTGCAGCATCTTAGTTTTAAACTCATTGTCATTTATTAGTCCTTGAATGAGCCAGGGCATCTACCATCCTCAGACTGTGACATAACAGCAGCACGGAACAAGTCAATGAAAGAGCAACAATGGATAGTCCTAAGCACATAACCAGGGCTTAAGCCCTTGCCTTGGAAAGCTGTGGAGCACAGAGAGAAGAGCTCTGAGCTATTTAGATTGAATTATGTAAATTACAGTGTTAGACTAGGAGTCTTATATCTCATTAGATCATCTTGTAGCTTGGGGAAGAATTTCACAGAGGATTTAACTCCTTGAATATTTTGCTTTCCATTTAGCAGATCTTGCGGGAGTTTAAATAAGTTGAGTAAAGGAATTACAGAAGGAATGTGATTGATGGACTGAGTGGCTTTTCCCTTTCACGTTGTGATCAGTTATCTCAAATTATTATATTCAGACCTCTGGGATTTTAATTATAAAAAGAAACTTTGTGTCATCCAGCAATGTACCAACCAGAACTATCTATTAATTGGAATTCCTGACAGATTGATTTTGTTTCAAAAGTTGGTCTGAAGATTGGAAATGGCATTTTTCTGAAACACCAATGTTGGGGTTGGCCTTCAGTTGTGGTGATAATCTGTTTGATCGATTTATTCTAATAGATAGTCTGAAGTTCTTGGTATCAGCTTGGTCTTCAGTTGTGGTGGATTTACAGTATTGGGCCCAGTAGCTTTCCCACAGCCCTCAATTCCTCAAAGACAGAGCTGCTCCTGTTCTTGTGCTTGGAGTAATGTGACTCATTGTTCATCAGCATTTCTGACCAATCAGCACCATTTATTCCTGCAGCACACAAATTTTACTGTGATCGAAAATATGAATGTATAGAATCATAGAATTCCTGCAGAGCAGAAGGAGGTCATTCGGCCCATCGAGTGTGCACCGACTCTGGAACAGAACATTTTACCCAGGCCCACCCCCTCCCTTGCCCCATAACCCGACACATTTACCCCACTAATCCCCTAACAGTAACGTCGTGGGACACGCCAATTCCCTAACCTAATCTAATGTAAAGAAAGCTTTGTTCTCAAGGACCCCAAATGAGAAAACGCTGGAAAATCTCAGTAGATCTGGCAGCATCTGTAAAGAGAGAAAGAAGCTGATGTTTCCGGATGACCCTTTGTCAAAGTGCTCTTTGTTCTGAAGGAATTGTGTTTGAGGTTTTGTGACAGAATAAATAGAGAGAAACTTCTTTCTCTGGCAGGAGGATTGGTAACCAGTAGACAAAGAGGTTCACAAACATTCACTCTCTCCACACCGACACTCAGTGGGAGCAGTACGTACCATCTACAAGATGCACTTCAAGAACTCACCAAGCCTTCTCAGGCAGCACCTTCCAAACCCACAACTGGTATCATTTACAAGGACAAGGGCAGCAGATAAATGAAAACACTACCACATGGAAATTCCTCCAGGACTCACCATCCAGACTTGAAAATATATCATCATTCCTTCTTTGTTGCTGGGTCAAAATCCTGGAACTCCCTCTCCAACAGCACTGTGAGGTACCTACAAAAGATGGATTGCAGCAGTTGAAGAAGGTGACTCACCACCACCTTCTCAATGGCAATTTATGTGGGACTATTTGGATAGCTCTTTCAAAGAGTTTTTTAAAAATTCTTTCATTGGATGTGGGCATTGCTGGCTGGGCAGCATTTATTGCCTATTCCTAATTGCCTTTGAGGGAGCAGTTAAGAGTCAACCACATTGCTGTGGCTTTGAAGTCACATGTAGGCCAGACTAGGGAAGGATGGCAGATTTCCTTCCCTAAAGGACATTAGAGAACCAGATGGGTTTTTATGACAATCGTGACAATCAACAGTGGTTTCATGTCATCATTAGACTTCTAATTCAATATTTTTTATTGAATTCAAATTTCACCATCTGCTGTGGTAGGATTCAAACCCCGGCTTTCTGGATGACTAGTCTAGCGACAATACCACTATGCCAGCGCTGATTGGCACCAGCTTGATGGATTATATGGCCTTTTTTGATGAATTACAGTACAAATAGATAAAATGGTGACTGAAAATATGAAGGGACTCTGTCCTGTGCTGGGTAGCATGCTGAGCTAACAGTTTAAGACAGCAGTTATGTCCTGCAAACACAACTTCCTTCTCTCTGTTTAATAAAGGCAGTGGTTGACCATTACTTGAGTGTGCCTTTCTCTTCATATTTGTTGCAAAATTTACCTCAAGGTCAAATATTGCAACTTTACATGCTCTTTCTCTTTGGATGTTTACTGACTTATAATCAACTGATACATTTCACTGCAATCTACCCTGAATTCCCTTTCTCCTTTGATCTCAAATCTGAAAAAAATTACTACCCTCCTCAGTCAGAGTTTGCAGGGTTTTAACTGGAGTCAATGAAATTGAATATTGGTTATATTGCAGGCAATGTGGTTCCATCCATTTTGCATTAATGCCCAAGATGAATTTCTACGACTAAGCCCCTGAAAATTGCCAGTGAAATGATCAACCTTCATTGGAAAATCGCCAAACACTTGGGCTGAAGTTCGTTTTCTCTCTTGATATGTGTGTGTTTTTTATTGCAGCATTTCATGGCTCAGTGCCTTACCTCACCTGATGGTTTTGAGCTTGGCGCACAATGATATTGAAACTCTCCAAGGGTTAGAAAGCTGCAAGACACTGACAGTTCTTGACCTCTCGCATAACCGAATCAGGAGCATTGCCAACCTACCCATTCTCAATAGCTTGACTAAATTGTCCCTCAGCGGCAACCAGGTAATGATTTATAGAATTATAGATTAATAAAATTATAGAATCCTTACAGTGCAGAAGGAGGCCATTCGGCCCATCAAGCCTGCACCAATAACAATCCAACCCAGGTCCTATCCCACAATCCCATGCATTTACCCTAGCTAGTCTCCCTGACACTAAGGGACAATTTAGTATGGCCAATCCACCTAACCCACACATCTTTGGACTGTGGGAGGAAACTGGAGCACCCGGAGGAAACAGGGAGAATGTGCAAACTCCACAGACAGTGACCCGAGGCCAGAATTGAGTCCAGGTCCCTGGCCTTGTGAGGTAGCAGTGCTAACCACAGTGCCATCGTGCTGCCCCAGTCACTGGGCCACCGTGCTGTCCTCACCTGGTCACCACCTATCCAACTTCCTAACATTTTGCCTTAACTTGGGAAGTTTTACTATGTTAAAAGTTCTGAATAAATGCAAGTTGATGGGATGTGCAAAGAGCCAGAATGGAAGATGCATGGATCGCTGAAGGAAATTACAGAGCTAGGTAAGATGAGGCCATGGTGAATTTGAAAACAAGGGTGGGTTCTTTGAAGTTGAGTACAGATCGATACTATTGGGTGATCAGTAAAGATTGAATGTGAAACGTATAATGCTGTTTGCGTCAGGACGTTAACTTGAGGGGACATTGAGTAATTGTACTGCACTGTCCTGAAACACACCCTTGAGGAAACGTTGCAGGTGTTAGCCCTGCCCTTGGTCATAACGAGAGGGAGGTTTCTACAATTGGTTTCACATATCCAGGTGAGGGGATGAAAGAAAAAACTAGTCAGTTTCTGATTGCTACCTATTGAATTTCTCCTCACCTCAGCTCTGAAGGAGGAAGCAGAGATGGCATCAGCCTGAGTTGGATAGGCTGTGTGTGTGGGTATAATGATGTGGATATGCCAGCGTTGGACTGGGGTAAACACAGTAAAAAGTCTGACAACACCAGGTTTAAGTCCAACCGATTTATTTGATAGTAAACTCACAAGCTTTCGGGTTTGTCCCTTCGTCAGGTGAATGGAGAGTTCTGGCCTCAGACAGAGCATATAAAGCACAGACAGTTTACAGATTACTGATTAGAATGTGGAATGCAGATTACTGAATGAATGAACATCACTTGACAATCACCAGGCAAGACTGTTCCCTCCCTGTTGGCGAACACTTCAGTGGTCACGGGCATTCAGCCTCTGACCTTCGGGTAAGCATTCTCCAAAGCGGCCTTCACGACACACGACAGCGCAGACTCGCTGAGCAGAGACTGATAGCCAAGTTCCACACACACGAGGACATAAGAATGTAAGAAATAAGAACATAAGAAATAGGAGCAGGAGTAGGCCATTTAGCCCTTCGAGCCTGCCCCGCCATTCAGTAAGATCATGGCTGATCTGAAGTGGCTCAGTTCCACTTTCCAGCTTTCTCCCCATAACCCTTAATTCCCTTGCCTACCAAAAACCTATCTATCCGTGTCTTAAATATATTTAGCGAGGTAGCCTCCACCACTTCAACGGGCAGAGAATTCCAGAGATTCACCACCCTTTGAGTGAAGAAGTTCCTCCTCAACTCCGTTCTAAACTGCTCCCCCCTTATCTTGAGGCTGTGCCCTCTAGTCCTGCTGTCCTTTCTGAGCGGCAAGGTGAGGACGGTCTCAACAGGGTCTTGGGTTCATGCTGCACTATCTGTAACCCCCGTGACTTGCCTGGGTTTGCAAAACATCAGTTACTGTACTGTCTGGATACAATACACATCTCTAACTTGTGATCAATGCTCCTTCCACTCACATTATCGGCCACTTTAGGACTTGAACAGCAGATTAGGTGTAAAGATTCACATTCTAATCAGTAATCTGTAAACTGTCTGTGCTTTATATGCTCTGTCTGAGGCCAGAACTCTCCATTCACCTGACGAAGGGACAAACCCGAAAGCTTGTGAGTTTACTATCAAATAAATCGGTTGGACTTAAGCCTGGTGTTGTCAGACTTTTTACTGTGTGGGTATATGCATGGCAGATACAGTATAATATGGATAAATGTAAATAGGTGAACCTTTTAGAATTAAGGTGAGGAGAAATTTCTTCACCCAGAGGGTGGTGAATGTGTGAAATTCATTACCATAGAAAGTAGCTGAGGCCAAAACATCATACGATTTCAAGAAGAAATTAGCTATAGCTCTTGGGGCTAATGGGATATGAGGGGAGGGGGCGAGATGTTGAATTTGACGATCAGCCATGATCTAAATTAATGGCAGAACAGGCTCGAAATGCTAAATGGCTTACTCCTCATTTTAGTTTCTATGATTCTATGTTTACCTCTTATCCTCAAAACATGACCCATAGTTCCAAACTTCCCTACCATTGGGAACATTCTTTTTGAATCTACCCTGTCTAACCCTGTTAGAATTTTATAAGTTTCAATGAGATCCCCTCTCACTCTTCTAAACTCCAGTGAATATAATCCTTACCGACTTAGTCTCTCCTCATATTACAGATCTGCGATTCCAGAAATCAATCTGGTAAACCTTCGCTGTACTCCCTCTATAGCAAGGACTCTATATCTGCACACAATACTCCAGGTCTTGCCTCACCAACCCCTATACAATTGCAGTAAAACACCCTTATTCCTATACTCAAATCCTCTCTCTATGAAGGCCAACATACCATTTGCCTTCTTTACTGTCTGCCGTACCTGTGCACTACTTCCAGTGACTGATGCACAAGAATACCAAGATCCCATTGAGTATCCACCTCTCTTAATTTACACCCAATAATCTGTCTTCCTATTATTGCTACCGAAGTGGATAACCTCCCAATTATCCACATTATACTGCATTTGCCATGCATATGCCCACACACTCAGCCTGTCCAAAACATGCTGAAGCATCTCTGCATCTTATTCACTGCTCACCTCCCACCCAACTTTGTATCATCTACAAATTTGGAGATAATACATTTAGTTCCCTTGTCCAAATCATTAATATATAATGTGAACAGTTAAGATCCTTGTACAGGTAAGGGAAGAGGCCGAGGATGTCCCAATAATAGAGGGAGTAGGGGGCGTGAGTAGGGTTGGTGGCGTTACGGCAAATAGGGTCCAGGTGAAGGCTGGGATGAAGGCACTTTATCTGAATGCACAAAGCATTCGGAATAAAGTGGATGAGCTGGTGGCGCAGATCAGCACAAATGGATATGATCTGGTGGCCATTACAGAGATGTGGCTGCAAGGTGACAGGGACTGGGAGCTGAATGTCCAGGGGTATCAAGTGTTTAGGAAGGATAGGCAGGAGGAAAAAGGGGGGGTGCGTAGCTCTGCTGATTAAGGATAGCATCAGGGTGGTAGCAAGGGATGATATTGGAGCCAAGGAGCAGAAAGTGGAATCGTTGTGGGTAGAGATTAGGAACAGCAAAGGGAGGAAGACGCTGGTGGGTGTCGTCTATAGGCCCCCGAATAATGATCTGGAGGTGCCGCGGGCTGTTAACGCGCAAATAAGTGCAGCGTGCAGGAATGGGACCGCCGTAGTTATGGGGGATTTCAATCTACATATAGATTGGTCGACCCATGTTGGACGCGGTGGGCTCGAGGAGGAGTTCTTGGAATGCTGCCGGGATAGTTTCCTGGAACAGTGTGTTGGAGCCGACGAGGGAGTGAGCTATCTTGGATCTGGTGTTATGTAATGAGGTGGGTAGAATTAGGGACCTTGCTGTGAAGGATCCTCTTGGGGAGAGTGATCATTGTATGGTGGAGTTTCTGGTGCAGATGGAGGAGGAGAAAGTGGATTCCCGGACGCGCGTCCTTTGTTTGAACAGAGGGGAGTACGGTAGGATGAGAGAAGAATTGGCGAATGTGGACAGGGGGAGCGCGTTGGAAGGTAGGTCTGCTGAGGAGCAGTGGAGGATCTTTAAGGAGATCTTTCTTGGTGCTCAGCAGAAATTTATTCCGATGGTCAAAAAGGACAGTAGGAGGAGTAATAAGCCGTGGATAACGAAGGAGGTGAAGGAAAGTGTTAAATTAAAAGTGGAGGCGTTTAGAGTAGCTAAGAGTAGTGGGCGACAAGAGGATTGGGAGAGGTTTAAATGTCAACAAAGATTGACAAAGAAGTTGATAAAGAAGGGTAGGAGAAACTATGAAGCTGGGCTAGCGCTTAATATAAAAAAGGATAGCAAGAGTTTTTATAAATATATAAAAAGGAAGAGGCTGGCTAGGGTGAACGTTGGTCCCTTAGAGGATGAGAAGGGGGACTTAGTGGTAGGGGATGGGGATATGGCTGAGGTCTTGAATAACTTTTTTGTTTCTGTCTTCACGGAGGAGGACGTGAATAATTTGCCGGGTGTTAGAGATGGAAAGGTGGTAGGACTGGAGGGTCTTAATGACATTACTGTTACTAGAGAGGCAGTGCTCGACAGACTGGAGGGGCTGATTGTGGACAAGTCGCCAGGACCGGATGGAATGCATCCGAGGGTTCTGAAAGAAATGGCAGAGGTGATAGTGGATGCCTTGGTGGTTATTTTCCAGACGTCGCTGGATTCTGGGGAAGTGCCGGAAGATTGGAAAATGGCTAATGTTACGCCGTTGTTTAAAAAGGGTGCCAGGCAAAAGGCAGGGAATTATAGGCCGGTTAGTTTAACGTCTGTTGTAGGTAAAATGTTAGAATCCGTCATCAAGGAGGAAATAGCGAGGCATCTTGAGAGGAATTGCTTGATAGAGCAGACGCAGCACGGTTTCGTTAAAGGGAAGTCATGTCTGACAAATTTACTGGAGTTCTATGAGGATGTGTCTAGGGCGGTGGATAGTGGAGAGCCGGTGGATGTGGTCTTTCTTGATTTTCAGAAGGCGTTTGACAAGGTACCTCACAAGAGGTTATTGCAGAAGGTCAGGGGACATGGAGTTGGGGGTAGGGTGTTAGCGTGGATAGAGGATTCGTTGTCAAATAGGAGGCAGAGAGTGGGGGTCAACGGGTGTTATTCGGATTGGTGGATGGTGACTAGTGGAGTGCCCCAGGGGTCGGTGCTGGGGCCTCAGCTTTTTACCATTTATATAGATGATCTGGAGGAGGGAACCTAGTGTAGGGTGTCGAAATTTGCTGATGACACCAAGATTGGGGGAACAGCAAATTGTGCGGAGGGTGTGGAGAGTCTACAGAAGGATCTAGATAGGCTGGGCGAATGGGCCAGGAAATGGCAAATGGAATTTAATGTTGGCAAGTGTGAGATGGTTCACTTTGGTAGGAATAATGGTAGGAAGGATTATTACTTACGTGGTGAAAAACTGCAGCAGGCGACGGTGCAGAGGGACCTCGGGGTCCTTGTGCATGAGTCGCAAAAACCCAGCTTGCAGGTGCAGCAGGTGGTCAGGAAGACGAATGGGATGCTGGCCTTCATAGCAAGGGGGATTGAATATAAAAGTAGGGAGGTCTTGCTGCAGCTGTATAGGGCATTGGTGAGGCCGCAGCTAGAGTACTGTGTGCAGTTTTGGGCGCCGTACTTACGCAAGGATATTTTGGCCTTGGAGGGAGTGCAGATGAGGTTTACTAGGCTGATGCTGGAGTTGAGGGGGTTGAGCTATGAGGAGAGGATGAATAAATTAGGCTTGTAATCGTTAGAGTTTAGAAGAATGAGGGGAGATCTCATTGAGACGTATAAGATGATGAATGGGATGGATAGGATAGAGGTGGAGAGACTCTTCCCGCTCAGAAAGGATAGTAGGACTAGGGGGCACAGCCTCAAGATAAAGGGGGGGCGGTTTAGAACGGAGTTGAGGAGGAACTTCTTCACTCAAAGGGTGGTGAATCTCTGGAATTCTCTGCCCGTTGAAGTGGTGGAGGCTACCTCGCTAAATATTTTTAAGACGCGGGTTGATGGGTTTTTGATGAGAGAGGGGATTAAGGGTTATGGGGAGAGGGCGGGAATGTGGAACTGAGCCACGACAGATCAGCCATGATCTTATTGAATGGCGGGGCAGGCTCGAAGGGCTAGATGGCCTACTCCTGCTCCTATTTCTTATGTTCTTATGTACCCCACTAGTCACTGCCTGTCAATCAGAAAAAGACCCATTTATGCCAACTCTTTGCTTCCCATCTGCTAATAAGCTTTCTATCCAAAACTTGAAAGTGTTGCAAATGGTGAGGAGGATGGTGATGTAGACAGACTGGTGGAACCGAAGGACATGAAGCAGAGGAAATTTAATGCAGAGAAATGTGAAGTGATGCATTTGTTAGAAAGAGTGAGGAGAGACAATATAAACTAAAGCACACGGTTTTATAGGGCATGTAGGAAACCAAAAATCTGGGGGTAAATGTTCACAAATTGTTGAAGGTAGCAGAGGGGGTTGAGAAAGTGGTTCAAAAGGCTGACAGTATCCTGGGCTCTTTAAATAAAGAAATAGCAGACACCAACAGGGGAAGTTAGGATGAGTCTTTAAAAAAAAATTGTTTATTCACAAGTGGATTATTGGGCCCAATTTGGGACTCCACACTTAAGGAAGGATGTGAAGGCTTTAGAGAAAAGGCTATGGTAATTCACAAAGCAAGCACTAATGGCATGTGGAAAAACCTTTTTATGCAGCAAGTAGTTAGGATCTGGAACACACGGCTTGAAAGTGTGATTCAGTTGTGGCTTTCAAACAGGATAATTGTTTGAAGGGCAAGCATTGCAGGACAACAGAGAAAGGATGGGGGAGTGGACTAACTAAATTGTTCTTGCAGAGGGCTAGTATGAGCATGATGGGCTCCTCCTCTGCTGCAACCATTCTACGATTATATGATTCCATGCGCAAACTGGCCTATGCTGTAGTGCCATGAAATTCAATAGTTTTTTTTGTAATTCTGTGTCTCGCTGTCTTGTGTGGGAGTTGTGATCACAACATTTTGTGCTTTTAATCTGTTTCAGTTGGAGTCCCTAGATGGTGTCCAGCACGCTCCCCAACTCTGCGAGTTGTACATTCAGGTTAACCGTATCTGCAGCTTACTACCTCTGTCAAGCTCCTTGGGGCTGTGTGTTCTTGATGCTTCAGACAATGTGATTCCTTCCCTCACTGACACTCTGCACGTTCTCGGAAACCTCAGGAGACTGAAGCGGCTGAGACTCAAAGTAAAGACAGTTATCATCCTCTAGGGGTTATTTTTCACCCAACTTACTTTTTAGATTAAATGATGGAAAATTTGTTGAAATCCATGTAACTAAAAGCCAGGAGAAATATAAAATGATCCACCCATTTGCTTCCAGGAAGGGCATGCTTGAGGGGCTGATTGGCCTGCTCTTGTGTTCCCATGTTCCTATTCCCTGTTTTGCAGCATTGCACAAAGTCAAAATGACCTCCAATGATGACTAACAATTAGTAGGAATATATCTTGGTCTGGCATCAGAACAAGGCCTTTTCCCATATATGTAGAATAAAAAGAACCAGGGGCGTAGATAAGAAGATAGTCAACATCTTTTCCCAAAGGTAGGGGAGTCTAAAACTAGACAGCATAGGTTTAAGGTGAGAGGGGAGAGATACAAAAGGGCAATTTTTTCATACAGAGTGTGGTGACCATCTGGAACAAGCTGCTTGAGGTAGTAATAGAGGTGGGCACAATTTTATCTTATAAAAAGCACTTAGACAGTTACATGGGTAAGAGGGGTATGGACCAAATGCGGGCAATTGGGACCAGCTTAGTGATAAAAACTGGGCGGTGTGGACAAGTTGGGCTGAAGGGCCTGTTTCCATGCTACAAACCTCTCTAACTCTATGACACTCAGCCATTTTGTTCTAACAATGTATTAAATAAAACCTTGTCCAGTCAACGCTCCAATCCCTGCAGTGCCCACCATTTGTAGAAGGTAGTAAGCATACCAAAACATGTTCCTCCTCCAGGGCCATCAGGCGTGAATGGAACTGTGCAAGAGAGGCAGACAGCAAGAATAACCATCCCATGATCTGTACCCAACTTGGACCTGAATCTTGTGACAGACATACATTTCAGATTTTGCTGCAATTCAATCTGTCAACACATGCCTTCACTGAGCTGTAATGAACTGTTTGGGAACAAATTTCTGTTTGCCACACTAACTGTTGACGTTGAAAGATGCTGAGCCGAGGCTCCCTATGAACTTGTGGATTAAATATTTATGCACTGTGTCTCCTCACAGCAACTGAGCACATTTTAAAGTGCAAGCAACCACTGATTGAAAAGATAAGCTGAAGTGAGTGAATAGAGGCCTGTAAATTTATGAAGGGGTTTGACAGAGTAGGAGATAGAAAAAGTGTTTCTGCTTGTGCAGGCTCTCCAAAATTAGTCTATCTTAAGTATAAGATAGTCACTAATAAATTCAGCAAGGAACTAAGGAGAAGTTTCTTTACCAAGAGAGTGGTTGAAATGTGAAACATCTGACTACAGGCAGCATTTGAGGCAAGACCAGTCTTAGACAGCACCTTCCAAACCCATGACCACTATCATCTAAAGGGACAAGGGAAGCAGGTACATTGGAACTTGACCACCGCCAAATTCCTCTCCAAGCCACACACCACCTTGACTCGGAGCAATATGACCATTTCTTTGCTGTGGCTGGGTCAGAATCCTGGAACTCGCTCCCTAACAGCACTGTAGGTGTACCTATACCACATGGACGATAGCGGTTCAAGAAGATAGCTCACCACCACCTTCTTAAGGGCAATTAAAGATGGACAGTAAATTCTGGCTTAGCCAGTGACATCCACATCCCATTAGTGTATTTTTAAAATCAGCATTTGATACATTTAAGAGGAATTTAGCTAAGTGCATGATGGAAAAAGGAACAGAAGTTTATGAAGATGAGGTCAGATGAAGATGGGTTGGATGAGGGTCATGAATGCCAATATAGACCAGCTGTGCCACATGATCTTTTTCTGTGCAATCAAGGAAGGTACAGGGGATTTGTTTATCTCAGGCACACGGATGAGAGAGACGCACCACAATGACAAACAAGGTAAAGTCGTACATGTGCAACCCTACCTAACCTGTCCTCCCTCCTTTAACATCACCTATATGAATAATTGTTCCTCCAGAAGCAGAACAACTGCACCAGCAGAGGAACACTGTGAAATTCAGATGTTCTTCTGAAACTTTGCTGCTTCGTGAACGGAAAGTGACTGATGTGTTCTTAAATTCTCACTTAGGGTAATCCCTTAACTCGAGACAAATGTTACAGCATTGCCATCAGGCAATCCACAACAGCTGAAATCCTGGACAATGTCCTTCTAAGGGACTGTTACACAGATGGGTCAATGTTTACACCTCACACAGATATACAAGGTCAGATGAAGGAGGACCTGAAAGAGTCAGCACGATTGACATTCCAGAGCAAAGTTCAGGAGAAACAAAGTGATACTGAGAGTGCCATACGTTACCTTCACAGCAAGATACAGTAAGTAAATATTTGTATTCCAACTGTAAACCTTTATTGATGCTCTTACTCTCTTATCAGAAATGAAACTCCCACATCCCTGAATCTGGCTCCAAGAAGTTGACGTATCTCTTATATACCAGATAATTTCTTGCTGCTCCGAAACCTTTAACTCTCTATAAAGTCAAAGTCCATCACTGATTGAACAATCAACATGTGCCTTGGGAGACTCTTCAGACACTTCACTTGCACTTACAGTAGTTGATAGATGGTTATTTACTCATCTGTACTCTCAAATCTCTGCCGGAGTCATTCTTTATTCTATTGATACCATTAAGGTCGTATTGCTTTTCTGAACTTTCTCCTGTTGTTTCATTTAAGCTCCAAATAACACTTTCTCCCTGCATCACCATTGTGTTAAAATAAAGATGGATTGCCTTGACTCAAACTCGTTCTTTTTGAGGACTTCAAAATTACTTAGAATGACATAGGGTTTACTTCACAGAAACAGGCTATTCATCTTAACTGGTCTAAGCGGACATTTAGAGTTTAAATAAATCTCTTCTTACCCTTCTTACTTCACCCTTTCATCATTGTTTTTTCCCTTAAGTGTTAATCTTGCTTCCCAATAAATGCATCAATGCCAATTTCTTCAAACAGTCCTTATGGCAGTGAGTTTCACATTTTAACCTTTCCCTGAACTCAACATTGGATTTATCCGTGATTATTTTATATTTATGACACATGGTATTGAAATTGTGGAACTCCTTACCTCTTTCCTTGCTGCCACAGTTTATATCATTTTAAAACCTAAATTTGGTGCTAACCCTACCCTTCATTTGTTGATCTACCTTGTCTTTCTTAATCTTCCCATTCTTCATAGTATTGTTCGCTGTGGGCCTTGATTTTTTCTAGGTTTCTTACATATGCTTGTTAATATTGGGAATATTTTGAACCAACTTAATTCCTGAAGGAATCCATTGAGACACTGGGCTCAAACAATGCTTTGTTATACATCCTCCACTGTCTGCAACTATGTCTTATCATCATCTTTATAATTCTTGTAAATTGAGTTTGTGTCAATATATGCCCTGTTTGTGAACACAACTCCCACTCACTTGATGAAGGGGCAATGCTCCGAAAGCTTGTGGCTTGTGATACCAAATTAGCTTGTTGGACTTTAACCTGGTGTTGTGAGACTTCTTACTGTGCTTACCCCAGTCCAACGCTGGCATCTCCAAATTACAAGGGAGGTCCCAGAAGATTGGAGAATAGCCAATTTGTTGATCCTTTATTTAAGAAGGGTAGCAAGAATAATCCAAGTAATTACAGGCCGGTGTGCCTTACATCAGTGGTAGGGAAATTATTGGAGCGGATTCTTTACTCCCACTTGGAATTAAGTGGACATATTAGTGAGAGGCAACATGGTTTTGTGAAGGGGAGGTCGTGTCTCATGAACTTGATCGAGTTTTTCGAGGAAGTGACAAAGATGATTGATGAGGGTAGGGCCAAGGATGTTGTCTACATGGACTTCAGTAAGGTCTTTGACAAGGACCCCCATGGCAGATTGGTGCAGAAGGTGAAGTTGCATGGGATCAGAGGTGAGCTGGCAAGGTAGATACAGAACTGGCTCGTTCATAGAAGACCGAGAATAGCAGTGGAAGGGTGTGTTTCTGAATGGATGGCTATGACAAGTGGCATTCCTCAGGGATCAGTGCTTGGACCTTTGCTGTTTGTAATTTATATAAATGATTTGGAGGAAATGTAACTTGTTTGCAGACAACACAAAGGTTTGTGGATTTGCGGATAGCGATGAGGACCATCAGCGGATACAGCAGGATATGGATAGGATGGAGGCTTGGGTGGAGAGATGGTAGATGGAGTTTAATCTGGACAAATGTGAGGTAATGCATTCATGCCTCACCAGCATCTTATACAGCTGCGACATAATCTCACTGCTTTTAAACTCCATCCCTCTAACAATGAAGGACATAATTCTATGTGCCTTATTACTTGCTGCACCTGCAAAGCAACGTTTTGTGATTCATGCACATTTAATCACAATACATTCCTTCTGTTCAAAGGATTTTATACAAAGGAACAGGAGAGGAAATTGAGATAACTTTATTTCATATTGTAATTTGTTATAATCCAGAATGTACTTCCTAAAGGAGGCTGCCAGAAAGCACACTAGAGACCCACAATCTGGAAAGGTATTCCCAGTACAGTACTAAGGGAGTGCTGTATTGTCAGAGGTGATATCTTTCAGTTCAACTGAGGTCTCTTCTGTTCTCTCAGATGGATGTAAGAGATCCGATGGCTCGATTGCACAGAACACAAGGGAGTTATGTGTGGTGTTCAATCCAATATTTATTCCTTAATATCATCACCAAAAAACAGATCCAGTCCTGTCATGTTGCTGTTTGTGGGAGCTTGATATGTGTGGTTTTGGCAGCCGCATTTCCTATATTACAACCAGGCCTGCACTTCAAAAAGAGTGCTTGTTGGCTGCAAAGTTGTTTTGGACATAAGGTGATGATGAAAGAGGCCACTTCAATAAACGCAAGCTCAATTGTTTGCAAGTGTTTTGGAGGCAGATTGAGTTGCAAATTTCAAAGTGGGATTCAATATGTACTTGAAAAGGAAAAGATTGCAGGCTCTTGAGGACCCATCGAACCATCAGAATGTTATGGTGCAGAAAGAGGCCATTCAGCCCATTATGTCTGTGCTGGCCCAAAAAGTGAAAAAAGAAACTAGTGCTCACTTTAATCCCATTTTCCCACACTTGGAACGGAGCCTTGCAGGTTACTGCACTTCAGATGCAGATCCAGGTACCTTCTAAATGAGTTGATGTTTCAGCGTCATCTAACAACTCAGGCAGTGAATTCCAAACACCCACCATCCTCTGCATGAAAATGATTTTTCTCGTGTCCCCTCTAATCTTTCTACCTTAAATCTACGCCCTCTGCTAATGACCCCTCAGCTTGGGGAACCAGTCTTTCTTGAACCGTATCTATGCCCCTCATAAACTTGGAAACAGTGGCCTATCCAATCTCTTCTCATAACAGGGAAGTGGATGTAATTGGATAGCCTTTTTAAGGAGCTTGCTGAGGTATGATGGGCTGCCTTTGGTTCCTGATCACAAGATCATCAAACCATAAGGTAAATATGGATGGGGAAAGCCATGAAGCCCATCGTACCCCATCCATGTTAAAAAAAACTACAGTCATAACACCTGTTATGACTCTTTGATTTTTGCCTATTTTCCTTACCCAATCCAATGAGTTTATTCACCTTGAAGTGAAGAATTGTAATCAAAATTTGGGTTCTAAATTTGTGCCATTGTGCATTGGCAATCCCCTTTCTCCATTTTTCTAAATTCATTTTGATGTCCTTCTCAGGAACCTTCAAAAAGAACAACAGGATTACGAAGACCACTTAACAATGGAGTTGGAAGCATACAACAGGTACCTACAGCAGACATAACTCCAAATTCTTCAATAACTTGGTGTGCACAACTTAGAGATTGCAAAATTCATTACAAATCTATTTATGAATCAAATTGTAATAATTTTAATCTAACAAACAATGATAAATTGTCATAATTTTAGCTTAGTCCATTGAAGGGAATTCAGAAGGTGACCTTAACCTCCAGGAAATTCAGTGAGATTTAATAGGATTTTAAGTTAAGGTAAAGTTTATTTATTCGTCAGAAGTAGGCTGACATTAACACTGCAATGAAAATACTGTGAAAATCCCCTAGTCGCCACACCCTGGCGCCAGTTTGGGTACACTGAGGGAGAATTTAGCATGGCCAATGCACCTAACCAGCATGTCTCTTGGACTGTGGGAGGAAACCGGAGCACCCAGAGGAAACCACGCACAGAGAGAACATGCAGACTCCAGACACCCCTTGGGGGGGTGGGGGCGGTGGTGGGGGCGGTGGTGGTTAGTAGTGTTTGTTGTTCCACACAGAATTTAATCACCTCTATCTATACTTATCCCTAGATATTTGACCAGATATTTTTGTTAAATTGATGTAAAATTATTTTCTTTCATTGGAATTCTGTTCTACTACTCTGGGAAAAGGAATAATTTTCAGCCCATGTTTTATTTCAGGTATATTGATGTGGGATTTTAAATTCAGTAAAATTTTAGCACCATTAATTTTATAGTTGGAAAATCAAAGGAGATGTTGGACTTTGTGATCAGTTTGGTTAGGTCCTGGAATGTATGATTTCCCTGCTTCTGCATCCCCAATCCCACTGGAGCACTGAAGTAGAAAATCGCAGCAAATGGCTTTCAGCTCTATGAGCATAGGAACAGGAGAAGGCCATTCAGCCCCTCAAACCATTTAGTTAGATCATGGCTTATCTGTACCTCAACATTGTTTGTTTGTCTCTGCTCCAAATCCTTCATATTGCAACTGTACAATAAACTATTGATCCTGGTTTACTTTCGAGTCTAAGATACTTATCTCCCAGAATCCTACCAATTTTCACAAACTTCTATCATATCTCTTCTAAATCTACTTTTCTCCAGTGGAAACAAGTTTAGTTCTGTGAGTCTTTCCTTACTATTAACCACCTTTAGTTCCAACCTCTTCTTCTCAAGATTCGTTCTATTGCAACCATGTTTTTCTGAGTACAGATATTGCTCACAATTATCCTGGGCACCAGGTGAAGATAGTCCATTTATGCCCCTTACAAGAGAGAGAGAAAGTTTGCACTCATTAGTCCGGTAGGATTCTAACTGCCACATATTCCAAAAGTGAGCTCACTGATGATCTGCATGAAGATTTTGTTTTTGGTGAGATGTATAGTGGAAATGAAACAATCCCTTCTGCTCAGGTATTTGGACATTATTCCCACTGAAGATTATAACAGCATTGACTCCAACAAGGTTCCCATTGCCATGGAAAGATACATGTTCACCAAGTTTTTGGAAAGATGGAATCAAGGGAAGCGAAGAAAAGAAAATATTCCGTTCAGAGATCTGGCAAAACCAGATGAGGTAAGATCCAGACTCTGATTCTATCTTTAGCTGGGCAACCAGTTCCCTTTTTACTTTCCCCCAATAAACTTTGCCAGGTATACTTATTATCAAAAAGAAGCAATAGTGCTGAGTGAATGTATTTGATCTACTCAATTGTACGTTATTTCCCTGGTTATATCATAGAATCACAGAATCCTTGCAGAAGAAGGCCACTCAACTCATTGAGCCCGCATTCCCAAAAAATCCGCCCTGCTAATCCCCTGACACTAAGGGACATAGCATGGCCAATCAACCTAACCTGTGCCTCTTTGGGATGTAGGAGAAAATTGGAGCACCTGGAGGAAACCCACGCAGACACAGGGAAAATGTACAAATTCCACACAGACAGTGACCTGAGCCAGAATTGAACCTGGGTACCTGGCACTGTGAGGCAGCAGTGCCACTGTGCTGCCCAAATCCTCCAGGGAATCAGATGTGATGATTCAGATGCAGTAATTACATTGGCCTGAACACATCCTTGCCAATTCTTAAGGCCTGCTGCCAATGAGAATTGATTGGCAGCAGGTGGGACAATTCCATCCATTGCAGGGAAGAAATCCCACCTTGGAGAATTGTTTGCCAGTCAGATTGCCCAGCAGCTGTCCAGGCCCTCCAGGCCCAGCGCTATAGTGGCTGCAAGAGATGGGGTTTCCCAAAGCGGAGGCAGCTCATCATTCATTGCCGGCAGCTTCTTTGGGTCCTGACAGAGTCTATTGCAATTTGCACGGTTCACCCGTCCCATCACCAGGAACCCATGGAGGTAGCTGACTATGTCAGGACTAGAAGTAAGAAGTCTCACAACACCAGGTTAAAGACCAACAGGTTTATTTGGTAGTAAGCGCCACTAGCTTTCGGGATTTGCCCCTTTGTCAGCTGAGTGGGAGTTCCCACATGGGGCTGATGGAGATCTCCAGGTGTACAATAGAGAGTGGCCTTCATCTGAAGGGGGATTCTGGTGGAGGAGCTACTCCCTTTTTTTCACCTGAGATGTAGGGCTATGATTTCTTTTACTCCACAGCACTCCCATCCTCCCCACCAACGTCTAATCTGTCATCCTCCTGAGGCTGGTTTGGAAAAGGCCCTTAAGTGGCCATTAAATGCCCACCTCATTGGGGCAAATGTGGGTTTCTCCACAGAGATCCTGCCCAGTCCACTGTAAAATTCTTTCCAGATCAGGACAGGTAAGTCCTGGAAGGAGTCTCCACCATGCAATTTTACCAGCCCTACCCCCACCTTGAACTCACCAGGGTGTGTAAAATTCAAGCCATTAAGTAGCTCCACACCTATGGAGGTAATTTAGTGAGATTCCAAATTCACCACATAGAATTGGCACCAAGTAAAACATTTCAATCATGCAACCCACAAATTCCTATCCAGTGAAATTAATGGATGGAAAACCTTGTGGTTTAAAGATAAACTGAGCCATTAAGCAGAGGCAGACTGGCCATGGTAAATATTTCTCTAGGGCCCATGTGAATGATTCCATAACCTTGCACTCTTTTGAAGAAAGCCTGTCCTCACTTGATAGTAGGACAACAACTTGAGAATTTATATAGCACCTTTCATTTCATAAAATGTCCCAACGTGCTTCATAGGTTCAATTGTCGAATGAAATGTGACACCAAGCAACATAAGGACATATTAGGACAAATAAGTAAAAACTTAGTCAAAGAGTTAGGTTTTAACAAATGTCTTCAAAGTTGTGGCAGGATTTAGGAAAGGAATTTTAGAGTCTATGGCTTTGGTAACTCAAGGCACAACATCAATGGTGGAGTGATTATAATTAAGACTGTGCAAAAGCCTGTGAATGAGAAATTTAAAATCAAGTATTTCCATATGGGGAAGCAGTGTAGGTTAGTGAATGAGATTTGGTGGAAGTTAGGATAGGGCAGCAGAGTTTTGGATGCATTCAAGGGGATGACACAGTGGTCAGAGCGCCAGGAACCTGGGTTCAATTCCAGCCTTGGGCCACTATCTGTGTGGAATTTGCACATTCTCCCCATGTCTGCGTGGGTTTCCTACGGGCGCTCCGGTTTCCACCCACAGTCTAAAGATGTCTGGGTTAGGTGGATTGGCCATGCTAAATTGCCCCTTAGTGTCAGGGGAATTAGCAGGGTAAATACATGGGGTTATGTAGATAGGGCATGGGTGGGATTGCTGTCAGTGCAGGCTCGATGAGCTGAATGGCCTCTTTCTGCACTGTAGGGATTCTATGATAAGTTTATTGGTGATATTTCGAGGTCATGTCTGAAGGCAACACAGGGTCAAAGTAGTGAGAGACAAATTTAGCCATGTTATGTTGCAGTTCATGCAAAATGTGGTTGGTCCTTGGAATAAATTCCATATGGGTTGGTTAGGAATCAAACTTTGGACTTATTAAAAGGTGTTTGGAAGGTGTGGTAGATGGGTTTAAGCTTTTCTTGATGTTTGAGCATTCCTCATCTGCTGATCTAATTTGCTTCACATGTACTTGAACCTTTCACCCGCTGGGAGCTGGGTGTTGTACCTGTATTTGTGCTGCATTGATGCTGCAGATCCCTGCCTTTACCTGTGTATTTTCTGTCACAGCCTGCATGTGGAATTTAATAAAAGGCTAATTAGGCACATCGATTCACCCAGAATATTTATTGCCATCAAAAGTTGCACTGACAGAGCCCGAGGCCCTTAGTACCTATGTACTTTCAAAGGAATGAGCACAAATGTGGGTCAGAAGTCCTTAGTTTACACCTTCACCTCTGATGAACTCCTGTTTAATTAGAAACTTGGAGGAATACAATGCCAAGACACATTCTCTTCAGTCTGGACACTGAGGCCAAAATAGAGGGGATAGGCACCACATAAAACAACACAATTGAAAAAGAGCTGGAGGAATGGTTTGGAGACTGGGTCTGGGTGTGTTTCAATGGAGTGATTAATACAGCAGGGAGGTGATGGCCTAGTGGTATTATCGCTAGACTATCAATCCAGAAACTCAGCTAATGTTCTGGGGACCCGGGTTTGAATCCCACCATAGTAGGTGGTAGAATTTGAATTCAATAAAAAATAACTAGGATTAAAAATCTGCTGATGACCATGAAACCATTTTTGATTGTTGGGAAAACTCATCTGGTTCAAATACCCTTTAGGGAAGGAAATCTGCTGTCCTTACCTGGTCTGGCCTACATGTGACTCCAGAGCCACATTTATGTGGTTGACTCTCTGGCAACTCCCGGGCAAGCTGGCCAGCCAGCGATGCTCATGTCTCACAAATGAATAAAAAAGTGTGTTTAGATGAATGGAACATATGCTTGGAAGTTTTGCTGGATTCCTGTTGTCATCAAATGCTATGTAAAACAGCAGTGAACCAACCAATGACTACAGGACAGGTTTTCAGTCTGCAATGTCTTATTCCCTCTGCCCAATCGAAGGTGTGAGAGGTCTGGCAGCCGAAATCAAAGACGGTGACCTGGAAGGAGGTCATGGCCATTTATTTAAAGGGGCACTTGGCACGGGACAGAGTTAGATGGCCCAGTGATTTATTGAAGTTTTTGTTTTCAGCAAGATTGGCTGAAGTGAGTATTACAATTCTGAAAAATATTTCGAATTCTACAGAGACTTGGAATGAAGTGTTCCAGCCAGCGACCACACAGGGCATGAATTCTCATCATTGACATAATGTTAAGTTCTAAATCTTCAGCGGCTGCTTAGTTCTAACACAATTTCCTCTATAGGTGGGTGAGAGAAAGGAGTGAGGGGAGAAGCATTGCCTTCCCCACATTTTGATGATGATTCCCTCCTCCAGGCTATGTCCACCAGGTGTGATGTCCTGTTGTCAGTTGACATGAGGAGGAGCCCTCTCTCTCTTACACTTGACCTGCCTGGATGGTGGTGGCTGCAAAGGTCAGCAGTGTTGATGTCATGGCTCACACCTAGATGCAATGCTGGAAGAGGCAAAATGGTCTCTTGAGATCTATATAGGAAGGTGCATGAGTGCATAGAGAAGTTATAAGGAAGGGTTGATAATGCTGAAACCTTGAGAATACCCTCTGAAGTCCGAGGCAATATTATGCACCAATGTCACTGCTCCTGGCCCCGATGGGCAGAATTTTACGAGAAAAATTCTAAGTGTCCACCTAGTATGAAAATGGCAGATATGTTTTTTGGGCCACATTTCACCCCCAATTGTATATACTTGGTGCATAAAAAAATGGGCTTGACTCTTTCTAGCTACTACAGGCAGTTGTGGGCCTTAATTCATCAGCCAGCCTGATCAGTCAGCAGAGGGAGCTATCACACATGTACAGACTTTTGTGTCTGCTCATGCGCAATTGGAATAGCAGAGGCCTGACTGAGGGAGAGGGAGATCGCTGTTAGGCCTCTGCTGTTGCAGCCAGCCTCAAACCCAGAATTGTAGGGATCTGGGCTGATCTTGAGCCCCACACCGCCCAAAAATAACTCCCCAACCACTCCCACCAGCCGCCCAATTGCGCCCCCACCCCACTGATTGTAGTAATTGTAAGTTGTAATTGAAGTTGTAATTGTAAGCCTGGTTTCACACTGTGCATCTTCACCATTGATGCTGTAAAGCAAAACATTTACAGTATTACTGCTTGACATGTTCTTCCAAAAATTTGCCCTGATACAGTTGCAGAAGAACCAGTCAAAGATGCACAGGTTGGATGGACTGGCCATGCTAAATTGCCCCTTATTGTCCCAAGATATATAGCTTAGGGAGATTAGTGGGGTACATGGGATTATGGAATCACCCTTGGTAAGGGTTGGTGCAGACTCAATGGGCCAAATGCCTTCCTTCTGATCTGTAGGGATTACATGATTATATGACTCAGCAACACCTAGTTTGACATTTCCATCATCTTTGTGGTGTCTTGGAATGAGATTATTAATTAGTGCATGAGCAGAAGTTTAGTACTCTGAGCTGTTATTCACAAGAAACTGGATTCAGATTGCCATATGTCCAATAAACCCACAATCTGCTGCAGGTTAGCACTGCTTTGCAATCTCACTTGGAGAGGGAAAGAGAAGACTGCATTCAGACAGTAGGAAGGTGGCATTGGATTTTGGGATTAAGGCATGTTGTTAGTTTAAGGGCAAAAGGCAGCTTTAGTTTGTAGCTATCCCATGCAGCATTGAGCCTGGGAGCACCAGGTGGCAACTGTCCTGTTCCCAGCACTAACAATCCAGCTGGAAGTAAGCGCATAAAAATAAATTTGTCACTGTGAGCCTTTAATAAAACAATTGACAACAACTAGGACTTTTGTAGCTTGAAGCAGTACACCTCCTGAACTGTTTTATTGTGAAAATATATCACTTGTCTCCTGAGGCACTGGACTGTGACTGAAATACTTCCAAAAATAGTGACTGTGCTGTTTATTGCCCAGGTGCACAGAGGAATTTAACATTTGGTTGGAAACAACACATTGTTTAAGAATTTGTAAAGAAGTTATCTATTGTTTGTACACATTTTTACCCATTTTTGAATGGTTTCTATACCTTCACCATGCGAGGGAATGTTTGTTTATACCTTAATGCTGTGGTATTGAAACTCAAAAAGGTCATTGTGCCCAGAAGGCATGATGGCTGCTTTCTCATTGATTAATCCCACCTATTCATTCTCTCAAGCTATCCCTTAGTCCTTCCTCTCTCTGAAGCACAACTGTCTCTCTAACCTATTTCTTAGATTTTTTAGAAAGAAAGAAAACTTGGATTTGTCTAGCATCTTTCACAATCTCAGGATACCCTCAAAGCACTCTACAGTCACTGAAGCACTTTTGAAATGTAGTTATTGTTACGGCCTAGGGAAAGAGGGAGTCAATATGCACAAAGCAAGATTCTATAAACAGCCATGCAAATAAGACCAGATAGTTTTTTAAAATGTTGTTGGAAGAGGGATAAACGGTGGCGAGGACACCTGGGAGAACTCTCCTGTTCTTCCTCAAAATAATATCGTGGAATCTTTTATAACTATCTGGTATTTGAAGCTGACACCAAGTGAACAATGTTCCTGGATATTTGTTATTGACCTTATTCAGCTCCTTTCATCTTCTCAGATCAGCACTTTTAACAATAACCATTGAGTTCATAATGTCTAAATGGAGGATAAGCCCATGAAGATGGGTTAATAATGGGTTGTGACGAGATCAGCCTCAGGCCTATGGATGGGTAAGGCAATTATTTGTATCGACCTGTTTGTATTTAAAAAGTAACAATTGCAGTGGAGGCCAGCTCAGGACCCAGTATTTAGTGATCAATGCAAGACCAAGGAAGGCATGGCAGGTTCCAGCCAAACCAATCTTTGTTGTGTCTCCTAATGTATCCTTGAAAGGGTACAAGTTGGCATTGCTTTGATAATTGGTTTGAAAAAGGAAACTCAGTCATTAGAGGGAGTCCTTCAAATTGGGAAGACTTTACAAATGGGTTAGTCTTGCAATCAATCATAGAATTATAGCATGAAAGCCAAATTACTGCAGATGCTAGAATCTGAAACCAGAAGAGAAAATGCTGGAAAATCTCAGCAGGTCTGGCAGCATCTGTAAGGAGAGAAAAGAGCTGCGTTTCAAGTCCAGATGACCCTTTGTCAAAACTAGAAGTTATAGAAAGTGGGAGGTATTTATACTGTAGGGCGAGGGAATGAAAGATGAGTCATAGCCACAAAACAAGGGGAAAGGCTGCTAATGTCAGCACAAAGAGAGAATAAAAGGTGCAAATGACCAAATGACAGAGAAGCTGAAATCAGAGGGTAAACTGTGTATATCACCCCTTTCCGTACCTTTCCTCCCCCTTTACTTTCCCTTTCCCGTTTTCTCTCAATTTTACCTCTCTCCTATTCATCACCTCCCCTCTCCCCATCCACATCTTCATGTGTCACAGTTTACCCTCTGATTTCGGCTTCTCTGCTATTTGGCCATCTGCACCTTTTATTCTCTCTATGGACTGCCATTAGCAGCCTTTCCCCTTGTTTTTGTGGCTATGATTCATCTTTCATTCCTTCACCCTGCAGTATAAATACCTCCCACTTTCTTTGCCTTTTAGCTTTGACAAAGGGTCATCTGGACTCGAAACGTCAGCTCTTTTCTCTCCTTACAGATAGTGCCATACCTATTGAGATTTTCCAACATAGAATTACAGTAGTGGGGAGGCCGTTCAGCACTTTGTGTCTGTTCTCTGAAAGAACTATACAAATAGCCCTACTTCCCTGCTCTTTTCTCTTTCATGTTTTTCCTTTCCAAATATTTATCCATTTTCCTTTTGAAAATTATCATTCAATCTGCTTCCACCAGCTTTTCAGGTAGTGCGTCCCAAATCACTTCAACTTTCTGCATTAAAACATTCTCCTGAATTCCTTAACCAATTTTCTTAAATCTTTGTCTTTTGATTACTGACCCACCTTCCACCTCACTCTCTTAATCAAAACACTTCAGCCATTCCAATCTTTAATTTCGAAGTCCTTGTAATGCTGGAATGTATGTGCAACCTTATCATAACACAGTGACTCCAAATATGTCACACAATACCTTGACATGTCACCACATCCCAAAATGGTGGATAATGAAATGCAAATTTCCAACCTCAATTGAGTGTGGACAAAGTACTTTACCATCAGCATTGAATAAGAAAGCTTAGGGTCATTTGTATTTTCTTTCATTTTTGAGAAACCAGTTGAACCATTGTGTGGGAGGAAATTACTAAGGTCAAATTGAGTTGAAGAGAGGATTAAATAAATTAAAAACGTGTAGATTGGTGATAATCAGGGTAAGGTTTAATGGCAGAAGGAAGGGTAAACTGAGGAAATAAGGAATTCCAAAGTCTTTGAACTCTGATCAGTGGAACTCCTTAGGTTATGATGCGGCGTTGCCAGCATTGGACTGGGGTAGGCATGGTATGAAGTCTCACAACACCAGATTAAAGTCCAACAGGTTTATTTGGTAGCATAAGCTTTCGGAGCACTGCCCCTTCATCAGGTGAGTGAAGAATTGGGTTCACAAACAGGGCACATGTAGACACAAACTCAATGACAAGATAATGATTGGAATGCAAGTCTTAACAGGTAACCAAGTCTTTACAGGTGCAGACAATGCGAGTGGAGAGATGTGAATTGTCTCAAGCCAGGGCAGTTAGTGAGATTTTGCAAACCCAGGCAAGTTCTGGGGGTTACAGATAATGTAACATGAACCCAACCTCTTGGTTGAGGCTGTCTTCATGTGTGCGGAACTTGGCTATCAGTTTCTGCTCAGCAATTCTGCATTGTGTGTCTTGAAGGCTGTTTTGGAGAATGCTTACCCAAAAATCAGAGACTGAATGCCCTTGACTGTTGAAATGTTCCCCGACAGGAAGGGAACACTCCTGCCTGGTGATTGTCGAGTGGTGTCCATTCATCTGTTGTCGTAGCGTCTGCATGGTCTCACCAATGTACCATGCCTCGGTGTAACATGTAGGTATATCATATAGATGTCGCAACAGACACCTACAGACGCTGAAAGATGCCCTCATAAGAACAGCAATTGATTCATCAATCGACAGTTCCGATACGCCACAGCAAAAAACCACACCGAGCTCCTAGAAGACAAACATGGGAGATGGTGGACAGAGTACCTTTCATCGTCCAGTACTTCCCTAGAGTGGAGAAGCTACAACATCTTCTCCGGAGCCTTCAACATGTCATCGATGAAGACGAACATCTTGACAAGACCATCCCCACATCCCCACTACTTGCCTTCAAATAACCACACAAGCTCAAACAGACTATTATACATAGCAAACTGCCCAGCCTTCAGGAGAACAGTGACCACGATACCACATAATCCTGCCACAGCAACCTCTGCAAGATGTGCCAGATCATCAACACAGATGCCATTATCTCACATGAGAATACCATCCACCAGGTACACGGCACATACTCTTGCGACTCGACCAATGTTGTTTACCTGATACGCTGCAGGAAAGGATGTCCCGAGGCGTATTACATTAGCGAGACCATGTAGCCAATGTAGAACATTTGAAGTGTAGGATATGTGCAGCCAATTTGCTCACTAACCGTAATGTGATTATAAACAAATAATCTGTTTTTAGTGATATTGATTGAAGGATTAATATCAGCCAGGAGACCAGAGATAACTCCCCTGTTCTTTTTCGAAGTAGTGTCATGGGATTTTTATGTCCACTTGAGAGCATAGATGGAGTCTTAGTTTAATGTCTCATCTGAAAGTCAATGCTTCCAACACTTGCGTGTCAGTCTATAGCCAGGGTTTAATGCTCCCCCACTGGCAGGGAGCATGAAATTGAAAGGGTGATATTCCCTGTGCGTTTTCCACCAGCACGGTGGCACAGTGTTTAATACTGCTGTCTCACAGCATCAGGGATCTGGGGTCGATTCTGGCCTTGGGTGACTATCTGTGTAGAGTTTGCACATTCTCCCGTGTCTGTGTGTGTTTCCTCTGGGTGCTCCAGTTTTCTCCCACAGTCCAAAGATGTGCAGGTTAGATGAATTGGCCATGCTAAATTGCCCCTAAAACTGTGTAAGGTAGTGGGGATTAGCCATGGTAGATGCATGGTGTTACGGGGATAGGGTAGTGGGCCAGATTAAGATACTCTTTTGGAGAGTTGGTGCAGACTCATAAGCCAAATGGCCTCCTTTTGCACTGTCGGGGTTCCGTAATGACTTTGCAGCAATTTTCCACTGTGGCCGGCAAGGCCTTAGAAAGGAAGCCAGTCCTTGTCCCATTTGAAGCCCTTCAATATAAAATCATAAGATGTAGGAGCAGTAGAATGCCATTCAGCCCATTGCATTTGCTCTGACATTCAATGAGATCATGACTGAGCTAATATGATAACCCTCAATTCCACTTTCCCACCTTATAACCCTTGATTCCCTTCCTGGTAAAAAATTGTCCATCTCAGCCTTGAACATACTTAATGATCCAGCCTCTCCAGCCCTCTGCAGTAAAGATTCATCAACCTCTGAGAGAAGAAAACTACTCCACAGCTCTGTCTGAAACGGATGACCCTAACTCTAAGATGTCCCTGTTTATCCTAGATTCTTTCACAAGGGGAAACATTCTCTCAGCATCCACCCTGTCAAGCCCCCTGAGAATATTATGTTTCAATAAGGTCACCTCTCATTCTTCTGAACTCCAATAAGTGCAGGCCTAAGCTACTCAACCTCTCCTCATAAGAAAATCTCTCCATACCCAGGATCAACCTAGTGTACCTTCTCTGGACTGCCTCCAATGCCAGTGTATCTTTCCTTAGATAAGGGGACCAAAATTATTTACAGTATTCCTGGTATTCTAGCTAGTGCCTTGAATAGTTTTAGCAAGACTTCCCTATTTCTATACTCCATTCTGTTTGAAATAAGGGCAAACATTCCATTTGCCTTCCATATTACCTGCTGAACTTGTATGCTGGCTTTTTGTGATATATGCACGAGGATGCCCAAATGACCCCTGTGCTGTAGCTTTCTGCAGTCTTTCTCCATTTAAATAGTATTCAGTTCCTTTATTACTTTTACCAAAGTGCACAACTTCACATTCTCCTGCATTATATTCCATTTTGTGTATATCTCTCTGTAGGCTGTTTGTGTCATCCTCACCACTTGCCTTCCTATCTATTTTTGTGTCATTTGCAAACTTGGCAATAGTACATTCTCTCCTCTCATCCAAGTCATTAATAAGTATTGTAAATAATGTGACCCCAGTTCTGATCCCTATGGTACTCCACTAATTACATTATGTCCCTCTCAACCCCACTTCTGAAGGAAAGCATTTATCTCTACTTGGAGAAGCAAGGCTTGACCAGGGATAGTCAGCATGGCTTCGACAGCGATTGCATTTTTTGAGGATGTGAGGTAACCAGGTATGTAGATGAAAGCAGTGCAGTTGATGTAGCTCATATGGATTTTAGTAGAGCCTTTGACAAGTTCCCAGTGGTAGACTTATAAAGAAGGTAAATTCACATGGGATACAGAGTAATCTGATAAAGTGGATTCAGAATTGTTCAGTTGTAGGAGATAGAGAGTGACTGGAAGCCAGTGATCAGTGGCGTATCACAGGGATCTGTGTTGGGTCCCCTATTATTCATCATTTATCATTATGCAGGTTTAGGATTAGTAAACTTGCAGATGACACTAAGATTGGCTGCATGGTTAACAGTGAGTGTCAATATATAAATGGAATGATCAAATGGGCAGATCAGTGGCAGATGGAATTTAACCCTGAAAAATGTGAGGTGATATACTTTGGAAGGAGTAATTTGACAAGGAAGTATTCAATGAACGGCATGACACTAGGAAGTCCTGGGGAACAAAAGGACCATGGTGTATTTGTCCACAGTTCTCTGAAAATGGAAGGGCATGTTAGTAAGGTGGTGAAAAAGGCATATGAGACACTTGCCTTTATCAATTGAGACATAGATTACAAAAGCAGAGAAGTCACGTTGGAGTTCTATCGAACTTTGGTGAGGCCATAGCTAGAGTCTTGTATGAAGTTCTGGTCGTCATATTATAGGAAGAATGTGATTGCACTGGATAGGATGCAGAGGAGATTCACCAGAATACTGCCTTAAGTTATGAAGAAAGGTTGGATAGGCTTGGGATGTTTCTCTTGGAGCAGAGAAAACTGATTGAAGTGTACAAGATTATGAGGGGTATGGACAGAGTGGATAGGGAGCAGCTGTTCTCCTTAGTTGAAGAGTCAGTCACAAGGGGACATAGGTTCAAGATCAGGGGCAGGAGGTTGAGGAAGGATGTGAGGAAAAACCTTTTTATTCAGAGGGTGGTGATGGTCTGGAATGTGCTGCCTGGGAGGGTGGTAGAGGTGGGTTGCCTCACATCCTTTAAAAAGTACCTGGGTAAGCATTTGGCACGTCATAACATTCGAATGTATGGGCCAAGTGCTGATAGGTGGGAATTCAGATATTTCTTGCATGCTGATGCAGACTTGATGGGCTGAAGGGCCTCTTCTGCACTGTATGATTAACCTGGTTCTCTACCTTCTATTAGTTAGCCAATTCTCTATCCATGCTAATATGGGTGGCTTGGTAGCATAGTGGTTAGCACTGCTGATTCATAGCACCAGAGACCTGGGTTCGATTCCCGGCTTGGGTCACTGTCTGTGTGGAGTTTGCACATTCTCTCCGTGTCTTCGTGGGTTTCCTCCGGGTGCTCTGGTTTCCTCCCACATTCTGAAAGACATGCTAGTTAGGTGCATTGACCTGAATAGGCGCTGGACTGTGGCGACGAGGGGAATTTCACAGTAACTTCATTGTAGCGTTAATGTAAGCCTTCCTTGTGACTGATAAATAAACTTTACTTTTTAACTTCATACTACCCCCAATATTGTGCAGTACCTTACCGAACACTTTTTAGAAATCCAAGTATTTTACATCTACTGGTTCCCCTTTATCTATCCTGCTCATTACCACTTAAAAAATTCTAATAAGTTTATCAGGCATGATTTCCTCTTCATAAATGTCATGCTGACTCTGCATGATTACATTATGTATTTCGAAATGCTCTGCTCTTACATCCTTTATACTGCACTCTAACATTATTTCAGTGACAGATGTTAAGCTAACTGGTGTACTGCTACCTGTTTTTGTCTCCCTTTTTTAAATAAAGGTGTTACATTGGCAGTTTTCCAAACTTCTGTGACTTTTCCAGAAGTTGAGCATTTTGGAAGATCACCACTAGTGCAGTCACTGTCTCTGTAGTTCCTTCCTTTAATATGCTGGGATGCAACCCATCAGCTCCAGATGATGCATTGGTCTTCATCCTCATTAATTTCTCTAGTGATAGTTATTGTATTTATTTCTTCCCCATCCCTCTCACCCCCTTTCCCATCGATTATTTAGAATTTTTGGAATGTTAGTAGTGTCTTTTATTGTGAAGACTGACTCAAAGTAACTGGGGGGGGCGGTGGGGGAGGTGCGATTCTCCCTTAAGGGGACTTAAGTGGAGGCCATTTACTGGGTTTCCCACTGGGTTTCCTGCCTTCATCAGAAGATCTGTAGACCTCCTTTCCCCTCCCCCCCTTGCTTTGCTCTTTGGACTTAGGGAGCAATGCTGCCCTGAACTACTTATGTCCACTGCAGCACTGTTGCTGCGGGGACCAGAGAGCTGACAGCCAATCAGATTGGCTGCCAATTCTCTGAGGCAGGACCTCCTCCCCAGTGAGGGGCGTAAATTAGCTGCAGGGCATTCGGAGTCGGTGGAGATTTATTCCCTGCTAACTCTCTTAGATAGCATGAAAAGAGACCCCACCACCTGAAAAATTCAGACTGATGTTTTTGTGTTTGTCTCTGCCTTGAGGACATGAACCCATAACGTTCTGATTTAGAGGCAAGAGTGCAATCAAATGAGTTATGAATGAACCGTGCAGATACAGACATTTTTTGGCAGAAATATAAAATGCTGGAAAGGTTAAGCAGGTCATGCAGTATGTGTCAGATATAAGCCTTCAACAAATTTATTACACCAAAGGATCATTGTACCTATGTAGTGTTATTTGTTTTTCTGTCTCTGCTTCCTCATCTACAGAGCGTTTCCGCTATTTTCTGCTTTGCTTCAATTTTCTAGCACCTCCACTCTGTTTCTCATCCTACACTACAGCAAGGCTTAGATGGAGATTAACGAAGCCATAACTTCAGAACAACACATTCAACACCATCAGTCAAAGACAGAAAGACTTACATTCCTAACATGCCCTTCACAATCTTAGAACATCACAAATTGCTTCATGGACTGTGAAGTACTTCTGCTGTGCAGACAATCTTGCCAATTGGCACACAGCAACTCTCACAAACGGCAATGTGAGGTCGGCCAGTTAATTTGCCTCTGGATGATATCGGTTGAAGTACACATATTGTCCAGGGCACTGGAGGGAATGCACCTGCACTTCTTCAAAATAGTGCAATGGGATCTTTTACATTCACAAGTCAGGAGTGAGATGGAATACTCCCCATTTGCCTGGATGAGTGCAGCTCCAACAACACTCAAGAAGTTTGACACTACCTAGGAACTGCAGCTCGCTTGATTGGCACCACATCTACAAACATCCACTCCCTACACTACCAACGCTCAGTAGAAGCAGTGTTCTATCTGTGCTAGATGTATTGCAGCAGTTCACCAAAGATTCTTAGACAGCACCTTCCAAACCCACGACCACTTGCATCTAGAAGGACAAGGACTGCAGATACGTGGGAACACCACCACCTGCAAGTTTCCCTCCAAGCCACTCACCATCCTGACTCAGAAATATATCACTGTTCCTTCACAGTCGCTGGGCCAAAATCCTGGAATTCCCTCCCTAGCGGCATAGAACGTGGTCTGCAGCGATTCAAGAAGGCAGCTCACCACCACTTTCTCAAGGGCAACAAGGGATGAGCAATAAATGCTGGCCAGTCAGCAACGCCCATACCCCATGAATGAATTTTTAAAAATTCACCTAAAATCACAGGTGGTGCTTCAGTTTAACACTGTGTTCGAAAGATGTTGTTACAATCCATGACCAGACCCCCAGGTTGTTAGAAAGACCTTTTGGACCAATAATGTTTGGTTTAAAGTAGACAAAGTTTGAGTTTCAAGACACTTGTCAATAGAATAAAGCCGCAAGATTCCATGTGTTTTGAGCAAACAAAACTAAACTTGCTACACAAGGTCAGAAAGATAAAACAGTTTACTATGTCTTATACTCTAACATTCAGGACAATTATGAGGTACAGGAGAATTAACAGGCAAACTATGATCAGGCACACCACACTGCATAATCAATGACAGCTGCGACCCCAAAACAAAATTCTATAGATTTCCCAACAACAAACCCAGTCTGAGAAAACTGTTAGTCAACCAATCTCACTGAAAGTCTCTTTTCAATTTTCGCCTTCAAAGATCTCATCTTGGAATTCTCTCCAAAAGTTGTTCCTACTCAGACGGTTTCAGCCTCGCAGGGTTTCCACTCACCTTCCGAGATTCTGTTCCCCTGAATTCCTGAGTACACTGAAACACCAATTCACAGACACAACTTCAGCTCTTTGGCTGTGCCAGACAGAACACTACTGGCCCACAAGGATACCTTTGCCTCAGTGACCCACAGTGTGGAGTCACCGTCCATCGGCTGCCTTTTTGGATCTTTCAGGGCCTCCTCGTCTGAGCCCTCTTCGATTATCTGGGCCCATTTCGCTTAATTGAAGCTTGTTTCTCTGCTCCTTCATTTTAACTGAATTTAACTGGAAGCTGTTTCTGTCCCCTGTCTTTGCCCCTTATCTGGGACTTCCTTTTGGGACCTCTGCCTGCCCCTCTTGATTTGGATCTCACCTGTACCCCTCCCTTGATTTGGATCTGTCCTCTCTCCCTCCCTTGATTGGTATCTCTGCCTATCCCCCTCTATTTGTCCACTGAGGCTTGCTGTGGTTCTGGCACCCCACGCCTGACTCAGCTGACTCAGGTTTCCATGATGATTTTTTTCACAAGCGCACTGGACCAGTCTTCAGCCCAATAGAAAGTAAATATGGCAATCTGTGTGCATGTGTAGCTTGCTCCTGCCCTGCACATGTACGGAGGTCTGAGGTTTGCCAGGACTTGGAATTACCAATTTCCCTGCTCACGATGAAGCTATGTTGGATCTCGTAATGTTAAAACATTATTTTTAGACTGCTTCAAATAGATGCAAACCATGAATATTAACCCAGAATCCACCCAGCATGCATACTATCATTTGGTTGTAAATTGTGGGTTTGGGTTTTGGATGAATATCTACACCTTGTCCAGGTGCTGTCCATGTTTGGAATATGGCTTCTGTAATTCTTGCTGTTACTCCCTGGAGAGGAATTTGAAAGAAGGGGCCGCATTCGGGAAAGCTCGAAAAAGATTCTGCTTTTAATTTTGTTGCTAGTAAATTTTCCCTCTAGCTCCAACAGTAACTGAATAGTTTCAATTATGGGCATGGAATAAATTTACCTTAAACATGCAGGTTTTGGCAGCCTGATGCAGCGAGAGATCATTCAGATCAATTCCATTGCCAGCATCCCATTAATGGTTCTGTAAATCTCAGCCACTGCCTGTACCCTTGGGCTTCATTCTTGTTAATTGGACGACTGGTTTGTTAAGACATTTGTGAGCTGAAATTATTGTTGGAATGGAATTTTTATATAGCCTGGTTATAAAAAAGGAGGTTTTATGACTTATGTCCCTCAGCCTATTTAATCTTTCTCTGTGTGCGTACAGCACTGAGGCCACGATTCCCCCATCGGGAGATTGTCGCGTCGACTGATTCATAGGGTTCACTCAAGCATTCACGTCCCGCTTGTGTCTCCCAGCGCCGGATTTGCGGCGGCGTCTGATCCAAGCTGGAAATCGGCATGAAGGCGCAAAGATCATTTACATGGTCATTTTAATATCATTCAGATATGATTAGCGAGCCCGGGACTAAATTCTCCGAGCTTGCTAACATCTTCCAGCCCGCCAGAGTATTTCACTCCAGCAGGGATTAGTAGCTCCTCACTTTTGGGGGAGTTAGCAGCCCGACCCTGCTGGAGTGAAGGGGAAGTAATTGGGGCTCTCTGAGGGTTCAGGCAGCAAGTAGGGTGTCCCCTGGACATTGGCATCTTGGCAGAGCCAGACTGTGCCCCCGACACTACCTAAGGGGCAAAGGGATGGGGGGGGGCGCAGCCGGGGATGGGGGGGAATTAAGCCTGCTGGAGGGCTTGGCACTGCTGGGGGGTGTCAGGACTGTTGCGGGAGGATGGCTGGAGGTCATAGTGGGCCGGGAGTGAGGGAGTCAGGGTTGGACCGGGGAATGGCCGGGGGTGCCAGCTAACAATCAGCCTTGGGGGGATGGAGAGCCGACATTGCATGGGCTGCCTGGCTAGCCAGCGATTGAGCTGGCTAGCAATCAGGAAGCCGGCAGTGCAGAACCACTGTGCATGTGCTGATCTAACTATCACTCCTTGACATTCAATGGCATTACCATCACTGAATCTCCCACTATCAACATCCTGGGGATTACCATTAACTAGAAATTGAACTGGCCTAGATATTTTTATACTATGGCTACCAGAGCATGTCAAAGGTGCGAAATTCTGCAGCAAGTAACTCACCTCCTCACTCCCCAAAGCCTGTCCACCATCTGCAAGGCACAAGCTACTTGTTTGGATCTGTAGCTCCAATAACATTCAAGATGCTCAACACCATCCAGGATATAGCAGCCTGTTTGATTGCTACCTCTTCAATCCCTCCACCACCGACATTCAATCCCTCCACCACCAATAAACAGTGGCAGGTGTGTGTACCATCTACAAGATGCACAGCAGGAACTCGCCAAGATTCCTTAGGTAACACCTTCCAAACCCATGACCACTGCCACCTAGAACAATGGTTCCCAGCATTTTATGCGACATGGAAAACCTCTATATCATAGAAAGTTTTTGAGGTACACCCATTTTCTCTGAGTTTTTGCTTTTGTGCAAACACATATGACCTTTGTCTTCAGCTCCAAGTCCCACTGGCCATGCATATGGGCCTGACCAACATAAAAAACCTAAATCACACGTGTGTGGTTCTTTCCCAGCTGATGCATGAGCACGAGGCCCAAGATTTGTCTTGGAGATGCTAACCGCAGAGCTGAAGACAATAGTTAACTTTAGTTTAATTACATGAATTTAAATACTTTGGAATCTTTTCTTGTGGCACACTTGGGGGCTCTTCACTTATTGGGAATCACTGATCTATGAGTACAAGAACTGCAGATACTTGGGAACACCGCCATCTGGATGTTCCCCACCAAGTCACTCATCATCCTGTCTTGGGAAAAATATCATCGTTCCTTAACTGTTGTTAGGTCAAACTCCTGGAACTCCATCTCTAACAGCTCTTTGGGTCTACCTACACCTCAGGGATTGTAGAGCTTAAAGAAGGCAGCACACCACCACATCCTCAAGGGCAATTAGGGGTGGGCTATAAATGCTGGTCTAACCAGCAAAACCAACATTCTATAAATTAATTTTAAAATGGTAGAAGTTATCAGGCTACCCATACGGCTAGTGTCTTTCTCTGCCAAGTGTAAAATAGTCATGGTGACAGAATGAGACACTTAAGGGCTTTAATAGGCGCAAGTCTGCCATAATAAGGGAAAGAAGTTGAGGGCAGGTGTGAAGGTCACTTGCTCCATTTTGTGAGCCACGCCAGCTTACCCACCTCCAAACATTCTGGTTGTCCTTAAAATCCAGCCCCACCTCTTCTCTTCATGGGGTTTCCAAAACCACACATAACATTGTTACACTGGGTTAACCATTGCACTTTCAATGTATAGCTCTTGTACCCTGTACTCTTGTACTCTTGTTTATGAAATCTACATCCTTCTACTAATGTAAAGTCCTGTGGTACATGTGGCAAATTGCCTTCAGAACCTGACCAGGACTAACCTCCTGCACAGGTATCCAACAGCAAACAGCATGTTTAGTATCAATTATCTCATCCTTTATTTACCTTGCTACCTGGTGTCTATTGATCTATATGTAATTTCAAACAAGCTGCATGCTAACCATACAGGTGCATGACGAACATTGCATTAGCTTTGGAATATTCAGTCATCCCTCGTTTATTTTGTTAATCTAAGGAGCAAACCCTCCATTAACATACAGCATAAGATTTTATATCACAAAGACCCGGACGAATAAGGCAAGGCATAGTTGAAAAAAATTTTCATGGGAAAATACAAGAGTAGGAAAGACCATCACTGTTCTCCTGACTAAAGCACTCATGTGAAATCATTCCGCCCATTAACTTAACAAATGTGGTCAACCATTGCTACTGTAATGGCTAAAGTAATTTCACACCCATGAGCTAAGCATCCTTCTGTTAAGAGCATAATTTTGATCCTTAACCTTAGTCTCAGAAGTGACTTTTCCATTTGTCACACTGGCCATTTCGCCGACCATCTCTTCATCATTTTTCATCCAATGAGGAGACTCAAATCCTCTTCACTGATTTTTGTCTGAAAACAGCGACCAAAAAAAATCTAAAATGCCTGCTGCTAAAGACTGTGAATGTGGATGGAGTGTTCTTGACAGAGGGTGTCAGCAAAGCATCCTAGGAGAGCGAATACGAATGCACAAGGAGGTCAAAACTGACCATGAGATCATGTGTCAGTAGTGCAGGAGTATGGGCAGAGTTACAGCATGTAAGAGCTGCTTAGAATACCTGACCCCCAGAATCAGCACATAATAGAGGAGGTAAGGGCCTACTGGTATTAGCACTAGTGTATTAATCCAGAAACTCAGCTAATATTCGGGGGACCTGGGTTCGAATCTTGCCATGGCAGATGGTAGGATTTGAATTCACCACCCTGCTCTCCTACCAACATGTCCATGCTTGGCTTTTTGCAATGTTCTAGTGAACCCCAACACAAACTGGAGGAAGAGCACCTCATCTTCCGATTAGGCACATTGAGTTCAATAACTTCAGAGCATGAACTCTCTCCTTCAACTTCACCCCATTTCCATTTATTTTATTTCACTTTGTTTCTTCATCTCATTCATCTGTTTTTATCATCCTTCTTTTTCACTTCCATTTTTCCACTCTTCCATTCCCCCTCTCCATCTTAACCCCTCCCCCCACCCACCTTTCAGGGCAATTGCCTTAACCATCTGTACCTCTGTTCTGCCATTCATTCATTTTGATCACTTAATGGACACTTTTAGCCCCTTTCTCAGCCTTCTTCATCCTCATTTACATCCCCTTTGTCCAATTACAGATCTCACAGTATCAATCTCTTCTGATTTTCTTTGCTCTTAGCTGTGTCGAGAGGTCATCCAGACTCGAAACATTGGCTCTATTCTCTCTCCACAGATGCTGTCAGACCTGCTGAGATTTTCCAGCATTTTCTGTTTTTGGACCTGGAAGTCCTGGGACGTGGGAGGGCATGGGAGTGTTAAGAGGAGGGGTGGTGGGGAGGGAGGGAAGGGAGTTGTGCTATTGGGGTGGTAGGCCAGGCAGGGGAGAGGCCTGGTGCTCCAAGGTCCCAGAGGGACAGGGACCCAAAGTGGCCTTCAGATTGAGGCACCACCTCCCTCCCCTCCCCAGGTGGAGAAATGTTTTCTTTCTCTGTTTCCTACCATGCCCACACACTAGCCTAAAATTTGAGGCTGGATGGGAAAAGGCCCTTAAGTAGCCATTATGTTCTACAAGATACTGCTTAAGCTGCTTAGAGGGATAATTCTAAACTGGAAAAAGAGAAACATGTGACCTAAAAGCTCCACCTGTTTGGAAATGGCCTTCTGCAGATGTTACATGTTTGAGATCTCCTTACTAGCTGTCAATAATTTCGCCTTTCCAAAGCAGTATTGTCCAAAGATGAAAAAAAAGCCTCTCACAATTACTGTTCAATGCTTTCTCACCAGCCTTGTTTTCTTTCTGGATAAATATTTTTTTGCATCCCAGTCTGATCGAACACCTGGTCAGAAAGACTTCCTGGAATGTTAATTATTGTGATTCTTTTGACCTTTTTGTAATAAGAAGAGAACGCGAGAGGGTTACTTTGGGTAGATCTTTCCCAAAGGCATAGCCACGCACAGACACCCAATCACTCATCCATACAACATTAGCACACTTCTGTTCAGATCCTTTCACACTTTGCTTTTTTCCACTTGACCTGTACAATGATTGAAAGTCCTTTGGGACAATATAGTGTTGCGGTATGTTTCCTTTCATCTCACTCCTTCTCAAAACTACTGTCAGCCCTAACAGACTGAAAAAATTGTTTCGTTTAGAAATCATTGCATTATCTTTCTGGTAAAAGTACTGCATTTGCTTTTTAGGTCACTTGTGAAACTCTAAATTCACCGATTAACGAGCTGTACATTGGAATGCACAACTATATTTTTACCGAGAATAATTATTCTGGCGCCTAAAGATGTGTAGGTTAGGTGGATTAGCCATGGCAAATGCGTGGAGTTATGGGGATGGCGGGGGAGAGGGCCCGAGTAAGCTGCCCTTTCAGAGAGTCATTGTAGATACAATGGGCTGAATGGCCTCTTCTGCATTGTAGGGATTCAATGATTCTATTTTACTTTACATGCACCTGCGTACTGCAATAAGTCATGGGCAAACCAGTTGTACTATTGGTTTCTGCATAAGTCTTGGCCAAGCAACAACAGAGCTAACCAGCTTTTAAGCAATGGTTAAGTATTGATGTCAGGAGAATGTTGCTGGATCTTTGCATTTTTCATAGTGTTGTCTGATTCTGGGATATTAGCAGCAAACACAGGTTAATGCATTTGCCTAAAACTAATAGGTCTTTGCTTCAAGAGTAATTCACCTTGGGGAGTCTTTTGAGATGTTTTAGTGCAAAAGGTGCTATAAAAAACAAAACCAGTATTGTACTATTAATAAAATGATTCAAAATTAAGTATTATAAACTTATAGATGATCTTGGAACCACTTTTTCCAAAGCTCTCAGAACATAAGAAATTGGGGCAGGAGCAGGCTGGTAAAGCCCTTTGAACCTGCTCTGCTATTCGATAAGATCATGGTTTCATGTTGATGCCCTATCCACAATTACCTTGATTCCCCTGGTATCCAAAACGTTATCAATCTCTGAGGTGAATGTAATCAATGATTGAGCATTGATCTTTGGAGTAGAGAATTCAAAATATTTTCAACCCTTTGGATGGTGAACTCATCTCCCTGCCAAATGACCGACCTCTTATCCTGAATCTGTGATCACTAAATTTAAACGCCCCAACCAACAGAAAGACCGTCCCAGCATCTGCTTTGATAAATTGTATTTATTTCAATTATATCATCTTCTAAACTTTAGGGAATATGAACATAATCTATTCAATCTCTCCTCACTGGACAATCCCCTTATCCCAAAATTAGTCCAGTGAATATATTCAATTCAAGGACCCTGTACATTTTTCCTCAGGTAAAGAGACCAAAACCGTAACAGCAATCCAAGTGTGATCTCACCAAGATCAAATATAATAGCAGAAAGATTTCTTTGCTTTTTATACTCCAATCCCTTTGTCTTAAAAGTAAACATTTGCTTTTCTAATTACTTGCTGTACATGCATGCTAGCTTTCTGTGACTTATCTACAAGGACGCTCAAAGCTCTCTGACAACCAACATTTCCAGTCTTTCACCATGTAAAAAATGTTCAGCTTTTCTACTTTTTCTACCAAAGAGGATAATTTTACACTTCTCCACAATATATTCCATCTGCTACATTCCTGTCCACTCATTTAACCTGCGTATATCTTTTGCAGCCTCTCTGCATCCTTCTCACAGCTAATTTTTCCATCTAATTTCTGGTTGTCAGCAAACAGAGACATTAAATCAGTTCCCTCATTTAAGACATTGATAAATTGTAAATACATGAAGGATCCTTTGAGGTACTTTATTAGTTACAGCCTGCCAACCTAAAAATGAATAATTTATTTCCACTTTCTGTTTTCTGTTCCCAATCATGCTCACATATTATCCCAATTTGTGTAATAACCGATACTTTAAGTGCCTCTGCAATTCCAAACATACTACGTTCAGTGCTTCACCTTTATCTACCCTGCCAGTTGCTCCCTAAAAAAACTCTTAACAGAACTGTCAACGCACAATTTTCCTTTCAGAATTCAGTGTTGATTCAGTCCAGTTGTGTTATAATTTTCCAAATATCCTGAAACCATGACCCTGATAATAGATTTCAACATTTTCAATCAGGCTAATTGGCCTACAGTCCCCAGATTCTCTCTTCCTTATTTCTTGATTGGCAGTGTTATATATCTTCTGCCTTCCAATCTGTAGGGACAATGAAAGAAATCTTGGAAATCCAAATACATTGTCTATCTCCGTACACATTTCTTTTAAGATTGTAAGATATAGGCTATCAGACTTAGCGGATTTCTTGGCATTTAGTCCATTAATTGGTTTGGTACTTCTCTCAATACTAATTTCTCCGAGTTCCTTACTCTTACGAGACACTCAGTTCCTTGCTATTTCATAAAGTATTTTATATTTTCCATTATGAAAGTAGATACAAACTATGTGTTTAATATCTCTGCCAATTTCTTATTATCTATTATAGTTTTCCTTACCTCTGCCTGTAATGGACCCAAGTTTATGTCCTCTGATATCTTCCATTTTTGATACTGATGGAAACTAATGTTCATTCATTTGCAAGTTTACTTCTTTCCTACCTTTCGTTCTTTATCAATTGCTTGGTCATTCTTTGCTGAACTCTAAGATCCTCCTAATCCAAAGGCTTAGTTTGGTTATATTGTAAGCTTTTTCATTTATTTTAATGCCACCTTTAGCTTTTCTTAATGCCACATTTGAACCACTTTTCTCTTGTGGTATATTTTGTTTTCCTAGTCTACTTGTGAATTAAGGTCTCCTGTGATTACTGTGTAACCGTTGTTGTATGCTTCACTAATTTCCTGATTTATGCGCTACCTGACACAACAACTACTGATAGGAAGTCTTTAAATTACTCCTGCCAATGTTTTCCTCTCCTTATAATAAAAGGAAAATACTGCAGATGTTGGAAATCTGAAATAAAAACAGAAAATGTTGGATAAACTCAGCAGGTCTGGCAGCATCTGTGGAGAGAGAAGCACAGTTAATGTTTTGGGTCCATATGACTTCTACAGAACTGTAGAAGTACTCCATGCGCGATCTCACTAAGATTCTACATAATTGTAATATGACTTTACTTTTACATTCCAATCCCTTGGTATTAGAAGTGAACATACCATTTGCTTTTTTAATTACTTGCTGTATATGCATGCTGACTTTCTGTGACTCATCTACAAGGACACTCAAAGCTCTCTGAATATCAACATTTCCCTGTCTCTTGCCATGTAAAAAATGTTCTGTTTTTCTACCAAAGTGGATGATTTTATACTTCCCCACATTATCTTCATAGAAATATAGAAACTAGAAGCAGGAGTAGGCCATTCGGCCCTTCAATATCCTGATCCCTTTTTCCTCCCATCTCCCTTGATCCCTTTAGCCCCAAGAGCTGTATCTATTTTTTTTCTTGAAATCAGACAATGTTTTGGCTTCAGCTACAGTTAGTGGTAGTGAATTCCACATATTCACCACTCTCTGCCACATTCCTGCCCACTTAACTTAACACCTGTGTATATTCTGGTTCTGTAGAAGAATTACATGGACTTGAAACATCAGGGGGAATTTTCCTGTCCCGCCCGCCACTGGAATCATAGTGGGCAGGAGGGGTGGTGGGGCAACGGGGTACCATGCAAAGGCCCATTGGGTGGGATTTTCCGGTTTTGGGGCGAGCATGGCTGGAAAGTAGTATAGTGGTTATCCCATTCGCTTAACATGCGAGAGGTCCTCAGTTCGAAACCGAGCAGAAGCATTCTTCACTTTTTATGTAGGGTGTGGAAAATCTGTATGATTTCAATTCGTTGCTCAACATTATGTGTCTGACACTTCTAGGGACCCGTGTTCAATTCCTCACTTAGGTCACTGTGTGGAGTTTGCATGTTTCCCCTGTGTCTTCGTGGATTTTTTCCGTATGCTCCGGTTTCCTCCCACAATCCTAAAGAGTGCTGGTTAGGTGCATTGGTCATAATAAATTTGGGCAGCACGGTAGCACACTGGTTATCACTGTTGCTTCACAGTTCCAGGGACCTGGGTTCGATTCCTGTCTTGGCCACTGTCTCTGTGGAGTTTGCACATTCTCCTCGTGTCTGCGTGGGTTTCTTCTGGGTGCTCCGGTTTCCTCCCACAGTCCAAAGATGTGCAGGTTACGTTGATTGGCTGTGATAAAATTGCCCCATAGTGTCCTGAGATGTGTAGGTTAGAAGGATTAGTGGGTAAATGTGTAGGGATATGGGGGTAGAGCCTGGGTGGGATTGTGGTCAGTGCAGACTTGATGGGCCAAATGGCCTTTTTCTGCACTGTAGGGTCTCTATGATTCTCTCTATGAAAATCCCAGCCTTTAACTATGCTCCTCCCTCCACCATTGCTGCCAGACCTGCTGAGATTATCTAGCATTTTCTGTTTTCTTCCCCTTGTTTTTTCCTAACTCCATCCAATGTGACTGTACTTCGTGGTGTTCCGTCAACTGTCTATTTATTATCAGACCTACTCGCCTTCCTTTTCCATTTTGCCAGCTCTTCTAAAAGTCAAGTAAACTTGAATATTTAATTTCCAAGCCTGTGTAATCACATCTATGTAATTGATATTAACTCAAACCCATTTATTTTTATCCATGTTAATGATTCATCCATTTTGCTGCCAATGTTTCACGCATTCAGGTACAGTGCCTTTAGCACGGTATGGTTTTCACCTGATGCTCTGCTGGTCAGGGAGAACCAGCTTTGGGAAGGATAAGTCATGCCTGCTTGAATTTGTTGAAAATGTAACCAAAGTAGATGCCCCAAATTTTACCACTGTAGGAGAATGTCTAGCTTGCCTGGAGATTGCACTGGCTCTGCACATGAGCCCAGAAATGAGATGGAAAGGATACCAGAAGGCCGATAGTGCCCACTGAATCATAGAATCCTTACTGTGCAGAAGGAGGCCATTCAGCTTATCCTGTCTGCACTGACTCTCTGACAGAGTATCTTACCCATGCCCTCTCATCCCACCCTATCCCCTTAACCCCGCACATTTACCATGGCTAATCCACATAACCTACACATCTTGGTACACTAAGGGGCAATGTTACCATGGCCAGTCCACCCAATCTGAATACCTTTGCATTCACGGTGCCCAAAAGAAAATGGGGTGATGTGTGGAGAGGTTAATGTTGGTGGGGTGGGGTAGACGGAGGAAGTACATCAAAAGCAAAACAGTTTAAAAGCACAGGAATGATGTGCTGGGTGATCTTTTCTGTGCTGCATCATTCTAAGCGCATTTAAATACATTATTTAATTTGACCATGTTTTTTACAGGTGATTCAAACTGCAGCATGGCTCCTTTCAAATCCACATCCCCAAGCACCTCACTCAAGCAATACCTGACAAAAAGGCTGTGGCTCTGGAAAGCATTAGGAAACCATCTGTAAAAAGAAAGAGGCCCAGAAGACAAAATCTATTCTGAAAACCAGCCCCCAGGCCCCCCACTGCCACCCGAATTTCTTTCAAATCAATGTGCTCATTTGTAACTGTTTTCAGCTGCTTCAGAGGTTTGGAACTGCTGCAGGAAACCTGTGACTACTTACTATTGTATTTCTGATTTACAAGCAGTGCCTTTTAATTGTCATGTAGAAACTGAAGAACGCGTCAAAAATTATCCTTAATGATAATTATCCTTAATGATGGATCGGACTGTTTAATTCCTTACAATCAACTTGTGGATGGTATAGTGGATTAGGCATCTGGTGTCTTATGTGATTCCTATTACCCATAAAGACAAATGAACCTAAATTAAAACCATACTCTACTTGACTCAATGGGTGACTGCACACTGCACTAGTGAGCTGAACACGTGGACCACATATGATCACAATGCAGCCAGGATGTTGAGAAACACTGACAAAGCAAGATTTGTCATGATTCTGAAAGGCATTGAGACATAACCAAATAGTGTGGAACTGCACAGTTTAGGCCAGGTCAGTTGGGATGATAGGTTCTCTTTCCTGAAAGGACACTAGTAAGATAGCTGGATTTTTATGATTATCACAATTATTTTCCAAAACTTAGTAAATTTTTCAAAATTCAATTTCACAACTTGCTGTGATCAGATTTCAATAACCCAATCTCGGGTTAACAGTTCAGAATTTTTAACCACTTGGCTCGTATATCTATGAATAATGGCCATGTGAGAGAAAACCAGCTCCTGATCACTGGCTTGCATTGCTGATTGTCTATGTGGTTTTTTTTTCCATTGTTCGCAATATTTGTTCCCACCAGTTTTCTCCTTTGCCGAACTGTCCTGAGATATTTGGGGGTGGCACAGTGGTTAGCACAATTGCCTCACAGCGTCAGGGACCCAGATACGATTCATGGCTTGGATCACTGACTGTGCAGAGTCTGCATGTTTTCCCCATGTTTCTGTATGGGCTTCCTCCACGTGCTCCGGTTTCCTCCCACAATCTGAAGGATGTGCTGCTTAGGTGCTTGGCCATGCTAAATTCTCCCTCAGAGTACCAGAACAGGCGCTGGAGTGTGGCGACTAGGGGATTTTCACGGTAACTTCATTGCAGTGTTAATGTAAGCTTTACTTATGACTAATAAATAAACTTTTATTTCTGGATTCCCCTACCACTGGGAACATTCTTTCTGAATCTAAACTGTAACCCTGTTGGAATCTTTTCAGTTTCAATGAAATTCCCTAAACCAAGATGGTTCGAACTGTCAATGTACTCTGCTGTGAGGCATTATTGAATAGTTCTTCCAATTTCATTTGCCCCATCAACATTTATTTTTGGCTTATAAGTTTGTCTTTTGTTTTATAGATTGATGTTTTATTTCTTGCTTACTTATAAATGCACGCTGCTCAAGTTCATCCATTAACCCATCAAACATTTTAAGGATATTGTTTATGGGCACTTTATCGGATTCACTATGTCCTCCCTGTGATCACTGATTTTAGTGTTTACATTTCTAGTCACTGATTTTATCAGTTCATTTCATGGACCTAAAATGACATTGATCCATCAGCTGAATTAATGACGTTTAAGTTGGAGGGGTGTGGGGGATGGGAGGACAGATGGGCGTTGTGTGGGGGAACATGGAAGTAGACAGCAAAAACATTATCTCGGAGCAACATGATTTCACAGTTTTCTTCATGGAGGCGATGATATGCATGTGCCTTTGGTACAAAGTAGTTGTGAAGCCAATCAGAAAACATATCCCTGGTCACCCAGGTTCTCTTATTGGTGTAACAGTGAACAGGTAATGTCCGAATACCCTTCAAGCCACAGAGATATTTGGTCTTCACAGCTGTTTTACATTTGTGTGTGCCAGCCACATTGGCATAAGCAAGGGCAGTTAACTTATCCTCAACCGTTGCCAATGTTTTCCTAGGGATGTACTGCCAGAACAGGCTCATTTTGACAGATACGTAAATTTGTTCAGGTGCAATGTTTTCATCTGAACTTAGCACGGCAAACTCATCACTACATTTTCCAGTGACTTCATGGTCTGTAGAAGATTCAGTAACATCCAGAAACTTGACACCAAGATGCTTCTTCAGTTGCCACAGCCAAAGCTTCACAATGATTTACACAGCAGGTCCAGTTCCACGTTTGTGTTAGAGGGGGAGGCGGATCTTGTCCTTCGGACTTCTGCCGATCAGTAACATCACAGCCAGGTTTTATGACATAGGGTGTTGGATCCCAATGCATTGGGTGGGAGTTGGTGGGGGAGGGGGGAGATGTCTGTGTAGTCTGACACATTGCTGATATGAGAAATCTTGAGCATGTTGGTTTTATAATTAAAGTGATTGAATCTTCACTCACATTCTGCAGCACTGCTTTGAATTTCTGGTGTGCAGTTTAGCCATACTCGTAAATCCTGGGAAATGTGTTGTTCAGTTTCCTGGACATTTCTGAATGCATTGATTACAGAAATAAATGACAATTTAAATCCTTGCAGAGAGAAGCAATTGCTGATTCTCCGTTGTGGCATTTCAGTTGGCCAATAGCCTTTGTCAAGAACGTGCATTTGGTCGATCAGAGATGCATAACTGGGTTGGGCTGCAGAGGCTGAACAAGAGCCTATCATTGATATGGTTGTGAACATTGGATTTTCCAAATGATTAATGAGACTGATAAGAAACTGCTAATAATCTTACTGTTAGTCCCCAATAAAATCATCCCAAACTATCCCCGTTTCTGCAGCTTCGGCCTCAGGAGGTTTTGTGCTAGGTAGCGCTTTCAGTTTACGCAAAAATGTGTACGCTGCGGAGGATTATACAATCTCTACAGTGCAGAAAGAGGCCATCCAGCCCATCAAATCTGCACCGACTCTCTGAAAGGACTTCCCACCCAGGCCCTCCTCCCCACCCTACTCAAGCAACTCTGCGCATTAACATTGACTAATCCAACTAATCTCAACATTTTTGGACACCAAGTGGCAATCCAGCATGGCCAATCCACCTACCTGCACATCTCTGGAGTGTGGGAGGAATCAGGAGCACCTGGAGGAAATCCACGTGCAAACTGCAGAGCTACCGAAGGCCAGAACCAAACCCAGGTCCCTGGTGCTGTGAGACAGCAGTGTTGACCTCTTTGCCACTGTGCTGCTGAGGAATTTCTTGCTCCCCACCAGTGGGGGAGCATTAAACTCTGGTCATTGGCTGATACTCAAGTGGCGGAAATGTTAGCTTTCAGATGAGACATTAAAGTGATATCCTGTGCGGATTAGGTGGATTGGCCGTGCTAAGTTCTCCCTCAGTGTACCCGAACAGGTGCCGGAGTGCGGCGACTAGGGGATTTTCACAGTAATGTCACTGCAGTGTTTAATGTAAGCCTATTTGTGATACTAATAAATAAACTTCAAACAAGAAGCACAATATAATTCACACAAAGCAGTTGCTTGATTGGTGCCCTGCTATTGGTACTTAACATCTACGTCCTCCATAACTAGAACATCTTAATATCTATCTTCTCCACCACTGTGGCTGCAGCATATATGATTTATTGGACACATGGCACCTAATTGCCAAAGTTATTTAATCAGGTAGGATAGTGGTGGGTGATTCCAGTTGCCCTCCCATCTCCATCTTGATTAAGCCTATGAGTGAACCCACCACCAGTTAAGGCTGTGTCCCCTTCGGGGCCTCACCCACTGCTTCTAGTACTAACCTGGTAGTGATGGAGACCCGCCGTGAGGGGAGCATGACAAGAAAAGCTGTGTGGGGCTGTTTGCAAGCTCCCAATATTCAAAGATACTCGGGCTGGTTATGGGACCTGGCACTGGGAAGAGGGGAAAGATATTTCTCCTCATCTCCCTTTCTGGCTTCTTTGCCAATTATTTTACACCTTGTTTTATTTTGATTACTGACCCTCCCACCAATGAAACAGTGTCTTCCTATTTAATCTAGTCAGACTCCTCATGGCTTGTATGAAAACTCTGCCCATATTTAAAACTTACCATTTTGTTGAGCATATGACCACAGTTGTTTTAGTTATCTCAAAAGCGAGAGCCTATTTTCTAGAATGACTGAAAGAGAGAGATTCCCAAAGGTTTCTTTTTTAAATTGCAACCCTCACTTTTTGTTTGAAATGATTCATTGAAAAACATGTGAATATGTCATGTGTTGCAGTAGTGAGGGTGCAGAGGAGATACACCAGGATGTTTCCTGGGCTGGAGCGTTTCAGCGGTGAAGAGGGGCTGGTTAGGCTGGGGTTGTTTTGTTTAGAGCAGAGAAGGCTGAGGGGGGAACCTCATTAGTATGAGGGCTATAGACAGGAAGGAACTTGGCAGAGGCCAATAACCAGTGGGCAAAGATTTAAGGTCAAGAGCTGGAGGTTTAGAGGGGATTTGAGGGAAAACCTTTTCACCCCAAGGGTGGTGGGAATCTGGAATTCACTGCCTGGAAGAGTGTAGAGGTAGGAACCTTCACAACATTTAAGAAGCATTTAGATGCACACTTGAAATGCCATAGCGTACAAGGCTATGGACCAAGTTTGGAATATAAAATTAAAATAGATAGGTGTATGTTGACTGGCACAGACACGATGGGCTAAAGGGCTATTTTCTGTGTTATAAACCTCTCTGACTGTATGACTTTATTTGTCTCTAAATTGCATTGACACTATATAAACGTAAATCCTTTCTTTCTTATATGAAGCTCACGTTTTAAGTGTCTTTGGATGCTGGTGGTTGCAGGGGAAATGCTAACCTGGGCTGAAAAGATAATATATTAATTGCACTTTCGATTAAACTTTATTTCTTCCATGTGTGCTTCACTCATGATGATTGCATGAACACAAACTCAAACACTGTGTAATGATGTCCTGGAGGTGTGCTGCTGAGTACAAAGTTGAGATTGTCAGGGTGAACAGGGGGTGAACAGCGAAGTGATGGGGTTGGGCGAAGCGGAAGAGTATTCAGCTGCACGATCACATATGAGATCTACAGTGTCTCTGAGTCTCCCTATTTTTACTGAGGAAGGCAGGGACCACCAACAAATGCAGCCCCCTCCCCCCATCCCTTCACACCCCCCTCACTCCATGCCCCCCCCACCTGCCCACCACCCACTGAATGCTGAAAATACTCAGAAGATTATGGCAACATCAGTCAAGTGAAACACCATTAATATTTCAGATCTATGACCTGCACTGGGAGTAACACTGTTTTACCCCCCCACTCCCATCACTCGCTTTGGAAGGAAAGAAAGACTTGCATTTATCTAACACTCTACACAACCTCTATGGGGGAGTTTCACCGAGCTCATCAAAGTGGCAAGGTCAACCCCTCCTCAGATAGCCAGCAGGAATCCCGATGCCCCGTTGATGTCAGCCAAAAATCGGGACTCCAGCTGGGCGTGAGGGTTATCAGGATTCACCCGCCCCACCCTGCCGGCCCTGACTGGGTTCCTATGTGTACTGGGCAGCAACTCGAGCCTGATAGACATTCACACTCCACTGCCATTCACCTGTCTCTCCAGCAGAAAATGTGAGGGATAGATAGTCCTTCCTGGTCAGTTAGGGATGGGGAAGGTGGTGGGGGGACACCATTCAGTTTTTAATATGACCATAAGAAATAGTAGGCTGTTTGACCTCTTGAGCCTACTCCTCCATCCGTCATGTCCAGTTTCTTGCCTTTTCCCTGTAACCCTTGATTCCCTCACTGATATCTATCTCAGCCTATAATATACACAAGGCCTTTGACAAGGTCCCTCATGGCAGACTGGTGCAAAAGGTGAAGTCACATGGGATCAGAACTGAGCTGGCAAGGTGGATACAAAAGAAGACAGAGGGTAGCAGTGGAAGGGTGCGTTTCTGAATGGAGGGCTGTGACAAGTGGTGTTAACACAGTAAGAAGTCTCACACCACCAGGTTAGAGTCCAACCAGTTGGGATCAGTGCTGGGACCTTTGCTGTTTGTAATATACATAAATGATTTGGAGGAAAATGTAACTGGATTGATTAGTAAGTTTGCGGACGACATAAAGGTTGGTGGATTGCGGATAGCGATGAGGACCATCAGAGGATACAGCAGGATATAGATTAGTTGGAGACGGGTGGGGAGATGGCAGATGGAGTTTAATCCGGACAAATGTGAGGTAATGCATTTTGGAAGGTCTAATACGGATAGGAAATATACACTAAATGGCAGAACCCTTAAAGAGTATTGGTGGGCAAAGGGTATCAGGTACACAGGTCACTAAAAGTGCCAATGCAGGAGGAGAAGGTAGTCAAGAAGGCATACGACTTGCTTGCCTTCATTAGCTGGGGTATTGAGTTTAAAAATTGGCAAGTCATGTTGCAGCTTTATAGAACCTTAGTTAGGCCGCACTTGGAATATAGTGTTCAATTCTGGTCACCATACTACCAGAAGGATGTGGAGGCTTTGGAGGGGGTACGGAAAAGATTTACCAGGATGTTGCCTGACATGGAGGGCATTAGCTATGAGGAGAGGTTGGAAAAACCTGGTTTCTTCACAGGCATGGACAGAGTGGATAGTCAGAAGCTTTTCCCCAGGGTGGAAGAGTCAATTAGTAGGGGGCATAGGTTTAAGGTGCGAGGGGCAAGGTTTAAAGGAGATGTACGAGGCAGATTTTTTCCATGGACAGTAACATGTGTAAAACCTGAGCCTGGAACCCGTTGCCGGGAGGTAGTGGAAGTGGATACGGTAGTGGCTTTTAAGGGGCGTCTTGACAAGTAAATGAATAGAATGGGAATAGAGGGATATGGTCCCTGGAAGGGTAGGGGGTTTTAGTTAAGTTGGGCAGCATAGTTGGTGCAGGCTTGGAGGGCTGAAGGGCCTGTACCTGTGCTCTAATTTTCTTTGTTCTTTGTCTTTGACTCTGCCCCCAAAGCTTTCTGTAGCAAGGAGTTCCAAAGATTCACAACTCTCTGAGAGAAGAAATTCCTCCTTATCCCAGTCTTAAAGTAGTAAGAAGTCTCACAACATCAGGTTAAAGTCCGACAGGTTTATTTGGAATCATGAGCTTTTAGAGCGCTGCTCCTTCATCAGGTGAAGGAGAGCGCTCCAAAAGATCGTGATTCCAAACACCAGTCCAACATCGGCATCTCCACATCAGTCTTAAATTGGCACCCCTTTATTCCCAGACTCTCCCATGTGGAGAAATATCGTCTCAGCACTTACCCTGTCAAGCCCCTTAAGAATCCTATATGTTTCAATAAGATCATCTCTCATTCTTCTAAATTCCAATAAGTAGAATATCAACTTGTTTAACCTTTCCTCTTAAGGCAATCCCCCAATCCAAGGGATCATCCTTGTGAACCTTTTGAGGGAGAGGAAGCAGAACGCATAGATCAGGGTGCCCTTTAAAAAAAGCTCCCTGTTCACGGGGCTGGCTGCCTTGAATCACAGGATGCATAGATTTGCATCCATCAGAGCTCCCCTTTTCACACCAGTGGGAGGACGTAGGCTACAGTTCACCCGTTTTCAGGTGATGTCTCAATTGCTTTACAGCTACTAAAGTACTTTATTTTCAAGTTTATTTAGTAGTGTCACAAATAGGCTTACATCAACACTACAATGAAGTTACTGTAAAAATCCCTTAGTTGCCACAGTGTGGGGCCTGTGCGGGTACACTGAGGGAAAATTTAGCACCTAACCAGAAGATCTTTCGGAGTGGAGGAAGAAACCAGAGCACCCAAAGGAAACCCTAACAGACACAGGAAGAACATGCAGACTCCACACAGACAGTGACCCAAGACCAGAATTGAACCTGGGTCTGTGGAGCTGTGAGGCAGCAGTGTTAACTACTGTGCCACCGTGTCATCCCTAGTTGTTGTTGTTGGAACGTTTGAAGTAAAACTGATGCCTATCCAAGGAATTAGGTTACAATGACCCTCATTGATGTCTCTCTCTTTCAGTTGCCTACCCATCATGTATCTGTAGAGGAACAGACTTTCCAAACAGTTGGACATTCCCAAACTGGAATGTGCCATGTTTGCCATTTTGTTCTGCAGAGTCTGGAGGGGTGCCGCAATAATGACCATAAAAAATTTATAAAGTCTCCCAAGCTCATTATAAAATGCTTCTGAGTAAATTTAACAGTAGAAAGCCAAACTCAAAGGGAGCATGGATCATAATTAAGGGCTTTCAGAGTGTAGCACAATGGTGGGAGTATGAACTGAGTAGTGAATGAGAATTGAAAATGGAGCTGCATTGTACTCAAGTCTCAGATATGGCATTGAGAACAGTAAATGTGTGGGAATGTGACACAAAGATACAGGGAAGGTGTAGGAGATGACCATTATAATGCTGTGTTTCTGTTACAATAGAACCAGAGTTGTCTGATTATTTGTCGACCATTCTCTGTCAGGAAATCAGTTGAAAAACGTACTCGAGACACATCAGCTTTTATATCAACTTGCCGCTGTGGCTAAGATGGCAGATATTAAATGTACAATAAAATGTACAATAAAAGACAATAACAGAGATGAAAAAAAAAGCCCTCTGCAGTTTATTATTCAACACAATTGGCAGAATTTTCCCATCCTGCCCGCCATGGGAATCATAGCGGGCAGGTGTGGACCATTCAAAGGTCTGTTGACCTCAGCCTTGGAGCAGGTGCAGCCGGAAAATCCCGCCTATTAACTTTACAATTATTTTGAAGGCAGCAGAAAAAAGATACACTTTTATTCTTAACAAATCACCAATGTTTGTTTGCTTTTAAAGAAGTCTCATTGGCTTCTGGACCAACAATGACTCAATTTGAAAATTCTCATTCTTGTTTACAAATCCATTTATGGGCTTCACCTTTCCCTATCTCCAATTCCTACAGCCCTACAGTCTCCAAGGACTTTGCATTCCTCCAATTGCTGATGGTTGCATATTTCCAATTTCACCCCTCCATTGGCAATTGCCAATTACTCAGGCTCTAACTTCTTCAATTCTGTGGAATTCACACTTGCCATTATTTGAACTTCACTCAAAACACAGAATCAACAGGTTCCTAAACAGTTTGCACTTTAAGAAAAGTTAATGAGACCAATTATCCACAAGTTAAGTGTGAAAACCGCCATTTATCTCACCTTTGTTGATGACTTTGAACTTCCAAACCATTCTGGTTGGATGATGGCAGTATTGTTCATGTGATCAAAGCTGACTTGAAATTACAATTTTTAACTGAAGACCCAGAGAGAGGCTGAGAAATCTGTAGAAATACACCAAAGATGAGAGCAGCTGTGGAAAAGATTTTGCCTTTAAGAACTTGCTGCCATCAGACATTTGAATGGATGTATCTTGCATTAAGTTGATCTTTCTCTACACCCTAGCTATGACTGTAACACTACATTCTGCACTCTCTCATTTCCTTCTCTATGAACAATATGCTTTGTCTGTATTGCGCGGAGGAAACAATATTTTTCGCTGTATGTTAATACATGTGACAATAATAAATCAAATCAAAAAATCAAAACCAGGAAGCTGTAAAGTCTTTTAAATTCCTCCCAACCTGATTTTAAAACTCCAAGCCCATCTGTGAAGGAAATAGACCTCCTGATATAAAAGCCACAAGTGCCTAACTTTGTGATGTGTTGACCGTCATTTCTTTGAGGGAATTCTGCAACAATCCATCTGACTTGAACTATTTTGGACCCCTTGGAGTTGCAATTCAATCGTGGCAAAAGACTCAATTTTATCGAGTCTGCACCAACTAATCTGCAACAAATCAAACCCATGAACTGTCAGCTATTCTTTTGATTTAACACTTGCAGAAGTTCACAGTCTTCTTTAACTGTATTTTTCTTAAGTGGGTAGTGTGTGAATGTAGCATTTAGATTTTTTTCAGGGTGAGTTTGAATAATAATCTTCTTTATTCCTGAACTCACAAAGGACTGCTGCTGTTTCTTTAAATTGACCACACTCTAAAAGAGGCTTATGAACTCACAAGTCCACATTTCCAAAGAAAAGAACGCTGATTATGGGCAGAAAAAAAGGAAACTGGGGGTTTCAGTTTATCTCCCCTCCCCTTTCTGTAACAATGAACCAGAAAACTGGATTCCAGATGTGAGGTGAGAGTGACTGCCCTTCATATCAATGCAGCATTTGAGCAGATATGGGCTTCAAGAAGTCCTAGTTAAATATGTCAGTTGGAATCAGGAAAAACTGCCCTGGCTGGAGTCATACCTGGTTCAAAGGGAAGGCGGTTGTGGTTGTTGAAGGCCAATAATCTTAGCCCTAAATCATCATAGAAATTCCTTGGGTTAATATTCCAAGCCCAAACACCTTCAACATATTCATCAATAACCATCCCTTCGTTAAAAAATCAGGTGGAGATGTTCACTGCACAGCATAAAGTTCAATTTGGACCTCCACAGAAAATGAAATCATAGAACCATATAATCCCTAAAGTGCAGAGGGAGGCCATTCGACCTATCGAGTCTGCACTGACTCTCCAGAAGAACATTTTACCCAGACCCACCTCAACCCCATCCCACCCTGGTGACCCCACACATTTATTATAGTTAATCACCAGCAACGCCCACATCCCATAAAAGGAAATCAGGAATAATGTCCACACGCCAGTGTGAGTGCAGCTCCAACAACAGTCAGAAACTCAACATCTTCCAGAATGCACCAGGACTGCAATGTCTAAGAGATGCACTGCGGCACCTCCCAGAACTGTAAGCTCTATCACCTCAAAAAACAAGAGGGACTAGTGTATACACCATCACTTTCCAAATTTCCCTCCAAATCATACACCACCCTGACTTGGAAATATATTATCTTTCCTTCATTGTTGCTGGGGCAAAATCACAGATCTCCCTACCTAACAGCATACATGGATTGTAGTGGCTCAGGAAAGCGGCTCATCAATGCTTTCTGATAGAAATTGGGAGGGATAATAACCACTAGCCATTCCAGTGGTGTCCACATTCTGTGAATGAATAAGAACAATTCTCCATCCACCTGCCTTGGTTCCATTATCCTTGATCCCCTCCCCACTTAAAATATTTATTAATCTCAGTTCTGAAATTTTGAATTGACCCTCAGCCTCCATAATTTTTAGGGGGAGCACACTCTAGATTTGTGCTACACTTTTTGTGAAGAAGTGCTTCCTGACATCAGCCTTGAACGATCCGTCTCTAATTTTAATATTTTGTTCCCTTGTTCTGGATTCCCTCACCAGAGGGAATAGTTTCTTCTTCATCCACCCTATTGACTTCCTTAATCATCTTAAAGACTTCAATGAGGTCATCCCCTTTACCTTCTATACTCTGGCAATTGTGCTCAAAACTTCATCCTTGGGACTCACATATTAGGGACAGTGCAGTGGCACAGTAGTGTGCACTACTGCCTCACAGCATCAGGGACCCCGGTTGGATTCCTGGCTAGGGTCACTGCCTGTGCAGGGTTTGCACATTCTCCCTGTGTCTTTGTGGGTTTTCTCCCACAGTCTGAAAGACATGTTGGTTAGGTACATTGGCTATGCTAAATTTTCCCTCAGTGTTCCTGAACAGGTACCAGAGTGTCGTGACTAGGCGATTTTCACAGTGAATTAATTGCAATGTAAGCCTACTTGTGACCCCCATAAATAAACCTTATTTTGGAATTTTCACTGCAGCCCATATGAAGGTGTTTTACAGACTTTTCTCCTTCCTTCCACCACTGGGAAGAAAACATTTCTGAGATAACCGCCTGTTAATTATTTTTTAAAGGGTCTATGGGGATGGAGGGTGGGGCTGGATGTACAAGCTAGCGCATGTTACAATTAAAGATTCAAATCCTGGAGTTTGCCTTGAGGCAGTTTAGATATTGCTGTATTTATTTGCAAATAATAGGGCTCAGGACAACTTTGCCTGGTTATTCTCGAACCCACGAGGGAAAGTCTCCCGGATTCTCCCTGTTGTCATCCCAACTTTTTGAAACAAAACACTAACAAGATAGCCGAAGAGAAGGTTGAGTGTACTGACTGCAAGACTTCTGCCCAAGCATTCATTCCCTTCTCACGGAATTGCTTTGCCTGTTAGGTAGATTCACATTCCATCTTGCCGTGTAAAAGATTCGGGCTGTAAGGAGAATCATACATCACTGACACTGTCATCTCCGCAAGAGCGAGCGGTGTGCCGAGGGAACTCCTCCCACTGACCGGAGTCCCTCCAGCTCCCTAGCATTGCTCGCTCTGCCCAACCCTTCACTGTAGCCACAGGGAGAAAAGAAGCTGACATTAATCCCAAGTCTCTCCCCTTGTGCCTTCTGGAAACTTTCTCCTCGGGACCAGCCGTTTCTGATTGAAGAATTTCCATCGCCCAGCATCAAAGGCAAAGTTTAAACCTTTTTGTGACTCGTCTCATTCAAGGGAGTTTGGAGCTGTGGCGAATTGTCCATAAATTAGGATGCTTGTCATCTTTTAATTTGAACAAGTAAGTGTTTCTCTGTATTTACGAAAGATTTTTAAAATCCCCAATCCTTATTTAGCCACAATTTGCATTGTTAGTATGGAGTAGTTTGAATATTCAGAAATGGATTTCTTAATTGATTACGATGTTTTACAAAGGGGAGAAGGGGTGAGATACATTAGTTTAGCCAAGAAATTGGTGAATCCAGCTGAACCAGACATTAGACACATAATCCTGCATTCTTGGACCACAGTTATATCATGCACAGAGAATATTGAGCTGTGCTGCTGTGACTCAACAACAATATCCTGCATTTATACAGCACCATTAACGTCAATTAAAACATCCCAAGGTACTTCACAAGCTATATTGACTGAAGTCACTCTGGTGCTACGAGTTCCATTTGACATGATGGTATGGTAGCACAGTGGTTAGCACTGCTGCTTCACAGTGCCAGGAACCCAAGTTCAATTCTGGCCTCGGATGACTGTGTGCAATTTGCTTGTTCCTCCCATGGGTCTGTGTGGTTTCCTTTGGGTGCTCCAGTTTCCTTCCACAATCCAAAGATATGTAGGTCCGGTTGATTGGCCATGTTAATTTGCCCCTTAGCGTCAGAGGGATTAGCAAGGTAAGTATGTGGGTTTATGGGAATAGGGTCTGAGTGGGATTGTTTTTGATTCAGGATAGATGGGTAAAATGGCCTCTTTCTACACAAATGATTCTATGATACTATAGTAATATCAGCCAAATTATGACTTCCATTCACACCCTTAGGGTTGCCAATCCTCCATTGCCCTGGAGTTTTCAAAAATTCAAGATTAATTTCCAGCCTGAAAGAAAAACCACAGGGGCTTGTTTTCATTTTCTTTAAAGCATTTTACTTATTAATTATTAAAAAAATGGAAATGGGAAACTATTGGCTGAGAGGTCGGAGACAAGAGATTATGTACTGAAACCTCCAAATGTGCGTATAACCAGGTTGGCAACCCTTCCAGTACCATGCACAGGAAGTGAAAATAATGTGTAGTGACTAACATTGAAACATAGGAGCAGGAAGAGACCATTTGGCCCTTTGAGCCTGCTCTGCCACTCATTATGATCATGGCTGAACATCCAACTCAATAACCTAATCCTGCTTTTTCCCCATAACTCTGTTAAGGAGCAATCCAACAGCTGTGCAGTAGAGGGCATTCACTGGCTCAATGAATTCTGGACAAGTCCTACCTTCATTGTAGGCCTTCACTTGGCAGCAGAGAGACAGTCTTGGACTGAACATGCATGAGCTCTTGATGTGTGCCTCTGTCAGAGAAGGGTCTGTAGTGGGCAGACAGAAGTAGAAATGTTACTCTTTTGAGTTAAAGTTTACAGATGGTTTGAACATGAGAGTAGTTAGTGTAGAGATATTGTGTGAGTACTTTATGTATAATTGTTCTGAATGGGTTAAGTGAGAGGATATTTAGCATGGAATGTTTTTGAGGAGTTGAGGTTAGTGCAGGTGATGACTGTTGCGTTATGAGAATACATCTAGTGCCTAACATGATTGGGTTTCAGAGAAGCTAACAACTGCTGCTGAGGCTCTGTATTTGCAATCGGTGGATATTCTAAAAACAAAGACTTGCATTTGTAGATAATCTACCATGAGGTCAAACATCTCAGTTCCAGGACATCACTGCAGAAGTTCCTGAGGGTAGTGTCCTAGGCCCAACCATCTTCAACTGCTTCATCAATGACCTTCCTTGCATCGTAAGGTTGGAAGTGGGGATGTTTGCTGATGAATGTGCAATGTTCAATATCATTTGCAAGTCCTCAGATATTGCAGCAGTCCATGTCCAAATGCAACAAGACCTGGAAATCCAGGCTTAGGCTGACAAGTGACAAGTACCATTCATGCCACACAAGTGCCAGGCGATGACTAACAAGAGAGGATCTAACCATTGCCCCTTGACATTCAATGGTGTTATCATCGCTGAACCCCCCACTATCAACATTCTGGGATTACCATTGACCAGAAATTGAACTGAACTCACCATGTAAATACTGCGACTGCTAGAATAGGTCAAAGGCTGAAATGCTGCTGCAAGTAACTTGCCTCCTGACTCCCCAAAGTCTATCCACTATCTAAAAGCCCAGGTCAGGAGTGTAATGGAATGCTCTCCACTTGCCTGGATGAGTGCAGCTCCAACAACACTCAAGAAGCTTGACACCATCCAAAACAAAGCAGCCTGCTTGATTGCTACCCCTTCCACAAACATTCAATCCTTCCACCACTGATGAACAGTGGCAGGCGTGTATAAAATCTATAAGATGCACTGCAGGAACTCACCAAGGTTCCTTCGGCAGCACCTTCCAAACCTATGACCACCTGCCTAGAAAGACGAGCAGCAGATACTGGGAATACTACGACCTGGAGGTTCCCCTCAAAGTCATTCACCATGCTGACTTGGAAGTATATCGCTATTCCTTCAGTGTCGCTGGGTCAAAATACTGGAACACTCTCTCTGACAGCACTGTAAGTGTACCTACACCACATGGACTGCAGTGGTTCAAGAAGGCAGCTTACCACCAGCTTCTGAAGGGCAATTAGAGATGGGCAATAAATGCCAACATCCCATAAATGAATTAAAAACAAGTGACCTCACACTATCCAAATTATAGCCAATGAATTATTTTGAGGTGTCAGTGTTGTAATGTAGCAAACAGAGCTGCCAAAGAGCTCCCACAAACAACAAAATGTGAAAATGACTAGGTAATCTGCTCTGGTGATATTGATTGAGGATAATTATTGGCCAAAACACCCAAGATAACCTCCCTCGACCTTCAACAAAATAGTGTAATAGGGTCTTTTCCAACCAAACAACAGGACAGATAGGGTGTAGACAGCATCTCCAACAGTGTAGGTCTCGCTCAGTACCGCACTGCAGTGACAACCTAGATTTTTTGTTTTGAAATCTGGATCCCAAACCTTCTGACTCAGGGGAAAGAGAGCTTCTAGCTGAGCAACAGATGACACTACTCAATAGATACAGTTTGTGTTAGGCTAGGAAGATTGTGGCTATACAGATGGCACATTTTATAGCAAGTTGTATTGCTTGCCCGGTCAGTCAGAAGGGCATCTGATACCTGATGTGCATCTAGCAAGGGTTCAAATTGCAGATATCTTTTGTCTGATGACAAACTAGGAGATGAGTGGATTCTTGGGGGTTGAAGTGGCAGATCTGCCGAAAGATCAGTGGAACTAAAGCCAATGCTTTGTGTCAGCATCAGTAATCAGATACCTGAGGCAGGCTGGCATAACTCACCATTGGAACCAAGATTTCAACCATAATCAATCACAAGTTATTATACTAGTGGGGTATGACTTGGAGGAATAGAACCATCACTGGGACTTGTTGCTTGGCATTGCAAGTAACAATGCAAGTCGGTTCCTGAGTTGTGAGGGTGCTCCTGGCATAATAAGCATCTGGAAGCCTACCTGTGACCTTTGCTGACAAACTACAATGTTTTAGTTAGTTAAACTAAAACATAGGTGTATTTGGTAGGATCCTAAGGCAGGGCTCTTGCCAACATCAACAGATTTGCTTAAACAACTATGTAGACAATGGTTATTAAAATTAATTCTCAGGATACAGTCATTGTTGGCCAAATTGGTATTTATTGTCCATCATGAGTTGCCTGAGAATGCAGTGTTGGGATAGGAAATTGATACAATGGAGTGGCTGGCAAGGTCACTTCAGAGGGCAATTAACATTCAATCATGTTGGGGTAGGACTTGAATCACACGTTGACTGGATGAGGTAACAAGGGTGAGTTTCTTTCCTGAAAGGGAAGATGGATTGCCACAACAATTGACAACTCCATGGTTAATTTTACCAATCCCAGTTCTTTATATCCTGATTTTGAAAAATATTTCAAAGATGCAAACTGTCACTAGTGGGGTTTTGAATTCATGTTCTCTGAATTATTAAATTGGAAATGTAATCATGAGTGAACTCCATTTCAAATAAGCAGATACCTGAGCTGTGTGCATTTCTGTGTAGTTTTGTTTGGAAACTTATAAACATAGACCTCTACCACTTAGAAGGGCATCAGATGCACAGAAACACCACCACCTCAAATTCCCTCCAAGCCACACATCATTCTGACTTGAAACCATATTGCTGTTCCTTCACTTTTGCTGGGTCAAAATCCAGGAACTCCCTTCCTACCAAGCACAGTGGATGTACCTGCACCATATGGACTGCAGCAGTTCAAGGAGGCAGGTCACCATCATCTTCTCAAGGACAATCAGGGATGGGCAATATATGTTGGCCTAGCCAGCAATACCCACATCTTGTGAATGAATTAAAAATAAAATAGGTTTACCTGCGTAAGAAACCAGCTGACTGATATAAGAAACAGAAATTGTAATGAGCATTTGTCAATTGCAGAGTTGACCAGACAGATTTCCATGGTCTTGTTTTGATCCTACATATTGCTGTTTGCTGTACAACAGTGATTTGGACCGCAAGTCCAGCAGCAAATGATATTTGGCTTTTCTTCCCTACGTCCTTAACCAAATAGTGTTGCTGCACACTTTTGTCATGAAGACAGTTCGTTCCCCTTTAATAATCACCAACTAATGCTGATGTTCACTTGAACAGATGTGTGCAAACATTAACCAAACCAAAAACCCACTTTTCAAATGGGAGGTGTGCATTCCCATGGAATGCTTTGTGTATTCACTTTGACCTCAGAGAATGAAATGGGTTATTGGCTGGTGAAAGGTACCCTTCCCCTCCCCTTCTCCCTCTCAACACAAATCAATTGTTTCAAGACTCATCATGCTCTGACTTTTTCCTTGAATCTGCAGTTTTGTGCCTTTGTGAAAGGCGAAGCAAGGAAAAAGGTGTCTGATCAGTAGTCTCCCCTCCTCTGAGTTTCTGAAGGCATAAATTGCTTTGTCTATTTCCTGTCCAATCCCTCTTGGTTTCTGTGGGTCTAACCCCAACTGTATGTGAGGGAATAAGAAATGGTTGCACGGTCTGGAATGTACTGCCTGGGAGAGCGGTGGAGGCAGAATGCCTCACATCCTTTAAAAAGTACCTGGATGAAAACTTAGCAAGTCATAACATTCAAGGCTATGGGCCAAGTGCTGGCAAGTGGGATTAGATGGGCTGGTCAGGACCTTTCATGCGTCGGTGCGGACTTGATGGGCCGAAGGGCCTCTTCTGCACTGTAGTATTCTGTGAATGGCCAAGGCTATCTTAATTATAACTTTGTCTCAGCTAATTCAGCATTAGTCACAACTAAATATTACTTTCTAATTGTGCACAATCATAAATTTATTAGCAAATGATGTTACAAAAAAGTATTAGCATTTTTTGGGAGAGTTCATTTATTTTACTTGTGGGGATAGGGATTGGATTTTATCAATATGAATTAAGAAGAGGCGTTTTCAACAATACCAGAGTGTAATAAGGCTTTTCTTTTCAGCGGGTCACAAGGTAACATTGGCCACTCTCCTCATCTTCCCAGACTGCATATTTTATTGTAGCTGATTATGAAAACTCACCGGGCGGGATTTTCTGGCCACACTCGCCCCAAGTCCAGAAAATCCCACCTGAGGTAAATGGACTTTTTCACAGTCCGTATCCTGTCCGCTATGATTCCCGTGGCCACCGAGATGGGAGAATTCTGCCCATTGAATTGTAATTCATGCAAGCTCATTCCTCCAAAGCACAGATCTAATCTTCCGAAATCTACAAATTGCTTGGAATGAGATTCCCCAGCCATTAGGTAGGCTGAAAATAGTTTGAAAATATTAGCCACCCACATCAATGTGTACAAGGAGAGAGGGGCAACTAATAATAAAAAACCCAATTTGGAAGGTCCAGAAAAGTCTGTGACTCAAGATGGTATTGCCTAACCCCTGGTTCCAGATGTGTTGCCCATCTGCTCCAAGCCCTAACATCCCTTTTGTACAAATGGGCTGATTCCTAATTAAAATAATTAAGGTTGAGGCAATCAATTCTGTAAAGACATAGCTGTTTGTTATGGGGTTTATGTCTTTTGGTAAGCCTGGAGAAATGCTCAGCCTGTGTCTTATACCCTGTGTGGGACCCACTCCAGCCACTGGATCTCCACAAAGGCAAAAGGAGCACACAAAATCAGTGTCTCAACTCAGCATTCCTGAAAATGCAGCTGCTGCAAGCCAGAACTTGGAGGTGAAGTGAGCAACACTGACTGAAAACAAATAGCACGATGCACTTGTCAGGACTTGTGTTGTTCCTATGCCGATAGAGCCACCTACTTTCCTTTCACTGTTGCTTGCTTTTGTCGCTTTCTTGTCCTTCCAGGGACAGTATCAGACAGGTTCCTGTGAAGGGACAGGGGATCATAATTCAACTCCCGGGCCTTTATAAGGTGTGGCTATTCCTGTAGATAAATTTTGAGTGCAGCTTGTCCAGCTGTGATGGGGTATGATCAACAGTAGTGCTAACCAGTCATCTCCTCGCTTGTTGCGGGAGAAGGTATTAGTTTAAAATCATGTCCAGGTATTTCCTTTCATCTGCTCCCTATTTTCTCCAGGAATCTGGAGCTCATAAAACATCATCCTCTCAGGTGTTTCTGCTTCCCTTCCACATTTGGTTCCACTTTACTTATCCAAAATGCAGACATATTTAATCAAAATCAGCTTTGGAGTCAAGCTTTCTTTGAAAGTTGCTTGGCCCATTCCCATCCCTGTCTGTCCTCTGACTTAAATGTTAATCCTTCTAGATATGGCTGCTATCTTTTAACTTATTCCCTTTATTTTTAAGATTCTTCCCACATAACTGCAGGTAATTTTTCGGGGTGAGAGGAGCAGTCCATAGAGTTTTGTTGGAGTTTCACTGCAACCCAATTGAAAACACCTCCCCCCTCCCCTCCTAGACCTCCCCATCCTGCAAGTAGTATTGTCTGGAAAATCCTGCTCAAGATGTTAAACCGAGGTCCCACCTGCCCTCATGGGTGGAGTTAAAAGATACCATGACACTAATTTTGCAGATGTGCAGGCACATTATCCCTGGTTAATGTCGTATACCTCAGTGACTACACTTCAAAAGTACTTAAAGTTTTTATTTATTCGTGTCACAACTAGGCTTACATTTAATAACACTGCAATGAGGTTGCTGTGAAAATCCCCTCATCGCTATACTCCGGTGTCTGTTCGGGAACACTGAGGAATAATTTAGCATGGCCAGTGCACCTAATCAGCATGTCTTTTGGACTGTGGGAGGAAGCAGGAGCACCTGGAGGAAACCCATACAGACACAGGGAGAACGTGCAGACTCTGCACAGACAGTGACTGAAGCCGGGAATCAAACCCGGGTCTGTGATGCAGTGAGGCAGCAGTGCTGACCACTGTGCCACCTTTGGGACATCTGGTGGTCATAAAAAGTGCTCTGTAAACACGAGTCTTTGTGAAATGTTTATTGAGAGCATATAAACAGAATAGAACAGGGAAGAGTGTCAAAATGTCCAAGACAGCTACTTGAAAACAAGAGTTTTCAAGACTCCATGAATCTGCTATAGGATGCTAACAACTGTTTTAGAATCCTGCTCCCGAATTTCACCATGTCAAGCTTGTGCTGAAGATGTGCTGCTCTGCTTTTCCAATTCTGCACCTTAAAGAGATTGCTGGAAATCATTAACACATATTTGGCTTTATATAATTTACTACCATATACACAGGATGGAACTATGAGCCTGTGTTAGCCATCAGCGTAAGTGACAATGTGGGCTCTAAATCCTGTGAGAGTCATGAAACGAGATCTTCTAGTGATGTTTGTTGAGGGACAAATATGTAAAATTCCAAAGTTTTCTAACATTGCCTATGGTGTATAGGATGCCTCACTTTGCCACTCAATTGATTCGACCCTTGAGTCACGTTCAACCAGCAGCCACATTCAACTTGAGGTCCCAGAGTGTGCCATGCACCCGTATGGCACACTCCTGCAGGATCTAGAACGTAGAACCTAGTAGATTCATAACAGTCTTGATGGCATCCCCAGACACTCCGTTATCCCAACATTTTAATAAATCCCGTTGAAAGGTCTAGTTGGCTCTGGCAAAACTGAAGCAGCAGTGGTAAAATTGTCCAATTCACAATCTCTGCTCGAACACTCGGCTTTCTATCCAATTTAAATGTATTATTCATAGCATCTTGCAAATGTACCTTCCTCATTCTTCTCTTTGCTGCAGACTTCCTTTGTGTTTGCCAGCCACATGGCTTCTATGTGTTAACTTTCTTCCTGTTGCTTCCAGGTCAAAGATCATCAGATCACATGGGTCAGTATTTCTTATTATTTAATAAAATTACATTTGGTCCCTTTAAAATTGATACAAACTCTTCAAAGTCCTTTTTCAAATATTCTTAAATTCCAGGTTGCAAATTTCAAAACTAAGATTGAAAGGTGCTTGTTATGTCTGACCCAGGGCGGTATGATGGGACAGTGGTTAGCACTGCTGCCTCACAGCTCCAGGGACCTGGGTTCGATTCCTGGCTTGCGTCACTGTTTGTGTGGAGTTTGCACATTCTCCCTGTGTCTGTGTGGGTTTCCTCCAGGTGCTCTGGTTTCCAGCCACAGTCCAAAGATGGGCAGAAGAGGTGCATCGGCCATGCTAAATTGCTCCTTAGTGTCCTAGGATGAGTAGGTTAGAGGGATTATGTGGGTAAATGTGTGAGGTTATGGGGATAGACCTGGATGGGATTGTTGTTGGTGCAGACTCAATGGGCCGAATGGCCTCCTTCTGCATTGTAGGATTTCTATGAAGTTATATATTTTCCTCACAGCATTGCTTCTGGATCAAAGGCTGTCACATATTTATGTTTTAGGCCCTCAGATCTGTACTAAGTCAATCAAGATGTCTCCCCCATGACTCCCCTTCCTGCTTTAATCACACTGTGGTCTCTATGTTCATTATTGTACCTAAAGTAAGGGAATATAGGAAGAGATCAATAGCATGTTACATGATAATATGATTACCCTCGGAAGCGTTACCCTGTATCCCTAGAAGCTACCATCCTGTGGCTTAGTTCTGTAGGTATCAATACCATATGGCTTTCAATTGCTGTTCTCTATTAATGGTATAAAATGAGCCAGCATTACTTTGATGTGCTTAAATCACACATCATAAAACTCCAGGCAGCCAGATGGGGAAATCCCGAATGATCCCTGCTTCATGTATTGTGTGGAGTTTTGGGTTGGACATAACTAGCATCTACCAATCTTAGTTTTGAAATTTACAACTCTTTGGAGGACTCCAGATTTCCACTATATTTGGGCTGGCTTTAATGCTCCCCTGCCAATGCTATTGACAACTCCCCACTCACCTGAAGAAGGAGCGACAGTCGGAAAGCTTGTGGTACCAAATAAACCTGTTGGACTTTAACCTGACATTGTGAGACTTCTTCCTGTGCTTACCTCAGTCCAACACCGGCATCTCCAAGTCAGTGCTATTGAAGGCAGAAGGAAGATCTCATTATGGGTAAGTGGCCAGCCCCTGCCCTCACCACAAGTATAGCAATGACTGGGGTGGCAGCTCTTAAGTGGGCAATTAATTCCAGCTTTGGGTCTCATTCCCAGCTGCTGGGATTTAACAGATGATGGGAGATGCTGAGTGCTCAACCTAGAAGGTGGTGGGCAGGAGGTTCTTCTTTAGTTGATCCCCAGGCCCATCAGAAGGCCCCTCCCAAGGTTTTACCCCTCCAGGTTGTCGTGTCTCCTTTGCCTCTCAGACTCTATCCTCCTACCCCCTCTTGCTTCCCTCATCATAGAACAGAGATTGTGAATTGGACAATTTTACTGCTACTGCTTCAGTTTTGCCAGAGTCAACTAGACCTTTCAATGGGATTTATTGAAACATTGAGGTAAAGGAGTCTCTGAGGATACTGTGTCGCCAAGACTATTATGAATCTGTTATGACAACTGGGGAGACTCCCAAACACCCACCCAAATCAATCTAGTGCCACACTTCTGACCCAAGGTGCTGGTGAGTGGGATCAGCCCTTACTTTGAAACTGTGTCCTCTAGTTGTAGATTCCCCTATGAGCGGAAACGTTCTCTGAGTACTGACCCTGTCAAACCCCCTCAGCATCTTATATGTTTCAGTAAGATTATCTCCATTTCTTCAAAACTCCTCGTTAGACAACAACTTTAACCCAAGAATCAACCTAGTGAACCATCTCTGAACTGCTTCCAATGAAAGTGTATCCTTCCTTAGGTGAAGAGATCAAAAATGTACACAGTACACAGCGTGTAAAATCACCCATGCTCTGAACAGCTGTAGCAGGTCTCCCCTGTTTTTAAACCCTATCTCTTTGCAATTGGCTCTGGGGAGGAATGTTCCCCTCAGTGGGCTTTCCCTGACCTTCTATCTGGGAAGAAGGATATCGAGCACCCTGTGTAGATCACTCCTTTGTGTGAAGGATCACCCCTGAACAGCCAAGCTCTAATTTTAAGATTAATTCCCATTTGTTGTGACCTCTCAAGGTCAAGATCCCAAGACTTGGGATCTTGATCAATTGGGCCAGTGGGCTGATGAATGGCAGATGGAGTTTAATTTAGACAAATGAGAGGTGATGCATTTTGGTAGATTGAACCAGGGCAGGACTTACTCAGTTAATGATAGGGTGTTGGGGAGAGTTACAGAACAAAGGGATCTGGGGTACATGTTCATAATTCCTTGAAAGTGGAGTCACAGATGGAGACAATGGTGAAGAAGGCATTTGGCATGCTTGGTTTCATTGGTCAGAATATTGAATACAGGAGTTGGGACGTCTTGTTGAAGTTGTACAAGACATTGGTAAGACCACACTTGGCATACTGTATGCAGTTCTGGTCACCCGATTATTGAAAGGATATTATTAAACTAGAAAGTGTGCAGAAAAGATTTACTAGGATGCTATTGAGACTTGATGGTTTAGTTAGAAGGAGAGGCTGGATAGACTGGGACATTTCTCTCTGGAGGGAGGAGGCTGAGGGGTGACCTTATAGAGGTCTATAAAATAATGAGGGGCACAGATAAGTTGGATAGTCAATATCTTTTCCCAAAAGTGGGGGAGTCTAAAACTAGGGCATAGGTTTAAGTTGAGAGGGGAGAGATACAAAAGTGTCCAGAGGAGCAATTTTTTCACAGTGGGTGGTGTGTGTTTGGAACAAGCTGCCAGAGGTATTAGTAGAGATGGGTACAATTTTGTCTTTTAAAAAGAATTTAGATAGTTAGAGGGATATGGGCCAAATGCAGGCACTTAGGATTAGCTGAGAGGTTTAAAAAAAGGGGGCGGCATAGACAAGTTGGGCCGAAGGGCCTGTTTCCATGCTATAAACCTCTATGACTCTGCCACTAGAGGAAAGCACCTCTTTCCCGATGTGTCAATTGGTAGGACTTTTGCCACTGAGTCACAAGGTTCCAGGTTCAAGTCCCTCTCCAGATCTCAAGCGCAAAGTCAGGTTGTCATTCCTGTCGGTGCTACATTGATAAAGGTGCAGCTTTTTTGGATGAGATGTAATCTAAGGCTCATTAGCCTGCTTGGGTGATATATTAATGATCTCACGGCACTTTTTCGTAGGAGAGCAGGAGAGTTATGCCCAGAACCCTGGTCAATAATTCTCCCTCATTCAGCATGACAAAAACAGATGACCTGGTTGTTACTACATTGCTGTTTGTGGAAGATTGCTGTACACAGACTGTTTGTTGCTTTTCTCATGTGGTTAGGAGAGATGAGTTGGGTTTGATTTGCTTTGATTTTGATTTAATTTATTATTGTCACATGTAATGGAATTCAGTAGAAAGTATTGTTTCTTACGCACTACATGGACAAAGCGTATCTATGACATATCTATTTTTTAGGCCACCGGGGTCTGTACTAAGTCAATCAAGATGTCTCCCCCGGTCTTCCCTTCCTGCTTCATAGAGTACATCGAGGAGAAGGAAACAAGAGAGTGCAGAATGTAGTGTTACAGACAAAGCTATGTGTAGAGAAAGGTCAACTTAATGTGAGAAAGGTCCATTCAAAAATCTGATGGCAGCAGGGAAGCAGCTGTTCTTAAGTCGGTTGCTATATGTCCGCAGACCTTTGCAACTTTTTTCCAATGGAAGAAGGTGGAAGAGAATATGTCTGGGGTGTGTGGGGTCTTTAATTATGCTGGCAGCTTTGCCGAGGCAGCAGGAAGTGTAGACAGAGTCAATAGATGGGAAACTGTTTTGAGTAATGGATTGGGCTTCTTTCACAACCCTTTGTAGTTTCTTGCGGTCTTGGACAGAGCAGGAGCCATACCAGCTGTGGTGCCCTGATATCTGACATTGTAGTGAGGTCAGGAGCCAGACCCAGCCCACCGTAGGACATCTCTTGTACAGCACTCTATTACTGCTAGCAGATGTCATAAACATGAGTGGACGGCAGGTAGCAAACTGGATCAGGTCTCTGGGCTGCCCCTCAGGACAAAAAGGGTTGCCCTTGGCAGACAGGGATAGAGCATGAACCAGAGTGGAGGTTGAAGAAGAAGGGTTGGGCAGAAGCTTGGCTCTGAACAGGTTGAAAGTAGGGGGGGGAGCTGAAGGCAATGAATGAGGTTCAGTCTCTGTCCTGGGAGGAACTGTTAACAAAGAAGAAAGCTGTAGAGGTGGCAGCATCTAAGCTCAACTTCTTCTTGAAGGCCAAGCGGTTGGAAAAGGTCCTCCAGCGATGCCAGCAGGAGGTCAACAAGTGGCGGCAGGTGCAGGAGGACAAGTAGAAGAAACATAAACTTTTACAGGAGGTGTGGAGGAAAATACTGGAGAAGCCAGAGAGAGAGAGAGCTGGGCAGCAAGAAGGAGCAGAAGCAGAAATCATTCTGGTAAATCAGTGCTGCACCAAAACCATTGCATCCTTTTTGAGGTGTGGTACACAGAACTCAATGCAGTTCTCTTAATGAGGCTACAGGAATGGTACTGTTGGCCTACAGTGGCTCCTGGGGTAGAGAGGCTAAAAATAAATAATCCAGATTGCCCACTACCGCCAGCTCTGCAATGACTCCGCTGTGCTTATTCAAAATTGCATCACGGGATCTTTTGCACTAACCCAAGTCGGCAGGTAGGGCCTTGGTTTAGCATTTCATCCAAAAAACAGCACCTCTAACTGTACAGCATTGCCTCAGTACTGCAATGGGAGTGTTAGGCTGGGAATGGGATGGTGGGGAGGTCCTATGAGGAGAGACTGAGGGATCTAGGGTTGTTTTCGTTGGAAAGAAGGCGGCTAAGAGGGGATCTTATTGAAACATATAAGATGATTAGAGGTTTAGATAGGGTGGATAGTGATAGCCTTTTTCCTCGGATGGAGAAAGCTAGCACGAGGGGGCATGGCTTTAAATTAAGGGGGGGTAGCTACAGGACGGATGTCAGGGGTAGGTTCTTTACCCAGCGGGTGGTGAGGGATTGGAATGCCCTGCCTGCTGCAGTTGTAAATGCGTCTAGTTTGGGGGCGTTTAAGAGATCTCTGGATAGGTTTATGGACGAAAAGGGATTGGTATAGGCTAGTGGGTCATTGTTTTTGTAACTGGTCGGCGCAACATCGTGGGCCGAAGGGCCTGTTCTGCGCTGTAATGTTCTATGTTCTATGTTCTATGTATGCAAATGTTTTTTTGGATAAGCACGAGGAGATTGGGGATTGGTTTGCTGGAATAACTTTCTTACACTCAAAGCCAGATTTTCCTTTCTCTAGATGAAACTTTTCCCTTGGACTGTTAATATGAAAGACAAATTCCTGGGTGGACAGCTAACACCGTGTGTAAGCTAGCTGCCCCTAACAAGAATTCATTCCTGGTAATGCCCCATCAAGACCAGAGTAAGGGGGCAGGAGAATCCAATACAGGAGTTAGGTTGAGAGCAAAATATCGCAGAGTGGCAGGAGAAACTTCCTAATACAAGAATTCTAAGGTTATGAAATTAGCTTCTCGGGCAAGTGGCTGAGGCAGGAACAACATCAACATTCAGTATTAGATTGGACCGGCTGATTAAGGAAAAGAGATTGAAGGAATGTGAGAAGAAGCTGGATAAGTGTTATTAAAATTATTTGCTTACATGCAGGGTAAATGTTGACATGGATTGATTGGGCCGAATGTCCTGTTCCTGTATTGTAACTTCTATGTATTGCTATGGATTTGGGTGAAATTCTTGTAGGCCAAAATCAGAGTTACACGTGCAGATAGTGGGCAATTTCTATTAGATAACACTGCTCTAAAGATAAGAGACTGGTTCATGGTAACTCTACTCTCCAGATCTATTTTCAATTTTGATGCATTTCCTGTTCCTGATCTTGTGTTTTTTTTCTCAATGACATTTAGATAAGGACTCCCAACAAGGAGCTGATACTCCAAGACTGAATTGGAGCTTCAACATGAAGCAAGGTGTGAGGGGAAGACTGAGCGTGGTGATCGTTACTCTATTGGTCACACTTGTACATTGCCGAGTCCAAATTCAGCCGGAAGGTAAACGTTTGCTTGATGAAACTACAAGGAGACACTGCGATGTTCTAGAGCCATCAAACACAGAAAGAATACAAGTCCCATTTATCAGGGTGCTACAAATAAAGAGCTAATCCGTAGGACAAATGATAATTCTAAAGTTAGATAAGATATTAGGCTCCGAAAATCTGGTTGGTTTTATTCCATGGCCTAGATTTTAACCACTAATGTGTTCCTGATGGGAAATCCAGCTGGTGAATTAAAAGTTTATTTATCAGTGTCACAAATAGGCTTACATTAACACTGCAATGAAATTACTGTGAAAATCCTCTGGCTGCCACACTCTGGCACCTGTTTGGGGACACTGAGGGAGAATTTAGCATGGCCAATGCACCTAACCAGCATGCCTTTCGGACTGTGGGAGCAAACCAGAGCATACAGAGGAAACCCACGCAAACACAAGGAGGATGTGCAATATCCATACAGTCACCCCAGGCTGGGATCGAACCCAGCTCCCCAGTGCTGTGAGGCAGTAGTGCTGACCACTGTGCCACCCATCTTCTTTTCCTTTTAGATAGCAGACAGAGTGATGAGAGTTGAGTAATTCCAGTCGAGAGAGAGCTCCTGGAAAAGAATGATCTAGACTGTAGAGAACAGAATGAGTACTCAATTATAGTTTATGATAGCATTTGGGAAGGGGCCATTGAGCCCATCAAGACAATGGCAATATTGTTGTCCGAGTAAGCCGCCCAGTCTAATTCCAATCTCCTGCTTGCTCCTCATTCCCGTTGGGTCAATGCCCATGAGAGTGGAGAATACGCATGAGGACTGAAAGGTATCCTAGGCATGGTATCTTACTCCATCCCTACTGATTGCATCATACTAGTAGTTGTTGAGTTGATCAGTTCCTCTGAACAGACTAAATTAGCGGTAGCAAACCCAGAGCATCTGGAAGGTGATAGAGAGGCTAATGGACACATGGTAGTGATTACAAGGCAATAAGAGAATGAAAGCTGAACAGTTTATAACTGCCATTGTAAATAATTCCCAGAGCATCCATATTTTTATGGAAAGGTCATGAGGATGATTTTATTCTTTTTTTCAGACAAGGTTGTCAATCCAGACATCGAATGATGGACTGATTTGTAATGAGATAGATATTGACTAAGTAGCAATTTTTCTGGCATTGCAACAACTTTACCACCAATTAAGATGATAAATTCATCTGTGCCACATGTTTGCTTGACTTGGTTCAGTCAGGTTTTGTGGCTGTTGTGGAATTTATCTACCTTCTCTATTTTGATGAATCTTTAACACCAGACAATTCCAGGATGTTCTGAGTTTGATGCAGTTACTTTGAACCGTTCACATGTATTTCCCAATTCAGAAACTATTGTTAAAGTGCAACCAGTCAGCACTGAATAGTTTAGGTTGATTAATTGATGCCCATTCCAAAGACAGTTCAGCTACTCTGTAACAATCAGTGTCGGCTTTGATCCTTAGACCGTTAGATGTGGCTTGCTATCTCTCACCCATCTCTACCTGAGCTATACACCATCCACAGCTGGTGTGGAGAATGCTTCCCAGTTTTGTTGAATTCTTCTAATACATCTCCAAGATTGACTTTTAGGGAATGGACAAAAAATAGTCCAGGAATTCCTGCCAATTCTTCCCTAGTTTCTGGTGGAATGGGGAAGGAAATGCCTGCTTTCAGCCCAGCATTCTACTCATGGACTTGTATTCACGAGTCAATATTGTATGTTTGATTGTGGGGTGTAGGTGTGGTGGCAGTAGGGTATGTGGTACTGAATGAGACTTGTGTTTACATTCTGTGCCATTGCACTGTCTTACTACCTTGGATAGAATAATGATCAGAGAACTGGTCACTGCATATGAATGTTTATCGCATCTAGCAAGTGTAAACAAGCCACATTATGAGCTTGCCTGATTATCTTAAATTGGTTGTTCATGTGGCGATTATCGCACTCATGATTGTTCAGCAAGTGCTGCCCAATTATGGAATCACATCCAGTATTAATCATTTTATTTTGGTTTTGCACGTATGGGCTGGTTGAGTACAGTGTGTACTCTGCCTATTAAAAGCAATTGGAGGACCACGTTGTTTGACTCAATCAGCTAATTGTTGGGCTGTGCAGCCTGTTGCACTGATGCTTGAATTCATATACAACATTTCCCAGTTGTGTGGTAGGCCTTATGTTTATTTGGATTGACAGAGGCATTCTATCCATGGAGTATTTTCCATTGTCGCAGCATGAAATAGCTTAACCTGTCATTCAAATTTTTGAGATATTTTGCTTTTCTGGGAAAATCTGAGATTGATCAGACACTTTTCAGGTCTGAAAGTGATGGCCTTTGGCTTGTTTGCATCTTTGCGCAATACAGGGTGAACAATGATCTGATCAGGATACCCACGTTGAGTGTAAGACAAAAGGATTCAGCAATATTTGAACACAAACTCTTCTCTTTTCCTTTACTGCTTTCCACTGTGCTTACCTGGGTCTTCAACTGGAGATTTTCAAATTTAAAGTACTGTAAAAATGAACTTGACAAACATTCTGTCTGCTGCACAAACCCAGTGATCAGTAGAAGAGCATATTATTGAGGTATTAGTATGTGTTACAGGTTATCAACTGTTTACCACAGAAACTTTGATAATATATGAATTTAGTGAGCTCCTTTTGATTTGATTTTGAGTTGATTTGATTCATTATTGTCTCATGTATCTTTTTCCCAGGATGGAAGAGTCAATTACTGGGGGGCATAGGTTTAAGGTGTGAGGGGCAAGGTTTAAAGGAGATGCACAAGGCAAGTTTTTTTTACAGTAAAAAGTCTGACAACACCAGGTTTTAGTCCACAGAGGGTGGTGGGCACCTGGAACTTGCTGCCGTGGGAGGTAGTGGAAGCAGATACGATAGTGAGTTTTAAGGGGCGTCTTGACAAATACGTGAATAGGATGGGAATAGAGGGATATGGTCTCCGGCAGGGGAGGGGGTTTTAGTTCACTTGGGCAGCATGGTCGACGCATGCTTGGAAGGCCGAAGGGCCTGTTCCTGTGCTGTAATTTTCTTTGTTCTTTGTATTGAGATACAGTGGAAAGTATTGTTTCTTGTGCACTACACAGACAAAGCATACAGTTCATAGAGTACATGGGGAGAAGGAAAGAAAAGGGTGCACAATATAATGTTACAGTCATTGCTATGGTGCAGAGAAAGATCAACTTAATATATAATAGACTTTCTCAGTCTACTCATAAACCAGGTGCATCATTGTCTAGCGACATTCAGTAAAGATTTGCTTTATTCTCACTTCATCTTTCACTGATTGATTTGTTTATTCAGCTGGAGTTTTTTTTCAAATACTCAGTCCTGTTAAGTTCTTGGAATCAAACATCACTTTCACATCTGGCTGCATTTGTCGAGACTTACTTTTTTTTTCATGCTGTTGTCACTTTGATAGATTGCAGGGGTTTAACAACATGCCTGTAGGGAGTGGATGATCCAGTGGGCCAGCACACTTTCCTTTCAAATCTGGGACCCAGGAGGAGAAGAGGAATGCTCCTCTCTTGCTAGGTCTGAAGGCTCAGGGTGAGGACTCCAACTGCAGCTTTCATGAAGGTCCCACTGCTGACACCTGAACATGAAACTCAGGCCAGTGATCGAGTGCAGTACTGAGGAAGAGCTGGTATCAGAGGTACCATCTTTCTGATTGTAATAACTCCATGGAGGCGAAAGTCCGGTCACCAAGTTACTTTATTTTCACCATACGTCTGTACACAACCAGTTGCTCCCTGCTAAAAGTCTGGAAGTCTGACACACCTGCTTTAAATAGGGAGCATGAGGCTTCAATTAGGACTCATCAGGAGTTCATAGTCTAGCAAGCCAACCTCGTTGGCTGAAGTCATCACACTGGTGAGACATTAAAGCTCTCAGATGGATGTAAGAGCTTCCATACCACTATTTTTAAGGAGTGATGGGATGTTCCTCGCCAGTATTTATCCCTCTATCAATACCACTAAAACACATCACCTTGTCATTATCTCATGGGTGTTTCTGAAATCTTTCTGTACACTTCGAAACACTTCAGCGTATTTTGCAAATGTCCTGATATTATGGAAACCACTATAGGAATTCAAGGTTTTCTGCTTTTCTTTACATTCTCAGCAGGAAACACAATTTGGTGCTGAATTCATTTGCCGCACACATTGAATATTGTTGCTATGTGCATCTGAAGCATGACAAGAATGAACAAATTCAGCAACTTTTCCCAATCTCGCTCTCAATTTACAATTGTCTTTATCAGTTGTAATGATCTTTGCTCTCACTATGAAGAACTTGCCTGCTCTTCTTTAAATATCGTATGGAATCTTTAACATCTATCTGAATGGAAAGGAAGGCTCTCAGTTCAATGTCTCATCCAAAAGATGACGGGCCTGATTATCCCAAAAAAATTCTAAGTGCCGAATTTGCAGGAAAATTGGTGTAAATCCCAATCTATCAGCCTTATGGTGAAAATAAAGTAACTTGGTGACCGGACTTTCACCTCCATGGAGTTATTACAATCAGAAAGATGGTACCTCTGATACCAGTTCTTCCTCAGTACTGCACTCGATCACTGGCCTGAGTTTCATGTTCAGGTGTCAGCAGTGGGACCTATGTGAAAGCTGCAATTGGAGTCCTCACCCTGAGCCTTCAGACCTAGCAAGAGAGGAGCATTCCTCTTCTCCTCCTGGGTCCCAGATTTGAAAGGAAAGTGTGCTGGCCCACTGGATCACCCACTCCCTACAGGCATGTTGTTAAACCCCTGCAATCTATCAAAGTGACAACAACACAAAAAAACTCAGTAAATCTTGACAAATGCAGCCAGATGTGAAGGTGATGTTTTATTCCAAGAACTTAACGGGGCTCTGAGAATATCAGGAAGCAGGGAGAGTGGGCATAGGCATCCTGACAGTGCCAGTCTGTACCCCTGGCACTGCCCAAGTGACAAAGTGCCCATGCCATTGTGCACAGGGCAGTGCCCAGGGGGCAGGACCTATTGTGGGTAGGGCTTAAGGGGCAAACCGTGGGAGTGGGAAGTCCCGCTGCCATTCTGAATGGGGATTGTTCGTGGCTAGAGGAAGGCCAGCAATCGGGGCGGGCTAGGGAGTGGGTAGTCTGCTGGGGTTGTCTGCCTCTTGTTGGGGGGATTCTGCCAGGGTGGGGGGCTGGAGTGGCAGCACTGAATGTTTCCCGGGCAGCTCAATTGGTTCCCGGGCTGGCCAGCATTCAATGCTGCCACTCCAACCCACCATCCTGGCAGAATCCCCCCAACGGGAGGCAGACACCCCCAGCAGACCACCCACTCCCTAGCCCACCTCAATCACTGGCCTTCCTCCAGCCACGAACGATCCCCATGCAGAATGGCAGCAGGACTTCCCACTCCCACTGTTTGCCTCTTAAACCCTGCCCACAATAGGCCCTGTCCCCTTGACACTGCCCTGTGCACAATGGCATGGGCACTTGGGCAGTGCCAGGGCACAGGCTGGCATTGCCAGGAAGCCTATACCCACCTTCTCTGCTTCCCGACACCCTGGAGGGGCCCTGATTGGCCCCCCCCCCCTTTACTCCAACAAGGTCTCCCTGACTGTGAGGAGCTACTCCAAACCCCGCCAGAGTGAAATACTCCTGGCGGGGTGGGAGATGCTATTGGGCGCAGAGAATTCAGTCCTTGGCCCAAAAATGACATTTAAGTTGCATTAAAAACAGATTAAAATCACTTACCTGGTCTTCCCACTGGCTTCCAACATGGTCTGAACCGCATGCCTGGAACACATGCATGAATCCTGCGGAATAGCCAACAAACGCATCTCACAACACAACGTGCCAAAAAATTAGTGTGTTGCGATGGGAGAATCAGCTTTGATATCTCTGACTATGCAGTACTCCCTCAATATTGAACGACTGATTCCTCTCTATTTTCTTCCTCTAACTCAATGTGCTAAAATAAAACATAATGTACCATGATGATTTGATTTGGTCTGCCACCCAATTGATTTTTTTGTTGAGATCCCTTGGACTCACCTTCTACAACTTATAGACCTAAAACCCAAATTCGGAATTACCCTACCCTTCCACTGCATCTCTTTTAAACCCCGGTGTAGTCTTGCATTAAATTCCTGACCTTTGCATGGGTTACTCAATTTTGCTGAAGAAAAGGTGAACACTCCGACGCTGATTCGGGTAAGTTCCTGTTTAATATCTCATATTTGTTGTTGTGGTTAGGATGCAGGGACACAAAAGAATGTGAGCAATGACTCTCACGCTATTAACGGAAGGAGTCACCAACAACGTTATCAAGCAGCACTTGCTCAACAATAACGTGCTCATGGACTCTGTTTGGGTTTCGCCAGGGTCACTCAACTCCTAATCTCATTACAGCCGTGACTGAAACAAGGATAATAGAGCTGAATGCCAGAGGTGAGGTGAAAGTGACAGTCCTTGACGTCAAGATAACATTCGACTGAGTGTGGCATCAGGAGCTGTAGCAACACTGGAGTCAATAGAAATCAAGGCGAATAAGGAGTTTGGAATCATATTTAACACAAAGCAAGATGGTTGTGGTGATTGGAGATCAATCATCCCAACTCCAGGACACCTCTACAGGAGTTCAACAAGGTGGTGTCCTAGACCTAACCATCTTCAGCTGTTTCATCAACACCCTTTCTTCCATCAAAAGATCACAAATGGGAATGTTTGCAGATGACTGTACACAGCTTAGTATCATTCGCAATTCCTCAGATACTAAATCAGCCCACGTCCAAATGCAGCAAGACTTGGACAATATCAATGGCTTGGACTGACAAGTGGCAAGTAACGTTCATGCCACACAAGAGCCAGGCAATAACCAGAGAGGATCTGAGCATCACCCCATGACATTCAATGGCATTACCATTACTGAATATCCCACTGTCAACATGTGGGGGTTTCTGCTGTCTCAAACTCTCAAGATGTTCAACCCACAATACAAGATGACTGGAATCAACATGATGATTCACACAATGATGTGTGAAAATAAATAATAATCTTTATTAATTTAAACTCACAAAAACTTGCTACTGGAATTTTTAAGTTGGGATATACTCTTTGAGGGTAAGGAAATATATATCCTTTATATATAAAATATTTCCTCGTAGGCAACTAGCACATAAATTCTGTCCATGACACAATGCTACCCATATCATAACTTACTCCAAATCTCATCCACCCACCTGCACCATGCTTGTTGACCTTCTTTGGTTTTCTGACTGACAACACCTCAATTTTAAAATTTTATTATCCTGGTTTTCAACACCATCCATAGTCTCATTCCTTACTATCTCTGTAAACTACAACAGCCATACAACCTTCGCACCCCACTGCTCTTCTAATTCTGGCCTCTTTAACCATCCTGATTTTAATTATTCCATGGAGATGCCGGCGTTGAACTGGGGTAAACACAGTAAGAAGTCTCACAACACCAGGTTAAAGTCCAACAAGTTTACTTGATAGTAAACCCACAAGCCATCAGGGTTTGCCCCTTCGTCGGGTAGCCCCGAAAGGTTGTGGGTTTACTATCAAATAAACTTGTTGGACTTTAACCTGGTGTTGTGAGACTTCTTACCGTGTTTAATCATTCCATCATTGGAATTAGTGTTGTGTTTCAATGCTCTAGAATTCACTGTCTAAACCTTTCAGTTTCTCTACTTCTTCTCCATTTTAGGGATGCTTCTTAAAACCTACCTCTTCAGTCATGCTTTGGGTAATTTATCCTGATTTTTCTTGTGTGTTATAGTTAAAATAATTTTATTAATATGCCTCACAGCGCCATGGACCCAGGTTCGATTCTTGGCTTGGGCCATTGTCTGGGCAGAGTCTGCATCTTCTCTCCGTGTCTGCGTGGGTTTTCTCTGGATGCTCCGGTTTCCACCACACAGTCTAAAAAGACATGCTGGTTAGGTGGATCGGCCATGCTAAATTATCCCTCAGTGTATCCGAACAGGCATTGGAGTGTGGCGACCAAGGGATTTTCACAGTAACTTCATTGCAGTGTTAATTTAAGCCGACTTGTGACACTAATAAATAAACACCTTGGGATATTAATCATGTCAAATGTGCTTCGTAAATGTAAGTTGCTGTTATTGCCTATGTTGGTTCAGGAGTAAACATTGACCAGGACATTAGGGTAACACCCAAAGTTTTCTTTACATAGTGCCACAGGAACTCTTATTTCTTTCTGATAAGGTCAATGGAACTTTGCTTTAACTGCCCCTCCAGAAGACAGTGACTGGAATATTACCGGCACGCCCACCCTACATTCTCCGTTGGCCGTGGGACATGCGGTAAAAGTCCGCCCAACATCTCTGTCAGCACAGTCCTCCCTGTGTACTCAAGTGCCAACCTAGATACTTCACTCCATGCCTGAGGCATGAACTTGAATCCAGTACCCATAAGATCAGAGCGGTTGCATGAGGCAGACAGAGAGAGAGAAGAGATAAGCGAGGCAAATTGAATGTGAACACGATGAGAGAGATCCACAGGAAGATGCACAATATGGGAAAGGACGAAATGACATTTGTGGATGGAGGGAGACATTTACAACATTTTTTGAACATGCTCATGACTTTTATACAGCCTGGTCCTGTTGTGGTGAGTCAGTGTTAATGAAGACAGGTGTGGAACATATGACTTGGTGAGGCCCCTGGACATTTGGTATGGGTTTGAAATAAGTACCAATCAGCCATCTGGAAATTATTCACAAGAAAGAACATTTAATAAAGCAAGAAAGAGGCTAATGAAATATGTTTGGTGTATCTGCTGAAAAATGTAGGGATGGTCAGAGTTTAAAGTTGGAGCAGCTATGGCGCAGTAGTATTATCATTAGACTAATAATCCAAAGACTAAGGGTAATACTTTGGGGGCCCGGATTTGAATCCCACCACAATGATGGTGAAATTTGAATTCAAGAAAAAACTGGAATTAAAAGCGTAATGAATGGTTTGCTAGGCCACTTCAGAGGACGTTTTAAAAGTCAACCACATTTCTGTGGATCTGGGGTCACAAGTAGGCCAGACCCACGTAAGGACGGTAGATTTCCTTCCCTAAAGGCATTAGTGAACCAGATGGGTTTTTAGGACAATTGTTTCATGGGAATCGTTGGGCTTTCAATTTTTTTGAATTTGAATTTCGCCATCTGCTGTGGTGGGATTCAAACTCTGGTGTGGAGGTTTAGCTGGAGGTTTAAGAAGCTGCTAGCTAGGCGGAAATAGGAAAGGAATTATTCCTAACATTTCAGAATGTTGCTAAACAACAGTCTGGTGTTAAGTTGAGGAGAACAAAGCAAGGGAGAGATTTTGCAGTACCTGTTTGTTTTACACCCAGTCCAGTTTTACGTCTGTTATGATAGTCACGAAGGCCACAGGAGATTACCAGCCGGTCTCCCTGTGGGCTTTGTGGAGTATGAGCTGTCTTATTGGGCAAGCAGATTGTTGTAGTATGTCTGGTTTAACAATATCACTTAGGTTGTGAATGAAATATTTCTCTCCACACTCTGACGACTTGGTGGATGGTGTGTAGTGAGAGAGAGACCAAAGAGAAGGAAAAAATAATGAACAAAAATACATGAGGAGTAGCATTAACTTTATTTTTTGGATGGAAAATCCATAGAACCAGCTGGAAATCTGGTTTCACACCCTGTGTAATACTGTTCTCCCTTGATTTTAGTTTCCCAAGGGGTACATTAGGTTAAAATTGCCACTATCATAAAGGTTTACAGCACAGGAGGAGGCCATTCAGCCTGGAGTGTCTGTCCTGGTTATTTGAAAGAACTATCCCATTATTCCCATATCCCTACTCTTTCCCTATAAACCTGCAGATGTTTCCTTTGCAGATATATATCCTTTTGAAAGTTACAACTGAATCAGCTGCCACCACCCTTTCAGACAGTATATTCCATTTTATAACCCAAGAATGTAGAAACAGGAAGAGGCCATCAACCCATTGAATCTGTTCAACGTTCAATCAGATCATGCCTGATCTGTTTCTTAATTTTGTTTTCCCTGCCTTTATAGCCCCAGTAAAGCCCTTGCCTTAGAAAGCTTTAAACTTGAGAAACAGCTCACTGATGAATCAGAGGACATGGAGGCTTTGCAGAGGGCACAGAAAAGGTTTACCAGGATGTTGTCTGGTTTGGAGCGTATTTGCCATAAGGAGAGATTGAACGAACTTGGTTTGTTTTCACTTGAACATCAGAGGCTGAGGGGTGACCTGGTAGAAATTTAAAAATTATGAGTGGCATGGATAGTGGGAGACTTCTTCCCAGAGTAGAAATGTCAACTATTTGGGAACATAGGCTTAAGATTAAAGGAGGAAAGCTTAAAGGAAATGCAAGAGGAAGTCTTTTACATAGATGGTGTTAAGTACCTGGAACACAGTGCCAGAGGAGGTTATAGAAGCAGATACAATAGCAACATTTAAGAGGCCTCTCAACAGATACATGCATGGGCAGGAAATAGAGGGATATGGACCTCTAAAGGCAAAAGAGCTTTAGTTTAGAAAGACGTCATGTGTTGGCACAGGCTTGGTGGCCAAAGATCTTTTACTGTACTGTTCTTTGTTCTTTGTAATGATGTGAATGAATCTGTCAGAACTGGAACTGATTCATACTATAAGTTCAAATGTATAATCCTCACTGGGACACTAGTAAAGCGGTATGTTTTGTTGAAGCACGTGGTATTTTCCTTCAGATTTTGTTCCAGGAACAATTTTGACTTTTTACTTCAGTAGGGGCTTCCCTTCAACATCCATATATAGTTTAATGGCACAGACCCTTTGGGTTGTGTTACTGAGATATCTCATTGTTAACTATCTGACAGATATTGCTGAGATGAGTTTGTTGCTCGTGTCACGCAACAAACTGTGAAAGACCGGAAATGTACTGACTGAGTTTTAGAAAAGTTAGTGAGTGTGCAGTGTAAGAAGAGTTGTCAGTCTTTTGTAAGGATAAGCCAAGGGAAGTGACTTGTCAAACTGGCCCTCTTTAGCAAAGGATAGAGATGCCTCAGTGGGGACTTTTTTAAGGCCTCTCTCCCTATTTGACAAAGTTTCAGATGGCACTGTTAAGACCTCTAAATGCACAAAACCATGCAGCAAAATAGACCAACTTTCAAAATTTCCGACTGACACAAAATTATTTCATGTAACATTCAGGGGCGTAGCCAGTTTCTAAAGTTAGGGGGAGCGAGCACATTAAAAAAGGCGTCACGACGCATTCCAAATAATTTTAAATTCATTATACATTTTTATTTTGTATTTAAAATCAAAACATAATAAAAACATATGTGTTATTTAATTATTTTACATTTTAAACTTAAAATGAAAACAAAATGAAGCAATATGAAAAAAGTATGGAACAACTACAACAACCTCTTTCGCCTAGGCTTCATTCTAGCAAAGGTATCTATTACTTTATTATAATCTACCTCAGTAGCCAACTGTTTTTCAATGAAATCCCCGCATCCGTATTGCATTCTGCGATTACAGCACACGGATTGAGGACTTCAGATCTCAGGAAAAGATCTGAGAGGTCCATGAGGAACACCCTGTTGAAAAGGCGCCACTTTTGAAGAATGTGCTCAGGGGGAGGGGTCGCTCCCCCTGCTCTCCCTCTAAGCAGATTTGCCTCAGTCCGTCAACAGCTGAAAGTTTGTGTGAAAGCGTTAGCCCTCAACACTCATAAAACTGACCAATCTTGATGGGCCGTGTGGTCTAATTCTGCTCCTATGTCGTATGGTCTTAATCTGAAAAACTGGACAATTGCCAGCAACTTGCATTTGTATGCTGCCTGTAATAATCCCGCCAAGGTCAGTCTTCCGTCACCAACACCCTTTTTTACAGTGTGAATAAATGCTACAGAGTACAGATCAAGCTGCTGGGTTCTTCAACTGTTGGTCTGAGTGCAATCAGCTGGTTTTAACACACCTGTTGCTCCTTTCCTATTGGACAAGCCTCCCCTTGCTTAAATAGGGCAGCTTGTACTCTAATAGGCCTCCAGAGGGACATCTGTTGACAATTACCCGTGAACATCATAAAATCCCTCCTGCCTTGAGCCAGTTTCTTCTCCAGCACCCCTGCCATGGGGGGTCTTTTCCACCGCTTGGCCATTGGCCTGGGGTCGAATGGAAGCTGGAGCAGATCAGGGGGTGTGAAGCATATTGGAGAACATTGCTTCCAAAAGGAGTGCTGTAAACCTGCTGATGCCAGTTCTTTCTGCGGTCTTAGAACAAAGAATAATACAGCACAAGAACAGGCCCTTCAGCCCACCAAGACTGTGCCGACAAAGATACCTCTGTAATCTAATATTTTGCTGTCTCTACATGGTTCATATTTCTTTATTCCCTGCCTATTCATGTATCCATCCAGATGCCTCTTGAACGTTGTTATAGAATCTGCTTCCACCACCACCTCCAGCACACGTTCCAGACATTCACCACCTTCTATGTGAAAAACTTGCTCTTTACATCTCTTTTAAAATCTCCCCCTCACTCTCAACCTATGCCCCCAATTAATTGACCCATCTACCCTGTGAAAAAGGCTCTGACCACTCTATACACGCCTGTCATAATCTTGTAAACCATTATCAAGTCTCCTCTCAACCTCCGACACGCCAATGAAAAAAATCCAAGTTTGTTCAACCTTTCTTCATAGTCCATACCCTCCAAATCAGGCAACATCCTGGTAAATCTCTTCTGCACCCTTTCCAATGCCTCAACATCTTTCCAGTGGCAACCAGAATTGTACACAATATTCCAAATACGGCCTAATAAGTCTTATACAGCTGCAACATGATTTTCCAACTCCTATACTCAACACCCCGGTCGATGAAGGCCAGCATGCCATATGCCTTCTTGACCACCTTGTCCACCTGAGTTGCCACCTTCAGGGAACAGTGGATCTGCACACAAAGATCCTTGTATATGCTAATATTTCTAAAGGCTCTAACATTTACCGTATACTTTCCTTCTGCAGTAGATCTTCCAAATTGCATCACCTCACATTTGTCTGAGTTAAATTCCATCTGCCATCTTTTGGCCCAGGTCTCTAGTTGTATCCTCTGACAATCCTCCTCACTATCCATTACTCCCCCAATTTTTGTATCATCTGCAAATTTATTAATCAGACCACCTACATTTTCCTCCATGTCATTTACATATATTATAAATAACAGAGGCCCTTATGGAACACTGCTTGTCACTGACCTCCAGTTAGAAAATTACCTCTCCACTGCCACTCTCTGCTTTCTATGCCCAAGCCAGTTTTGTATCCATCTTATCAGCTCACCTCGGATCCCTTATGACTTCACCTTCTGTATCAGCCAGCCATGAGGTACCTTATCAAAGGCTTCACTAAAGTCCATGTATACAACGTTCATTGCCCTGGTCAATTTATCTTGTCACTTCCTCAAAGAACTCAATCAAGTTTATGAGACATGACCTTCCCTTCAAAAAAACCATGCTGCCTATCGCCAATAAGTCCATTCTCTTCTTGCTTCAGTTGGGTTGCTGGTGTCTCCAGCTTCCATTTTGCAACCTGTGTCCTCATCACCCAGAAGGACAGATGTAGGGTTGACTTCTAGCTATGGTTTGACACTGGCAGTAGTTGTCCCCATGGCTCAATGTGAGGTCTTCACTGGCATGGGATCCTTACTCTTGAGATGTTCCAGGTGCTTCCTCAGAACTTTGCCCTGCACTTGGACCTTTTAAGACATGGCCTTACTTTTTCTGTTATGATCCAGTTGCAACTGTCCTTGAAGTTCCACATGTGGACTGGATCACCAGTTTTGAATGTTCTTTCTGTCCTTGCAGAATCATAGTTCTTCTAGTTCTCTTGTTGGGACTCCACCCTTCCTGTCAGGTTTGGGAACAGAAAGCTTAATCTTGATCAAAGCCTCTGTTCTATTACCAATTCCGCTGGGACTGTTCTTGTTGTTGCGTGAGGGGCAGTCCTGTACTCCAATAAAAATCGCACCAGTTTGGTTTCAATGGATGCTGCAGGTTTCTTCTTCATGCTGAACCTAAAAGGCTGCACCATCTGTTCAGCCAGTCCATTTGATGACGGGTGATAGGTTGCTGTCCTAATGTATTTGGTTCCATTGGAAAGCATGAAAATCTGAAACTCGGTGTTTGTAAAAACAATGCCATTTTAAGAAACTAGGACTTCAGGTATCCCGTGTATGCAGGAACTTAGTTGTAGTTTTTCTATGGTAGCATGGGAAGCGGTGGAGCCCATGCGATGTATCTCCAACACTGGTGATGTTCTCAAGTTGAGCTCTCTTCATAGCAGTCTCAATTTGAAAGAGGGCATTTTTCCTAAGTTGCTTTTGTATTCCCTCCCTGAAAATATATAATTTTTGTTTTTATTTTGCCTGTGTATATCTTCTTCAAATTGAGAGATGGCATTTTTGGGTAATGGAAAGCATATATCGGCTTTTGCCACTCCATGTCACATTAAAAACTCAATTCCAGTCATAATGGACTTCAATGCGAATAAATGTGTAGCGGTCCATTTTGGCAGGACCAATGGGATGCAGGAGTACAATATCAAGGGTAGGAGCCTTAGCTATGTTGAAGAGCAGAAGGATCTTGGGGTCCAGGTCCATAGGACGCTTAAATCGGCCTCGCAGGTGGAGGATGTGGTCAAGAAGGCGTACGGTGTACTGGCCTTCATTAATCAAGGGATTGAGTTTAGGAGTCGGGAGGTAATGCTGCAACTTTATAAGACCCTCGTCAGACCCCACTTGGAGTATTGTGCGCAGTTCTGGTCGCCTCACTACAGGAAGGTTGTGGAAGCTATTGAGAGGGTGCAGAGGAGATTTACAAGGATGTTGCCTGGATTGAGAGGCATGCCTTAGGTTGGGGGAGCTAGGTCTCTTCTCCCTGGAGAGACGAAGGTTGAGAGGCGACCTGATAGAGGTTTATAAAATGTTGAGAGGAATTGATAGGGTGGATTCTTGGAGGCTATTTCCCAGGGCTGAAATGGTCGCTACGAGAAGACACAGGTTTAAGGTGCTGGGAAGCAAGTACAGAGGAGATGTTAGGGGTAAGTTTTTCACTCAGTGGGTGGTGAGTGAGTGGAACTGGCTGCCGTCGGTGGTGGTTGAGCGTACTCGCTGGGGTCTTTTAAAAGACTTCTGGATAAGTATATGGGATCTAATGGGATTGGGAGTTACAGATAGTTCTATGGCTTGGTAGGTATAGATGTGATCGACGCAACTTGTGGGCCGAAGGGCCTGTTTGTGCTGTAGTGTTCTAGTTCTATATAATGTGGACAAATACAAAACAAAAGTCAATTACTAGGGGGCATAGGTATCAGGTGCGAGGGGCAAGGTTTAAAGGAGATTACGAGGTAAGCTTTTTACACAGAGGGTGGTGGGTGCCTGGAACTTGCTGCCAGGATAGGTAAAGGAAGCAGATATAATAGTGACTTTTAAGGGGTGTCTTGACAAATACATGAATAGGATGGGAATGGAGGGATATGGTCCCTAGAAGGGTAGAGGAGTTAGTTCAGTCAGGCAGCATGGTTGGTGCAGGCTTGGAAGGCCGAAGGGTTTGCTCCTGTGCTGTAATTTTCTTTGTTCTTTTGCTCTTTGTTCCAAAACCTCCTTGTGCACAGATCTTGTTTTTGTGTGATAGAGTAAAACAGGTGATAGAAAATCAACTGCCTGTTCAGTATCTCTTCTAATACAAGTCTCACATTTTCTAAAGTATTTGACTATATTTTAAGTGTTAAATTCAATGTCATTATTTACATAAATAGAAATAGAAGTGAATGATTCATTTTCTCCTGGTGAATCTTATCACAACCAATCAAAATGACATTTTTCTTATGCTTTCCTGATTGCCAAATGTCCACAGGATGATGGAGTCTCACAACTCAGCATCAGTTAGTGCAAAATTGGTCATTACCCTTTTTTAAAATAACTCTTTTGTGAGATGTGGGCATCACTGGCAAATCCTTAATTATCCTTGAACTGGGTGCCCTGCTTAGCTATCTTAAGGGGCATTTGAGAGTCAACCACATTGCTGATCTGCAGTCATACTCCCTTCCCTAAAGGAAATAGTGAGGTGAACTGCCTGATTGATGCAACATTGTGTGCATTGGCAATGAGGGTGCCAGTTGTGGCTCAGTGGGTAGCACTTGTACCTCTCAGTTGGAAGGTTATGGGCACAAGCCCCAGTGCACAAAATCTAGGCTGTTATTCCCTGTGCAGTGCTGCACAGTCAGAAGTGCTGTCTGCCAATTGAGCTTTCAGGTTGATCCTTCTTAAGTGCAGCTCTGGTTATACTGTTATTAACTTGGGAGTACATTATCCTAAAGTTGGGTGGCCAAAGAGGAAACATGTTCTGTTCCTGGGGCCAACATCAAATATCCCAACAGGTACATCTGGATCCAACAATGAAACTTAGCCAAATCTAGCAAACACCAAAACAAAGAACACGTGAAAGAAAAATCACCATTAAACAGGTCAACAAGTATGAAAGACATTTGTTGAGTGAAATTTATGGTGGTTGCATTTCATAGCTCAGTGTTGGTCACAGTCCAATTTCTCACTGAGCATCTCATGTTCATCATGTTGGAAATAAGAACCAGCATCTGCTTTAAGTGACTACAACTCACACATTCGATATATTCAGTCGCCAGGACTCTGCTGGGTATTTTGCAGCAAACACCAGAAATAAAAATCACAAGAAAGAACATATAATTATTGTAAAAATGCTCATTAACCAGATAAGGAAAACAAAACTCATTTGTTTACAGGTTAAAATTATACAGAAGCTTGCAGCCTCGTGGTTGCAATCAGCTCCCAAGGTAGTTCTGGTACAGGAGCTTGCAATTACCAGGTGACCCCTGACCCTAATTCTCACCCCAGTTCTCCAGTCATATGACCATTACTCTGCAGATTAATCCGAAAGGGGACAATCACCACATCCTCTAAGTCCTTTTATACAAATGTCAATGCTCAATTTACACAGTCCAAGATAATTAAACATTTAGGACATGAATTTAGTCAATAATAAATTAAGGGGTGATCTTACCAAAGAAATTCTAAGTGCCGATTGAGCGTAAAAATGGGAGAGCTTCAGGTCTGATTTTTTGGTGATTTGATTTGATTTATTATTATCTGAAAAAGTATTGTTTCTTACATGCTATACAAACAAAGCATACCATTCATAGAGAAGGAAATGAGAGAATGTAGTGTTACAGTCATAGCCAGGGTGCAGAGAAAAATTGACTTAATGCAAGGTAGGTCCATTCAAAGGTCTGATGACAGCAAGGAGGAAGCTGTGCTTGAGTCGGTTGGTACATGACCTCAGACTTTTCCGTCTTTTTCTTGATGGAATAAGGTGGAATAGAGTGTGTCTGGGATGCGTTGGATCCTTGATTATGCTGGCTGCTTTTCTGAGGCAGTGGGAAATGTAGACAATCAATACGAGAAAAATCTCATCTCATCAAAAATGTTCCCATCCTTCGAGAAAGAAATGAAGCAAAGTGTGATTCTCATCAGCAAGAGAGGGTGGACGGAATGCCTGGAGGCCAGCTGATGACTGCTCAAGGGCATTATTGCACGTGGTGTCCTAGGACATTGTCACCCCCCACTCCATCTGATTGCCCCTGATCACAGCATCCCACAGGTTGTAGCCACCCCCCTCCAGTTCCATCCACCCCGGCCAATTATTGCCCCAATCATTCCCCCCAGTTGATTGTGTACTGGTTCACCTCCCACCAATCAATCACTGCCCCATCCACCATACCCTGGTTGATTGCCACCCTGGCGATCTCAAATTGCAGACTGTGCTACTCCCCATGCACTGACTCCCATTCAGGACCTTCCCCTCCCCTTAGGCCCCACCTTATCCCTTTGCACTGCCCGGAGCCTGGTGGGCAGTGCCAGGGTCACAGGTTGGTAGTGATAGGGTGGCATTGCCCTAGGGGCACGACAGCCCCCACCTCAGATCACCTAGATGGTCTCAATGGCCTCCAGTCCCACCAGCAAAGCCATTACATCTAGTCCCTGTTGCTGGGGGTGATGATACATGACCCTTGCTGATGAAGACTACACCATCAAGTTGTTAAGGCAAGTGAGCCATAACGATTACATTCCAGGGCTCGCTAATAATATTTAAATTAGGATTACATTGGCAATTCAGTGCCGGTATCGTCCCGAGAGGTGAGAAACCAGGAGCAATCATCTCTCTTGCGATCTTAACAGCTCGCCACACCCCCTGGGTCTTTCAAATGGTGTCTGAAACCTTGTGGAGTAGCATAATGCCTCCACAGGATGGTTGTCAGCTGAAAACACAATGACAGATTCCCCTTCAGGCACAAGAGTCAAATTCTATCTGTTTCCATGGGGATGTTGATTGTGCCTGTCACAGGATGACCAGGTACTTCAGTGCCAAAACATTTCCTGATGGCAACACTGGCTGCTGGGACTTCTCTGTTTTCCTCAAATGGTCTGTGTGCTTTTGGGCGGCTCTTCCTTCTGTGTTAACTTGAGAAGGCAAGGGCCCAGTTTTAGAGACATTGATTCATCTGAACACAGTGCAATTGTGGGGACATTGGGTGGGGAAGGTGTAATGGCCTCATCAATTGACCATCCAATTGGGATATCAGCAGCTTTATTTACACCCCAATTCTCCTCACTGTAGCACACTCAGCTGGCCAAATACATTCAAACCGGAAACAGGAGAATGTTCCGCACTGACCAGTATCAAAAGAGTGAACAGGCTGTGACTGCTTCTCCAGAAAAGAGAATGTTGCTGGTCAGTTTAGAGGCCTTGAAAATTATAAAGGGATTTGATAGGTTAGGTACAGAGAAGTTGTTCCACTTCCAGGGCAGTCCAGAACTAACAGGTTAAAAATGTAACATTGTCACTAATAAATCTCCGAGATTTCAGGCGAAACTTCTTTAGTTAGTAAGTGGTGAGAATGGGAACTCACTACCACACAAAATGGCTGAGACCTCCAAGATGGATACAAGGGGAAGCTAGGTAAATAACCAATAATCTCTAAAGGAGATCAGCTAACTATTATTACCTTACAGTATCTTTATGAGGCCTTGCACTATTGGGCTACTTGTAGCAACTGTGTGAGCATGTCGGCCCAGGAAAGATATGTGTCAAATCTCTCAAATCCTTTGTAACTGACCTGTGGAGAAGCACTCAATTTGTTCGGCTGTCTAGTGCCATCTACCAACAGAGAATCAATACCGCGAGAATGCTTTAAAAATGTGTCTGTCTGACTAAAAGAGAAAATGCTGGAAAATCTCAGCACGCCTGGCAGCATCCGTAAAGTGAGAAAAGAGCTGACGTTTCGCGTCCAGATGACTCTTTGTCAAAGCTAAAAGGCGTAGTGTCTGTCTGAGCACCCCCACTAAAGTGAAGCATATCTCACATGATTGTACTGAACTGCATTTCACATTTGTCTACTTTCTTGGCAGACTTGTTCGAATCTACCTGTGATCCGCTGCAATCCTTCACGTGATTAGCTTTTACACTGCCGTGCCAACACCACCACCCCACCATTCCACTTAAGTTCAGAATTTTAATAATTAATGTACCTGGGGAAAAGCGCAGACAAATTCCTTTGGGACACCATTTGTCAGTCTTTACTTGTACCCAAAGATGTGCAGGTAAGATAGATTGGCCATGCTAAAGTTATCCCTTAGTGTCCAGAGATGTGCAGGTTAAAGTTTAAACTTTTCAAGTTTATTTATTTATTAGTGTCACAAGTCGGCTTACATTAACACTGTAACGAAACTACTGCGAAAATCTCCTAGTTGCCACACTCCAGTCCTTGTTCAGATATACTGAAGGAGAATCTAGCATGGCCAATGCACCCAACCAGCACACCTTTCAGATTGTGGGAGGAAACTGGAACACTCAGAGCAAACCCACGCGGACGTGGGGAGAATGTCCAAACTCCACTAAGACAATGACCCAAGCCGTGAATCAAACCAGGGTCTCTGGTGCAGTGAGGCAGCAGTGCTAACCACTGTGTCACTGTGCTGGCCCAAAGGTGGATTAGCCATGGTAAATGTGTGGGATTCTGGGAATTGGGAAGGGGGCTGGGCATGAGTAAAGTACTCTTTCAGAGAGTTGGTGCTGACTCGATGGCTGAATGACCTTTTTCAGCACTGTAGGGTTCTGTGGTTCTGTTTCTGTTTTGTTGTCATCTTTCCATCCATTCTGCTTCTTGGACATTGACTCCACGTGCCTTGACGTGAATCATACAATCAAGTCACCTAGAAGGGAGTCTAAGGGTAGGGTTTTCCAACTGAACTCGACTCAACTCAGAAATTCCTGTCTGAAGTCAACGGATCTTTGTATGATCCTGTCCTGCCTGCTACAATTCCTGCAGTGGGCAGGGTGGGAAAGTTCTGCCCTAAGTCACCTCTTTGAAAGATCTTTCCAATTATTAAAATTGAATTTGCTTCTACCATCGTTCAGGCAGTACATTCAGATCACAATAACTTTTTTGCTCAACATACATGCAATATTTAAAAAACATATGTATCATTTTAGGCATATAGCATTTCGAACTTCTTGCTTAAAAAATGGTTCTTTTTATTCTGTTTCAAAGTCGTTTGGTTGCCACTTGATATACAGTAGAACACCCATAACGAATCTGATTTAACATCACGCTGATATTAGCCATCATTTTATAGAGATGCTGGAAACATCTAGTGGCTTTTAGAGAAGGGTGTTATCATATTGGAATGAAAAGGGTAGGGTTGTCATTTTGAGTTTGTGAATGAACAGCACGATGAGGTAAATGGTCTTGAATGGTAACTGCATTCCTGACACAGGGCTGTTGTTTCTCCAAATGTTTGCCAAATGTCATCAGACCAATAGTTTAATGGAACATTAAAGTCAAGACTGTTTTATAATTTGATTCCGTATTGCAAACATGATTCAGAGAGTTTCAATTCCAATCCTTACAGACCAGATCTGAAATTATATTGAATTCAGCTGAAATTTGATCTTCAGGAGAAGGAAAGGCTTGTATTTATTGTGTGAATCTGACAACCACAAGACTTCCTAAAGTACTTTATAGCTAATGAAGAAAGTGTAATTTGTGTTTTGATGCAGGAAATATGCAATCCAGGTTCCACAAAAACAAGGTCATAATAACCAGAGACTATGGCTGGAATTTTACTGGCATGCCTGCCCTGATTCTGGGACCAGGTGAGGCTCAGAGAACAGCATTCTCTGTTGGCCTCAGGTGGGATTGCACCAACCTCAGGCAGACATGCTGGAAAAATGCTGGTACATACTTCTTGTGATGTTGGTTGAAGGATAAATATTGGGAGAGATCATCCTTGAAGCATTGCTATGGAATATTTCATGCCAGGCTGAGAGAGAGGGCAGGACCATGATCTAATACCTCATTGAAATACCATACCTCTGATAATGCAGCACACCCTCACTCAGTAAGGCACAGGAATTTTGTGTTCAAGTCTCTGAAGTGAACTCACAACCTTCTCATTCAAAGGTGGGAGTGCTGTCAACAGAACTTAGAACATTGGTGAGGTGGTAGGTGAAGGTGGTGCAAAATGGGGAGGTGGGAAGTAAGGCGGGGGCTTGATGATAGGGAAGGTGAGGACCATGGAAGCAAGAGGATGGTTTTCCATTCAAGCCAGATGCTTTAAACTGAAATCAACCACAGTCAGAAGCAACCTTTTCCAAGATGCAGCATGCCTCACTTACATCATGCACCATGTTCATTGCAACAGCTTCTCCTAATCCAGGACCAATCTTACACCAGGGATCAAATACGCATCCAACTCCACAATTCAACATGATGTGTGGGAGATAATCTGCAAGTATGACCCCAACCTTTCCTTCACTTGGCACTTCAGCTCAGCATCTTGTTCTCATGCCCACATATTTGTCCTCAGCCTGCTGCAATACTCCAGTGAAGCCCAACACAAACCAGACGATACTTCATTTTCTGATTAGGACATTACAGCTTTCTGGAATCAACATTGAGTTTGACAACTTCAGATTGTGAATTTTCCGCTCCAACTTGATGCTCCCTTTTGTCCCCTGGTTTGTCCTAACACAACCCCATCCCTCTCCCACTGTCCTTGTTCAATTTTGCTCCCACCAACATTGTTTCCTACTAACAATTTGTTTTATCCTTCTGTTGCCACTATTAACACTGTTCAGTCCCAAATGGCATTATTAACAGTCCCATTGTCTCATATTCATGACGTTTTTGTCAATCTCTCCTTAGCTCCAGCCTATCACTGACTTTCCATTCTCCACCCCCACTCCCCCCAAGGGGAGCATGGTGACAGAGTGGTTAACACTGCTGCCTCACAGCACTGTGGACCCGAGTTCAATTCCAGCCTCGGGTGACTGTGTGGAGTTTGCATGTTCTCCTTGTGTCTGCGTGGGTTTCCTCCGGATGCTCCAGTTTTCTCCCACACTCCAAAGATGCTAACTTGCCCCTTAGTGTCAGAGGGATTAGCAGGGTATATATGTGGGGTAATGGGGATAGGGCCTGGGTGGGACTGTTGTCAGTATAGGCTTGATGGGCTGAATGGCCTCCTGCACTGTGGGGATTCTGTGATTCTATGACACATTTCTATCCTTTTTTCAGTTCTGTACAAGGGTCATCTGGACTCAAAGTTAACCATTTTCTCTCTGCACAGATGCTGCCGGACCTGCCGAGCCTAATTCACATTTTCTGTTTTTATTTTAGATTTCCAGCATCCGTTTTTGTTTTTTTTTTAATACTAATCTGGAAGCAGTCAAAGGAACTTGCCACCAATAATTTATGGCTTTTGCTCTCCGTGCTGCAAACAATTTGACTTTATTCGATCCATCTGTACTATTGTAAATCCAGCCACAGGCAGCAGGTGGTTGGTCGCTTGACAAATACAAACAGGGACAGGGAGCATGGCACAGGAAATGTGGGGGAGTGAAGGGAGAGAATGGGGAGAAGAGATATAGACATACATACAGATAGACAAACTGAAGTGAAGAATGAAAGAGGAGGTTGAAGTAAAAGAACAGACCGAAACTAAGGAGGAGTTGGACAGTTAAGCATTCTCCAAACATTGTTTGGAACAACCTGCATTGAATACCCAATTGGTGGCTAACGTTACAGACTAACAGCATCAAACAATGTGCTAATATAATAAGCAGATAATAAAATGTGATATGGAACTGCTGTTTTGCTGCATGATATGACTGGCATATTAAACAAATGTTACATTTTATCATAGTTATACAAATCAAAGAGAGGTCATCAAGATAAGATTCTGAGGAAATTGGTCTTGGAAGATGTATGGGTTAGACACATTGGCCATGCTAAATTGCCCCTTCGTGTCCTGGGATGCATAGGTTAGAGGGATTAGTGGGGTAAATATTTGGGGTTACGGGGATAGGGTCTAAGTGGGATTGTTGTTGGTGCAGACTCGATGGCTGAATGGCCTACTTCTGCACTGTAGGGATTCTATGATGCTATGAGTGAAAAGAATCACAACTTCTGAATCTGAACTCTAACAATGAGGAGGTTTTATAGCTTCCTTGCTCCGATCAGGTATACAAGTACCTGAAAAAAGTCTGTGACGATTCTTCATGATCCCTTACTACTAATAACGGCAAGTTTTGTGACAATAACATGACTTACTACATTCAATGTTGCAAAGGTATGTACATTTGGCTAGTGCAAAGTTTGCCAGCCCCGACTCTCAGTTTACAAATAGGTGTTTCTCGATTTTCAGAAGGCGTTTGATAAGGTGCCGCACAAAAGGTTGCTTCAGAAGGTTAGGGGGCATGGTGTTGGGGTTAAGGTGTTAGCATGGATAGAGGATTGGCTGTCTAATAGGAGGCAGAGAGTTGGTATCAATGGGTGCTATTCTGATTGGCAGTTGATAACTAGTGGAGTGCCGCAGGGATCGGTGCTGGGGCCTCAGCTATTTACTATTTATATAGATGATCTGGAGGAGGGAGCTGAGTGTAGGGTGTTGAAATTTGCTGATGACACAAAGATGCGTGGAAAAGCAAATTGTGCGGAGGGTGTGGAAAGTCTGCAGAGGGATCTAGATAGACTGAGTGAGTGGGTGAGGACCTGCTAGATGGAGTACAATGTTAGCAAGTGTGAGGTTATCCACTTTGGCAGGAATAATAGTAGGAGGGATTACTATTTAAAGGGCGAAAAGCTGCAGCATGCTACGGTGCAGAGGGACCTGGGGGTCCTCGTGCATGAGTCGCAAAAACCCAGTCTGCAGGTGCAGCAGGTGATCAAGAAGGCGAATGGGATGCTGGCCTTTATAGCGAGGGGGATAGAATATAAAAGCAGGGAGGTCTTGCTGCAACTGTACCGGGCACTGGTGAGGCCGCAGCTGGAGTACTGTGTGCAGTTTTGGTCGCCGCACTTGCTCAAGGACATTTTGGCCTTGGAGGGAGTGCAGAGGAGGTTCACTAGGCTGATACCGGAGATGAGGGGGTTGGACTATGAAGAGAGACGAAATGGACTGGGTCTGTACTCGTTGGAGTTTAGAAGGGTGACGGGGGATCTTATAGAGACGTATAAGATAATGAAAGGGATGGATAGGGTAGAGGTAGAGACATTCTTCCCACTCAGAAAGGACAGCAGGACTAGAGGGCACAGCCTCAAGATAAGGAGGGGGGCAGTTTAGAACGGAGTTGAGGAGGAATTTCTTCACTCAAAGGGTGGTGAATCTCTGGAATTCTCTGCCTGTTGAAGTGGTGGAGGCTACCTCGCTAAATATATTTAAGTCACGGGTAGATAGGTTTTTGGTAGGCAAGGGAATTAAGGGTTATGGGGAGAAAGCGGGAAAGTGGAACTGAGCCACTTCAGGTCAGCCATGATCTTATTGAATGGCGGGGTAGGCTCGAAGGGCTAGATGGCCTACTCCTGCTCCTACTTCTTATGTTCTTATTTCTTACTAATTGGATCTACTTTGGAATGAATGTACAACTTTATCAAGGTATTAAGTGCCAGTTTGACTCAGGGTACTATTCCTGCCTCTGAGTCAGTAAGTTATGGGTTCAAGCACACTCCAGAGGTTTGAGCGCTGAGGGAGTGCTGCACTGCCAAAGATGTCATTCTTTAACTAACACCATTGTCTGATGTGGATATAAAGGTCTTATGATACTATTGTGAAGAAGAGCAGAAGACCTCTCCAAGCCCTGACCAATATTTATTGTCAACTAATATCCCCAAAACAAATTATTTGGTCATAATCACATTGCTGCCAGGTCTTGCTGTACATGGCATTGTGAATCTGTGGAATCCCCTGCCCAGTGAAGCAGTTGGGGCTACCTCATTGAATGTTTTTAAGCCAAGGATAAATATACTTTTGAACGGTAAAGGAATTATGAGCTATGGTGAGTGGGTGGGTAAGTGGAGCTGAGTCCACAAAAAGATCAGCCATGATCTTATTGAATGGTGGAGCAGGCTCGAGGACCAGATGGCCTACTCCTGCTCCTAGTTCTTATGTTCTTATGTACTTAACAGCAATGACTGTACATCAAATATACTTCATTGGTTGTAAAGTGGTTTGGGATATCCTGATTGGTATTATATAATTGCAAGTCTTACTTGTTTATCTTGAACGCTGCCTTGAGTCCTTCACAAGAGGAAGAGCGAGGAGACTTTCAGTTTCTTGGTCAGAACTGGATTTTGATAACCGATTGAAGGGCAGTTTGATCACCCAATGTATCATACAGCTTCCTTTGTGGATCATTGCCTTCTAACCTGGGCTTTGTGCTTTGTTTCAGTGTGTCTCACAGCATTAGCAGCTGATATCATATTCACAGTGGATGAATCGTGGAGTGTGGGAGAGACCAACTTCCAAAGTGTAAAGGAATTCCTCAGTGGCATCATAACATCATTTAAGAAGGCTTCAATAGGGAAGGATGGCATCAGGTTTGGAGTCACCCTTTATAGTGACCACCCCAGGTAAATCATAGCATTTCAATTTTCTCGTGCGATTGGGTTAATTTTACCTGTTATCCCAGTGCTAATAAATCTACAACGACTCCCAGTCTGGAAATGTCCCGAATTTCAAATTCTCATCCTTAAATTCAAATCCCTCCATGGCCTTGCTGTTCCCTATTGCTTTCGTGCTCTCCAGCCCTACATCCTTCAAGATCTCTGCGATTCTTCAGTTCTGACTTCTTAGCATCCTCAATCTCCAACACCCACATTATTGACCCCTGTACCTTCATTCAGAAATAGAAAGGGGAATTGGACTAATTATATAGATCCATTAAGGGGCTGGCACAAGCACAATGGGCTGAATGGCCTCTTTCTACACTGTAGGATTTTATAAACTCAAGCATAGTGTATATCTAGTACTGTGTTTGCGAGTTAAAAGTCTATAGTTTTTGAAAGGAGGAAAGACTTGATGAAGTTGATCATTATTGCCACCTAATACTTTCATCTCCTATTGCTCATAATCTTCAAATTGTCTTTCTGGCAGGTTTCCCACCTCCCTTCGTCCTCACTGTACTGACTTTGACTTCACTTCCCTTGTTGGTTTTGGCAAGATCCTGCTCAGTGAACCTTGCCCCTTAACCTTAAGATTTATCAATAGAAAAAAATGTTAAGATGTATAAGGTAATGGTTTGCCTTTGACATGTCAATTTCATTTGCTGAACTCTTGCTTCTAGAACAGCAATTGCACTTACTGACTATGGGACAATTGAAGAAGTGTTAGTGGCCATCAGAGACCTTCCATTTCAAGGGGGAAACACAAAAACAGGAGCTGTCCTTTCCTTTCTCGCGCAGTCTGTATTCAGCTCTGCACTGATAAGGGAGAATGCACCAAAGGTTAGTAATACTAGTAGGAGTTATCTTCTGACTTAGTAGCTTGCTTATTAGTTTTTGTTCCCAATGAGATTATGAATGTTAGTGTTCAAGAGTGGATTGCTTTCAATTTCTGGCACCTAGATTCAACACCAAGTAGTTTAAAATCAGTTGGCATAATATTGCCTCTACTCTGACCCAATTGTGCTTTGATCCATCATCACTAGGACAGCCCCTACATTTATGTGGCACCTGGAAAATACCTCTTGAGAGGGTAGTGGAGGCAGATTCAGCAAAACATTTAGAAGGGAATTGAATCAATCTAAAAGGAAATAATTCACAGGGTTAATGGAATGAGCAGGTGGGGTGGGACTAAATGGGTTACTTCTTCGAAGAGCCGACACAGGCAGGACAGACCGAATGGCCTCCATCTATACTGTATGCTGTTATGATTTTACATTTTTGGATATTGGTCATACTTGTGGCCTCGCTAAGTGAGGTGGCCAAGAATAGTTTGTCTGATTGGGTCCTTCCAAGTAAAGTACTGTAAACTGAACAAGGGCGATCGGAAAGTTGAGTGGAGATTTGTCATGCCAGATCTCCAGAACCATTCAGCGCATTACGAGCATTTTGAGGGAGCGGGGAGAAGAAGGACTGGACAGCATCCTTCATTAGAATGCTAAAATGAAGAAACATACATCCTCAGAATGCAGCCTTGACATTTGTGGAACACTTGGAATACACCTCTTGAGAGGGAGGTGGAAGCAAATATTGGCTAGAAATATTGTGTATGCAGGGCTGCTATGGAAACAGTGGCATGGCCATGGGAGGGATATTCATTCAGTAAACTTTTCTGTGCCATTTTAATTTGTTTTGTTTCTCTCCTGTCAGATGGATTTCAGGGAATAATTCTTCCAGTGCCTCTTTGAGCCCTCTTTGCAGCTCCAGTGCTGTGGCCAATCCCCATTGGGATTCCCTCTGCCTTAAACATTTTTTCAGGGAGAAGGGACAGACCATTGGAGACGTGCCAAGGTCATCAGGCAATGCCTTGGTTTAGCAGATGGTTAGTGCCTGGGGGAGGCTATAACACCAGACTTGAGAGCACAGAAACAATATGTGAATGCCTGGTTAACCGTGATACAAGACAAAGATTGATAGATTTTTCTTGTGGAAGGAATATGGAGCAAAATTGATTAAATGGGGTTTGATTGCAGCCCAACAATGATCTAATTAAATGGCAGAGCAGACTTGAGCGGTTGAGTGATTAGCCCCTCCTGTTCTGCTGTGCCTATCAGAGACCATTCTTTGGACCCAGTCATACCATATGATGCCTTAAGTGATGAAATTGAATGAAACAAGGTGTGCCAGAGTATTTAGCAACCCTCATAGCTGCATTGGCCACTGATGTCAACATGTCCCAAACAACACTTGCATGGCCCAATTCACCTACTTGGCAAAGGACTTTGGGTAACAAAATTCAAAGGTATTCAGGGATGTGGTACATAACTGGAGAAGTGAGATTGATCTTTGAGGCGAAGCATCAACTGGATTTGACCAAGAGTCTTTATCTTGTTCCAAAAAATTGATCTTCACACAGTTCTAATAATTGTGTTCATGCATCTTGGTTCCTTCAACCAGTTCTTTCAGCCACTTTATATTGTTCCCTGTGCTAATCTTTTGTAGATAATGATTTTGATCACAGATGGAAGGTCTGCAGACTCAGTTGAGGAGCCAGCAGCAAGACTGCAAGACAAAGGGGTGACTGTGTACACAGTGGGTAAGTATTCAGTGGCTATTCAGTCTACAATGTTCAGTGAGCCTGGTTACGGTGGGTTAGTATTCAAGGTTTCTGGTTATAGTGGGTTCATATTTAGGACCCCTGTTAGAGTGGGTTTGTGTTCAGTGACCCTGATCAGTATAGGTCAGTGTTCAATGCCCCCCACCCATGCCATGGGTAGTTGAATGCCAGTTCCTATTTATCTGGGGTGCTTGTTGTTCTATCCCTCTATTGAAATACACGGGACCAATCCTGTTGTCCATAAATTCCTTTGCATACCCAGGGAGCATCATTAAATAGCTAATAACGTGGAGACAATGTCGTGGTATGTTTCAGCCTCCCATCCACTGACTCTGTCTACACTTCCGCTACCTCAGCAAAGCAGCCAGCATAATTAAAGGCCCCACACATCCCAGACATTCTCTCTTCCACCTTCTTCCTTTGGGAAAAAGATACAAAAGCCTGAGGTCACGTCCCAATCGACTCAAGAACAGCTTCTTCCCTGCTGCTGTCAGACAGCATTAAGTTGATCTTTCTCTACACCCTAGCTATGACTGTAACACTACATTTTGCACTCTCTCATTTCCTTCTTTATGATCAGTATGTTTTGTCTGTGTAGCACACAAGAAGCAATACTTTTCACAGTATGTTAATACATGTAACAATAATAAATCAAATCAAAAAAAAGTCTCTCTCCTAATCACTGGGACTATCACGTAACTGGATATCCATGATGTCCGGACACTGAATCATCCATGGAATGTATACAATCTGAGACCTGCACTCCACCCAGAATCTTGCACCTTCCTTGGTTTCAAATATATCTCCCCCTTGAAAGAGGCAATGTCATAGAACTCATTAGAATTCTGACAGTGCCGAAAGAGGCCATTTGGCCCATCGAGTCTGCACCAATAACAATCCCACCCAGGCTTAATCCCCATAATCCCACATATTTACCCTGCTAATTCCCCTGAAACTAAGGGTCAATTTATCTTGGCCAATCAACCTAACCCACACATCTTTGGACTGTGGGAGGAAACAGAAGCACCTGTAGGACACCCACGCAGATATCGGGGAATGTGCAAACTCCACACAGATAGTCACCCAAGGTCAGAATTGCACTAGGATCCCTGGTGCTGTGAGACAGCAGTGTTAATCACTATGCCACCATGCTGTCATCTATCTCAACCTCTTCCTGTGGATAATGATATGCTCCAACAACACCATGCAAATAAATTTCACCAAGCCATGTTCACCCCACTCTCTAAGTGACGAGTGTAAATTGTTGAATCCTTGTTACTGACTTCCCAACCCCAGGGAAAGCCATTCTCTGTTACCTCATTGAAACATTTTGTAATTTCAAATAGCCTCAATGAAACCTTCTCTTAACCTTTGATTCTCCAGTGGAATGCAGTCTATTCTTTATTAACTCAAAGACATTTCACTGAAGAGAAAATGAAATTAAGCAGTAATGTGAATCACGCAATTCAAATAAAACAGCCATTGCTTGAGAAAAAAAACACATGAATTATAATTTGGATAAGATTAGAGCTAGACCAGGGAGGGATGAAAGGAAACATTTCTTTGCACAAAGGGTAGTAGGAATTTGGATTCTCTCCCCAGTCAATAAACTGAAATATTTGTTTTGGGTAAGGGTTATTAAATTGAGGCAGGTAGATGGAAATGAAGATACACATCATCCATGATCTAATTGGGATCAGATACAACAGGCTAAAGGGGCTGAATGGCCTATTCTCACTCCTCTGAATTAAGACAAAATAAAGAATAGTCCCAGTACCTCTGCTCATAATTACAATCCTTCATTCCGAGTGTCATTCTGGGGAATCCACGTTGTATATTCCTGCAAATTTTATTGTGCTTTCTGTAGTTAAGTGCACTAACTGCATCCAAAACTGCAAGTGTGGTTTAAACATTGCCTCCATGGAACAAATTTATCATTATCTCCTTATTCTTGTATTCTGTATCACAGTTTGTGAAACTTAAAATACGATTAGCCTGATTTTTTTGTAAAACATAGCTTTAACAAGCTGGTGTTCATACTTCCAAGGCATATTTTATGTGTTAGGATGCATTTTGCGATGACATATTTACAGCACAGCCAAATATTGTGATGTTAGTTGGTTCATTCTGATACAGATTACTGCACCAGGTCACGTGCTTTCAACCTGTGACAGAGAGAATTTGCCTACTTTTCTCAGGGGTGACACTGTGCGGAATGGATGCAGTTGTTCTGAGCCTCTTTGTTGCTGAAAGCCAAATGCTGTGTTATTAATGGTTTGTGTTAATATCTTCATTGCAGTTTAATTGCACTCATTTTCCTGAAGCCTCCCGTGTGTTGTTTGCTGCATTTGCTTAAAAGCCTTGTCATTGCCAGCGAATTGAGTGTTGCTAGGACTCTTGCCGCCATCTGGTGGTGAGTCTAAACATGTTGTTAAACTGGTTAGGAACTTGACTTGCAAAATTAGGAGGGAAAAGAGAAGTGCTTTCATTTCTATTGTCTTTCACAACCTCAGCACTCACCAAAGCATTTTACAGCTAATGAAGTACTATTGGTAGTGTGTTCAATGCTGTAATGCAAGGAATTTGGCAGTTAAACTTGGGCACAGGAAGATATCACAATCTGAAATGATTTGATTTGATTTATTATTGTTGCACATATTAGTATGCAATGAAAAGTTTTGTTTCTTGAGTGTTATACAAAGCATACTGTTCATAGAGAAGTAAAGGAGAGAATGCAGAATATAGTGTTACAGTCAAAGCTAGGGTGTGAAGAAAGACCAAATTAATGCGAGGTAGGTCCATTCAAAAGTCTGATGGCAGCAGGGAAGAAGCTGTTCTTAAGTCGGTTGGTACATGACCTCAGACTTTTATATCTTTTTCCTGATGGAAGAAAGTGGACAATCAGTTTTGGTGATGTTGGTTGAGGAACATCTATTTATCTAGGACAGTAGGGAGAACACTGGCAGCGCTGAGTTGTCAGTGGAAATTGCACGCTCAACTCTCTGCAGTGGTGTTTGAGTTTGAAAATGGGACTGATTCTGTGACCCAAAAGGGGAGGACTGGTGGAGGCAAAATAAAAAGGCCTGCAGCTTCTGAGAAGAGTTGTGAGTTCCCTAAGAATATTTTCCCAGTGTCCAATTTTATTGAGACAGTTGTGTTGTCTACCCCTCACCCCCACCCCCACCTCATCCCCCCCACCCCACGTAAGAAATTTTCTGTTCTAGTCTCTTGGCTGTAAACAGATTGAGATGAGGCAATCAGATAGATTATTGTTTCAGAAACAGGTGGTGTTGCAATGTCATCATCACAAAGGGAATTACTTTTAATCTATGATTGCTGTTAATTATCTTCTTTTCTTTATCTCCTCTCCTCGAGGAGTTTGCTTCAACCGATGTTTGATGTCTGTCACTACCTCAGAAAAAAAGGAACAATATTCTGCAATACACTCAGCGGACCAAGAATTCAGCAACGCATGGAGGGATAGCGAGTTAACATTTCACGTTGTCGACCTATTGTCAAAATTGGAAAGCTTGTAGATGAATAGTTTTCAACCAGCTCAAGGCCAGGGAAAAGGGGAGGTGGGGGGGGGAACAGGCAATGAACCAAAGGAAACTTTTGTTCAGACTTCATTATTGGGGATTTTCAAGCTACTTGATTGTGGATACAACACTAACAAGCTTTACAATTTACAGGGAGGCACAGTGATTAGCACTGCTGCCTCAGAGCACCAGGGACCCGAGTTCAATTCCCAGCTTGGGTTATTGTCTGAGTGGAGTCTGCATGTTCTCCCCACGTCTGCATGGGTTTTCTCCCAAAAGGCATGTTGGTTAGGAGCATTGGTGTGTTGTTAAATTCTCCTTCATTTAACTGAACATTTGCTGGAGTATGGTGACTCAGGCATTTTCACAGTAACTTCACAGCAGTGTCAACGTAAGCTTACTTGTGACACTAATAAATAAACTTTAAATCCTCCTTTTTTACTTAGAGAGTAGTTGGTGCCTGGAACTTGTTGCTGGCAGGAGGGGTGGTAGTGGAAGCGATTTTTAGTGGTAGAGATAGCGGTCGTGACTTTTAAGGGGCATCTTGATAAATACATGAATAGGATGGGAATAGAAGGATATTGTCCCTGGAAAGTTCAGTCGGGCAGCATGGTAGGTGGAAGCTTAGAGGCCGAAGGGCCTATTCCTGTGCTGTAATTTTCTTTGTTCTTTGTTCCTCCAAGCTTATTTCCTTTCACCCCATCAGCTTATCCATCTGCGTGTTATCTTTTTCCCTCGTGTGCTTATCTAGCTTTTCTTTATCTATGCTATTTGCCTCAACTATTCTCTGTGATTGCTAGTTCCATATTTTACAGGCTCTCTGGATAAAGAATCCAAATTTAATTTCACATACTCATGTTCCCAGTTCTGGTTTTAACTGCAAGTGGCTTGATCTTACCTCGTTTCAATACTCATACACTTCCCAGCAGAATTAACTAGACGGAATGTGAGACTCCTGATCTTCATGGCTTAGTTAAGTCCTACAACACGTCCCTTGATTATTTTCTAAATCAGTTGCCTTGGCTTGGCTTGAACCAGGATATTACAATGAAACGAAATTGTGCCACATTTATTCCATCGTCCAGCAACACTTTGCATTCATGACCCTACCTACAAAAAGTAATTAAGATCAAAACATTTTGTGTTTTCAAGAAGAAATTAGATTTAGCTCTTGAGATTAAAAGGATCAAGGGATATGGGGGGAGGCGGGATCAGGATTTTGAATTTGAAGATCAGCCAAGATCATAATGAATGGTGAGGTAGGCTCGAAGGGTTGAATGGCCTACTCTTGCTTCTGTTTTCCATGTTGTATGTTTCTAACCATGTCTCTGCCTTCGTATAAAATAAAAATTCAGGCATTGCACTATATCAGGAAGCTGGACTGCTGTGGAATCTTGATTCAAGTCAAGCGCAACAGATGGGTTGAAAGTGACTCTTGTTAGCTGTAAGGATTTGGAAAATGAGTGTCCAGGGAAATATCTCAATCTATTTTTCAGTGGGCATGGACAGCACATAATAGCTCCTAATGTGGCACTAATGGACAATCTCACTCAGACAGGCCCAGGGTAGCTGTTGTGTTTTGGAAGGGCATGTTCTTCGAAGGTTAGAGACAAGGCAGCTTCCTAGGCCAGTGTTTAGGATGCTTTGCTCTGCTCTCACCACAGTGTGCCTGACCTGGAATGCTGGCACTGAGGGCTTCAAATGCAAACTGTTCCATTCCCTGGATTTAAAGCATTTTAGCTAGCTGATGCCAATAACCACAAAATAACATACAACAGGCATTAAGGCTCATGGATTAAGACTTAAATGAATGTGTCTTCATAATGTATTTCTTGTCCTTACTTTTCTTTAAGGAATTAAAAGTGCAGATAAAAATGAACTGAAGAGAATTGCCTCTGATCCATTTGAAGAGCATTATTTATTCGTGGAGGAGTTTCATCTACTCAACACCATTTTGGCCAAACTTTCAAGAAGGCTTTGTTTTACAGCTTCAGAACCTCCTCGGCCAATGAGACCTGCACCATGTAAGTAACTGTGAACGGTGGGAATGCTTGTCAAAGCAGAGCAGTACAGCACAGCTCCAGGAAATGCCTGGCCCCAGACTGCAGAATTAAATCCTGGATCCCGGGGGAGAAGACTTGCTGGGCCCAGATGAATTGGATTCGGACATTTCATTCCAGTTCTGAGTGAGTGTGGACTTGCGCTGCCAGACTACTCCCTTAAGGGCCAGTGTTTCCTCTCTCAGTGACTGGAGGGAGAGGAACTGGCATTTCCCAAATCGTGGAAATTGTGTTTGGCATCCTACTCAGACGTAGGACTCCAATTTGCATAATTAAACCGCTTATGGGCAGGCCTCCATTGGACTGCCTGAATGATGATTCAACATCAACTTGCATTTATAAAGCGTCGATAAACACAGTAAAGCTTCTGCAGAGATGATTCTCAGGAGTGCAACTGTGAGAAACGCAGCTCACAGTCAAACAATTTAGTCAAGTCAAGTTCTGAAGGAGCAAGATATTTTATTTAATGTTCTTGCAAGACCGGGTGTCCAATAAAATAGGCACACCTTACATCGATTTGCAGCACATTTTATACTTTTTTACAAGCATTGTAATGGCTTTGCAATGTGTTGTTCTCCCCTATTTGGTGGTCCCTGTCCCATCTATGTGTTGTCATTCCCCTATTGGCTCGAGATTCCCCCTATTCCCCAAGTTTCCATCCCCTCTACTCCCCATCTAACAATGTCTCCTGTTATCACAACAGTGCATTAGTAAACTCATCCGTCTTATCTAACACTGTTACATGTCCAGTTCAGATTGGCGATAATCAATCCTTTGCCAACTTAATCATTGCTGTCCCGACTATCTCAGTGACCTTTTTCCCCCTTTTATGCTTAGTTGTAGAAACAACACATCTTGTATACCATTTGCTTTTTATAACTTGGACCCACACATCTAGTGTTATTCCTACACCACAGGCAGTCTTTTTATTGTCCCTGACTATTGCTGTGTTAGCAGCAGCGAATTTTATGCCCTATGTGACTAAAATCACAGTTGTTTCCATAATGTGGCTTATCAATGTGCCTGACTATATCCAGTCTACCTAACTTTAGGCTATTTTTCTATGGTGTACAGATATATGTGTTAACAGCATCTTTACCTGTTGCTCACACAACTGAACAAAATTTGACACCAAGCTATGAAAAGCGATAACAGGTAGCTGAAAGGAACAGATTATCATAGAATCCCTGCAATGCAGGAGGAGGCCATTCAGCCCATCGAGCCGCACAGACAACAATCCCACACAGGTCCTATCCCTGTAACCCCACATATTTATCCTACTAATCCCCCTGACACTAAGGGGCAATTTAGCATGGCTAACCTGCCCATCTTTCAGCTGTGGAAGAAAACCCAAAGGAAATCCATGCAGACATGGGGAGAACATTCAAACTCCATACAGACAATCAACTTTTTTTAATTCATACATGGGACGTGGGCTTTGCTGGCTGGCCAACATTTATTGTCCATTCCTAGTTGCCTTTGGAGGGCAGTTGAGAGTCAACCACATTGCTGTGGCTCTGGAGTCACATGTAGGCTAGACTAGGTAAGGATGGCAGATTTCCTTCCCTAAAGGACATTAGAGAACCAGATAGGGTTTTCCAGCAATTGACAATGGTTTCATGGTCATCAGTAGATTCTTAATTCCAGATATCTTTTATTGAATTCAAATTCCAGTGGGTGATTGATGCAGGGATTTTGTCTGGTAAAGTTGCAGTGATATTGAGCTGTGGCGGGATTTGAACCCGGGTCCCCAGAACATAAATTGAGTTTCTGGATTAGTAGTCTAGCGAAAACAACACTATGCCATTGCCTCCTTTTGGCTGGAATTGAACCTGGGTCCCTGGTGCTGTGAGGCAGCAGTGCTAACCACTGTGCCACCATGCTGCCCAAAGAGCCAGAGTAAGGGAGGTGAGGGAGACTGAAGGTCTGTGCAGCTGAAGGCACAGATGCCAATGAGAGAGCAATGCAGATAAAGGATGTGCAAGAGGTTAGGATTGGAGGAATAGAGGGACATTGGAGGATTGCAAGGCTGGAAATTTAATTTGATCTGATTTATTATAGTCTCATATATTGGGATACAGTGAATATGTGGATAAGGAGGAGCAACAGAATGGAAAGATTTGGAGACAAGGATGAGAATTTTAAAATTGAAGTGGTCCTGGATGGGGAACACACATTTATACTCCAGAAAGCGCCTTGGTGAAGGATGTTACTGGAACCAAACTTTACTTGGTTTTGCATTTATTTACAGAGTGAAAAACTACAAGCATGCACTGAATTTAACCAGCCCACAGTTTCAATACATGTCTCTTTAAAAGTGTTTGAATAAAACTGCATCTAATGCCAATCACCTGAATACAATTAAGCACAACTGATACACAATTAGCAACCAGTGTCACTGAGCTAAAACAAGGGGTGGTGTGGCCTTGATGCAAGTTTGGAGGCAGGTAGTTGAGCTTTGGATGAGTTCAGGTTTATGGAGAGCCAGAAGAGAACTGGAATATTCAAGCTTGGAGCTAACACAGGAACAGTTGAGCTGAGGCAGGATGGAGCCAGGCAACGTTACAGAGGTAGAGAGATGGCCATGGTGATGAAGACAAAGGGTGTACAAGGTCTCCACCAGACTTTCCATTATCGGACACCCAGGGAAGCAGGTTCAGCCGGGAATTAAAAGTCTTTCCTGAAAACTCTAGCTCACCATCCTGTACGCTACATTCTGTAATGGGCTGCCTTCCTTGGCACAGAATCTCCCAGTTGTCAGCAGCTGAAGAACAATTATGTTTTGCAAAGCGTTGGATTGTCTTGCTAATTATCCTTATAAACTGCAATTCCCCTGCTAATCAGACATTCATCCAGACCTTCCTAAAGGTGTTAATCAGAATGCTGGGAAATGAAAGGAAATTTGAAATAAATATCACCTCTCAGGGGAGCTCATAAGTAAATAGGACAGAGGCAGAGCAGCATTATGGTAATGAATGCTCTCACTGCCGTGTGATAGATAAATCTAATCCTTTCTGTCCCTTCTTCTCACCAGTGGCAGAGAAAATCATTGGCCCCCGGGACTTGGTGATAAGTGAATTGAGTTACAGCTCAATGAGACTGTCCTGGACTCCAGCTACAGGAGACGTGATGAGCTACAGAGTTGTCATCAGCCCATATTCATCTGCCGGACGGCTGGTACCAGGGGCAGAGAGGCAGGTGGGTGATGCTGGTTCCACCCAGCTTCTTCATTTAACAGTCACTGACTCAGGGAGGATGGGGCAGAAGAGGGGAATCAAAAGCAGCTGAATCATCGGTAGGAGCGAAGGCAGCAAGTAGCACTCAGTCAGGTGTTTTGTTTCATAATTTCTAACCCATACTGTGAATGGTAATGTTATAAGTAATGATGCCCCATTTGTTTAACTTAACATCGCTGTGAAGCAGCTGGGACATTTTTCTGCATTAATAGCCTTCAATAAATGAATGTTGCTTTTGTGGGAATGCTATCACAAAGAACACACTTTAAAAACACTCTGAAATTCTCCCTGAAGCATGGCAGCATTGACATTAATGACTGGAATGAGCTTGCTACCAATCCATCAAATTGATGACAAGTTGATACTTGGACCCCACTATTCACAATGTATATTAATGACTTAGATGAGGGAAAGTCTCCAGATTTGCAGATGACACAAAGTTGGATGGGAGGGTGAGCTGTGGAGAGGGTGCAGAGATGCTTCAGTGTGATTCGGACAAGATAAGTGAGTGGGCAAATGCATGGCAGATGCAGTATAATGTGGATAAATGTGAGGTTGTCTATTTTTGTAGCAAAAATAGGAAGGCAGATTATTATCTGAATGGCTATAAATTGAGAGGGGAATGTGCAATGAGACCTGAGTGTCCTTATACACCAGTTGCTGAAGATAAGCATGCAGATGCAGCAGGGGTAAAAAAGGCAAACGGCATGCTGGCCTTCATAGTAGAAGGATTTGAAATATATCAGTGATGTCTTGCTGCAATTATGCAGGGCCTTGGTGAGGCCACAGCTGGAATATTGTGTACAATTTTAGTCTCCTTTTCCGAGGAAAGATGTTCTTGTGATAGAGGGAGTTCAGAGGTTTACCAGACTGATTCCTGGATGATGGTACTCATGTATGAAGAAGGTCGAGTCAGTTAGGATTATATTCACTGGAGTTGAGAAGAATGAGGGGGGGAGCTCATATAAACTTGTAACGTTCTAACAGGACAAGGTGCAGGAAGGATATTCCCAATGGTGGGGATGTCCAGAACCAGGGATCGTAGTCTAAGGATAAGGGGTGAACCTTTTAGGACTGAGATGGACATAATTTCTTCTCCCAGAAAGTGATAAGCCTGTGAATTCATTTATACAGAAAGCAGGGAGGCCAAAACATTGTATGTTTTCAAGAAGGAGTTAAATATAGCTCTTGGGGCTAAGTGGATCAAAGGATATTGGGGGGAAGGTGGGATCAGGCTTTTGAGTTTGATGATGAGCCATGATCATAATGATGGTGTAGCAGGCTGATAGGGCCAAATGGCCTCATCCAGCACCTATTTACTATGTTTCTATGTTTATATCCTCATTGGAATCTCACGCTGTTGAAATTAAATATCACTTCATCATCTGCTCGTCCTTTCTTGAGATCGCTAGAGGAAGAATCTTCCTCAAGTCTGCTGAGTTTATAAATCCAAGTTCGGAGTCATCCAATCTTTTCCTAATGTTGTTCCCGGCTTCTGTTATATTCCTTTCAGCGTGAATCTTGATCCCATCATCTGAAATAGTAAACACCAATGTGCTGTATATGATGTAGTGATGGAGTTTTCTCCTCTGTTTTTGATGGCAGATTGTTATAGATGGTGATGAGCATGCGATAATTGTGACAAACCTGAAACCCAGCACCGAGTATTCCTTCAGTGTGGTCGCCGTGTATGCAGATGAGATTGGGGACCTCACCACTGCCAGCGGGAAAACAAGTAAGAATAGGTGTCTAAAAATGATGAAAGCTAGGAGGAGATAAAAATAAACTTTTCCCTCTGGTGGGAGAATCCAGCACAACAGCATATCATCTTTTCAACCTGGGCTCAGATGGTGGTAGTCTTGCCTCTGAGTAACAAAAGGATTTTTAAAGTTTATTTATCAGTGTCACAAATAGGCTTACATTAACACTGCAATGAAGTTAACGTGAAAATCCTCTAGTCACCACATTCTGGCGCCTGTTTGGGTACACCAAGGAAAAATTTAGCGTGACCAATGCACTTAACCAGCATTTCTTTCACTCTGTGGGAGGAAACCAAAGCACCCAGAGGAAACCCACGCAGATACAGGGAGAATGTGCAGATTCTGCCCCAACAGTGACCCAAGCCGGGAACCGAACTCGGGTCCGTGGTGCTGTGAGGCAGCAGTGCTAATCACTTTACAACTATGCTGCCCCAAGGGTTCAGGTCCCACACCAGGGCTTGAGCAGTGCTATGCTGCTGTCTTCCTGATGAAAAACTAAATCAAGTTCCCGGCTGCCAGCAAGAGAGTTATCCCCCCTTTGGCCTCAGTCAATTTCCAATTATCTGGACATTGTAACCTTGCTGTTTGTAGGAGCTTGCTGTGCAAAAAAAAAATTGCTTGTTTCCTTCATTAAAATCGTGAGTATACTTCGAAAAGTACATAATTGATTGTGAAGTGCTTTGAGGTATCTGTGCTTATGAAAGGTGCTACATAAATGCAAGTCTCTTCTGTTTTCTTTTTAAAATTAGAGGCTGGCCGTTCAGGAGTGAAATCAGGAAGCGCAATAGAGTAACAATGGACAGCGATGTCAGATCACAGAATCCATAAGGTGCAGAAGGAGGCCATCGAACCTTGCCAGAGATCCTTGGGTACCAGCAACCTTTAACACACCTAACCCTAACCCTTAATACAAACAGCACTGGACACCATGTATCCAATGCAAGGTCTTTAATTACTTGTGCACAAGGAGAACTCTCTGCCCTCCATCGAAATGGCTGGAGTAGCTCTGATGTTAGAGAAACAACTCGTCAGTTATAGTCAATTACAGCAAATCAGGAACAAGCGTTTTGTTCACATCCTTCATTGACATACATATTTGCCAATTAAATCTTGGTTTTCCGCCCTTTCTCGTTCGATGAAAAATTGACTTCTGCTAATCCTTCATTTGCATAGCATGTTCCTATATCATAGAATCATAGAATTCCTACATTACAGAGTACGTCATTTGGCCCATCAAGCCTGTACTGACCACAATCCCAGGCCCTGTTTTTTGTAATCCCTCATACACTGACACCAGGGTTAATTTAGCATGGCCATTCAACCTAACCAGCGCATCTTTGGAGTGTGAGAGGAAACCCTTGCAGACGTGGGGGGGGGAATGTGCAATCTCCACACAGACAGAAAGAAACCCATGGCCAGAATTGAACCTGGGCCTTTGGCACTGTGAGGCAGCAGTGCTAACCAATGTGCCACCGTGCCGCCCCAAAAATACCACAAACCTGAGTGATATCTCGCCTTTGGTATTTGTTATGGAAAAAATCTGACCTTGTTCACCCTCTGATGAAGGTTAAAAAGCAGAATGATATGAGGCCTATGCAAAATAAGGTTAGTCTGAAAGCAGACAGGCTCCTTGAAGATCTGCAACTGATAAACATGTTACAGGGACAGCATGATTTTTTTTAAATAGGAGTACTTTAACTCCAACCTGCACCAGCAACAATCCCACCCAGGCCTTATCTCCGTAACCCCATGTATATACTCTGCTAGTCCTCCTGACACTAAGGGGCAATTTAGCACAGCCAATCTACCTAACCTGCACATCTTTGGAGTGTGGAAAGAAACCCAGAGCACCTGGAGAAAACTCACGCAGATGTGGGGAGAGTATGCAAACTTCACATGGACACCTGGCTCGGGTCACTGTGTTTGTGGAGTTTGCACATTCTCCTCATGTCTGCGTAGGTTTCCTCTGTGTACTCCGATTTCCTCCCACAGTCCAAAGATGTGCGGGTTAGGTTGATTGGCCATGCTAAGAAATTGCCCCTTAGTGTCTAGGAATGCATAGGTTAGAGGGATTAGTGGGTATAATATGTAGGGATATGTAGTGCCTGGGTGGGATTGTGTTTGCAGACTCGACGGACTGAATGGCCTCTTTCTGCACTGTCGGGTTCTATGATTCTATGACAGTCACCCAAGGCTGGAACTGAACCCAGGACTCTGGTGCTGTGAGGCAACAGCACTAACCACTGTGCTCCCATGCCATCCTGTCTTGTTACTCTATATGTGTTGACTAAGTGTGGGTAATGAAGTAACATCATTGTAGAGTAACTGTTGACATTGCAGCCACAGTCTTTGGATAGTTACACGCTGGTACTTTGATCTTTTCTTTCTGATATAATGCAGGTGCCCTGCCTCGTGTGACTAACTTCCGTGTGATAGAACGAGCGTTGTTTAGTCTGAAGGTGGCCTGGACTCTTCCTCTGGAGCCCTTGGCAGGTTACAAGATCTACATACCGAGAAGTAAGTTTTAGGAAAGATCTGTGACTTAACCCTGAGGGCAAGAGCCAGGTTCTGTAATCGAAAAACAAGAAACAGTTATGTGGTTTGTCTTTTAGCTGCAACTTAAAAAAGAAATACAGATGTTGACTTTCTGTTTAACAACGGAGGCACCATTAGAATTCTTTATTAAAACTCAAACTGTGGCAACAAATACTAATACTATTGTAGGAATAACAGATGTGTTGAGTATAGGGCTAACGGGAAGACTTTGAATAGTGTGGAGGAGCAGAGGGATCTAGGTGTATGTGTACATAGATCCCTGAAAGTTGGGAATCAAGTAGATAAGGTTGTTAAGAAGGCATACAGTGTCTGGCGTTTATTGGTAGGGGGATTGAATTTGGGAGTCGTAGCGTTATGTTGCAACTGTACACAACTCTGGTGCGGCCGCACTTGGAGTATTGTGTGCAGTTCTGGTCCCCACATTACAGGAAGGATGTGGAGGCTTTGGAGAGGGTGCAGAGGAGGTTTACCAGGATGTTGCCTGGTATGGAGGGGAGATCCTATGAGGAGAGGCTGAGGGATTTGGGGTTGTTTTCGCTGGAAAGAAGGCGGCTAAGAGGGGATCTTATTGAAACATATAAGATGATTAGAGGTTTAGATAGGGTGGATAGTGATAGCCTTTTTCCTCTGATGGAAAAATCTAGCACGAGGGGGCATGGCTTTAAACTAAGGGGGGGTAGTTGTAGGACAGATGTCAGGGGTAGGTTCTTTACCCAGAGGGTGGTGAGGGATTGGAATGCCCTGCCTGCTGCAGTTGTAAATGCGCCTAGTTTGGGGGCGTTTAAGAGGTCTGTGGATAGGTTTATGGACGAAAAGGGATTGGTTTAGGTTAGTGGGTCATTGTTTTTTTTTAACTGGTCGGCGCAACATCGTGGGCCGAATGGCCTGTTCTGCACTGTAATGTTCTATGTTCTATGTTCTATTACCTTCCTTTTGGTCAATCTAATTTACTGATGTCCGAGTAATACCAACCAATGTCATCACTGTCCGTTGTTTAAATAAGAATTTTGAAGGAAGGAGAATTAAAAGGAAGGTTATTGCAGCCGACTGATTATTTGTCACTGTTTTATTAAAAATGGTCTGGCTGACAAATCTATGGCCTTTCAGTGGCATTATGGCTGGAGGGAGGTTTTGGACTGGATCAGTCCAGCAATCTGCCAGAATAGACAGCTTTGCAAATGTCACTGCGGTGCTGCTCCATTGGCTGCCCAGCAAAGCCCTGCTTCAGCTGGTGTGTTAACGGTGCCCCGTCCAATTGGGAAATCATAGTGTGTCAGTTTAAATAACAAGCATCAGTGGCAATTTGATGGTGCACGCCGTCATAGCTGAATGTCATCCCTGTGCTGGGATCTATAAACATACACACAAATACATGCATGCATGCACAAAAACATACACATGCACACATATGCACCATGTGCACATAATAAGAACATAATAAGAACATAAGAAGTAGGAGCAGGAGTAGGCCATCTAGCCCTTCGAGCCTGCCCCGCCATTCAATGAGATCATGGCTGATCTGAAGTGGCTCAGTTCCACTTTCCCGCTTTCTCCCCATAACCCTTAATTCCCTTGCTTACCAAAAACCTATCTACCCGTGTCTTAAATATATTTAGCGAGGTAGCCTCCACCACTTCAATGGGCAGAGAATTCCAGAGATTCACCACCCTTTGAGTGAAGAAGTTCCTCCTCAACTCCGTTCTAAACTGCCCCCCCCTTATCTTGAGGCTGTGCCCTCTAGTCCTGCTGTCCTTTCTGAGCAGGAGGAATCTCTCTACCTCTACCCTATCCACCCCTTTCATTATCTTATATGTCTCTATAAGATCCCCCCTCATCCTTCAAAACTCCAACGAGGACAGACCCAGTCTATTTAGTCTCTCTTCATAGTCTAACCCCCTCATCTCCGGTGTGCACACACACAAATAAACATGCACATGCACTTGCACACATGTGTTCACACAAACACACAGTGAAACGCATACATGCACATGTGCACACATTCGTACTCTCACACAAACATGCACTTGCACACATGCATATACACAAACACACGCACTGAAACACATACATGCACACGTGCACGCACTCTTACACACACAGAAACATGCACTTGCACACACACACACATGCATATGCACCATCACACACACACACACTGAAACATGTACACGCACATGAGCACACACACATGCACACACAAACTCAGATACAAACACACACACATTGAAACATGCACATGCACACTTACATGCATACAGAAACACACACTCGTACACACAGAAACATGCACATAATTGAAGGCAGCACAGATCGGGTCTGCCTTATATGAATGTGTGAGGACCATGTTAGCACTTACCATCTGTGTATTTAGAGACCTGGGTGATCTACATTTTCACAATATTTTCAATAAAGTGTCAATCTTTTCAGTGACAAAGTAATGAGGTCACAGTGTCAGTGAGTATTTGTTAACAACACAGAGTTTAGTCCCTTCACCAGAGTGATAGCGATCCTTGAAGATATGAAGTATAAATGGGGCTCTCAGCAGCTTTCCTGCACTAAAACCACTTTGCCCTTCAGTCAACAGACCTGGACTGGCCTATCAGCAGAATATCAAAGGAGATGTCTCGTCTCACCTAATAGACAATCTGCAGGAGGACAAGGAATACACCATCAGCATCTATGCTGTGTATCCTGAGGGCCCCAGTGACCCCGTGTCGACCACCGGCAAAACACGTAAAGCGAATCGTTAATATTTACTGTGCAGAGGAGCAGTGAAATGTAAATGACTTGCCTCCTGTGTTGAATGCAGCACCATCATAATTAAACTTAAGCAGTCCAAAATTACTCAGATTAGACACACAGTTTGATAAACAATATAAACTTAGTTCTGAAATGCCACAGCTGAATGTCATGACTTGCAAAACATTTGGTATTTCCTTTAGGGAGATGTAAATGGTAATTATTTAATCAAATTAAATAGAATTGGTTTCCCACCGATTAATACACCACCAACGTAAAGTTTGAAGAACTTTCCAATCAGATAGGATAAGGGATCAGAGGTGATACTGAATCTTTTTACCATTTTTTTAGAATATTTGCACTTGGATTGTCTTCCCTTCATATCTCACTTCAAATTTAGTTCTTCAAGTATTCTAGTAAAAGCATCTTATTCATCTTGTAGCATCACAGATTCCTTAAAAATTGTCCTTCAGTTTCTCTGCTGTATCTATTGACACCACCATACCCATTAACCCAAGCTGGCAAGCTCCAGCATCACAATATCTACTGCCTTCCATTCAATGATGGATCATTTCTGTCCCCATAAAATCCAATTTACTCCCCAGTCCAATATTTATCCAGATCTCTTTCCTGAAGGGATTACTTGCATAGGGTAAATTCTGGGGCCGGCACTCATCTTGGAGAGCATTGTGTAAGAAAATAAATCATTTTCAGAGATAAATACAGATGAGGGGCTGATAGTTGTAAAGTTTATTTATTAGTCACAAGTAGGCTTACATTAAGACTGCAGTGGAGTTACTGTGAAAATCCCCTAGTTGCCACACTGCGGCGCTGTTTCGGGTAAACTGAGAGAAAATTTACCATGGCCAATTCACCTAACCTTTTGGAGGGAGGAAATCGGAGCACCTGGAGGAAACCCACGCAGACATAGGGAGAGTGTGCAAACTCCATACCGAAGTGACCAAGCCAAGAATCAAACCCAGGTCCCTATCACTGTGAGGCAGCAGTGCTAACCACGGTGCCACAGTGCCATTCCTAGTTGGTCCAACTTGCAGAATGGTGTTCATCGCAGCATCTAACTGCTTTTAGATTGGATCCAGAGTCTGGCCTTTCACCCCACCTGACCTGGAATACCAAAGATTATAATATGGAATGTAATTTGATACAAACACTTTTGGTTCATTTGTTACTCGTGTCACAAGGCACAGTCGCAATCCCAATTCTCTACGCCTGGTGCTGCTGCTTTTCATCAGCTTAAGGTTCCAGCGTTTACAAAACCAGTTATTTAAATCGGGATATAAAGAAAGAAGCTTGCATTAATATATCACCTTTCACGTTGTCCCAAAGTCCTTCATCACCAATTAAGCACGATTAAAATTGCAGTTGTCATGTAGGAAAAATGGCAACCAATTCACACGCTGCAAACTCCCATGCATAGCTATGTATTAATGACCGGATAGTGATGTTGCCTGAGGGATAAGTATGACTGTGAAACAAAGGAAAACCAGTTAGCTTTTTGAGTGATACTATGGGATCTTTTATGCCACTTGAAAGGGTAATGTTTCATCTGAAAAGCAGTACCTCTGACAGTCCCGTACTCCCTCAGTACTGGACTGAGATGTTAACATAGATTACATGCTCAAGTGTCTAGGATGGGACTTGAACCCACAGCCTCAGAAGCAAGAATAATTGCTGACATTATCTGAAAGAACCCAAATGCTAAAGTGCACAATAATCACTCTTTAATAATGGATAGTTTCTCTATAGTTCAGTGTCTACAATGGGCAAGTAGGACATTCATTGTCAGTGACTGAATGTAAATGGAACACAGCCACCATGCTGACACAGGATGGTTTATAGAAAGTGCTTGCGTGTTTGTATTAGGGTAGGAGTTTGAGTTTAAGACAATCTTTTTGTTTTATGTAGTGAAACTTATGGCGGTAGAGGAATTAATCTTGGAGAATGCCATGACAGATACCGTGCAGGCAAAGTGGCTTCCAGTGAAAGGCGCAACTGGCTACAGACTTACCTGGGGATCTTCAGGTACTGTTCCTTTAAATGTGTATGCTCGGTCATAATAATTATTGTATTACATCAGTGGTTGGTGAGTGTAAATCCAGTGTGGACCTGAACTACCCACATCCCTATAGTCCCAAGTTTAGTCATTGGTGAACAGCTATCAGTTAACTGATGTAAGCTGGGATAACAACTTTTGTGTTAAAGTGCTTTACAGTACCTATTACAGCTTTTAAAGTTTATTTGTTAGTGTCACAAGTAGGCTTACATTAACATTGCAAAGAAGTTACTGTGAAAATCTCCTAGTCGCCACACTCCGGCGCCTGTTCAGGTACACTGATGGAGAATTCAGCATGGCCAATGCACCTAAACAGCATGTCTTTCGGACCGTGGGAGGAAACCCATGCAGACACAGGGAGACCATGCAGACTCCGCACAGACAGTGACCCAAGCCGGGAATTGAACCCGGGTTGCTAGGACTATGAGGCAGCTGAGCCAACCACCAAGCCACCATGCAGCCCCAGGACAACCCTCCTGTTCTGAAAACATATTCTTTGTATAAATACTGTTGGACATTTCATTTACAAGTTTCATCCTTGCCGTGTGGGATCTCCTTTTCGCCATCCAATTCAGGATATTAGTAACAAAAACAGAAAATCTCAGCAGGTCTGGCAGCAACTGTGGAGAGAGAAACAGAGTTAATGTTTCAAGTTCAATATGACCCTCTGTCAGTATCTGGGAGGGACTCTGTGTTTCTTTGGATTGATTTGATTTGTTGCAATTAAGGCAGCAACTTGAGAGAGGCCAGGGAGCTCTTTCCAGAAAGATTCCTTGCAGAGTAATTACTCTGTCAATGGACAGAGCACTTACCTTCTGTTCAATGAGCGTTTCTGAGCATTTCTTAGAACTGTGGGTACTGATCTATCCAGGACATTTCATTCAATATTTTCTTGATTGGAATGGGTTGCCCATTTAAGACTGGAAGTGAAGAGGAATTTCTTCTCTCAAAGAGTAGTGAATCTGTGGAATGTTCTAACCACAGAGACCTGTGGAGGTGGGATTGTTAAGCATGTTCAAGGCTGAGATAGACACATTTTTAATCAGTAAGACAATAAAGGATTATGGGGATAAATCAGGAAAGTCGAGTTGAGGATCATCATATCAGATCAGCCATGTTCTCATTGAATGGTAGAGTAGGCTTGATAGACCGAATCGCCTACTTCTGCTATTATGTCTTATTATAGTCTTAAATAGCACCTCATGCATAACAAATCTTGGGGAAAATTTTGATTTTTTTTGTGCAGTAGTGTAAAACATGCAATAGAGAATTGCTAGTCCATTTCTATTTCCATTGAAGCCACCCCATTCCTAAATTTATCATAAAATATAAACATAGAATCCTTATAATGAAGAAGGAGGCCATTTGGCCCATTGAACTTGCACTGACAACAGTCCCACCCAGGCCCTATCCTCGTAACTCCACGTATTTACGCTGCTAGTCTCCCTGACACGAAAGGTCAATTTAACATGGCCAATCAACCTAACCCATACATCCTTGGACTGTGGGAGGAAACTGGAGCACCTGGAGGAAACCTACGCAGACACGGGTAGAATGTGCGAAGTCCACACAGATAGTGACCCAAGGCTGGAATAGAATCTGGGACTTTGGCACTATGAGGCATTATTTCTGGGTTACATGGCATTACCAAAGTTAACTCCATAACCCTGGGGACCCGGGTTCAAATCCTGCCATAGCAGATGAGGGCATTTGAATTCAGTACAAGTGTCTGGAATTGAGAATCTATTGCTGACCATGAAACCATTGTTGATTGTCAGAAAAGCCCATCGGGTTCACCAATGTCCTTTCGGGAAGAAAATCTGCCATCCTTACCTGGTCAGACCTACATGTGACTCCAGACACACAGCAGTGTGGTTGACTCTGAATTTCTCTCTGAAGTGACCTGGCAAGCCACTCAGGTACAAGGGCAACTTGGGAGAGGCAACAAATACAGGCTAGCCAGTGACGCCCATGTCCCACAAATGAATAAAAAAAATTGCTTACCAGTTTTAATTTAATTCTGTAGAACATGAAAACAAATACTCGTCAATATAAAACCAGTAGGGCCCAAAAAATAGGAATTATTTTTGAAAGACTAACAATCCTGATTTGCAACAACAATTGTATTAAGAAATCCACTGTCATTATTCTGATTAATTTGGTCAGTAGACAAGTTCTGTAATGACTTTAGACAGTGTGGTGACGTTCCTCCTTGGCTGTGAAAAATTCAAAGTTTAGGGGTAAAGGAAAGGACAAAATAATAAAGTTGCTTTTGTTAACAGTGTCAATAGATTGTTCCGCGGACATGTTTTGTGCAGACAATAATGTTTACTGACATGGTGAAAGGAAACAAATTCTATACAAAGTCTTTAAAGCTATTGAATGTTAAGCTTTAGTCTGATCATCGTTGCTGCTGTATTTTCTTATCGACAGAGGGAGACTTGCAGAATGTCAATCTGGGTGATTCTTACCAGTTCTATATGATCCAAGGTCTACAGGCTGGGTCTGAATACACTGTAACTGTCAACCCAATCTTTGGTGATATCGAAGGCCCAGTAGTTTCTGGGAAGATTAAGACTTGTAAGTACTTTTTGCACTAAATCTTCTGTCAGCACACAATGAAATTGTAGTTTTGCGCATTGTGCTTATCCCTGTGCTTGTTGGCCTACAGTTGACTCCCTATTCCAGCAGTGCCACAATTTAAAGATTTACATCTTTGCTTTCAAATTCCTTCATGGCTTCACCTCGGCCTTCCTTGTCTCTGTCATCTCCCTCTGAGGTCCCTGTGCACCTCCAGTTCAAGCCTCTTACACATTCCCAGTCTTAATTGACCCCACACTCAGCTGCCTGGGCCCTAATCTCTGGAATTCTCTCCCAAAACTTCTCTATCTCTCTCCTTTCAGACTCTTCTTAAAATTAATCTTTCACCGAATAGCCCTGTGACCAGTTGTCATGTTGGTTGATATTCACTCTTGTGGAGTTCATTGGTACATTTTGCTATGTTAAAGCTGCTATATCAGTGCTATATAACAACAAAGAATCCACAGCAGAATGTGTCCAAAGTGCATGTGGCAATCTTGTGTGGGCATGTTTGCAAGCTTTCATTGGAAAAAGTTCTTAGATGGAGGATCAGGTTTTCCAGTGGCCAAACGTGGTCTAGTTGGCAAGTGATGCACTGAACTGGCCTTTTGAACTGGTCATTAGGAATAGCAACAGCTTCCTCACAGTTTTTCCAAGATCAGGAGCTCTGTAATATGAAGAATCCCAGTCACAGTGCCAGTATCCAATCTCTTGGGCAATGGAGATATATTTTCCAAGAAGAATTCAGAATGGATCCTGTTCTTGGAGTCTGTGTAAGTGAAAATTAAAAGATACATAGACCAGAGAAATCACTTCCCCGCCCCCAATCACAGACCAAGCCCATTACCAGGTGAAGGTAGAGAAAAGTGTTGGAATTTTGTTGTGTGCCAGGCTGTAGAATTAAACAAGAAAAACGTGCTGATCTTACATACAACTGTACAATGTTGACAGCTACACACCACTTCTAAATGATCTTGAACCAGATGTTAGGAGATTCTCGTGTGACACTGACTTTTTTATCTTGGAGGCTGGATTTTATTGAAAACTGTTTCATATTCTGGAGCATTCAGGGCATGCAAATGTATTGAAGTATGATCCCACCACATGGTGATGTAATTTTTTTACATGTCACTGACTTTATCACAGCAGCTCAACCCGCCACCACTGGGAAATAGAAATTTTGCATCCTGTCTAGTTAAAGTCATCCCATACGTGACATTTCCTGTACTTGTGGAATCCATAAAATCCCTCCTGCCTCCTCCACAAGGTATTAACTGATGAATAAGTAAGAACTATGTCTTTTACTTTTTTGTCTTATTGGCTTCTGTATTTTTTCAGTGGCGACAAGTTCTGTCCACACTCTGCGAGCATCATCCATTACTACAAACAGTGCTGTCATCACCTGGAATGCTGTCACCGGTGCTACTGGATATAGATTGGCATGGGGCCCTACACCAGGTACTGGATACATTGCTGTGAATTGAGCCATGGAAAGCATTGATTTTAATTGTGTTATTGGCTTGATTTGAGAACAGCAAGTTTGTTAGCTTTGTTTTAATTGTGGAGATGCACCACTCTTTCCTTACTTGTGTCCTCTCGGTAGTTCCCCATATCACCCATAGGATTGGACAGATGCCTATTCCTAGGTACTGGACTCAGCCAGGTGAGCTCTTGACTTGGTTGAGGCTCTTGACTTGGTTGAGGCTCTTGACTTGGTTGAGGCTCTTGACTTGGTTGAGGCTCTTGACTTGGTTGAGGCTCTTGACTTGGTTGAGGCTCTTGACTTGGTTGAGGCTCTTGACTTGGTTGAGGCTCTTGACTTGGTTGAGGCTCTTGACTTGGTTGAGGCTCTTAAAATTATGAATGAATTGGACAATTAGATAAATGTTGAGGGAATGTTTTCAATTGTTGGAGAATCCTAAACTAAGGGCTGCAAATGCAAAATAGTGACCAATAAATCAAACGGGGAAATATAGAGAAATTCCTTTTCTCTAAGTGTTTAGAAAATGGGCAATTTCTACCACAAGAAGAGGTTTAGGCAAATAGTGTAGATACTTTCGAAAAAGAAACAAGATGAACATTGGTGAGAAAGGAAATAGAAATGTGCGCTGAATGGTTAAGATGAGATAATTGAAGAGGAAACATGCGGAGAATGAACACCAGCACAGACTAGTTGGGTCGAATGGCCTGTCTCCATGCTCCGTATTCCATGTAGTTCCATATGCCAGTGTTTCCCAGACTGGGTTCTGCAGGATTCCTCCAGGGATTCTGTAGTAGGTCTTGCCATTTCAATTTTTTTGAAAAGCTGCCCTTCCAGCTTGACCAATTGAAGACAGTTGTTTCACTTGGTTTATTGATAGGTTGACTAGTGGGCCTTTCAGTAGCCAATAAAGTGACATAATTGCCTTCAAGGCACAAGTCAACCTATCAACAACCAATGAACTGAGAAATTAGCCTTAGATTGGACAAGCTGGCAATACTTATTTAAGCTCTCAGGCAAATGAGCTGGGGTTGCGGGGGCTTGAGTGAAGGAGTAGGGGTTGAGTATAGGAAGGGGGCTGAGTGAAGGAGTGGGGATCTGAGAGGGAGTGGGGGCCTGAGAGAAGCCAGAGCCATGAAGCCCAAGAGAGCCTAACCGGGGCTGAAGCATGTGATAACCCCCTGAGGAATCACTGATTGACTTCCTTATAGGATCTGTTGAATACGAGCTCCCTGATGATTAGCAATTAACTAACCTGGTGGAGCTTGTATACTGAGCCCTGTATAAAGCAGGCCCCTGACTGAGTCCGCTATTGCTTGGCCCAGTTAGGACCTGTAGTGTTCACCATAGGCTTGTTGTTTTTGCTTTTTTTTTTGAACAATAAAGCGCTGTTCCGCTACACCTGACTCCTGGAGTTATTATAGCACAAGAACTGTAGACATTCAAGGAGAGGGTCAGCACCTTGAGGCTGACATGGTGGCACAGTGGTTAACACTGTCGCCTCACAGCGCCAGGGACCCGGGTTTGATTCCCAGCTTGGGTCACTGTCTGTGTGGAGTTTGTACATTCTCCCTGTATCTGAGTGTGTTTCCTCCGGGTGTTCCGGTTTCCTCCCACAGTCTGAACAATGTGCTGGATAGGTGCATTGGCCATGCTAAATTCCCCATCCGTGTACCCGAACAAGTGCCAGCGTGTGGCAATTAGGGGATTTTCACAGTAACTTCATTGCAGTGTTAATGTAAGCCTAATAAATAAACTTCACAGGGCAATTAGGGATGGGCAATAGCTGAAACTTTTCCAAGATGTTCTGAGAACAGGTGAAATTAAAATTCAATTGAGCCCCAAGGTCTTATTTTGTTAATGTTCAATAGGCGATGTTTGCTTTAACACTTTGTTTCCTTGTTACCAGAGTTCACTGGGAGAGACCGACCCCGGCAAGTAGCTGTGAACAGCAGCACAACATCACATCAACTCAAACATCTGGCTTCCAATACAGAATACGTCTTATCACTTTATGTCGTCTTCAATTCTGTTGTTGGCCCTGGGATAACAACAACTGTGAAGACAAGTGAGTGACACCGACGACACTTTCTAACTGCTTTACAGGTTAACATGGAATGGGGAGATCCTTCCAGGTGCCATGAAGATAATATCCTTCTGAGAAAGATGTTATAGATGTTATTGGGAACACTTTCCTATGAAAGTCTTGGATGACTTCCAGGTCAGATAAAGGTCAGTGTAGGAAGTTAATTCGATGTATTCCATCCATCAGTGTCTCTCAACTCCAATCTCAAACATCAGAATGGCATTATTTATTTCTCACATTGTCAACCTCCTAGAATCATAATGCAAAATAGAAGGCCATTCATGCCATCGTACTTATGTTGGCTCTTTGAACTTTGGTCCCACTCCTAGCTGGTTTCCTCTGTGGGATAAGTAAGAATTGCTTAGTTCCCTCTTTCGAGACCACCCAAACTCTGAAAAGATGGAGTATATGTCCATAATGGATAAATAAAGATGCAACTTTATTTAGCACACCAGATGTGTTAAATTGAAAAGAGTAAGCTTTGCATCCATTCTTGCTATTGCATTATGAAAATGTATATTCTTACATTGTGGTAGCCTATTTTTAAACAATGTTTCTATTTTCTTCCTCCCCCCCTCAATCTTCATGGGCCATGTGGGAGTGAAGAATCCAACCTGTTCTAGATCATTATGAATTTGGTCACTGGGCTTTATATTTGTTATGATTTCTCTCGCTTTCTCTGTAGAAGCTCCCAATCTTTACCACTCCACTGCACTCTAGCTGAGATACGTGCTTGTTGAGGATCATGTTACAATTCTGAACTCTGCATATTCTAGAGCTTTGCTTCATTCACCTTCAGAAGCTTTTCGCAGAATATCAAAAGCATGGAGTGGTCCATAGTTCAACGTATGGACTGTGGAAGGATGGGTTTGATGGGCCAAAGGATGGGTCAAGAATGAATTTGATGGAGCCAGATTACTTCACTTTGTTTCAGAATTTCCTTACTTAGACTCACGTGCAGACACAATCAGTGCAACCCATCAGAATATTGGAAGCAAATAGGCTGTTCATCTGATACATCGGAGAAAGGTTAAGATGGTGGGTCATTCATCCGTATATTGGAGAGAGATTGTGGTACACCATAGACCCAATACCTTGGTCAGATACTTAAGTACTCAGTTAAGCCTTTAAGCAGCTCACCTTGGCATCCAGAAGCCCCTGTGGGTATGTCCAAACTCTATTCATGTACAGCGGGCCCAACTCCTATTAGTACCTGCCACAAAATGAAAATCCCATTTTTGTGCCTAGCTGGGAGATCTCCTGACTTCCGCTGGAGAGAGGTTGGAATGCCCTGGAGATAAATCCAGAAATCAGGAGAATCTAGGAGAGCGACACAAGTTGTAAACATAAACAGTTAGAATTCTTCACAAAGGTGCAAGGAACATTCTAACTTGTCAGAATCCAAACGAAGTGTCATGTGGGCACAACAGGGGAAGCTATTAGGATCTAAATTGGAAACATGGAAGACAGTGGAACTGATAACACAGATCAATATTGAACTGTTAGGATCTTCATGAGATATGTGGACCTTCAGAACTAAGACTTTCCAATGAAGCCTGGGATAGCAATGGTTTTATGTATGTGTACTGGATGATAGTGGTCAGTGCATCATTCGGTTGTTGTAATCATCTGAGTTTCAGATGCTACAAGCCCTTACTGTCATGTCTGTTTTCTTTGCCAATCCAAATGATGCTTGTCCACTATCACAGTTTCATTCACGTGTTGATGTAAACCAGAAATTAAAAAGGACCAAATGTAGCTTTCTGTTTTAATATCTGTAACTAGGAGAAAGAAACCAGCAAACATGATCATAGTTGAGAAAACTGTGATCTAAAAGTACCCTAAAAAGAAACTGCTTCATACTTATTAACTTATTTTTTATTGATTTTCTTTTTATAAATTATTTACACAAATATTGGGATGCAGTGAAAAGTATTGTTTCTTGTGTGCTATTCAGACAAAGCATACCATTCGTAGAGCACATAGGGAAGAAGGAAAGGGTGCAGAATATAGTGTTAAAGTCATAACTAGGGTGTAGAGAAAGATCAACTTAATGTAAGGTAGTTCCATTCAAAAGCCTGATGGTGGCAGGGAAGAAGCTGTTCTTAAGTCGGTTGGTACGTGATCTCAGACTTTTGTAAATGTTTCCTGACTGAAAAAAGTGGAAGAGAGTATGTCTGGGGTGCGTGGGGTCCTTGATTACACTGGCTGCTTTTCCGAGGCAGTGGGAAGTGTAAATGGAGTCAATGGATGGGAAGCTGGTTTACGATTGGGTTACATTCACAACCTTTTGTAGTTCCTTGCGATCTTAGTCGGAGCAGAAACTGTACCAAGCTGCGATACAACTAGAAAGAATGCTTTCTATGGTGCATCAGTAAAAATTGGTGATAGTCGTAGCTGACATGCTGAATTACTTTAGCCTTCTGTGAAAGTAGAGGCATCGATGGGCTTTCTTAACTGTAGTGTCAGCATGGATGGGCCAGGACAGATTGTTAATGATCTGGATACGTAGAAACTTGAAGTTCTTGATGGTTTCCACTTCATCCCCATTGATGTAGACAGGGCCATGTTCTTCATGTTTCCACGGAAAAGATTTTCCATTCCTGATCATTACTCACGATAGTGCTGTAAAGGAGTATGTGGGGACACTAGATGAGTACAGGCTGTAGCTGGTCTATGATACCTAACTCCCAGGAGTGCGATATTCTTGCTTTTTACATTCACAATGACCACTTACACAAATAGACATGATCAGTACAACCATACCCCAGAAAGAGGTGGTGCCTTTTGGACCAGGGAAGGACATAGAATATTTGGGGAATTGAATTAACTGATGGCTTATTCTGTATTGCAGTTCCACTTGGCTATGTATCAAACTTCAGAGTAACCACATATACCACTTCCTCAGTGTCTGTGGTGTGGGGTACTACTATTGGAGCAACTGAGTATCAGATAACATGGAGCCCAACATCAGGTAAATAAAGAGAAACTGTCTCTCTAAATTGTGTGGCTAAGGGACATCTTTTGTTGGTGATTTCTCTGATGTTTATTTGTGGCTGCAAGCAATGATTACTGTTGCTGAATCATTTTGTTCACATTATCTAACCTATTTGCTTAAATTCTTATTAACTGCTTCCACAATATCTCTTCTATCTGTCCTCACTGTTGCTTCTTTGAGGGATTCTGTAACATTTGCAGTCCGTTGAGTGTGGAAGATTAAAGGGAAAACTAATCCAGATGTTTAAGACGATTAAAGAAGTTGATGGGTAAAACAGAGAGAAACTATTTCCTCTGGTTGGGAGTTCCAGAACAAGAAACAATCAACCTAAATTTTCCAGCTTAGTGTCAAAGTGCAAACAAAGATGGGATTTTCATTTTGGGGGAGTGTGCTAACAGCAGTTGGGCCTGAAAAAGAGTTTAAAGACACCAACAGCGGCTTTTGGATGCCAAGGAAGGCTGTTTAAAAGGCTATGAGTCTGTACCAATTCTTCAATAGAGCATCTTATCCCGGCCCTATCCCGTAACCCCACATATTTACCCCAATAATTCCCCTAACTTATGAGACCATAAGACATAGGAGCAGAATTAGGTCACCTAGCCCATCGAGTCTGCTCCGCCATTCAATCATGGCTGATACTTTTCTCATCCCCATTCTCCTGTCTTTTCCCCATAATCCCTGATCCCCTAATTAATCAAGAACCCATCTATCTTGTCTTAAAAACACTTAAAGACCTGGCTCCACAGCCTTCTGTGGCAAAGAGTTTTATACCCATACACCAAAGGGACAATTTAGCGTGGCCAATCAACCTGAAGTGCCTATCTTTGCTCTAAAAAAAGGAAGATTGTGATTGACTTGATAGAGGTCTGTAAGATCATGAAAAGCTTTGATAGGTAGTCAGAGAGAAAATGTTTTCATCACTTGATGGGGAGATCAGAATTAAAAACCATAAACATGAGATGGTCATTAATAAATCCAGTAGGAAATTCAGGAGAAATTTTGTTTCCTGGAGAGTGGTTATAACATGGAATTGTTACAAGAAAATGTAATTGAGGTGAATGGCAAAGCTGCATTTAAGGAAAAGTTGGATAAAATGCATGAGGGAGAAAGAAATTGAAGGATATGTTACCGGGATTGGATGAAGGAGGATGGAGGTTGCCACTGTGAAACGTAAATACTGACCCAAATGTGCAGAGCTGAATAATCTGTTTCTGTGCTGTAAATGCTATTGAGTTCTATGTAATCAAAGCATTGACCTGACTGCAGTAATAGTGAGTCTGTATGAATCTGTCCCAAAGTCCTCATATTTCAACGTGTTTTTTCTTTTGCTAGGGAGAGGTGTTACGCAGACTGAATATGTGGATCGCAACACACTGTCTTACCACATTGGAAACCTGAAGCCTGAGACTCACTATAAAATTAGCATCAATGCTGTGTATGGGAACTCCGAGGGACCTGCTGTGTCTCTATCTCAGATGACAGGTGATGTGTGAAAGGGTTAATAATCACACAAGTTTAAAAAGCACATTTCACTGAAGCTGCTAAACTCAGTCACATAGGAAAAAAACGTGAAAACCACAGGTCTTGATCAAAGCAGACCCAGGTAAAGATTAAGGACCATTCAATTGAACAATGTGCTGCTCATTGTTTATCCATTAAGACAAGGGACAATGGAAAGGGAGGTTGATATACCATCGGACAGAGATATAGCAATCATTGTTTGGTGATATAATTACGAAGACATACACAAGTTATAATTGGACAACTATATCCTTATGTATGCATGATATAACCTTAATCAATAACTATGATTGGATAGAGGTAACTCCTATGCTTTTATTGGTATATGCTGATTACCTGTAATCAAGTTTGAAACTCTGACTGCTTGTGTATTTCTGAATTCTGCACTCTGACTGGCCTTGATGACTTAACTGGAAGTCCTATAGCTAGAGTCTTTAATAAATCTTCTTGAAACCACTCTGCAACTTTGTCTGGCTACCTGAGGGGGACGATAGTTTTAAATGCAACAATGAAAACATTGTGACAGCCCCGTAATATGAGTGAGGTGGACAGAGAGCCACTGGTAATATCTTCATTTCTATTCATTATGGAGAGAAAACTGGGACATCACTAGAACAATATTGGGTCAGATCTCAAACAATGATGAGACAGAGTATAGGAATGAGATAGAGAATCTGGTGAACTGGTGTAGCAACAATAATCTCTCCCTCAATGTCAACAAAGCGAAAGAGATTGTCGTTGACTCCAGGAAGCGTAAAGAAGAACATGTCCCTGTCTACATCAATGGGGATGAAGTAGAAAGGGTTGAGAGCTCGGGTTTTTAGGTGTCCAGATCAGCAACAACCTGTCCTGGTCCCCCCATGCCGACACTATAGTTAAGAAAGTTCACTAACACCTCAACTTTCTCAGAAGACTAAGGAAATTTGGCATGTCAGCTACGACTCTTACCAATGTTCACAGGTGCACCATCGAAAGCATTCTTTCTGGTTGTATCACAAGTTGGTAGAGCTCCTGCTCTGCCCAAGACCACAAGGGAACTACAAAAGGTCGTGAATTCTTCACGCAAACCAGCCTCCCATCCATTGACTCTGTCTACACTTCCCACTGCCTCAGCAAAGCAGCCAGCATAATTAAGCACCCCGGTTATTCTCTCTTCTATCTCATTCCTTCGGGAAAAAGATGCAAAAGTCTGAGGTCACATGCCAACCAATTCAAGGACAGCTTCTTCCCTGCTGCTGTCAGACTTTTGAGTAGACTTACCTTGCATTAAGTTGATCTTTCTCTATACCGTAGCTTTGACTGTAACACTACATTCTGCATTCCCTCGTTTCCTTCTCTATGAATGGTATGTTTTGTCCGTATAGCATGCACAAAACAATACTTTTCACTATAAGTTAATACATGTGACAGTAATTAATCAAATCAAAATTGAGGTTTAAAGAGTTACATTACAAGGACAGAAAACATAAACTTTGGTTTGCATTCCCTTGACAATAACAGACTGAGGGGCAGTCTGAATTGAGTGGCTAAAAGCTAAATAGATGTCAACAGCACAGATACGGAGAAATAATTTCTTCTGATGAGGGAATCGGAATGAAGGGAAATAATTGAAAAATAGGGATAGACCTCACAAACGAGTGAAATCAAGGAACAAATTTTCTCTCAAAGACTCATGGATATCTGGAACACTTTCCTCAAGTAGGCTGTGGTCGCTGAGGGAAAATCAGTTTTCAGGACTAATATTGATATCCTTCTGTTAGCTGGTAAAAAGGATGTTGAGCAAAGGCTCCGTATGTGTTTGATATACAGATAGGCCATGATCTAATTGAGGGGCCGAATGCTCCACCCATTTTCTTTTATTTTTGAGCATCTGGTTGAAAAGTCACAAACCTTTGCGCAAGACACTACACAAGCTGAACATAACAAGAGAGAAGACTTGGTAATTCAAATAGCAATGGGTGGTTGATGCCACTTGAGTTTTAGAAGTCTATTGCATTGTAGATGGAAAGAAAGACAGAGAGAGCAATAATGTTCAATATTTGTGAACCCTTGAGAAGCGCTAAATTTGAGTTGGGGATTGTGTGAAGGGTCATTGTCAGCGAGGATATGCACCAGAGTCCCTGGGATCAATCTTACAGCAGTGAGGACTTAAGGAGAAGGAAGCACATTTGAGGCAAGGTATTTAGAATTTGAAAGGAATCGAGAGGAAGATTCTTCTACAATAATGACTATACTTCTGACTGACATATTCCATTGCAGGTCACATGGAGGAAGCATACAGGATTCATTCATTATTTGTAAACACAGTCTGTCCTTTCATCACTTACAGCTTCTCTGGATTCTGGACAGGTCCAATCAGTGAAGGAACTGAAAGTTATAGAAGCTGGATCCAACAGCTTAAAACTCTCCTGGAAGAAGATGCCTGGCTTCTCAGGATATAGAATATCTTGGGCTCTACTGCGAGGTAGGTGTTTTGACTTGATCACTTGCACCCTTGTAATATGGGATTTAACTTCTCCCTGCATTTGCCTATTACATAATTCGTAAACTTGTTTAGGAGACAACCAAACATATTCACAGTTGAAGTTAAGGTGAACTCCACCAATTCCCAGTCGATACGAATGATGTTGGGTAACATGGAATGAGAGACAGAGAACGGAGTTTCACTACATAGAACATAGAACACTACAGCACAAACAGGCCTTTCGGCCCACAAGTTGCGCCGATCACATCTATACCTACCAAGCCATAGAATTATCTGTAACTCCCAATGCCATTAGATCCCATATACTCATCCAGAAGTCTTTTAAAAGACCCCAGCGAGTTCGCCTCTACCACCACCGATGGCAGCCGATTCCACTCACTCACCACCCTCTGAGTGAAAAACGTATCCCTGACATCACCTCTGTACTTGCTCCCCTGCACCTTAAACCTGTGTCCTCTCGTAGCGACCATTTCAGCCCTGGGAAATAGCCTCCAAGAATCCACCCTATCTATTCCTCTCAACATTTTATAAACCTCTATCAGGTCGCCTCTCAATCTTCGTCTCTCCAGGGAGAAGAGACCTAGCTCCCTCAACCTATCTTCATAAGGCATGCCTCCCAATCCAGGCAACATCCTTGTAAATCTCCTCTGCACCCTCTCAATAGCTTCCACATCTTTCCTGTAGTGAGGCGATCAGAACTGCGCACAGCACTCCAAGTGGGGTCTGACAAGGGTCTTATAAAGTTGCAGCATTACCTCCCGACTCCTAAACTCAATCCCTCGATTAATGAAGGCCAGTACACCATACGCCTTCTTGACCACATCCACCACCTGCGAGGCCGATTTAAGAGTCCCATGGACCCGGACCCCAAGATCCTTCTGCTCCTCAACACTGCTAAGACTCCTACCCTTGATGTTGTACTCCTGCATCCCGTTGGTCCTGCCAAAATGGACCACTACACATTTATCTGCGTTGAAGTCCATCTGCCACTTCTCCGCCCAGTCTTGCATCCTATCTATGTCACGCTGCAACTTCTGACATCCCTCCAGACTATCCACAACACCACCAACCTTCGTATCTTCGGCAAACTTACTAAGCCATCCCTCCACTTCCTCATCCAGGTCATTTATGAAAATGACAAACAGAAAGGGTCCTAGAACAGATCCCTGGGGCACTCCACTAGTGACCGACCTCCATGCAGAAAAAAACCCATCCACAACCACTCTCTGCCTTCTGCAGGCAAGCCAGTTCTGAATCCACAAGGCCAAAGCCCCTTGGATCCCATGCCCTCTCACCTTCTCAAGAAGTCTTGCATGGGGGACCTTATCTAACGCCTTGCTGAAGTCCACGTAAACCACATCCACTGCTCTTCCTTCATCAATGTGTTCAGTCACATTTTCAAAGAACTCAACTAGGCTCCTAAGGCACAACCTGCCCTTGACAAAGCCGTGCTGACTATTCCTGATCATTCTAAACTTCTCTAAATGCTCATAAATCTTGTCCCTCAGAATCCTCTCCATCAACTTACCAAGCACTGAGGTCAGACTCACCAGTTGGTAATTTCCTGGGCTATCCCTGTTCCCTTTCTTTACGGAACTTGTCAATTGCATTTGTGACTCTGCAGCCCATCACCCATTTTATATCCAAACAAATTGATCTTCTGCTTTAATCTATAAAGCAGAAAATAATGTAGCATATTATTCAGCTATCATGCTTGTGCAAGAAAGAGCTCCACTCTTTCCCTATTGTCCTGCAAATTATCCACATCAAGAAGATGCAGCCACTTTGCTGCTTACGCTCATTAATTTTCCTTTGATGTGTAATGGTGTAGGGATGATCGGCACAGTGTGCTGGTGCAGTGGTGAATTGCAGAACTTCCCTATGCAGATTTCCCAATCTCAGCCTGAAGTGGGAAAATGGGAGTCTGAGTTCATCCGTGTTATTCCCTCGGTTGATCTTTGTAAGATTTGCAGAGAAATCCAGGCTATGAGCTGTATCCCATCTTTATTGGATGGGGAAAGCATGAAGGATCTCAGGGTTCAAATGGCCAAAGCTTCCCCCAAAGGCAGAGCAGCCATGCTGTGGTGCCACTCCACATCACCAGGAAAGTCTCACACTTAGCCCAAGATCAAAGGCCACACTGGATACACTAGTGGCCGATTGCATCAATCAAACTGTGCCTCCTGGGAACACGATCAGAAGTACAGTACTTCTGATATTCAGGTCAGCCATTTGAAAATGACGTTGATGGGAGCTGTCACATCCAATTCAGTCACCCATCTGGCCATAAAAAGATCAGAAGGTTTCTAATTTATATATTTTTATCTATTTATAAGGTGAGTGACTGACTGACTGCGTGAGTGAGCATGCGTGCTTCAGAATTGTGATGACAGCATTGTTGGGGAGAATATTTTGTGTGTGTTTCTCTATTCAATAATGTTGAGGAATCCTGTAACACAAACATTGCTTCCTGCACCCTATATGACAGTGCACTCTGCAGTACCCCTGTGAAACATGGCCCTTTGTTTCCTCTGGTCAGTTCTTCCTCTATTGAAGATGTTCACTCCTGGTTGAATAGAGGCCCATTGTTACAGTGCCCAAGTGGCTGCTATTTATATTTGAGCCTAATTAGTGAATGTCGACATGCTATTTGCTCCTAGGGACATCACACATCCCTGAGCCTAATTCCGTCTTCTCTGAATAAGCGCGTGTATTTCCAGCATGGGACACTACACAGTGGTTTGGAACTGGAATCTCAGTCAATTCTCCAAACCCAAAGGTACTACAATCTCCTCTAGTTAACTTAGAAAAAGATTTGGGAATGAACGCTGAACTTTGCCAGTTGTGTAGTTTTATCCCTGGATAAATTTGGTGAATCATTAGTGGAAGGGCAGAGAGTTGGGAGACATTCGCCAGCTTGGGTCACATTCTCATCCCAAGCCCTGGGAGTGAATGGACGTCACAGTGGATGAACTCCCTGGAATTTTGCTATTAGTCAGGAGCCCCCCTGGAGCTGTGGGATTGGATTTTATGATCCCCTGCCGAGGAGGTGTGAAGACAGAGGGGCTTGTAAAATCCAGTGGTTGGCATGCTCACTGTCTAACTCCACCTCTTCCACCACTGCAATCACGCCAGCAGTGGGGCTGGCATTGGGTGGCCTGTCAGACCAGCTGAGGTCCTTAAGCAGATGATTAATTTCTACTGGCAGTTAACCAGTGATGGAAGAGCTCCACACTGTAGCCAACTGGGCAGGTTTCTCTGCACGAGCTGGTGATGGGTGGTGAGATTCCTCCTTAAATGGCCCCTCTGAGCCCATCAAAGCTCCCAAGGCGTATCTCCCCCACGTTTCCTTCCCCACATTGGCCTCTCAAACCCCAATCCTCAGCCCCCTTGCTGAGCCTCCCCAAACACTTGCAAAGTTCCACTACACCGCAGCTCACCTCCCCATCGCCTGAGTGTAGTACTGCAGCACCCCATAGAATTCAGCCCGTAACCCTGAAATTCACTGACCAGCTGATGGAAACTCTGCTGATGTTTGTAACCAGACGTTCCACTTCAGGCTGTCAACCCTTCAAAATTTTCCTGCAGTCTCCAGCAATTAAAGATTAATCTCCAAGGAGCCACTGTGAGAAAATGCAGCAGCAAAATCAAAGATGTTTTAGAAGTAAAAATGTGTTTTTTTTTAATTTTTCTGAAACACTTTAGCAATTAATTAGAAGGATATTGAAGATTGGAACAGAGGCTGAGATGAAACCTTTAACAATGCATCCAGCAAAGTTGGTACTCCAATTTCCACCACGCTTAGGGCAGAGTTGCCAGAATGGAGATTGGAGAGCTCCGATTCCTGCCTATCGTTCTGTACGTGAACCCAAAACAGTAAAGAATATTACACTACCACTATTTAATTCTCTCTTCAGGAGGTCCTGAGAGGACAAGAGTTGTCCCAGCTGACACAACGCTTTACGTGATAAGTGGATTGGAAGAGAGTTCCACATACACCATTCGAGTCTCAGCTATGGTTGGAAGCAGGCAAGGAACACCCATAGTTGTCTCGGCCCAGACACGTGAGTGCAATTATCATTGTAGCTTAAGAAGCTAGGCAGATTCCGAGCTATGTCGAGGGAAAGACCTCAAACATTGTGGTTGGGTTATGTATTGGTTTGTTTTCCCCCACCTACACCATCTCGCACTAATGTCTACTTCAGAGGACGTCATATTTATGCATTGGTTTGGCAACATTAGTGGAACTCTCCTGATGTTGTCCACAAGGTTGAAGATGAGGTTAATTTAGAGCAGTACAGTCTAATGTTGTAAAAGGAGAGATTAAATGGTTTGAGCTTATCCTGGCTGGAATTCAGAAGGATGAGAGGGGTATGTAAAATCTTAAAAGTGATTGATAAATATAGACCAAATATTTCCTCTTATGGGGCAATCTAGAACAAGACATCACAGGTCTAGGTGAGAGGCGGTAGATTTAAAATTGAGATGAGGAGAAACTACTTCTCACAGAATAGTGAATTTGTGGAACTCGCTGCCCCGTAGTGCGATGGAGTCCAAATTGTTGAATGGTTTCAACAGAGAGATAGACACATTTCTAATTAAGGAAAGGGAAAGAGGGATGTGGGGGTCAGGAGGGGAGGTGGATTTGAGATTCAATCAGCCATGATCTGATTGAATGGTGGAGTAGGCTCGCAGGGCTGAATTTGCCCACTCCTGCTCCTAACTGCTATGTTCCTGTGTTCCTATGACCACTTGTCAATGCAAGCTCAGGAACCTCATGTTGATAACGGCCATTACTGTATGATGCTCCCCTAAGTTGTCCCCCGACTAGCCTGCTCTTACACGTATTTGTCCAAAGCTATGAAATCTATCAAATACAGGCTAATCAAGCAGCTGGGAAACATCCACGCTGGATTGTAGGAATCAGGAAGGACATCACTGGAATCAATAAGCAAAATAAACAACATTCTGAATGTGACAAGTTCAGAAAGCAACCTGCAGTCCTCCAGAATATCCACCAGGGGGCACTGAGGAGAACAGATGACTGTACAAGCTCAACAGCGCCATGCTCAGGAAGTGCAGTAATGTTCGGTTTAATATCATCTAAACTCTTCATTTTCAGATCTGTAGCTGCGATTGATTTCTTGAAATTTTATATGAGTTCCAATGCTTTTAATTTCAAGGTATTCTCAGTGCAATGTTTCCCAGCAGTTCATCCCAACCTTGGCTCTCGGTGTTACATAGAAACATAAAAACTAGAAGCAGGAGTAGGCCATTCAGCTTTTCTAGCTGCTCCATTATTCATTTTGATCATTACTGATCATCAAATTCAATTTCCTGACCCTGCCTTCCCCCCCATATCCATGGATTCCTTCAGCCCCAAGAGCTATATTTAATTTCTTCTTGAAATCAGACGCTTTGGCCTCAACTATGTTCTGTGGTAGTGAATTCCACACATTCGCCACTCTCTGGGTGAAGAAATTTCTCCTCACCTCAGTTCTAGAAGGTTTATCCATTTTCCTTAAACTGTGATCCCCCTAGTTCTGGACTCCCCCACCATTGAGAACATTCTTTCTGAAAATACTCTGTCTAACCCTGTTAGAATTTTATAAGTTCCTATGAGATCCACAACTTCGTCCCAGGTTTTGACCAATTCGTTGCTGGGACCAGAGCTGGAAAAAGGGGAATGCATCCCGCAGTCGTTTTAACTTGCCAAAATGACAGAAAGTGAGGAATTGTATTCAACTGCTCCTCCAGCATTGGAGACTGAGAACTCATCCCAATTCTCCCAAACGTTCTGGAGACTGGGTGCTCAGGCAATGATGTGACTCTGAATTTGACTCCATTCAGAAGGCAGCACCAGATCCCTGGACTAAATTTGGGAACTGACTCAGAAATATATGGACAGAAAGTCAGACTGTAAAGAAATGGTTTAACCACAGATTAAAGATTAGAGATCAAAAGTCTATTGGCGACAGTCTTAATTGAAATGTAAGAATAATTACTAACTCAAAATTGTTTATAGAGTAAAGGCAGATTTTTTTAAAAAAATCCTGTCTGAAATAGATAATTCCTAGGCTTTAACATCATTGCCCAAAAGAACCTGTCTCAGTTTTGATCTTTCCTCAGGCTCCAAAAGGAAATCTTCAGTCACGTCAAAGCCAGTGGTCATTTTGCCAGTCGCCCTGGCAACAAAAGCTGCCCTTGCTCCAGCGTTCCGACCCAAGGCCGGGCATCTAAACAGCAGCCAAGGCAAATTGGCCTCAGTGCCTACAACCATGCCCTCCAGGAGGATCACTGCCACAGCCTCTGCCACGACCAGGAGAGTATTGGCACCTCAGGCCTCGCAGGATACAGCTGGTAAGTAAGTGCGCATGGATCAACCGAACAAGGAAGGCAGCAGGAAATTTGTGTTCCCCCACCCCCCCCATTTGCCGAGACGTAAATGACGATGGGGGCACTAACTCCTGTGAGAGACCGAAAATTAGATTTGCGCTGGCAAGATCTTACAATGCAAGCGCCCCCACCCCCACCAGTGATACAATACATTGAATTATCATCAGTGGACCCCCCCCCCCCCCCACATTGCCTCTCACATTGCCTCTCACATTTGGAACTCCTCGGCAAGGTTTACCACAGGCCTGGAGCAATGAGAACCTGGCAAAGTAAATCCACTGAGGTAAGTACCACCCTCGGCGGGGAGGGGAGCAACATGCCCAGCCAGTACCCTAGTGCTATGGGGTGGGGGAGGGTCAGAGGGCAGTGCCAGGATATACCAGGAACAGTGCCAGAGTTGGGGGGGGGGTCTTCCTCTGGAGGGGTCCATGGGGGCGGTTTCCCTGTATCTGCGGGGCGAGTGTTGGGTTGGGGGGTGGGGAGTGGTTTCCCCGTGCTGTGGACTTCAGCGGTTGGGGGGTCTCCCCATGTGTGAGAGAGATTTCTGTGTCTGTGGGGCGGTGGGGGGGGATCTTTGGTTGTACTTTTTGTTCTGATAAATCGGTGCACCATAAAAATGGATCCTCAATTTCTGGAAGGTCAATATTGCTGATGGGGTGAGCTCCTTCAGAGGACCCAGTTCCAGCATTTTCTTTCTCTAAGTGTCGGAAAATATGGCAGGAAAAGCCGGCAGTGCAGCCGAAGAGTTGCACAATGTTTTTCTCACTGAGCCAACACCTCGAAAAAACACTGGAAGATTCTGCTCCTTGCATCACTCCTTGAGAGTTCCCAATTATGTCAGTCTTCCTGGGCCAGCCACTTACATCAAATTTATCGACTCATAATATAAAAACAAAGGACAAAGTGGCAGCTGACATCACAAAATGTTCCAAAGCTCACCCAGACAGTCCAGGAGGGACCCAAGAACAGTCCAAGTTAGGTTTGGATTCCCTTGGATTTAGAAAGTGAATTGATCAAAGTTTTCAGAATCTTAAAGGGACCTTATAGAGAAACAATTTCTATTGGGAGAATTAGATTCTCATTAGGAGATTCTTATTAACTCATTAGAAGAGTTGGACCAAGAACAAATAATGTTCCTTCTATTTCACTTTCATAGAAAGATATTTAGAGGAACTGAATATTTCTGTGTGTTTCTGATCATGTTCCCCTGTCTTGCAGCTCATGATATCGAAGTGATATTAACGTAAGATTCCCCCCCCTCCTGCTCCCCTGTTGCTGCCTGACGTTGTTCCTCCTCTCCCCTCATCTTCCTCTTCTCTTTGTTGTGGCAGTATGGCTTCTTGCTGGTGTTCAGTTCCACCAGCTTCAACTGTCCTCTGATTGCTTATCCAGCCCTTTGTATTTGAACCTTTACATCAAGCATTGAGTTGGGGAACGGGGAGGTGGGAGGCTGAGCTGCAGGACACAGCCAGCAGAGAACAATCAACAGCAAGAGTCCTGGGCCAAGAATGCGAAGGCTAAATGTAGATCCTTAACTGCTGATCTAACTGAGATCAGCTAACTCAGAACAGCATCCCTTATCTTTGAGATTCAGTCCTTGGACTATCTGTTTAACTTCTGAATCATCATTAGACCTGCCTGACTTCCCCAACACATCTCCCTTAAACTTTCCCCCTCTCGCCTTAAACCTATGCCCTCTTGTAATTGACACTTCCACCTTGGAAAAAGCTTCTGACTATCCACCCTGTCTATGCCTCTCATAATTTTGTAGATCTCTATCTGGTCTCCCCTCAATCCTAGTTTATTCAACCACTCCTCATAGCCAACACCCTTGAGACCAGGCAATATCCTGGTGAGCCTTTTTTGCATTCTCTCCAAAACTTCCACGTACTTCTGGGGAGTGTGGTGACTAGAACTGCATGCAATACTCCAAATGCGGCCAAACCAAGGTTTTGTATCGGTTTTACATCATATAAAAGGTTTTACATGAATTCCCAACTCTAATACTCAATGCCCTAGCTGATGAAGGGAAGCATGCCATATGCCTTCTTAATCACCTTGGCCACCTGTGTTGCCACTTTTAGGGAACTATGGACCTGCACACCCAGATCCCTCTGTATGTTAATGTTCCTAAGGGTTCTGCCATTTACAGTATAATTCACACCTAAATTTGATCCTCCAAAATGCATCAACTCGCACTTTTACGGATTAAACTCTGTCAGCTATTTCTGTGCCCAAGTCTCCAATCTATCGATTTTCTGTTACATCCTCTGACAATCCCTGGCACTATCAGCAACTCCACCAATCTTCATCTCATCTGCAAACTTACTAATCAGACTACCCACATTTTCCTCCAGCTCATTTATATATACTACAAATAGCAGAGTTCCCAGCACTGATTCCTGCGGAACACCACTGACTACAAATCTTCACTCTGAAAAACACCCTTCCACAACTACTCTCCGTCTTCTATAACCAAGTCAGTTCTGTATCCATCTAGCCAGCCCACACTGAATCCCATGTGATTTTAATTTTTGTATCAGTCTGCCATGTGGGACCTTGTCAAACACCTTATTAAAGTCCACATAAACTAAATCCACAGCCCTTCCCTCATCAATTATCTTTGTCATCTCTTCAGAAAACTCAATCAAGTTGTTGAGACTTGACCGTCTCAGTACAAAACCATGCTGCCTGTTACTAACTACTCCATTTTCTTCCAAATGTGCACATATCCAGTCAGTATCTTCTCCAAAAGCTTTCCCACCACCTACTTCAGGTTCACTGGCCTATAATTTGCTGGGTTATCCCTGCTTCCTTCCTTAAACAAGGGAACAACATTGGCTATTCTCCAATCCTCTGGAACCTTGCCTGTGGTCAAGAAGGATATGAAGATACCTGTTAAGGCCTCAGTTATTTCTTCCTTTGCCTCTCGCAGTAACTTGGAATATATCCCATCAGGCCTCGGGGAGGAAATGAGGGAAAAAAATAATTACTCAGGTTAATGTAAGCAGGCTCAATGGTAACTTTCAAAAGAAAATTAGGTGTAAAGCTTTCAAAGAAAAATGTACAGGGATGTGAGGAAAGGGATGTGAGGAGAGTTGGACCACTTGAATAGCTCTAAGAGCCGGCACAGGGATAGTGGACTGAATAGCCTATATTGCCATTCTGTGACATCTAGAATATGATACCACAGGAGGCTATAAAAGCTGTGTCAATTGAAATCATCTTCTTCATAGTTACCCTGGCAACTAACTGCTTTAATTTGGAGAGCAGGATATGTGCAAAGAAGTTTGGAGAGTACCAGGAATTTATAATTCCTGACCTGGACTGACTGACTACTCTTTGTTTTTTCCTGTGTCAGTTTGTGGTAGAGCCAAGGCTGACATTGTGTTTCTGGTGGATGAATCCTGGAGCATTGGCCAGGATAACTTTAAGAAGATCCGGGATTTTCTCTTCAGGATTGTCTCATACATCCCAAAGATTGGACCTGCAGGAAGCCAGGTAATAAAAGAATTCTACATTGCTGAATCTGCGGGAGCAGGAAGACATTCTGCGACATTTTGTATGTTTTCTTATGCTTTGTCATGCAGTTTGAGAGACAGAAGGCTGTTTGGCCCATGTGTGCTCATATTGGTTTCTTGTTGGATTGTCCCCCTGCTTTCTCATCCCCTCCCTAGGAATGGCAAAGAACAGAGAGGCATTGGTAATTCACAAAAGCTCTTTTAACATTTCTCTTCAACCCTGGAAAGGCTGTCATGTTAATCACACAGAAGCAAACTGGTTAGTTATTCCCTAAAATCCACCTCCTTTCTTCCGCAATCATATGGTTCTAGAAAGATGTGCCTAACCCCTAGTTGAGAGTTGTAAGAATTCTTTTTTCACTGTCTCCTCTGGAATGCCATATCGATCACCAAATAAAGAAAAAAACTGCTAACATCTAGCTTCCCTCTCTTGTTACTTGAGTTTAACTCAGTGGCTTCTCATTTTGCCATGTCTCAATATCTCAACGATCTACTCACATGTATGTTATTGATAGAATGCATTGGCCCCACAGTGCAGAAGGAGGTCATCTGGCTCATCAGGTCTGCCTCCACTCTCTGACAAAGTATCTCACCCAAGGCCTTTCCTCTGCCCTATCCCCATAGCCCACGCTTTTACCATGGCTAATCCACTTAACCTACACATTTTTGGACATTAAAGGGCAATTTAGCATGGCCAATCCACCTGCAGATCTTTGGACTGTGGGAGGAAACTGGAGCACCTGGGGGGAGGAAACCCATGCAGACATGGGGAGAACATGCAAACTCCACACCCAAGTCACCCAAGGCTGTGAGGTAGCAGTGCTAACCATTGTGTCACTGTGCCACCCCAAATAATGCTTGTAATAATATCAAAGAACTGAATCAGATTCCTTCTAAGTCCATCTCTCTCTCTCTCTAGCAAATAAAATCACCGTACATCAACTATCTTCACCGTGCCTAAGCATCCTTGTCCTTCTCTGAACTGCCTCCAATACTAAAATATCCCTTTTGAGTTGGGAAGATCTCTAAATGGGGTTTTCACAAAGCCCTATAGTCTTCAGTGACTTCAATGAACTTTTAACCAAGGAGTAGGTTACCAATTCAGACCTCCTTTAGGCTGGTCGATACTTGTTAGTGAAGCTATATCATTGGAACAGAAAAATGTTAGAAAAGTTGGTTGTACAAAAAGTTAATTTGACCAAACAAGGCTATTGTCTCCATGCACTCACATAGTCTTTTATTTGAGGGAATTGCAGTCGACATTTCCACTTCTAGCCCTGAGACACAGAGGCCTGTTGTGACAGCTTTATACGTCATCCCAGCTGAGATCAGTTGGCTGGACATAGGCCAATTATTGAGCCTGTGACCTTCTTGGTAGAACAGCTAAATTCCACATCTTTCCCTGGTGCTAGCCAAAAAAATAAATGCTATTTCTGGGATATTAAGCGCATGGCGCATTACTCCTTGTTGAATTTCTCGTTATTGTGTTATAATCTTACTGATAATCTGATAATCCCCTACTTGGTTGATGCCCCTTTCAGTGAGAATTGGTTGTGCTTTTTATCATGAGGTTGCTAGTTGGTCTCTAGCTGTTATTAACCATTCCTGTGGTTCCTTTATCTCCTGTAACAGGTTGCTGTGGCTCATTACAGTGACAATCCCAGGACAGAGTTCCAGCTTAACCAATACCAGGACAGGAATTCGGTTTTAAGAGCCATCAGGGGAGTTCAATATGGAGGAGGCAACACCAGAACAGGTGAAACATTTGAAATATTTATTGGTATGAAATTGGCAGTGGGAAAGGACAATGCTTATCTCCCCTAAAAAAGAATTGCATACTTACACTGCTTGCTTATGTTTGGGTGTAATTTGGATGCAATAATCTAGTTTCTCAACATAATGGTCTCAGTACTGGAGGAATCAGAATGTTCTGTTGGTGCTGCTTTTTCTTGAGGTACTGACATTTACAATCTATGATACCCATCGAATCTCCTTTAGCTATTCATCATCCACCTTTATTATTCTCTCACTAATCATCCCTCGTATCTTTTTACCAACCATTTCCACTATCTACCCGCACCCATTATTTACTTCCATCATCCTTCCTTAGATAACGTATGGCTGAATTGTTCTGCTTTGCCTTGAATTAATAATTTTACATTGCACAGAAAGGCGCGATCTTACCGTCCATTCGCGCCACGCTGCAGCAAAGTTGGAAAACTTTTCGACAAGCTAAATCTCTGTTCACTGTGGCAGGATGGGTAAATCCCGCTGGCATGAACAGTGGTAAAATTCCAGCCCAAATCTCTGATATCAAGAAGCTTCATTTGCAAATTTACTTGGGGGCCTTGTGCTTACCTTCTCACCCTAACTTTAACCTATTGATAGCATTATTACCTTCTCTCATCTATGCATTTGTTTTGCCCTTCCTTGCATTGTTAACCAGACTCATTTTCCCACTGGTCTAGTTAATGTTGTATATTTCACACACGTTTCTCCAGATCTGGAAGTCCAAGGGGCTTTAATATAAATTCCACTTTCTGTCTGGGATATACTTTATCCACAGCTATTGCCTGAGCACACACAGTGTGTTACCCATTTGTCCCCAGAATTCAGAGTTTAATTTTTTTTCTCTGTTTCCCAGCCAGAGGCATTGGTTACGTATTAAAGGAATTATTCCAGATCACTGCTGGGATGCGACAGAATGTCCCACACGTTCTGATATTGCTAACTGATGGACGATCACAGGATGAAGTGGAACTGCCAGCAAGAGTGGCGTTTGGTTTAGGTATGTCTGTTTGAACACAGTCCATCAACTGTTAATAGTTCACATCTTCTGATAGACCCTGAGAATGAACCTTAGTAGTACTTCAAGCCAATGGGAACTCCTGGATGACTCTCTCACTCAATGCAGTGGGAAAGTTGAAACCAGTGATAAGTCTTGGCAGCAGTTTGGTGAACTCAGTACAGAACAGGGATCTAGACTGGAACCTGATAGTGGAACACCTTCCTGAACTATTGCAGATGCCGCAGCGAGGTACTCTCACAACGCTGATAGATAGTTCCAGGATTTTGATCCAGCTAGAATAAATGAACGGTGGTATAAGTCCCAATCAGCATGATGTATGGCCTAGAGTGGGGTTTGAAGCTAATAGTGTTCTTATCTTTCAACTTTCTTTGCCCTCCTGGGCAATAGAAGGCCCTCAAGGTTGTGCCAAGCTATGTCCAATCCCAAGATCAAGCTATCCCCTCCCTATAATTCAGGAGTGCTCCATGTGACTATCCAATAACCGCTTGAAAGTTCCTAAAGTGTCCGACTCCACTATCACAGCAGGCAGTCTATTCCACACCCCTACCACTCTCTGAGTGAAGAATCTACTTTGGACATCCCTCCTGTATCTCCCACCATGAACTTTATAGTTATGCCCCCTACTAATAGCTACATCCACCCGAGGAAATAGCCTCTGCATGGTCATGGGTGTCTTCAAGAAACATTGGCAAGATGATAAATAATTGCAAAAGCTTTGTTGTATTACTAGAATCGTGGAACCATAGAATCACATCAGTGCAGAAGGAGACCATTCAGTTCATCAAGTTTGCACCAAATCTCCAAAGAAGCACCTTATCCCCACCCTATCCCCATAACCCCACACATGTATCAAGGCTAATCCACTTAACCTATTAATCCTGTTGGAAGCAAGGGGCAAGTTAGCATGGGCGATCCACCCAACCTGCACATTTGTGGACTGTGGGAGGAAAATGGAGCACCCAGAGGAAACCCACATTGACTTCTGGCAGCATAAAGAGTGAGGGTGATTGGTTCCTTCCTCAACAGCAATAGTCTCACCTTTTGTCCTGTTCTTGATCTAATGTCATGCAGACAGGGATTTGGACAGATTGCTGTTATTCCCCAAACAGTGGCTTCCACATCCAAATCATCAATAAAGGGAAATCGGGAATTGTCAGGATAAAGATGCTAAACCACAGAAAGGACGGAACTCGTTACTCTTTGGAATTCACTTCCACAGAGAGCACCGAAGGCCTGTCTTTGTAGACATTTGAGGCTAAGTTAGACAGAATTTGATTCACAAGGAAGTGAAGGCTGATGGGGAACAGGGAAGAAAGGGGGAATGAAGGCCAGAATCAGATCAGCCATGATCTTATAGAATGGTGCAGCAGGCTTGAAGGGCTGAATGGCCTGCTCCCGCTCCTACTTCTTATGGTCTTATACTTTGTTGGTTGCTTGTTGCCAATCATAAGGATGTGTTAACAAGAGCCTGAATAGAACTCAAGCACCCTCTCAGCTACCAACGCAGAGAGAGATAATGATGCAAGAAGCTGTAAAGAGGAAGAGGAAAGGTTAACTGCTTACGTAAAATAAAATAGAAATTTCTGCTTATCTGAAATAGGTAAGACATTTTGAAAGTTCCATGAAGGCTTTAGATAGACTAATTAAAGAGAAACTGTTTCCTTTGGTGGAGGGGCCATTAAGCTAAAGACATGGATTTAAGGTAATTAGCAAAAGAGGTGACATGAGGAAAATAGAATAGTCAGTATTTTTTTAATGGTCAGGAATACGCTGCCCGAAATAGGTTCAGTAATAGTTTTCAAGAAGATAAATACTTCAAGTGGAAGAATTTGCAGGCCAATGGGGAAAGAGCAGGATTAGTGAGGAGTAATTGGAAAGTGCAGGGATGATGGGCCAAATGGCTTCCTTGTATACTGTGATTTACAATTTAAATTCTACATTGTGTAATATTGCATAATTATTGTGGTGATGTTTCAAGGGGCGGCACAGTGGTTAGCACTACTGCCTCACAGCACCAGGAACCCGAGTTCGATTCCTGACTTTGCATAGTCTGCCCGCTCTTCTTGTGTCTGCGTGGGTTTCCTCCAAGTGCCCTAGTTTCCTCCCACAATCTGAAACGTGTGCTGGTTAGGTGCATTGGCCGCGCTAAGTTCTCCCTGAATGTACCCGAACAGGCACTGGAGTGTGGCGACTAGGGGATTTTCACAGTAACTTCATTGTAGTGTTAATGTAAGCCTACTGGTGACCCTAATAATTAAACTTTAAACAGATGGAAGGTGTGGAGTTGAGATTGACAATGAGGAAATAATTTTACTAAGGGACCCATATGACTTCACAAACCATGAGATGGAATCTCAAACATGAAACAATCTTTATCTTTCAGGTATTAAGGTCATCTCTGTGGGGATTGCAAGTGCAGACATAGAGGAACTCAAAAGAATCGTTTACCGTGGCCCACGCAGTAATGTATTTTTTGCGAATACATTCGATGATTTGCCTTTGATCGAAAGAGAATTGGTGGAAAGAATCTGCGCCGAAGCCACCAAGATTGAGGTAGGAGCTGTTCACACTTGCAGCCTTCCAACATTTATTAACTCAATTTGTCCCTTCCAGACTGGATTACGTTGATCTCTGACAGTCAAGGGTTAAGGAATAAGTTAGAGAGGAAGCAGAGGAGATTTACTGGATTGGTACTGGGGAAGGGGACTTCAGTTATGCAGAGTGACTCGAGAAACTGGGGTTGTTCTCCTTGGAGTAATTAAGGGGAGATTTGATTGAGGTGTTCAAAATTTTGAAAGGATTTGATAGAGGAAACAAAAACAAACCGTTTTCAGTGAGAGAAGGATCACTAACCAAAGGGAGATAGATTGAAGGCCATTAGCCAAAGGACCAGACATGATATCAAGAAACATTTTTTTTGACTCAACAAGTTGTTTAGATTCAGCTTGTGCTGCCTGGTGGAAGCAGATTCAATAATAACTTTCAGAGTGGAATTGGATAAATACTTGACGGAGGAAAATTTGCAGGACTAATGGGAAAGAACAGGGGAGCGGAACTAATCATTCAAAGTGCTGGCACAAGAATGATGGGCTGATTGGTCTCTTCCTGTACTGTGTCATTCCATGAATCCTCAGGATGGCATCAAAGGAACTGAAAGTGTAGGGCCAAAGCAAATTACTGAGGGGGTTGGAATCTGCAACAAAAACTGAAAATGCTGGAAAATCTCAGCAGGTGTGACAGCATCTGTGGAGAGAGAATAGAGCCAATGTTTTGAGTCTGGATGACCCTTTGTCAGAGCTGACAAACCAGTGTAATTACTTACAAAGGTCACATTGAGCTGAAATGATCTGATGTAGTTATCAATAAAACCCTGACCTGCCTATGTGATTTTCACTGTAACTTCATTGCAGTGTTAATGTAAGCCTACTTGTGACACTAATAAATAAATGAAGAAACTTTTTGAAAGTGTAACAGCTGAACAATAAACTTGTTTTTTCATCTTGACCATGAGCCCACGCCCTTATACAATGATGGCTAGTCACTCGGGCAACTAATGATATTGCTTCTCAGTGCTTTGCTATCCCTTTCTATCAATTTTTTGTTTGGGTCACAGTACCTGGTTTCTGATCATTTGTGTGTCTTTTAGTTCCCTAACGAAGCTGCATCTGAAACCAAAACCTACGTAAACAACCAACGAACGGAGTCTGTAATATCAGGAACCCCCAAGCATAAACCTGCAGATGTCAGAAAACCTGAAGGTCCCTGTGCATCCCAGTGCTTGAAGGTGAGTCTCAATGACACTTATCAATTCTCTGTTATAGTGATAGAGTTCATCATCGGCTGGAGAGCAACGTGGCTGCTGGTGGGTCAGATGACTGTTCCGTACCATAGTCTCAATTTCCTTTCCAATACTTCAGTGAGATGTGGTGCATAATGGGTGTCTATACTGCTACCATCAGAGCTAGCCATGTAGAGGTGAAGTCAGACTAAACCATTCCATTTTCAAGGTTGATGTAGCCATGAATCTGGCCTTGGGATATAGCTTGAGGGATCGCCAGTAGATTAACATCATTATTTCACAAGGAATGAGAAGTAGAAAAGCAGAATTTCATATTGGTACTCCTAATGAGGAGTTCCTGATGTTGGGAATTTGGGAATGGAGGCCATTGGGTCCCACAGGATTTTCCATTCATTAATTTTAATGGAGCCTCCTGAACTCTGCACCTGAATTTCTGATCTGCAGATCCAGATAGCAAGCGTTGTGCAAAAATTGAGAATATTCCACTGACACAGCATTCCCAGTTTAGGAATAAAGGTGCTGTACCGAGATAGTGCAAGGGGAGGTGTATCCTGCTCTGACTTTGCGTTCGATTCAGATACTGGGAGCAAAGGTTTCACTTTCACAAGTGTACAAAACACTGTTAAAGACAAATGGCGAAACAAATTATAGAAGAGAAATGGATAAATCTTTTCTATTAGGGACTTTGTTTTAAGATTTAAAAACAACTAATTGTTTCTTATTTCATTTTTGCAGGGTCAGAAGGGAGAACAGGTAAGAACGTTTACATATTTATCTTGTGTTTTGTATATTTTCTCATTTAAGTATATTATTTCCTTAACATTGTACCCGACTGGTATCCAAACTGGTGACTGAGTTACAATAGATTATTTCTCTGTCCTGTGTTTTTATGTCATTGCAGCAGAATTGGTCCCTATATTTCAAATATTTTAATTTTCCCTGTTATAGAGTCATAGGGCTTGATTTTACCATCGCATTGCACCCGTCTTTGGGTGCGAAAAATTGCATGCATTTAAATTGACTTACTGAGTTGCACTTCCCCCTTTACTACCGTGTTCGCCAATCTGGAATTGGTGCAAAACAAACATGCTGCCTAGAAGTCCAATTCGGGCACTCCATTTAGTGTGGAGGTAAGTGCCGAGCGTGCAGTGGCTCTCTACTTGAGATCAGTCGGGGGGGGGGGGGGGGGGGGGGGTAGAAGGTTGTGGGGGCGGGGGGGGTTCGCTGCCACTCTGTCTGAGATCAGTAGGAGGAAGGGAGGTTGTTGCCACTCTGCCTGAAATTGGTGGGGCAGATGGGGAAGAGCCTGCAATTGGTCTGGGTGATGGGAGTATGTGGGATAAGGGGGTCAGTGATGTTGTGGGGTGGGGCAATGTCTATGGGGGCCATGGAGAGGCATTATCTGGCCTGGGAACGATGTGGCAAGGGAACAACATTCTATCATTTTTCTCTGCACATGCGTAGTTGGAGCGCCAATCAGAGCTGCAAGATTTCGGACGTGTTAAGCCTTGCCCACAGGCTTGTGCAGTGCAATTCGGAATTGCTGATATTTTTTCAGGCAGAGTGCATATGGGGGTGCCTCAGAACGAATCTAAAAGTCGGATCTGAAACATTCCCAGTTTTAAGTCCGCTCAGCACTTAGAATCAAAATAGTAAAATAGGGCCATAGAGTCACTGAGGTTAACAGCATGGAAACAGGTGCTTTAGTCCAACCTGTCCATGCCACCCAGTTTTACCAATAAGCCCGTCCCAATTGCTCACATTTGGCCCATATGCCTCTATACCCATCTTAAACTCTTTTAAAAGACAAAATTATACCCGTTTCTACTACTCTCTGGCAGCTTATTCCAGACACTCAACACCCTCTGAGTGAAGAAATTGCCCTCTGGACACTTTTGTATTTCTCCCCTCTCACCATAAACCTATGCCCTCTGGTTTTAGGCTCCCCTACCTTTGGGAAAGATATTGACTATCTACGTCATGTATGCTCCTCATTATTTAATCGACCTCAGATCACCCCTAAGCCACCTTCTCTCCAGAGGAAAAAGGTCACAGTCTATCCAGCCTCCCCTTATAACTCAAATCCCAGTAGCATCCTAGCAAATCTTTTCTGCATTCTTTCTAGTTTAATAATATCTTTCTGTAATAGGATGGCCAAAACTGCACAAAGTATTCCAAATATGGTCTAACTAATAGTCTTTTGCAACTTCAACAAGATGTCCCATCTCCTGCATTCAGTGTTCTGACTAATGAAACCAAGCATGTTGAATGCCTTCTTCACTACCTTGTCCACCTGCGACTCCACTTTCATGAGCTATGAACCTGCACTCCTAGATTTCTTTGTTCTATAACTCTTCCCAATGTCCTATCATTAACTGAGTAGGTCCTGATCTACCAACATGCATCACCTCACATTTATCTAAATTAAACTCCATCTGCCATTCATCAGCCCAGTTGCCCAATTGACCATGATCCCATTGCAATTCGTGATAACCTTCTTCACTGTCCACTATGCCACCAATCTTGGTGTCATCTGCAACCTTACTAACCATGCCTTCTAAATTCTCATCCAAATCATTAATATAAATAACAAATAACACTGGACCCAGCACCAATCCCTGAGGCTGGTCGCAGGCCTCCAGTTTGAAAATCTACCCTTTGGCTTCTGGTAAGAATACAATTTTGTATCCAATTGGATACCTCACCCTGGATGCTGTGAGATTTAACCTTATGCAATTACCTACCATGCAGTACGTTGTTAAAGGCCTTGCTAAAGTCCATGTAGACAATGCCGACTGCCCTCATCTACCTTTTTGGTTACCACTTCTAAAAACTGTTGCTTGCTTTTCCTGCATTGTTTGCAGCTGGACCCCTTTCTTTTTCTGCCTCTCTTTCAGTCTTGTCCGAAACTCCAGTGATAATCTCCTCCCTCCTCCCTCCTCCCTCCTCCCTCCTCCCTCCTCCCTCCTCCCTCCTCCCTCCTCCCTCCTCCCTCCTCCCTCCTCCCTCCTCCCTCCTCCCTCCTCCCTCCTCCCTCCTCCCTCCTCCCTCCTCCCTCCTCCCTCCTCCCTCCTCCCTGCATCTTTGCCACAGCTGGTAAAGCAATTCAGGTGCCTGGTGTGTGACGAGTCCTGATCACAGAATTTGTACAGTGCATAAGGAGGCTATTTGGCTGTTTGAGTCTGCACCAACTGATCAGGCCCACCCCATGTCCCATAACCTCACATATTCATCCCGCTAATTCCCCTAATCTCCATCTTTGGACTGTGGGAGGAAACCAGAGCACCCGGAAGAAACCCGTGCAGACAGGGAGAATATGCAAACTCCACAATCACCCAAGGCTGGAATTGAACCCGGGTCCCTGGAGCCATGAGGCTTCAGGGTGCCACTGTGTTGCCCACTGCATTTTCTTTTGAAGTGCCTAAGCAGCTTTTACCACATCAAAGGTGCCATATAAATGCCACTTGTTGTTATATTTGATAGACATTGTGGATAAGATAATGGAAATGATAAGGCAGTGACTTATATCACTAATTGTGAATCTATTTAATTACCAATTGAGCCATTTATTTGCTTTGATATTTCTAAAGATTTCTACCTCTGTATTTGTGTATCTGGATTTCCAGAAAGCATTCAACATGGTGCTACCAAAAGGCTGCTGCATGAGATAAAGGTACATGGTGTTACGTGTAGTGTATTAGCATAGATAGAGAATTGATTAACTAACAGAAAGCAAAGAGTGGGGGTAAATGGGTGTTTTTCTGGTTAGTGATCAGTGACTAGTGGTGTACCTCAGGGATCGGTTTTGGAACTGCAATTGTTCACAATTTACATGGATTATTTGGAGTTAGGGATCCAAGTGTGGTGTATCAAAGTTTGCAGATCCTTCCATGCCTGCTGGGCACCACAGGTGTATTATTGACCCCTTTAATCACATTTTAATTTGATGTTTTATGTTTCCTTTCCACTTTGCTTTTTGTTTCGGGTGGTTCCCCTTTTAGGGAGGTGCCCTTTTTGCTTTGTCCCTGAGTTAATTTGATTTTATTTATTTGGCTGGCACACTAAAAGATGTTAAAGTTCACAGATGACACTAAGGTGAGTGGTAGAGCAAAGTGTGCAGAGGACACTGAAAGTGTGCAAAGGGATATGGATAGTTTAATTGAGTGGGCAAGGTGCTGGCAAATGCGGTACAATGTTGGGAAATGTGAAGTCATCCATTTTGGCAGGAATAACAGCAAAATGAACTAATACTGAGATGGCAAAAAAGTGCAGCATGCTGCTGTGCAGAGCAACGTGGGTGTACTTGGGCATGAATCACAGAAAGTTGGTTTGCAGGTACAGCATGTAATTAAGAAAGCAAATGGAATTTTGTTCTTCACTGTTAGAGGGACAGAGTTTAAAAACAATGAGGTTATGTTGTGACTGTGTTGGTGAGGCCACACCTGGAGTACTGAGTACAGTTTTGGCCTCCTTACTTGAGGAAGGATGTACTGGCACTGGAGGCTGTTCAGAAGAGATGCACTAGGTTGATTCTGGAGTTGAGAGGATTGGCTTATGAGGACAGACTGAGTAAACTGGGACTAAACTCATTGGAATTTAGAAGAATTAGGGGTGATCTTATAGAAACCTAAAAAATTATGAAGGGAATAGATAAGATAGAAGCAGAGTGGTTGTTTTCACTGGCAGGTCAAACTGGAACTAGGGGTCATAGCCTCAAAATAAGGGGAAGCAGATTTAGGACTGAGTTGAGGAGGAACTTCTTCACTCAAAAGGTTGTGAATCCGTGGAATTCCTGCCTAGTGAAGCAGTTGAGGCTATCATGTTGAATGTTTTTAAGGCAATGATGGATAAATTTTTGATTAGTAAAGGAATTAAGGGTTATGGTGAGCAGGTGGGTAGGTGGAACTGTGTCCACGAAAAGATTAGCCATGATCTTATTGAATGGTGGAGCAGGCTTGAGGGGCCAGATGGCCTACTCCTGCTCCTAGTTCTTATGTTCAGTTCAAGGGCAATTAGGGATGGGTGATAAATGCTGGCCCAGCCGCCAATGGCCACATCCCAAAAACATATTCAATGAAAGAAAATATGACCAGAGAAGGCCACTGTTGCTAAATTATAAAATCCTATACTGTACTCTCTCTATGTCCCACAGGATCATCTTCCCAGAAAACCATCTCACACCCTTTTGAGTTTCCTCATGTACTGGGCAGTTTCACTGACAAGTCTGTTCCACAGTCATCATCCTTTATAAATTCACCTGCCCCCTTTTGAACCCAGTCCATTCCACACACAATAAATTGTGCTTTAAAATGTAAATAAAATCCACAGATTGCACTGTAACCAGAGAATATCAGAAGTGCAGCACTAAAGGTTGGGACGCTTTCACCTCTGAGAGTTTCTATAATATAGTGAACATTTTTCTCTCTTTTTAATTCATTCATGGGATATGGGCGTCGCTGGCTGGTCAGCATTTATTGCCCATCCATTGTTGCCCTTGAGAAGGTGGTGGTGACCCGTCTTCTTGAAATGTTGCTGTCCATGTGCTGTGGGTTGACCCACAATGCCGTTAGAGAGGGAATGCTAAGATTTTGACCCAGTGACTGCGAAGGAACAGCGATATATTTCCAACTCAATTAATCTGCTGAGGTAAATGAGTTTTGATCCAGTTCCTTCTGGCAATGGATTCATAACACAAAACTTGACAATACTTTGGAAACTTTATCAGTATAGTGGGAAACAGGAACATGGTTGAGAATGAGGGTGCTCTGAACTTGGGGTTAAGTGTTTTGTGCTGCACCTGGTTTGTACAGCAGCTGAACCAGAGTTTTATGGATTCATCAGCATGGACCATCTCCAACAAAGCCGGACAACTAACAAAGGACAGTCTCTCTAAAGTCTTTGACTCTTAATTCCAGGGTGAAGTGGGACCGCCAGGAAATCCGGTGAGTGTCACTGAAATCTGTGGGTAAGAAGCATTGTTTTTAGCAAATGGACAAAAGTGAATGAAAGTAGAGGAATGATTAATCAGTTTGTCATCTTGGAAGGCACTCATCTCATTGAGAAAATCAGTCACCGTTCTCTGTAACTGCCATTGAACTCTGAGGAATTAATATGTCTTCAAATCACACCTGAGTTTTGGGTTTTTAAGAAAAATTATTTGTGGTTGATCATTGCAACTGTTTTATTTATTTTTCTATTTCCATTTTCATGTTAGAATATAGTTCTGGGTGCACTAACTGCCCTTTGGTACCTGCATGAGTGATCTGCCTTGGAAGGCAATTTGGCTGGAGAGGCATCACCACCAAGCCCAGTCATGCTCTCTCCCGCCATCTCTACACATTCCAGTAGGCTACATTGGGTAATGAACAGAAACAGGAGCCTGCTCCTGTTCCCAGTCCCTCAATAGCTATATTGCCTCTGAGGCCAATAATAGTCCCAGGGTTTCCTTGATGGAATCAGCACCAAACAGGGATCCTATCTGTACAGCTCAGTTCCAGAGCATCGATACATTTAGCCAGTGGAGCTAAAGTGATAACTGAGTCCACAACGATATAGCTATCTGATTTACTGTTGAATGAATCGTATCGTCTGATGTCCTTTGTTTGGTAGAACTATAACCAGTGGTAACAGTGGGTGGATAGAACACTATTATTAATAAGCTGCACTGTTGTTTTTCAGGCCCAGCAAGGTTTCACGGGTTTACACACAAGCGGAGGATACGATTCATTTGCATTCGCTGAGAAGGGAGAGAAAGGAGAAAGGGTAATGATCACCATTTGTTCACTTTTCATTCTGCCACTGAGCGCATTTGAAAAGCAAGGCTGCATTCCCAAATCTGGTCAGACGCAAATAACCCAGATACAAGGAATGAAAGACCTCAGTCCAGTGGAGACACTGGAGAAATCCGCCTAGTTCTCCTTAGACAGGGTTTAATGGAAGTGTTCAAAACCAGGTTGGGTTGCAATGGAACAAGTAAGAAACTGGTTTCTGGGGGCAGGAGGGTCAGTAGTGGAGAACACAGATTGAAGGTACTTAACAAATCTGTGGGGAGATGAGTTTTTTTTTTACAATGCAAGTTGGTCTGGAATGCACTGCCTGAAAAAGTGGTGGAAGAAAATTCAATGGCAACTTTCAAAAAGGAATTGGATAAACACTTGAACAGGGTTAAAGGGCAGCATGGTAGCACAGTGGTTAGTGCTGCTGCCTCATAGTGCCAGGGACCTGGGTTCAATTCCGGCCTTGGATCACTGTGTGGATTTTGAACATTCTCCTCATGTCTGCTTGGGCTCCGGTTTCCTCCCACACTCCAAAGATGCGTGGGTTAGGTTGATTGGCCATGTTAAATTGCCCTTAGTGTCAGGGGGACTAACTGGGTAAATATGTGGGGCCTGTGTGGGACTGTTGTTGATTCAGGCTCAATGGGCCAAATGGCCTCCTTCTGCACCGTAGGGATTCTACGGTTTCTATGAAACAGCAGGGGAGTGGAACCAGTCAGATAGTTCTACTAAAGATGGGCCAAATGGCCGCCTCCTCTGGTGTATGATATAATTGACATATCTAGTCAGTATTGCAAAACTATGTTCCCAGACAGATCCTGATTCTTTTTGCGAGTGTGGCACCGTGAAATGGTGATCCCTTAGCATGAAGTATTTATTTCAATGGAGGAACAGATTGAACATGAGTTATCTCATGGTGATATCCCAGCGACATCACTGAGCAGTGTGCTTGAGTGCAATCTAACTTTCCGGTGTGTTCGTGAATTAAATAAAAGACACAAAGGATGTTCTTTATCTGAACTGGTTCCTTTACATACACTGAGCTGATTAAAAACCAGAAACACCAACTCCTGGTGCATGCTGGGAACACAAACTGTGAAGTGCTTCCTAATGCCAAATTCCTGCCCATTATCAAATGGACAGGAATTCAGAGTGCAAATGCTTTTGGGTGACTTGTGGTTATGAATGGCACTATTTTAATGCAATTTCTTTCTTCCTGATGGATGAGAGCAAATAAGCTCTTACCTTCCATAAATCATTCTGCTTGTTCTGTTTACATAAGCTGGAGCTATCACGGAGTTCATCAGAACTCAGTAACTTGATGGCAGCAAGGCATTAGATTATAACCTTCAACTGTCATGGTGCAGAGAGTGTGGTATTACATTGCCCATATCTGCAGTGGCTGTTCCATCCTCTTTACACATCAAAGTCAGATTGTCTTCAGCTGCCACCTTGTCTCTCTCTCTTTCTCTCCCAAATATCAACCTGGATTTTCCTCCGTGAGGTGGGGAGGAGAATTCAGGAAAATTGCCATTTTTGGACTGCCCACCCTAGGAAAAAGTGCATGCCAAGGTGGGATCTTCATGGCTGGGGGCTGAGTACAAGCTGGAATCAGTCTAACCAACCAAGGAAAAAGTATGGAGCAAACCACAAGGGTTGCTGGATGCAGAGGTGGACTGTTTAAACGTGCCATAGGATTTTGTCTCCATTCACAAAAAACAAAAGCCCTCCAGCTCTCACAACCTCTTCATCTTCCAAACACTTCCCATGCTTCACCTACCTGATATGTCCCCTCATGTCCCCTATGCCAAGCTCTGACCTTCAAATAACCCCCTATGTCACTTCCTTCTATTATTCAAATAGATATCTGGGGTTTCAGGCAAGCCCAGACATCTATTAGAATAACAGGACACCTGCTCCCCAGAGGAAACACTGTTTCACGGACAGCTCAGGTTCTGTGATCTCTGCAATCAATTTCATAATATTTGTTAATGCATGTCAAGTGGTTTCAAGTGTTTGTGGTTTTTGAAACTTCAAAAGGCCTCAATAATAACTTGATAACTAATAACTTTTATTAGCTTGCTGTCCAGACTTTGCCATTGGAGAAAGCCATCAATTGATTAGAACGTAGAACCTAGGTTATTAAAAGCTTTTATTTTACAAATACAACTTTACACCACAGTGTTCATTGGTTCTAGAAAAGTATGCAGTGAGTCAATGGACATAGAAGTGCCAAGCTTGGCATGGGCTCATAAAATGCCTGAGGATGTGGGTGGAAGGGCAGAACTTGGCATTGGGGGCATGAACATGAACCGTTTGAACTTGCCTATTGAAAGGTTACCTCATGCAATTACTCCCAAGGATTATGAATCGTGACTCTTTTTAAAAAAAAAACTGGCCAGTGCCCTAAAAATGTGTAAATAGGTGGTACTTATTTCTGTATTGAAGTCAGACAGGTTGGGAGTGATGGGTGCAGGCTTCTGACAGGGAGCAGCCCATACCCTTTAAAGATACTTTGGAAAATTAGATAGACCAGGGATGGGGTTGGGAATCCTGAAATTGCCATTTTTATAGGGCTCTAATTCAACCTGACTCTGAAAATCTAGACCCATTTCCATCAGTACTGTGGCCAGTGCCTCCAATCTCCAATGATGCAGCCTAATTGATTCATCCTCCACACACTAGAATTTCGGGGGATGGTTTCCTCTGTGATTTTTGTTTAAATTCTTTCATAGGATGTCTCTGGGAGAGCAAGAACTTATTGCCGATCCCTAATTGCCCCTGAACTGAATAGCTGGCTAAGCCTTTTCAGAAGGCATTTAACTGTCAACCACATTGTGGTGAAGAAAACAAAGAACATGGGTGAGATTCTCCAGTCCCCCAGCCGTGTGTTTCCCAACAGTGGGAGGTTGTTATTCCCTAGTGGCGGGATTCTCTGGCGCCCCCCCCCCGCCCCCCCCACTGTCAATGGGATTTCCTGTTGATGTCACTCCACATCACCGTGAAACCCGCAGGCAGGGGGTGCGCTGCTGGCGGGACTGGAGAATCCCGCTGGCCTGAATGGCCAGAGAATTCTGGCCCTTGTTTCTGATTTGCCCACATCAAATGTTCAGGGCAAGTATTCTCCACTCTGCTGAAATTGAAATTTGTTGTATGATTTTTAACTCATTCAATTCCAGAATGTGAAGATTTAGAAATGTCTCACGTTGTTCCCTTAATATTCAGGGTTCGTATCACAAGCTTTTCACTAAATCTGAGACTTTCATTCCCCAAAAAGTTACTGAGGCCGGCTGGTTAATTAGAAATTTCAAACAGAAATTGATAAATTTTTATTAGGCAAAGGGACATAAAGAGTTAAACAACTACAGAGAGTCAGGTATCGATCAGCCATTACCTCATTAATTGAGCGTACAACATTGATGGGCTGAACAGCCTCTTACTCTCCCTGTTCTTTCCTCGTTTCAGACTTAGTTGCTTCCTGGACTGTGGGTTTTGAATTGTCTCTGAAGGTTTCCCTTTTTAAAATAAGATCTCTAATATCTACCTCAGATTATTTTTAAAAACAGGGGCACTGTGGTTAGCACTGCTGACTCACAGGCCAAGGACCTGGGTTTGATTCCCGGCTTGGGTCACTGCCCTGTGCAGAGTCTGCACATTCTCCCCGTGTCTGCATGGGTTTCCTGTGGGTGCTCCGTTTCCTCCCACTGTCCAAAAGACATGCAGATTAGGTGTATTGGCCATGCTAAATTCTCCCTTAGTGTACCCAAACAGGCGCCGGAGTGTGGCGACTAGGGGACTTTCACAGTAACTTCATTGCAGTGTTAACGTAAGCCCACTCATGACTAATAAACAAACTTTTAACAAGAAGCTGTGGTGAAATAACGAGAGGCAGGCAGCTCATTAACTGTATTTTTGAGAAATCGAGATTCCATATTCAGTCCTGCATATTACGAAATTTCATTTTGGATGGTTGGAAATCATTTGCGAAGATTGAGCAGTTTTGTATCCATGCAGGGCCTACCAGGAAAAGATGGAATCCCAGGCCTCCCAGGCCGGCCAGGACGCACAGGCACACCTGGTTCAACTGGACCAAGGGTAAGGAATTCAAGTCAATCACGAACCATTTCTCCTTCTTTCCCATTCTTTACGGTAAGGCTGGACTTTCAAGGATTGAATCCAGATATTGGGAAATGAGACGGAAAATAAACACTGTTGACATTACATTGATAAACAACATTTAAAAATGGAGTTGGATGGATATTTGGTTAAACACAGGATTGAGGGCGGTGAGGATAAGTGGAGAAAAGGAAGATTCTATATGTGGGGAATAGGATAATCCCCAAGTAGCTGGGTTTAAGGTACAGATAGTGGGTGGGATTTTCTAGCTCATCCAAAAATTGGAAAATCTCACCTGAGTTCAACAGGCCTTTGCAAGGTCTGCCCTCCCACACGCCGTGTTTCCCATAATGGGAAAATTACCGCCAGTGGATCAATGATAGTGCAGAGGGTGGTGAGTGGGTAATAAATTGAACCTGAGTGCATCTATTTTCAGGCATTCTAACAGGATCCAAAATAGTGTGGTGATCTCCTGTAATCAATTAGCCCCAGAAGTGCCCTCGACTTATATTGGTGACTAGAGCCTCCAGCCCAAAATAGGCTGATTTGCTGATGCAAATCAGGCTGCCAAACTCTTTGGAGAATCAAGACAGAGTTGGATAGTAACTGGGCGCAACATGTACTCCACATTCACCTGCTGGTAATTGCAGTCAAGAATGAATTAACCTCCTTAAAGGGATTCCTTAAAGGAATCTTAAAGGTGAAAACCACTGGAAAAATAGCTCAAGAGCTTGGGAAAATTTTGTATTTTGTGGGTTGCCAAGGTGGAGAGCACCCCCTGGCTCCATGAGACATCTGAGGGCTCTTTCGGTCTATATTCACCCTCTTAGCATCAGCTATTCTCAGCACTCCCAACCCCACACAGCCTTCACCTATCTGAGGGCCACTGTCAGTCTGGGCTTGCCTTTCATATGCACCCACCATGGCAATGCAATTTCGCCCCCCCCCCGCACATCACCAACAGGATCACCCTCTCTGCATTGCCCCCTTTCCTCACAAGATCTTGTGGAGAACCGCTACTGGCCCAAATTGCTGCAATTGGTTACGGACGATCAGCAACTTGTCAGTTAAATGAAGCTGAGACTCGAGTTCCATATTTGGAATGGATGGACATGTGCAGTGCCCACTCCTCTGACTTACACCCCTATGTTTGCCACAAGTGGGACGTGGATAGGGATTCCAGAGTCTGGGAAAAATTAGGCAGAACCCTTTGTTCAGGATATTAAACTGGCTGCCTGACTCATAATAAAGCAGATTATATAATGATTATGACATTAGGTCTTAATGTTTTTGTGCCCATACATTATTCATTTTTCTAGCCCCCCCACAGGAGTTTTTGTTTTGGACTTTGAATTCAATTCATCTTTAAACAGATTCGGCTCAGTTCTAAACAATTCTATTATCATTGAATGAATTTGATGTTCCCTGTTATTAAACACTTCTCCACAAAATGGTTTTGTTTGTATTTTTTAAGTAACTTTCCATTTAGAATAGGAAGTTTTAACCAAGGATAAATCTTTCACCTTATAATAAAATTAATAAAACACTGAGCTATTGCCAGAGAGCCATTTTGTGGAGAAGTAGTTACATGTGTCTGAGTCCATCTATTTACCCCTTTCCAAGCAAAGAAACACCTCATTTTTGTTCCTGATGTTGAATGAAGAGCATTGAATGCCTTGAAAGGGAACATCAAATTCATTCAATGATAATAGAATTGTTTAGAACTGAGCCGAATCTGGTTAAAACTGGGTTGAATTCAACTGTAAGAGTCCAGTTATTGAAGTAGAACTCCATGGTGTGGACACTTCTTTGTTCGTCAGAGTCTATTGATGTGAAATCAAGCCAAACGGTTTTGATACAGTGATGTTAACCATTTAAAATAAATGAGTTAATGTAATCAACAGAAGAGCAGGTTAGCAAATTAATCTGGAATGACTGCATGACTGTTTGATAATGACCAGAATTCTCCCACCTCACCCCCAGCGGGGGTTATCCAGTCCTCCTGCTGTAAACGGAGATTTGGCTGAGTGTCCAATTCACTGTTCTCACTGGCAGCAGTAGTGGGGTGTGCAGCACCAGAGAATTCCACACAATATCTCACAGCTCAGTTTAAACATGTGCTTGATTGAACCATCAACTTGAAGCTTTGTCAACAATCAATTATTATCCCTCTGAAAGATGGTTACAAACACAGATCCAGAGGAGCTATCTTGGAATGAGCTAACAAGATGTTGCATTATTTTTCTTGTGTTGTAGGGTCCCCAAGGAATACAAGGGGATAGAGTAAGTAACTGAACAGAATCTAATTTCATCTGCTAAAGTATATGTGTGATATTCGCTATCACCGAATTCTGGAATAGAATTCAGATTTTCGCTTACTAAACCACCTGTGCTGTTATGTATAATCATTAGTCCTTCAAAGAAGATACCATTTAGCCAATGTGTGGACTGACCTAAAGGTTTTTGGGGGGAGACCTCTTGCTGCAACCTACATGAGCCCAGATCCTGGTTTTCCTCCTTGTCTTCATTAAGTATGCCAGGGAGAGATGGGGAGTAAGCTCCTGGTGGGATTTCTGACACCGAGAAAACCTGTTACCACTGAAGATGTGGGACATCTGGTGGTGTAGGCCAAAAGAGTTGCTGAAGAGGCCTGAACAATGCTTCAAATGTTCACTGAAAGAAATGAGGCCTTTAATAGAGGAGGAAAGAGGGGCCCAGTATTTGGCCCATTCCCATTATCCATGTATTGGGGGCTTGTCGTGCTACCCTGCTGATGCCAACCACCATCCATCTCTTGCCTGTCCTTTGGGAGCTGCTGATGTCAGCATTTGTTCATTGGGAAATTTGGTTGGGTTTGTGGGGCCTCCTTCATGTTTACATGTAGTCAAATGATTAAGGTGTCACCAATGCCCTTACTGCTAACATCTCCCTCTGGACTTGCTGAAATTTCCAATTTTGGCTATAATGGCATCATTTTCCAGCTGTACACTCCCAGCAGGGTGCCTTGCTCATTCAGAGCAAAATCAGAAAACCTGCGATTAATGTTTTCCAGACACCGATTCAAATTCAATAGTAACTTCCAAAAAGACAATTAGATAAATATTTGATGGAGAAAAATTTTAGTGAAAAGAATAAATCTGAGAAAATTGACAATTATTTGTGGAGAGGAGGAGTCTGGGAAAAAATAGGTTGCTCTTTGAAAGAGCCAACCCAGAGTTGATCGGCTGAACAGCACTTTCGATGCTGCACTACTCCACGATTATAAGTGGCCAGAAATTGACACGAGGCAAGTGTACAATGGTTGACATATCTTGACAAGGTGCAAGGTCAGAACAATTGCCCCTTAAAAGTCACTGATACATTTAAATTAGTAAATACCACAGCCCATCACAGACTGACAAAGCATAGCAATGATGTGTAGACACATGCATCATTACTAAACATCTTCTTGGCTCTCGTACCAAATTCCTGATATCAAATCTAATGGAACTGTTGGTTTTAGCATCTGCTGTAAACAAGGATTTCCCCATGGAAATTAAATTCCTTTAATGTTTAGAAACTGAATGATTGAAGAACATTGATGAATATTTAATCACAATGCACTAAAGAATGACCAAAAGACTTGAGATATTTTTCTTTAAATTGTCAATTTTCTTATGATCTTCCACTGCAAATCTGAAATGGAAACAGGAAGTCCTGGAATTGTGCTCAAGGTCATTCAGAGTGTGAGGCGGAAACACGGATCAAGGTTTCAGTGGGGGCCCCCTATCAGAACCCAGTATCTTTCACAAGATCTGTCTGAGAAAACCACCCGAACAGCCAAGCAGACTTTTCTCACTCAGATGTCGACAGAATCTGCTTTGCATTGCTATCAACTTCAGTTTTTGTGATAGAAGAGATGAGAAGGATTTCTTCATACTTCAGAACCCCTGTCCACCCTCAGCTTCCCACAGAATCTCATTACAGGCACTCATTATTGCTTCCATATTTTTCTCCTGCATTTTCTGTAACCTGTGGGCATTCTTCCCTTAGGGGCTGCAAGGATTTAAAGGACCTCCAGGTCCCAAAGGTGACAGGGTGAGTACAGTCTTTCACAGATTATTATACCTGGTGGGCTGATGGGGAAAAAAGCAATAATTTACAGAAACTATAATGGAAAGTCAGTTCCTCTAAGGATGACAATATTAGAAATTGTCTCCACTGCAGGAGAGTGGGTAAACACAGTAAAAAGTCTGACAACACCAAGTTTAAGTCCAACCGATTTATTTGATAGTAAATTCACTAGCTTTCGAGGTTACCCTCTTCGTCAGGCGAATGGAGAGCCCTGGCCTCAGACAGAGTATATAAAGCACAGACAGTTTACAGATTACTGATTAGAATGCGAATCTTTACACCTAACCTGCTATTCAAGAACTAAAGTGGCCGACAATGTGAGTGGAAGGAGCACTGATCACAGGTTAAAGAGATGTGTACTGTCTCCAGACAGTACAGTAAGTGAGGTTTTGCAAACCCAGGCAAGTCACGGGGGTTACATCTGTAACTTACTGTACTGTCTGGAGACAATACACATCTCTTTAACCTGTGATCAGTGCTCCTTCCACTCACATTGTCGGCCACTTTAGGATTTGAATAGCAGGTTAGGTATAAAGATTCGCATTCTAATCAGTAATCTGTAAACTGTCTGTGCTTTATATGCTCTGTCTGAGGCCAGAACTCTCCATTCACCTGACGAAGAGGGTAACCTCGAAAGCTAGTGAATTTACTATCAAATAAATCGGTTGGACTTAAACTTGGTGTTGTCAGACTTTTTACTGTGTTTACCCCAGTCCAACGCCGGCATATCCACATCATGACTACTATCGAGAGTGGGTAACCAGGGGGCACAAATGTAAGACAGTTGGCAATAAAGAGAGGCAATATGAGGATGTTTTTCAATGCAGTGAGTTGCTGTGATCTGGAATGCACCGTCTGAAAGGGAGGTGAAAGCAGATTCAATGGCAAAAGAGAATTTGATATATAAGTGATAAGAACATTTTAGTTGGGCTATAGGTGATGAGAGAACATAGAACATTACAGTTCAGTACAGGCCCTTCGGCCCTTGATGTTGCGCCGACCAGTGGAACCAATCTAATGATCCTCGAACCTAAACTATTCCAATGTTATCCATATGCCTATCCACTGACCATTTGAATGCCCTTAAAGTTCGAGAGTCCACAACTGCTGCAGGCAGGGCATTCCACGCCCTTACTACCCTCTGAGTAAAGAACCTACGTCTGACATCCGTCCTATAACTACCACTCCTTAATTTAAAGCTATGTCCCCTCATGTTAGCCATCACCATCCAAGGAAAAAGGCTCTCACTGTCCACCCTATCCAATCCTCTGATCATCTTGTATGCCTCAATTAGGCAACATCCTGGTAAACTTCCTCTGCACCCTTTCCAATGCCTCCACATCTTTCTTATAATGCAGCAACCAGAACTGTACGCAATACTCCAAGTGCAGCTGCACCAGAGTTTTGTAAGGTTGTAACATGACCTCACGGCTTCAAAATTCAATCCCTCTACCAATAAAAGCTAACACACCGTACGCCTTCTTAACAACCTTATCAACCTGGGTGCCAACTTTCAGGGAGCTATGCACATGTACCCCGAGATCTCTCTGCTCGTCAACACTATCAACAGTTCTTCCATTAGCCCTATATTCTGTACTCCTGTTACTCCTACCAAAGTGAATCACCTCACACTTTTCCGTATTAAACTCCATCTGCCACCTCTCGGCCCAGCTCTGCAGCTTATCTATGTCCCTCTGCAAACTGTAACATCCATCCTCACTGTCTACAACTCCTCCGACTTTGGTGTCATCAGCAAATTTACTAATCTATCCTTCTACACCCTCATCTAGGTCATTTATAAAAATGACCAACAGCAGTGGCCCCAAAACAGATCCCTGAGGTACACCACTTGTAACTGAATTCCAGGTTGAATATTTCTCATCAACCACCACCCTCTGTCTTCTATCAGCTAGCTAGAGAGAGCATTGATATTTGGATAGCTCAAAGAGTCAGTGCAGACACCTTAAGCCCAAAGCCTTCCTTCTGTGCTGTATAAATCTATGATTAACTCGCCTTAGTGCAAAACAGCAGAGTAGGGATCACATGGCCAACTGGGACTCAGTGTGGAATCACCCTATGTTGGGAAAGGCTCCTAGGCAGAGACATTTTGGGAGCTGGCTACAGCCATGAGGCTGCTGTACAATTTTTATTAATAAATATCTTTTGTGTTCACTAATGAAGTCTGTGAAAGTGCATCTTTAGTTCACCACTGCTATTAGTGATTATTTGATACGTTCTAATATTCGTTCTAGTCATGCAACACAAAGCAACATGACATCCAATAGGACAGACCAGTTCAATCAGTAGAAAACTGGAATTTTCAACTCATAAAGGCTGTGGATGCTGTGGGACGTGGAACGCGAGCATTGCTGGCAAAGCCACCATTTGTTGTCCATCCCTAATTGCCCTTGGAAAGGTGGTGGTGAGCTACCTTCTTGAACTGCTACAGTCCACGTGATGTGTGGTACACGCACACTGCTATTACAGAGCAAGTTCAGGCTTTTGATCCAGCAACACTGACAAAGGTTTGGCAAGTTGTTGAAGTGCATCTTCTAGATGGTTCAGCTTCAAGACTGAGATCAATAGGTTATTGTTGAGTAAGTGGATCAAGGGATTTGGAGCTAAGGGAGGTAAATAAAGTTGAGGCACAGACCAGCCATGATTTAACTGAATGGTGGAAAAGGACCGAAGGGCTGAATGGCCTCCCCCTTTCCTATATTTTCTGCTGCTTGTAGTGGGTGGGGTACAGCAACAAGATCAGGAGGGCATAAGAGTTATTCACCTTGAAATGTCGGGGGGGGGAGCTCATTCCAGAACTGAACTCGGTCACACTCAAGCGGGCGTCCAAAACTACTTTCAGATTTGTTTTTATTTTGTGTAGGTCAACTGAGCATCTTGTCCATTATCCCGGTCATCTGATTCCGTTGTCTTTTTAAAGGGAGAACCTGGATATGTTTTGGGAGGAACCGACATTATCCCTGGACGGAGAGGGGAACCTGGATCTCCAGTAAGTTTTGGTTAAAGCACAAAAGTTAAGTCAAAGCTCTGCTTGATGAGGATTTTTTAATTGATTACTTTGGTGATTATTAAATATGGTAATGATTTTCTCTGCCTGCCGCTGGTGAGATAAAATTACCCAAGGGAGAAATATATTTGGTGGATTGTTCTAAACAGAGCAGTGATTACTGTTGCTTCAAAATTGAAACAGTTCTGAAGAGGAGTCATATTGGACTCGAAACATTAATTCTGTTTCTATCTCTACAGATGCTGCCAGACCTGCTGGGCCTTTTCAGCATTTTCTGTTTTTATTTGAGTTCTGGTATCTGCGGTATTTTGCTTTCATTTCAGAGAAGCTGCAGACACTGATTTGTACACTGCTAACTTTCTCATCCTCATCTAAAATCTGCAGCATATCAGCTGGTGACTCTTCCACTTTCCTGAGAATTTGCCTTCACTGCTAAAGCAACTTTTATGTTTAGGGTCCGAGTGGTGAGCCAGGATTTCCAGGGGTAGCAGGTCCACCGGGGCTTCCAGGACAGCCAGGGCCTCAGGGACAACCAGGCCTCTCTATCAAGGTCAGTAACTGTGCAAAATAGTATCATTCTGAATGTTTATGTACTGTATGTTTGGTGTTGCCAGCTCTGGTTGGCGATATTCCTGGAAGTTTTGTTGCTTGAGTTCTCAGCCTAGCCCCTTGTTTTACAACACCTCTACCCTCACATTGCACTGCTTTCCAGTGGTAATTGGAAAGTTAAGACTCTTATGCATTCATTCACAGGATGGTGAAGGTGTTGCATTTGTTGCACAATCCTAATTGCTCTGGAGAAGGTGGCTGGTGCATGACCTTTTTGAACTGCTCCAGCCTGTGGGGCGTCGTACACCCACAGTGCTGATTGGGAGGGAGTTGAAGGATTTTGACCCTGTGACAATGAAGGAACCTGTCCCACCATTCATTTTGATCATGGCTGATTATCAAAATCGATATCCTGATCTGACCTTCTCCCCCTCCATATCCTTCGATCCCTTTAGCTCCAAGACCTATATCTAATTTCTTCTTGAAATCGCACCACATTTTGGCCTCAACTACATTCCGTGATAGTGAATTCCACAGATTCTCCATTCTCTGGGTGAAGAAATTTCTCCTTGCCTCAGTTCTAAAAGGCTGACCTCTTATCCTCAAACTATGACCCCTAGTTCTGGACTCCCCCACCATTGGGAATATTCTTTCTGAATCAACCCTGTCTAACCCTGTTAGAATTTTATAAGTTTCTATGAGATCCCCTCTCACTCTTCTAAACTCCAATGAATACAATCCTAACTGACTTTATCTGTCCTCATATGACAGACCTGCCATCCCAGGAACCAGCCTGGTAAATGGCCTTCAAATGGCGATACAGCTCCAGGTCAGTTGTGTGTGATTTGGAGCGGATGTTGGAGATGGTGGTGTCCCATGCACCTGCTGCCCTTGTGCTTCCAGCTGGTAGAGATCACAGGTTTGGAAGGTGTTGTCAAATGAATCTTCTTGGATGATTGTTCACCACAGGCAAACAAACTTTTACCTCATATCCAAAAGATATAGAAACATAGAACATAGGAGCAGCAATAGGCCATTCAGCCCTTTGAGCCTGCTCTGCCAATTGACAAGATCATAGCTGATCCTCTATCTCAACACCACATTACTGTGCTTTCCCCGTACCTCAATGCCTTTAAAGTCTGCAAATCTATCTATTTCTTTAAGTATCTTCAGTAAACGGCCTCCACAGTTTCTGTAGTAGAGAGTTTCACAGATTCACTACCCTCTGAGTGAAGATGTTTCTCCTCATCTCAGTCCTAAATGGCCTATCCCTTATTCTGAGACTGTGACTCATTGTTCTAGACCCTCCCCTCCACTCACCAATAATCAGAGAAAGCAAAATCCCTGCATCCAGTCTGTGTAACCCCGCTTAGAATTTCAATGATCGTGTAGATTCGAGTGAAAACGAGCCCAGTCAACCCAATGTCTCCTCATATAACAATCCTGCTATATTTTATATTTTGTAAGTAATAATTGAAAGTATTGAAATAAAATAAATAAAAAACACTTTTTTAAAGCCCTTTTAGGAGTTTTCTCCGAAATGTTATCTATAATAGTGGACTGTGCCACTCAATCGATGGGTCAAGGCAAGCAATCTCTTTAAACTGACTAATTGAATAGTCAGTGCAAATACAATTTTACTTCCTTTAATGGTTTGAATTTTGCTAAAGGGTTCATCTATCAGAGCTATGGTAGAGTTCTCACTCTGCAGTTGACAGTGCTCAGTAAAGGCTGTGAACGACTCCGACCAATACTGAACACAACCAGCCAGCTGTCACTTCATTGGGCTGGATTTTGACTTTGTGCAATAGTGTACTGAGGGTGGCAGCACATTGTCTGCCTGCATTCCCACCTGCCTGTGTTTTTACTTTTATTGAATCCATTGAGCAGAGATGTAAAGTGGGCAGCAGATATGTTGTTACCTGATGTACAGTGAGCACAAAGTCAAGAAGCTTTATCAGTAACTGCCTTCTGAAAAAATGTGAGCAATTGTTATAATCTGCAATTGTTGAATCTGGAAGACTGTAATATACTAACTCAAAAGATGAGGCGCTGTTTCTCGAGCCTCCAGTCAGGACAGAATCCAAGAGGTTAATCAGCAACAACATATGAGAAGTGACCAGCCTATTACAATAATAAAGGGCTTGTCCTTTCAAAAATATTGTTTTCAAGATTTCTGTGAATTAATGCAAGTGGATTTGTTTTGTTTTAATTCATTTATATGGTGTGGGCATCGTTGGCTAGGTCAACATTCATTGCCCACCCTAATTGCCCTTTGAGAAGGTGGTGGTGAGCCATCTTCTTGAACCGCTCAGTCTATGTTGTGTAGGTACACCCATATTGCTGTTAGGGAGAGAATTCCAGGATTTGGACCCAGCAATACTGAAGAAATAATGATATATTTCCAAGTCAGGATGGTGTGTGGCTTAGAGGAGAAACTCCAGGTGATGGTGTTCCCATGCATCTTCTGCCCTTGTCCTTCTAGATGGTAGTGGTCACGGCTTTGGAAGGCGTTGTCTCAGGAGCCTTGATATTAAAATCTCAAATTTTCTGCAAAACTAATTTACGACTGCTTTCCCTGCCCAAACTTTTCTTAGTAATCGGCATGAATATTCACCTCAGGAGTGAGATATTAGTGGGGTATGGTAATTGGCAAATGAACTGGGGGAGGAGAATTTATTTAATGATGTGAGTTGTTATGATTGGGTATGCACTGCTTGAAGCAGATTCAATGGTAATTTTCAAAAGAAAATTGTGGGGCAACTTTCCGCCCCCATTTTTGGTGAACGGGAATGGTGGCAGAGGCAGAAAATTGAGCAGGAAACCCAAAATGACTCTCATGCCATGGGATTTCCCTACTTGATTGTTCCCACCCCCCCACCAATGACATAATGGGATTCCCACATGAAAGGTTGGGAATCCCACAACCATACATTTAAATATCATTGGCAGGCTTCCTGCTGTAATATCCCCCTACGTACAGATTCTCTCTCCCCCCGCCCCCCCACCCCCCCCCACCCCCCCCACCAACAGTATGGAGTTTGGGGTAAGGGGTCCCTGGGGGGGGGATGGAGCTGGATGGTGGAGGTGGTGGAAATCCACCAAGGGGTGGGAATTCCAAGGGGTATTTGTCTTTTGATTTTTATTTCTACTGATTTCAGATGAGGGAACACTTACTGACGGGGCAAGCCTGAAAGGTGTGACATCATGGGAACTGGCTCCAGGATTATTTTCAACAATGTGTGGCGGGAAAAACCTTCAGTGCGGCTGACAGCCTGCACCCTGCTTTCCCTGCGTGATTTGACGCAGTGTCAAAAAGAGAAAATTCCACGCTGTATAAATACTTGATGGGGGAAATTTGCGGTGATACAGGGATAGAGCAGGGGTCAGACTCACTCAATATCTTCATCAAAGGCACAATTTTACAGAACCCTGCCAGTGGATTTGCAGGTGAGAGCCCCAATAATTTCTCCAAGTAGCCTTTCGGTCACTTACCTGCTTGCTCCAGCCTCTCTGCAACTATGAGGCAAGGGGTGGGTGATGCCCAGGGTTGCCACCTATGCTTACCCCAATTGAGGCCCTTAAATGGTCAGTTATTGGCCACTTTAGGGCCACTACTTGCCCGGCCTCACGCTTGAGAAAAGTGGGCAGAGATCAGGGGAAGCAGTCACCCTAGTCGGGCCTTGAGTGAGAGAGGTGTGAGTGGCACATCCATCACTGGCCCTGTTTCAATATCAGGTGCCTCATTAAAGCCTTCCCTTCCTCCATTATCCCACCCCATCCCTGACTGCTCCCCCTCCCATCTGGCCTTGACCTCAGGACCCATCTCCTCTTTCCCCTCAAGCCTGGAGGCACCCCTCCCATCCCTTTGTGAAACCTATCTGGTGCTATGGGCTCTGGAACTCAGACTGGTTGTTCTGCTTGTAGTCCTATTAGTGTTCACAGCCCCTGCTGGCTCTACAGAACTGCCAGAAAATCAGATTGGTCACCAGCTCCCTGAGGTGGGACATCCTCTCTGAGAGGAGTGGAATTTCGCCTCCAGCCACATAATGTTCCATGGCAAGTTAAATGGCTGCGGGGCAACCATGATCTGTTAGAAAACTTTCCCATCTGAAAAATTCTGCTCCGACAGCAAGCATAGCTACAATGGGCCAAATGGCCTCCTTCTACGTATGACCCTACTTTCCTGCCATATGATCTTAATGGCTGAACTTTCTGACTTAATGTTATTAAATAGCAGCTTCATGAGGTGGACCCCACAACTGTAGGTTAAAGTAGCAGTAGTCTCATTATGCATAGGGTCCCTGTGCCTGAGGAGAGGGATCTTTTATCTCATCAATGTGACCTGGGTCTAGAGGTGCACTGACCACATAGGGTATCAGGGGATGTCCCAAGTTCCTCCTTGAAGGTTTCCATAGTGCAGTGTTATCAACATCGAGAAGGGAAAAACAGTTCAGACCAGTATTCTTATTTCACAGTTTTACTAATGTTCCATTTTAAGATATATAAGCCCAGTTTTGACCAGTATTCTTATTTCCCCATTGTTACTGCTTTTTCCTTCTGGACACTATCCACTGTCCTCTCCCTATCATCCCTAAATCGCCTTCATGAAAATCACTAAGAATTCTGTGCCTTTTCAGGGGTGTCAGTCTACTCCTGATCAGATCCCAGTAGATGGAACCACTTTGCTCATCCACTCCACCATTCAATATCCAACATCCTTCAACATGTATCCCCTAAACTGTCAATTGTATTTTACAGGGCGAGCAAGGAGCTTCAGGTGCTCGGGTAAGTGATTACTGATTTTATCTTTGCTGTTTAGTTTCATTGAAAACATTGCTATGACTTCTCTATGGTGATGAAACCTGCTGTTAATGTTCATAAAATAGTCATCTGAAATACAAATGAGAAACCTTCGAGTTATTGGTCATGAAAATCAGCACCGAGATGACTGTCTTTCCTGACTAACTGAAAACTTTACACTTCATCAGCTTTATTTTAAGTTTAATTTTGTAAGTCATTTATTTTTCCTCCCAGTCCTGATCATTGTGCCTAGTGATTAGCACTGCTGCCTCATTGCGCCGAGGAACTGGGTTCAAGTCTAGCCTTGGGTCACTGTCTGTGTGGAGTTTGCACTTTCTCCCCATCTCAGTGTGGGTTTTCTCCAGGTGTTTGGTTTTCTCCCACAGCCCAAAGATGTGCGGGTTAGGTGGATTGGCTATGCCAAATTGTTCCTTAGGTTAGGAGGGTTAGCAGGGCAAATACATGGAACTAAGGCCTGGGCAGGATGCTCTATCAGACGGTCAGTTCAGACTCAATAGGCCGAATGGCCTCATTCTGCAGTATGGGGATTCGATGATTCTATGATTTTTCATACTATTGACTGAGTCAGTCTTCTCTTGGGATGGCCCTGCGTAGAAATGGCTGTTCGGGAATGCCAGAGAAGGCTTGGTGAGGCTTGGTCTCTAGGAGAGTAATTTTAGTCTCAGCTGGGTAGTGAATATAGGATCAGAATAGCCACTCATTTTACCCCTTGCCCAACCTTATTTTCCAATGAAATCAATAAACCCAATTTAAAATGGGTGGACAATCCAAAGCTTAACCTGTTTCCCGCTGGGCAGGTTAAGTTAAAATTGCCCACTTGGTAATATCTCATCTATGATGATGGAGGGAACAAAACTTCCCGAGGTCTTTTTTGAACTTCTTTCTGTCTGGAAATAAATAGTAACGAGCCTTACTTTAAGGGATTCTCAAGTCCATGAATTAATATCTGATCCTTATCAATCTGAGCCAAGCAGATGTTTATCTTATTTTGTACTTAAAATGTTTGCCAAACCCGTGTTTTGGTGAGACGATGCAACATGGGCTTTCAAGGATGCAAAGTGTGTGGTCAGAAGATAAAAGTTGAATTTACTAATAAATAATTTAAAACCTGATTTCAAGAAGAACTTACTTACTCAAAGAGTACTTACCGAATTGGAATAATCAACCAAATAACATAAAACAGAGACAGAGCATTGAGGTTTTTTTTTTGCAGGAAAATTCTTAAAACAATTTATTAACATGCAGTACGATGGTACATGGGAAAGTTAATGCACTCGACTGGTGGGTATTGATGCACTGATAGGCTTTTCCTATCCTGGACATTCCTTAAGTACATCTATGACTTACTAAATTTGCAGTTCTCAAGTCTACTGTTTTCAGATTTCTCACAAAATGTGAATATTTTAAATGGCAATATTGAATGTCTTGTGATCATTGATTCCAAACCAGTTTCAAGAAGGATGAAACACCAGGACAGGATTTTCCAGCCATGCTCACCCCAGGACTGGAAAATCCGGCCCAAGGATAGCAGACCTTTGCAAGGGTCCACATCCCGCCCGCTACGATTCCCTTGGAAGGGGGAACGGGAAAGTTCTGTCCTTGTACCTTGTTTAATATTAGAGTTAATTTACAGATTTCCCAGCTCAACACATCACTGTGTATCAACTCTGATACCCTCCAATCAATTCAACTTTCCTGGCTCCCAGTCCTGAGCAACATCCCTCCCCTCATGTAAGGAGAGAGATTGCAGCAAGCAAGATCCTGGAGAAGTTTATACCTACCCAAGCCTGCCCCTACACAAGGACCTTACCAATCCACCTGCTGCTCACCACCCAGCATGCCAGCCTGAATGGGTAAGATCCCTGTGCCTGGGAATAACAGCAGAGGCTCATTGGAAGTAACATGCCACCATTAAAAATCACTTCCTTATTACAGATTCCAAAGCCCACTGACCTGGCTTCTCTTCCTCTCCTTAATCATTTCTGCACTGGCCGAGGCCTTTATGCAGTAAATTGACATGAAGGAACCCAGACTGCTGCTGTGGGACACAGCAATCAATTACACACATCATTGAAGACTGCCTGCTGGTAAAACTGAGCGCTGGGTTCAGAGCTCCATTTATCTACTGAAGAATATGTTGCCTGGCTTGGTGATTACAGCAAATGCTAAAAAAATTGAAACTTAGAGAATGAGGTATTATGTATGCCTGCTGCATTCCTAATACCCACCACCCCCCAACATTCCAGTCATCTCTGTTTTCTTTTGAGTACAATAATTAAACAAATAGGGCAAATTAACTGAAGTGACAACCCTTAAAAGGGAACTGCAAAGTCAAGACTTTAAAGGAAACTAATTTAACTAAATCAAAGTGTGCTTTTAGGGGCTGATGATTCATTCCAGCCTCTGTGCTGCCCATTGGTCACAGAAGGCCTCAAGTGCACTGGTGGCACCTCATAGTCTCTCCTCCAGGAAAGTCCGGGCAAGTAGAAGAAAGACAGACAATCAGACAAGATGACCACCTCAGCTGCCCACTACTTGGACCTGTTAATGATCATTTTGATGTGGAGATGCCAGCATTGGACTGGGGTAAACACAGTAAAAAGACTCACAACACCAGGTCAAAGTCCAACAGATTTATTTGGTAGTAAACGCCACTAGCTTTTGGAGCACTGCTTCTTCGTCAGGTGAGTGGGAGTTCTGTTCACAAACAGGGCATATAAAGACACAAGCTCAATTTACAGAATAGTGATTGGAATGCAAGTTTTCTTAAGCCAGGATCATCTTGGCTAGGCCCTGGAGCAGGCTAACAAGGAGGTTCCCCCTCCCTTCTAACTCCCCTCCACACTGGGTGGACAAAGATCAGGAGCATGGGGCTGGAAGTAAGGCAAAAACTTCAAAAGCAACCCTTCCAGGAAACTGAGAGGGGGCTGCAACCTCTCACAATTTATGGACACATGGAACATGGATTCCTCAAGGCCTCGGAGAATGCAGGCAGCCTGGGAGTACGTGAATCACTTTCATCTACAGTTGTACAGGATGCTGCATGAAGCACCTTTATATTCGAGATCTCTTCTTAAATTATTGAATTTGAATTTCACTAATTGCCCTGATGGGATTTGAACGTGAATCCCTTGGGCAGTAGCCTGGGTCTCTATTACAAGTCCAGTGATGCTACCATCTCCTCTGGTTACAGTGCCCTTTTAAGCACTGCAATAAACAAATAGACACATTAACAAATTCAGTTGAAATGATAGCCACTTTAAGGCGCACTGTAACATAAAACAAAACTCCAAAGAAAACTTAACTAACTCAATCGAAATGTGGTTTTGGGGCCAATGGTGCATCCCAGCAGTCATGGAACGGTCACGCATTATAAGTGCTCTAAGTACTCAATTAAACAATTAATCCTACACATGTGTATCTTAAACAATATAATTAACAGACCATTAACATGATATTTCTACAGGGTCAACGTGGGAAACCTGGTCCTAAAGGTGACAAGGGAGATACCGGAACTCCTGTAAGTATTACATTTTATAGGACCTTCTCAATGGTGAATGGAGAAAGGCAGTGTTCTGACATTGTTATAAAAAGAGTCACTGTTTGACCACAGGGTGATCTGGGATAAGACTTGCCATCAGGGATACAGCTTGTAAATACAGACAACTTGGAAGGGAGCCACGCATGAGAGAGTAAATGTTTGTTTGTTGCTCGTTTTCCTGTTCAGGGAATTGCAGGATTGCCTGGACCAATTGGACTTGATGGAGTTCCTGGGGACCCAGGATCGAAAGGCGAACAGGTAACAGACTCTGCTGCGGCTCCAGTGTTTCAATACGCTTGAATGTTCTTAACTAGGGCTGGTGTTCATGGAGCACACCTAATTACTCTTTCAGAGAATGCAACCATTCCTTCCCATAGCTCAGATAGGAATAGAAACATGAGGAGGCCATTCAGCCCCCCAGGCTTTTTCCATTACGCAGTTGAATCATTGCTGATCTACATCTCAACTCCATCTACCTGCCTTGGTTCAGTAACCCTCGCATAATTAATTGATCCATTTTCTTCCTACTGAGAAATAGTGATCAGAAGGAATCCTTGGGCGGGATTTTCCAGCTGTGCTTTCCCCAAGATTGGAAAATCCCGCCTGAAGTCAACGGACCTTTGCATGGTCCTGTCCTGCTGGCCTCAATTCCTGTGGCGGGCAGAACAGGAAAACTCTGTCCCTGATCCCAACTGACCTCAGCTGTAGTGCTAGTGGGGACATTATAATGATGATTCAGGGTAGGGACGATGGGAAACCTCACTGACTGGTCCCCAGGCACCTTGCTGATTTAGGATGCGCGTCAGTGTATCAGGGAGGTGAAGATCAGACACATTTGTGATACCCTCCTCAGATTCTCCCCAGTTGAGGATCAGTACTCATGGTTCAGGTGCACAGGTGAGAATTGACCACTTGGGCAAGGGGCAAGAGGGTGCCTGGTTCATGGAATTTACCCTCCTGTTCAGCAGAAACCAAACCTTCAAAACGTCAGCATTGTCTCAGTGGGTCTCCCTGAGAAAGAAGGATGTAGGTTCAACTATCACTTTAGATGCTTGAGCATGCAATCTAGGCCAACACTCCAGTTCAGTACTGAGAAAGCCAAAGGTGTTGCCTTTGGAAGATGATTTAAACCAGAGTTGTGTCTGCCCTCCCAAGTCGATGTAAAATATTCCATGGCACTATTCGAAGATGAGCAGGGGAGTTTCCCTGGAGTCCTGACTAGTATTTATCCCTCAACCACTATCACTAAAACCTTGCCACATACAAAAAAAACTGCTAAATTTCCTACATAACAATAATAGCCACTGCACTTCACAAATAGTTCATTCACTGCAGAACACTTTAGTTTGTCCTCAGCCGATGGTGCTGCATAAAGGGAAGCCTGTTTCTCAAAAGGAGAAGAACACTAAGTGATATAAACAGATATATGCTACTTGAATTTTATCAATCCACTGGCAATGGGCTGGGGGACAAGGAGACTGACAAAATGATGCAGAATGGCGTGAGGTAGAGGGTGGGTTAATGCTGCTTTATGTCTTCCAGCTGCTGTGGCATTCTTCCGCCGGCGGGGTAATTGCAGATCAACCATCTGCTAGGAACTCGACTGAACCACAGAAGTGGTCAATTAATTCCTCTTCCTACCTTCGCAGGCATTCTGGCCATGAGAAGAAACTGGCACTATGTGGGGAGATCATCCAATGAGACTTTACAGTCTTTTATCTGGGTCTGAGGAGGTGAGGAGGACAGCCCTTTCTTTGGGCACTTTCATGACCCATGGAAGAGCCCCTGGATGACAAAGTCCATCCCCATCAAAAGGCACTGCCTGCACACTGCAACCACCCCTTCTGCTGAGCCCCACTCACCTGACCCCAGCACCACCACCATTCGCCCCGCCCCCCCAACCAATGCAGTTTATCCTTTTTTTGCTTTTGAGGCATCATTTCCTCACAGGTACAGCAACAACACTGGTCATTGCTGCTGCTGCTATATGATTAGACTGGCCTTTTGTGATGGGGAATTATATGAGGGCTATGTGAGCTGCTATCCTTAACTGGAATGTCCAGCAGTAGATATATGCTTCCTCAGGTTGGCCATTGCTATAAAATTCAACCCTAGTCGTTATCTACTTGTGACTACCTTTTCCTTCATTCAGAGGCGCAGAACCATTTAAAACTGGCAGTGTAATGTTTATCTCCTTCAAAGCACAACAATGTTTAGCCAGGTCATAGGCCAATCTGCCATTTAAATTTCAGGTGGGATAGTAAATGTCTACTTCAATCGTTCTGGTTTAATTCTTGAAGTAATGGTGATAATTTTACAGGAAGAAGCTATGTTAAATAGTGCTGTGTGTTGCAATCTGATGGGTGAATTCTCTTTTGAAAGCAGATATGGGTCAATGCATGAGCTCTTGAGCTGACAGGTGAAAGGTTGTGTCTCAATTGGTGAATGCCGTCAGGATGGTGACATTGCATAATCGACAATTTGTCTATGGCAACAGATGTTCTGGTTTAAGAAGATTAATTCTGATTATAAATTTTTTTTAAGGGAGTCAATGGGATTGGCATCCCAGGAATACCAGGACAGAATGGGTTACAGGGAGAGAAGGTAAAACAACTGATTCCATGGCTCAAACCTTAACCATCATCATCAGATATCAGCAAATCATAGGATCATAAGACCATAAGAAACAGGAGCAAAATTAGGCCATTCAGCCCATCAAGTTCACAGGGCATATGAGGACACAAACTCAATAATGGTTGGAATGTGAGTCTTTACAGATAATCAAGTCCTAAAGGTGCAGACAATGCGGGTGGAGAGAGGGTTAAGCACAGATTAAAGAGATGTGTATTGTCTCCAGCCAGGACAGTTAGTGAGATTTTGCAAGCCCAGGCAAATCATGGGGGTTACAGATCGTGTGACATGAACACAAGATCCCAGTTGTGGCTGTCCTCATGTGTGCAGAACTTGACGATCAGGTTCTGCTCAGCAATTCTGTGTTGTCATGTGTCGTACAGGCTGCCTTGGAGAACGCTTACCCAAAAATCAGAGGCTGAATGCCCATGACTGCTGAAAAGATCCCCAACACTCCTGCCTGCTGATTGTCGAGTGGTGTTCATTCATCCGTTGTTGTAGTGTCTGCACGGTCTCCCCAGTGTACCATGCCTCGGGACATCCTTTCCTGCAGTGTATCAGATAGACAATGTTGGCCGAGTTGCAAGAGTTTGTACCATGTACTTGGTGAATGGTGTTCTCAAGAGAGATGATGGCATCCATGTTGATGATCCAGCACATCTTGCAGAGGTTGCTGTGGCAGGGTTGTGTGGTACTGTGGTTACTGTTCTCCTGAAGGCTGGGTAGTTTGTTGTGGACAATGGACTGTTTGAGATTGTGCGGTTGTTTGAAGGCAAGAAGTGGGGACGTGGGAATGGCCTTGGTGAGATGTTCACCTTCATCAATGACATGTTGAAGGTTCTGGAGAAGATCTTGTAGCTTCTCCGCTTCGAGGAAGTACAAGACGATGAAGGGTACTCTGTTCACCGTGTCCTGTGTTTGTCTTCTGAGGAGGTTGGTGTAGTTTTTCACTGTGGCGCATCGGAACTGTCAATCTGAGTCAAGTGCCATATCCTGCTCTTATGAGGCATCTTTCAACATCTGAAGGCGTCTGTTGCAATCGTCCTCATCTGAACAGATCCTGTGTATACGGAGGGCTTGTCTGTAGGGGATGGCTTCTTTAACGTGTTTAGGGTGGAAGCTGGAAAAGTGGAGCATTGGGAGGTTATCTGTGGCTTGCAGTACAGTGAAGTGCTGAGGTGACCATCCTTGATAGAGATGTGTGTGCCCAAGAATGCAACCGATTCTGGAGAGTAGTCCGTGGCAAGTCTGATGGTGGGATGGAACTTGTTGATGTCATCATATAGTTGTTTCAGTGATTGTTCACCATGAGTCCAAAGGAAGAAAATGTCATCGATGTATCTAGTGTATAGCATCAGTTGAAGGTCCTGTGCGGTGAAGAGATCTTGTTCGAACCTGCGCATGAAGAGCAATCACAGCAGACAGAGTACCCTTCGTTGTCCAGTACTTTCCCGGAGCGGGGAGAAGCTATGACATCTTCTCTGGAGCCTTCAGCATGTCATCAATGAAGATGACCATCTCGCCAAGGCCATCCCTATGCCCCCACTTCTTGCCTTCAAACAACTGCTCAACTTCAAACAGATCATTGTCCGCAGCAAACTACCCCGCCTTCAGGAAAACAGTGACCACGACACCACACAACCCTGCCACAGCAACCTCTGCAAGACGTGCCAGATCATTGACATGGATGCCATTATCTCACATGAGGACATCATCCACCAGGTATATGGTACGTTCTCTTACAACTCAGCCAATGCTGTCCATCTGATACACTGCAGGAAATGATGTCCTGAGGTGTGGTACATTGAGGACTACTACTTACATGGCGAAAAGCTGCAGCATGCTACGGTGCAGAGGGACCTGGGGTTCCTTGTGCATGAGTCGCAAAAACCCAGCCTGCAGGTGCAGCAGGTGGTCAGGAAGGCGAATGGGATGCTGGCCTTCATAGCGAGGGGGATTGAATATAAAAGTAGGGAGGTCTTGCTGCAACTGTACAGGGCACTGGTGAGGCCGCAGCTGGAGTACTGTGTGCAGTTTTGGTCGCCACACTTGCGCAAGGATATTTTGGCCTTGGAGGGAGTGCAGAGGAGGTTCACTAGGCTGATACCGGAGTTGAGGGGGTTGAGCTATGAGGAGAGGCTGAATAAACTAGGCTTGTACTCATTAGAGCTTAGAAGGATGAGGGGAGATCTCATTGAGACGTACAAGATGATGAATGGGATGGATAGGGTAGAGGTGGAGAGGTTCTTCCTGCTCAGAAAGGACAGTAGGACTAGAGGGTACAGCCTCAAGATAAGGGGGGGCGCAGTTTAGAACAGAGTTGAGGAGGAACTTCTTCACTCAAAGGGTGGTGAATCTCTGGAACTCTGCCCATTGAAGTGGTGGAGGCTGCCTCGCTAAATATATTTAAGATGCGGGTTGATAGGTTTTTGGTAGGCAAGGGGATTAAGGGTTATGGGGAGAAGGCGGGAAAGTGGAACTGAGCCACTTCAGATCAGCCATGATCTTATTGAATGGCGGGGCGGGCTAGATGGCCTACTCCTGCTCCTATTTCTTATGTTCTTATACAGACGCTATGACAACGGATGAATGAACATGCTCTACAATCACCAGGTAGAAGTGTTCTTTTCCTGTTGGGGAACACTTCAGCAGTCATGGGCATTCAGCCTCTGATCTTCTTGTAAGCATTTTCCAAAGTGGCCTTCATGACACATGACGATGCAGAATCGCTGAGCAGAAACTGATAGTCATGTTCCACACACATGAGGATGGCTTCACACGGGATCTTGGGTTTATGTCACAACTATCTGTAACCTCCACGATTTGCCTGGGCTTGCAAAATCTCACTAACTGTCCTGGCTGGAGACAATACATATTTCTTTAACCCGTGCTTATCTCCCTCTCCATTCATATTGTCTGTAGCTTTAAGACTTGATTAAGTCTGTAAAGACTTGCATTCGAACCATTATCTTGTAAATTGAGTTTGTGTCTTTATATGCCCTGTTTGTGAACACGACTCCTACTCACCTGATGAAGCAGCAGCGCTCTGAAAGCTTTTGGCTTGTGCTACCAAATAAACCTGTTGGACTTTAACCTGGTGTTGTGAGACTTCTTACTGTGCTTACCCCAGTCCAACACCAGCATCTCCACATGATGGTCTGGGAGCCAGATGGTGACCCATAACATGGTGAGATACCTTAATTGCCTCTTGTCTTCCTGCTGAAAATGTATATTAACATTTAGGTTTGTGTCACTTTGCATTAGTATTGCTCTCAATGGCCACTATATCCCATGGGTGGTACAGTGGTTAGCACTGCTGCCCCACAGCATCAGGGACCCTGGTTCAATTCCAGCCTCAGGTGTCCGTCTGTGCGGAGTTTGCACTTTTTCCCAATATCTGCACAGGTTTCCTCTGGGTGCTCCAGTTTCCTCCCACAGCCCAAAGATGTGCGGGTTAGGTTGATTGGCCATGCTAAATTGCCCCCTGGCATCAGGGAGATTAGGAGGATAAATACATGGGGTTATGGGGATAGGACCTCGGTGGGATTGTAGTTGGTGCAGGCTCAGTGGGCTGAATGGCCTTTTTATGCACTGTAGAGATTCCAAAATAAAGCCAGGCTTTGATTGCCTTTTGAGGTTGGTATTTCAACTAATGAAAAGGCCTGAATCGGACTGTTCCATCATATTTTAATTGGATGAATATTCTGCATGTTGAACAGGAAGAAGTGGTGCTGATGATAGTTGTTTGTTGTCTTTGGAATTTGATAACCTAAGGATTAATCTGCCTTAGGTTCAAGAGCTGCCTTCACTTACTGTACTTAAAGAATAAGTATTTGGTTATTGTGGTTTTTCTTTGATAAGGAGCTAATGATCATTTTATCACTTTTGTAGGGGATGATTGGACCCCCAGGAATCCCAGGCTACAAGGCAAGTTTTTAGTAGTTATTCATAAAGATTTTCAAAGAAGAACTCTCTCTCTGGTGCCTAAACCAATGTTCATCCCTTGGCTAACATCATAGTTTCTATCCCATTACTTTCCAATCCGAGTTCTTCAAAGAAGTATTTATTTTAAATGTTTCGTTCAATCTACTCCTATGTTCCACTAGAGTACCTCAAAAATACCATCTTCATGTGACCAGCCGCATGGGAATACGGGAGCTCCAGCATTTCCTGTTTTTACTTCAGATTTCGAACATCCATAGTATTTTACTTTTGTAGTTGTGGCTCAGTTGGGTGACACAATTGCCACTGCATTATAAAGTTCCGGGTTCTCCAGGACTTGAGCACAAAAATGAAGGTTGGTCTTTCAGTGCAGTACGGAGGAAGCTATTATAATGTTGGAGGTGCTATCTTTCAGATGAGTATTAAACCAAGGTCCTATCAGTTTGTTTGGGTGGCAAAAGATCCCATGGTGTTATTTCGAAGAAGAGTAGGGGAGTTATATCTCCAGTGTCCTGGACAATGATTGTCCCTCAATCATCATCACAGAAACAGATTCTTATCACTTTTCTGTTCATAAATGTTGGCAGATGTTAGTCTGTGATACCGACACAACAGGAACACAGTCCAAAGATGTGCAGGTTAGGTGGATTGACCTTGATAAGTTTCCGTTTAGTGTCAGGGGAACTAGCTGGGGTAAATGCATGGGGTTATGGGGATAGGGTCTGGATGGGATTGAGTTTGGTGCAGACTCGATGGGCTAAATGGCCTCCTTCTGCATTGTAGGATTCTGCAATAGAGTACCATAGAATATTTGATTTTCTATCCCAGGTGTTGAAGTTTCCCATTTCCCAGATTTCCACCGATCTCCTGCCAGACTTAGATCCTTCCTCGAGGAATGTCAGACCCCCTGTATTTATTAACTCAAGGCTAAGAAACTTATTGATCCAGCATTTTATTGTCTCATTCTCTTTTCTTTAGGGAAATCAAGGTGACAAAGGGAAAAATGGAGAGGTTGGCCAAAAGGTAAGAGCCATACAGACAACATGCAAATCACAGTGTTGGTTAAGCTGATGGCTTTGGAGACTTGTACGTTTGCTGAGGCACTCCGCATAGGCTATTGGGATATTATCAGTGTAACATCCAGCTTCTGCATTGAGCTACTGACTAGCACCTCACTTCACAATGTAAGGAGCTAAGAACCTTTCAGAAAATGCCACTCGACTCAGCAATATATTCCTTTTTTGATTGATCTTGACTCCATTGCCATATCTATTCACACTTCAGACTTTCATCAAGTTATTGTTTGAAGCCAATTCTGTTGTATGCCTTCCAGCTTCTAGTATAACTCCATTACCTTTTGCTTAGAAGTATCACTATCTATTCTCAACCATTTACTTTTAACTCTTATTGGACACAGTGGTTAGCACTGCTGCCTCCTAGTGCCTGGGACCCAGGTTTGATTCCCAGCTTGGGTCACTGTCTGTGTGGAGTTTGCACGTTCTCCCCATGTTTGCGTGGGTTTCCTCCCACAGTCCAAAAGACTTGCTGATTAGGTGCATTGGCCATGCTAAATTCTCTGTGTGCCCGAACAGGTGCCAGAGTGTTGCAACTAGGGGATTTTCACACTAACTTTATTGCAGTGTTAATGTAAGCCTACTTGTGACACTCGTAAATAGCCTTTTAAAAAACTGTAATCCATTATCCATGCTGTTTGCCCTTGGTCTTGGTTTCCAAACTCTCCTGGTTGACCTGCCATCTGCCCCCAATCTTCTGAAAACTTCAGCTTTTTAAAAGCTCTGGTGCCTGTAATGTATCCTGATAAAGGATAAGCTGGTATCCTGATCAGCAATGATCTTATCAAATGGCAGAGAAGGCACGAGGGGCCAAATGGCCCACTCCTGCTGCTAATTCGTATGTATGTTCATATGTATGTATTTATGACCTTACTTTCTGCATTGGCTCTCAATTCACCAATGCCTCAAATTTGAGCATATCGACCTTGTGTGTAAATCTCTTCATAATCTCTGGAATTTCCTCCAGCTATACAGTTCCAACCATCTGTCCCAAACTTTCCATTCCTCTGCATCCACTTACACTTCATCTCACAACCACAGCAGTGCCATTCTCTGCCTGTAGGCCCTACACGCTTGAGCTTTCTCTCTAAGCACCTCTACCTCCTCCTTTAAAAACACCATGAAAATTGAAGACAGTTAAGTCCTCAGTTATAATAGCGGTTGCATACCTTCACAACCTATGGATTCCCATAGGAATCAATGTTAAAGCTGGAGTTAGGTTCTTTTACACATTTCTTGCATAGAGAAAACAGTGTCCAAGTTGAAATACTGCACTAGACACATGCAGAACTGGGGGTGAGGGTAACAGATTGCAGCATCAAGGGTGGGGGTAGGTACCAGAGTGCAACACTGGGGTGGGAGGGTGCAGAGTGCAATGCCAGGGATTGGGGACAGAGTGCAGCACTGGGAGGGCGCAGAGTGCAACACCAGGGGCGGGGTGGAGAGACTGCAACACCGGGGTTGTGGGAGGGGGCAGAGTGCAGCACTGGGGGTGTGGGGGTCAGAGCGCAGCACTGGAGGAGGGTGGGTTAGAGGGCAGAGTGCAGCACTGGAGAAGGGGGAGAGCAGAGTGCAACACTGGGGGAAGGAGGGAGGGCAGAGTGCAGCACTGAGGGTGGACGAGGACAGAGTGCAGCACTGGGGATGTGAGGGTGGCTGGGGGGGGGGGCGGGGGCGGGGGCGCGGAGGAAGAGTGCAGAAGTCAAATTTTAAAAACTGGCCACAAAGAGTATACAGTGAAAGAGTTAAAGTGAAATGAAGTGGACAACTTCAAGCAAGGATTCATTATGTATAAATATAGGCTGCTGTGAACAAGCTTTATGTCCTCACATGCACATCTGACTTAGCACCCACTTGTTTTGATGGCACCTTGGCTGAAGCCAGTTAAGATGTATTTCTGCATTGAAGGTGCTATATTAATGCAAGTTGTTGTTATTTAGCATCATTTAATGTGGTTGTGTCATCCATTGGTATTTGAATCTTTGCCTTAAAGAATAATTTTCCTAAATAAACTTGGCCCAGCACCTTTTATAAAATCTTCAACTTTCTTTTACGTCATCTTGAAATGTCTCTCGCAAAGAAACCTGCCTTCTCTTAACTTTCCTCATTACTTAAAATTCCTGGCATCTGGATTGTTCAGTCAATGGCACAATGGATAACGCGTCTGACTGTGGATCTGAAGTTTCCAGATTCGAATCCTGGCTAACTCGAGTAGGGTTCAGGGGCTGCACGGTGGCACAGTGGTTAACACTGCTGCCTCACAGCTCCAGGGACCCGGGTTCAATTTCCAGTTAAGGTCACTATCTGTGTGGAGTCTGCACGTTCTGCCCGAGTCTGCGTGAGTTTCCTTCGGGTGCTCCGGTTTCCTCCCACAGTCCGAAAGATGTGCTTGTTAGGTGTATTGGCTATGTTAAGTTCTCCCTCAGTGTACCCAAACAGGTGCTGGAGTGTGGTGACTAGAGGATTTTCATTGCAACTTCATTACGGTGTTAATGTAAGTCTACTTATGACACTAATAAGTAAACTTTAACTTCATTCTAGGGTAATCACTTGTATGAAATTAATGTCTTGTCAAAGCTTGGTGGAAAGTGTAAGTTCTTGACATGGGAAGTCCGATCTTAAAATAAGAAAATTCCAAAATAAGTACAGAGCCATTATTTTTCATCCCCTCAAAAAGAAAACACATTGCCTTCTCATCACACCAGGCAACTGGCTCAGAATACTTGACCCAGAAACATTGAAATAATTACTGCATTCTCCAAGTGGGAAGATTCCCACCTGCCCTCCACCCCCCCGCCCGCCCCCCCCCCCCCCAAAACCCGGCCAAAGTTTCACAACTGTGGAAATTCCGAGACATTCAGTGCCCAAATAATTAATCAGTGCTGCTGCATTTGTGTAATGTGTTTCAGTGGCGAAACACTCCTTTCAGGCTTTTGTTTTTATTGCAGTTACTGCTGTTGTGACTACTTTGAACAATTTCCCTTTTGGTGAACGTACTATCATATGAATCCTCACTTCCACTTTATTTTAAACTGATTAGTGGCTGTTTTCAAGAATCAGTTAGACATAGCACTTGAGGTGAAGGGAGATGAGGGTGGAATTTGGTGCAAATATGCTTAATGTTTAGATGTTAACATTCGGACAAAATATCCTCCCCTCCCCCCACCCCTCCACATGTATTCAGCTTCAGGAAACAATCAGCTGATTGAAGACAAGAAGCATTTTATTGTCTCTTGGCAAATCTAATGACTTTTTTTGAATCGTGTAGGGGAAAAGAGGAATCAAAGGAGATAGAGGGGAAAAGGTAAGGTGGTGGTAAGGTAATTTGTAATTTTATCTAATTTTATCTGTTCACTTAATATGCAATATTAACACAAGGTTAAGCAACACTGACTGATACTGTGGACATGATGTGGAGATGCTGGTGTTGGACTGGGGTGGGCACAGTAAGAAGTCTCACAACACCAGGTTTATTTGGAATCAATAGCTTTCAGAATGCTGCTTCTTCATGATGAAGGAATGGTGCTCTGAAATTTCCTGATTCCAAATAAACATGTTGGACTTTAACCTGGTGTTGTGAGAATTCTTATTAATACTGTAGAGAAGTTTATGGGGTATCTTGTTGGCCTGTAATAGAAAACTTTGCACCAATTCTCAGCACTTTTTAATATTATCTACAGGGAGACCATGGAGAAACTGGTGAACAGGGACCCCAAGGCATTGCTGTAAGAAAATGTTATCAGTTTTGATTTCTATTGTCTGTCTGTAACATTATAGACTACATTTCTTATTACTTGCAGGAATATGATTTGAGGATCCTTTAGTTTATTTGTTCATGGGATGTTAACATTACTGACGTGACCAGCATTTGTTGCCCATCCCTAATTGCCCTTGAAAAGGTGGTAATGAGCCAATTTCCTGAACTGCTGCTATCCACCTGCTGAAAGCATACCCGGTGCTGTTAAGGAAGAAATTCCGGGTTTTTGACCCAGCAACAGTGAAGAAACAGTAATGTTCCAAGTCAGGATGGTGTGTGACTTGGAGGGGAACTTGCAGGTGGTGGTGTTCCCTTGCATTGGCTGCCCTTGTCCTTCCAGGTGGTAGAGGTTGCAGGTTTGGAAAGTGTTGTTGATGGAGTCTTGATTAAATAACACCTTGTTGATGGTACGCTTTGCTGCCAAGCGTGACTGTGACGGAAGGAGCAAATGTTCAAAATAATAGATGGGGTGTCAGTCAAGCAGTTTTCTTTGACCTGGATGATGTCGACCTGGCATGAGGTGAAATGGTGGCAGCAAGCTGACATACCAGCCAGTGGTGTGAAAGTACATTCCTGTTATGTCTCCATTTCTGTCCACATGTTCCTCATGTCAAGGCGCAAATTTAACAGATCAAATCGAAGGACTTTATTAGCATTTTATTATATCTCCCAGATAATTCGGGAAAGTAGAGGGTATACCATCACATTCCTGATTTGTGCCTTATAGATGGAGGGGTAGCCTTTTGTGCCTGGGGAATGGGGGCTCAGGAGGTGAGTTACTTGTATATCTTGGTATTGAGGTTCATTCCAGGAAGGGTGTGTGGTGGTTAGGTTGGGCAGATCTTGTGAGTTAGATGACTGGCTGGTCTTGAACAGTGTGCGGTATTTGTGATCATGGAAGCTGAGATTCTTCTATTGGTTGATGATCCTGGGGTGCCTCAGTTTTCAGGGTGGGTGGGGGAAGTGGTGTGAAATACAATGGGAAAGGCAAGGATGCAATGGACACTCTCATGATGTGTCTCCACTGAGAGAAGTGGATGTTGAGTCAGTCTGCAGGCTGTCAGGGGTCAAACCCCCTTACTGGAAGTAGATTAAGTAAGACAAAAACACTGCTGTTATTTATTGCATCTGAATATTTTACAGTTCAGACAGTTGCTGGTCTGAGCTATTGGGCATTTCATTCAGAAAAATCCTTAAAGTTGTCTGATTCTTCCTGACACTTTTCCCTCATCCAGTCTTTCTTAATTCTCCTCTTTGACAGGGACTCCCAGGCCCTATAGGTTTGAAAGGAAATACAGTAAGTGAATTGTTCAATGTTACTCTTCGATCGAACTGAGTTAATCAGAACATTGAGCTGGACTCTCATTTCTGTTCTGTTTGTTTTTTTGACAGGGAGATAGAGGCTTTCCAGGTGATCCGGCGAAAGGGGTAACTTCTGTGTTTCATAACACACCTAATGAATTGATGTTCCTCTGTCTGTCCTTCAGACAATCCTTAAAACTTACTTTTTAGAGCAATCTTTTGGTGTCCTGACTTAATGGGCCGTATTTTACCATTTTGATTCTGGGCAGACTTGAATCTGGGAGTATTTCAGATCTGACTTTTAGACTCGTTTTCAGGTGCCCCCATATGCACTCTGCCAGAAAAAAAAATCAGTGACTCTGAATCGTGCTGCAGAAGTCTATGGGTGGGGCTTAACACGCCTGAAATACTGCAGCTCCAATCAGAGCCTTCAACTGTGCATACATAGTAAAAAAAAATTGAGAAACGCCACACTGCTCCCAGGCCGAACAATGCCTTCCCCCGGCCCCCACAGACATAGCCCCATCCCTCACAACATTACTGCCCTACTTATCCCCCCAGACCCCACTACCCAGATTGATCGTGGCTCCCATCCCCCTTCCCACCCCCCGATCACGCGCAGAGTGGCAGTGGGCCCTCCTGCACCCCTGCCCCACCTGGTCGCGGATCGCGCTACTCGCCTCATGCCCTACTTTACCAAGTTTTCGTGCCTGAAAACGGGCGCAACTTGATCGTAAAATCGGGCCCAATATATCCGTGTATAAAACAGAAACTACTGGAAAAACTCAGCATCTATGGCGAGAGAAACACAATTAACATTTTGGGCAGAATTTACCAGCCGCATTCGCCTCAAGACTGGAAAATCCTGCCTGAGGTCATTGGAACTTTGCATGGCCCATGATCTGCCGCTACGATTCCCATGGCATGTGGGATGGGAAAATTCTGCCCTTTGAGTCCATAGGACTCAAAGGGCAGAATTCACTGTTTCTCTCTCCATAGATGCAGCCAGACCTGCTGAGTTTTTCCCAACATTTTTTTTGTTTTTATTTCAGATTTCCAGCATCCAGAGTATTTTACTTTTATATTAATATCTCCTTATATGGCTCGGTGTTAAATTTTATACAAAATGTTCCTATAAAACGCCTTGGAGCAAGATCTCAACCCAGCAAAGAAGTCAATTGTCCCTTCATTCCTTCCTCTGGGAATCTGCTTCATGTGTCCACTTTCCTGAAAAGAAATTAAACTTTTTTTGAACATTAAGTTATTTGAAGCTTCTTAATTTAAAACCCTTCTCCTCTAGTTCTATGTGCACAATTTGTGTTAAATTTCTCAACATTTCACAAGGTTCTTCTGAAATCCTTATCTCAGCCCTTGTGTATAAATCTATTTAATCAGTAATAAGAAATAAATATATTAATATAAACATTTTAATTACATGTTTTATTCAACTTAGATAATAGGACCTATTGGGAATAAAGGTGCCCGGGTAAGTATAGTTCAATTTCAATGTTGAAATTGGCCATTTGGTCTATAGATATAACCTGCCACAATGGGGTCAGCATTATTCTTTATTAGATTACTAAGATTTGTTGAAGGGAATTCTGATTAATTGGTGCATGTTAGATAGAGTACCAACCCTGGTTCGGCGTATTTTTGGAAGTTTAATTTCATGTTCTCCCTCCCAGTCTCGCCACCATCTCCAGTAATATCATAATTAAACAGTTAAAGTGGTCAAAGGAAATAATTTTTTAAATTCATTTATGGGACATGGATGTCACTGGGTGACCAGCCTTTGGACTGAGTGGCTTGCTGAGCCATTTCAGAGGGCAGTTGAGAGTCGACCACACTTCTGGGCTCTGGAGTCGCATGGAGGCCAAACCAGGTAAGGATGACTGATTTCCTTCCCTAAAGGACATTAGCGAACCAGATGGGTTTTTCCAATAATTGGCAATTGTTTCATGGTCATCAATAGATTCTTAATTCCAGATATTTTTTATTGAATTCAAATTCCACCATCTGCCATGGCAGGATTCGAACTTGGGTCCCCAGAACACTAGCTCGGTTTCTGGATTAATAGTTCCGTGACAATACAACTAGGCCATCACCTCCCCTTTAATCCCCAAATGATGTTCCTTCTGGGTTTGATCTCAGCAGTGTCCAGAAGATCAATCTTTAATTTCTGGAGATGTCATGATCCTAACGACAAAGTTTGTTTAAGCGACCATTTGAAATATCCTCTCCTTCCAACTTCTCTGATTGATATTATGGAGAGGCGAAGGAGACATACTGAACTCCTTTACCCTCTTGCTGCGTGTGTAAGCAGAGGTATTTCAATTGTTTTAGAAACAGGATGTCCAATTTTTAAAGTAACCTGAAGTAAATTCTCATGATTAAATCAGAACGTTAATTTATTCACACATTCAAACCCAGGAGATGATTACACTTTCACACACTAACTCACATATGCACACACACATGGGCATGTGCACACATGTGTAGATACACACACCAATATAGAAGTGTTTCACAACTAAGAATAATTTAACAGTAGCAGAAGCACAGAAATGGATTTCAGTTCATGTGATCTTCAGAGTCTAGAGAGTTGTAGTTCAGAGGTGGAGGTTGGGAGGAGGGGGGGTGTTTCCTTCATGGGGAAGTTCTAGTTCCTGAGTTCCTAACAAAGGACAGCAGCATAGGATCCCTACAAAATAGATAGTGATGCAGCAAGGTGAGATTGTACATAGACTTGGTCTTCATGGCAGATGATGGTCAGAAGCTTCCAGATAAACAGAATTTGAGCAGCAAAGACTTGTCACAGGTTCCTTCATAAAACTAGACAGCTGTTATTTGATCTTGCAGGTTGGAGGTAAATTAACAGACTGTTTTTTCTGAGTTCTCAATTGAATAAAGAGATTTCAAAATGGTCATTCAAGCCATGTGACTTCGTCCTCCACAATGATTCCATGAAGGAATGTACATCTTGTATCTGGACCTGGCTTTTGTCCCATGGCTTGCTATGTCATAGCCTTTAGCCTTTGGAAGATTCAACATTCATTTTAATAGCCATTGTCTTGTTAGATCCCTAGATTCTGCTAGAGGGGTAAGCTTATCAAGATACAAATAATGTCCATTTCCCTTCTATAGTCCTTTCTTAAATTAGCCTTGACAGTCCCAGGTGTGAGATGGTGCGTATAACAAGTTTCAATGTCTCTCCCCATTTTAGTCCTCTGGTTTTGTGGATTATTACAGGTACTTACAATGAGGTGTCAGATTCCACAAGGATGAGGGTGGAACACTTTTGTTTTTGCAAGTGCTGTGGCAATTTCCAGAAATTGTAGCCAATCTTGTGAGTCATGTGACCTGCATCAGTCATCTTTTTGAGTCAGTCAATGGGATGTTTTAGCAATCTCTTTAACATAATTAGTAGTCCGGCATCTGGTGATCATTGTACAACACAGAAAGAGGTGAGTTGGTCCACTAAATATATCACAGCTCTTTTGAAGAGACTTCCCAGATCTTTCCCCATATATCTATGATTATTTTTCCCCTTAAGTATTTATCCAATTCCATTTTGAAAGCTAATCTGTTCAATCTGTTCCCACTCCCTCCTATCAATTGATGATGAAAATTTGTTTCTGGTCTCTGGTTAGGGAGATACCGGACCACCTGGACCCATTGGACCCAAAGGTGACCAAGGGAATCAAGGAATTGAAGGTGAAAAGGTATATTGACATCATTTATCCAATTACTTGATGGGCATTATACGTGATGGCTAAACATAAATGTAAGTAAAACCCAAGCAGCTCACTACAAAGTGTGGTAGCACAAGTTCACTAGGCCAGCAAATGATCAACTAAAGTTTTTTTTTCATTCCATTCTTAAAGTTACAGATACAATGCTCAGAATGGACCAGGCAAACCCAAATCCATTCCTTGCTTGCTCCAAAAATAAATTCAAATTCAAATTGAACCCAATTCATGGTCCCCACAAGAGAGACAAACACGATCGAAGCTGACAAGATAAGGCATTGCACCCCACCATGGGCGGGATCTGATGCTTGATCTTCACCAAAAAGATCAATTAAAGGTGTTATACAAGGTTCTGTGACAAGTTGTGGGTGATATATGGGTTCTGTTTACAGGGAGTTGCAAGGAAATCAGAGGGGCACTTTTGCCCTGATTTTAGTCTGGGAGAACAAAACTGCAGCAACTGTTTAATCAGAGCTCTGCACTTACTGCCCCTCCTATGTGTTCTAATCCTGCCTGCCACAGGAATAAGGTGGGTACCTCATTGACTTATTCAGATGATGCAGGTGGGATTTTGATTTCATCGTTAATTAATAAAGGCAGCACAGTGGCACAGTGATGAGCACTGCTGCCACAGCTCCAGGGACCTGGGTTCGATTCCCAGCTTGGGTCATTGTTTGTGTGGTATTTGCATATTCTCTCTGTGACTGTGTGGGTATCCTCCAGATGCTCTGATTTCCTCCCACAGTCTAAAGATTTGCAGGTTAGGTTGATCAGCCATGCTAAATTGCCACTTAGTGTCCCAGGGATTAGCAGAATAAATATGTGGGGTTTTGGGGATAGGGCCTGAGTGGCATTGTTGTTGGTGCAGACTTGCTGGACCGAATGGCCGCCTCCTGCACTGTAGGGATTCTAATTGCTAGGTAGGCCATTCACTGCCTTGTAAAGAAGGGCAGAATGTGTGCCATTCTGTACAAGGCAGTGAGTGGCCTATCTAACAGACTTTGGACCTCCGGAGGCTACTCATGGAACAGTGCAACCTGGGCCCAGCATAAACACATCTGGGCTGCTTCTGTCCTGTTTTTGGAGCAGAATCAGGCACTCAGCCTAACTAGTACATGCTGTGTTCAGGCTGCTCTCTTTTTCTACCATTGTAATCATCCATTCCCTTCTGTCTCAAACACTTATGTATCTTCCCCTTAAGTTCATCATATTATTCACTTCAACATACCTGCGAGTTTCACATTACCATGCTTTGAGTAAAGACATTTGTCCTGTATTCCCGATTCAATTTCTTGATGTCCATCTTGCATTGATGGCCCCTGGTTATGCTCTTCCTCACAAGAGGAAACATTCTCTGTACACACTCTGTCAAAACAGAGGAGTTAAGGTGAGATGCAGCAGTACTCTAAATGGCACTTTGACCATCAATACATCTAAAGCCTTACATTTCCTGCAACCAGCAGAAAACGAGATGCTTGAGACAGTTGATCATCAACCCTCGCAGCAGTGTCCAGTCAGGGGATAACAACGTTACCAACTGATACTCATCGCGAAGGTAGGGGGGTGATTTACAAGTGCACACATTGCTGGCGGGAAACTCAATCTCTGGGCACACATTTGATGAAATCATGGTGATGTTGCCAGTGAATCCCTGAATTGCACAACCAGTGTGTAACGTTCCCATCTGGCAGTGAGAATCAAACCCTCTCAAGTGCCCACCACGCTTTTCATTTGGAATACTGCTCTTCTCAACACTTTCCAAAATCCTTTTATTCTCACACATCTAAACTATCTGTAAAAGATGCATTTTTTTTTAACTTTCCTTGATTTACATTCCAAAGGGAAGTCCAGGATTTGGAATTCCAGGCCAGCCCGGCCTCAAAGGAGAACCAGGCGAGAGGGTGAGTGATAGAAAAGTCTTGACAGGGAGACAGCTTTGTTCCAACAGGAATGGCGTGTACCTTGTTGATTAACTTTTGAACCTATCAGTTGATAATGAGCTTCACATACTTTCCATTTAGCCCATAACATTCAATGATCTGCAGAATGCATATGTCCCTGTTATATCCCTGCATGATGTATCTGTTCAAAAATTGTAGGTTGTGGTCTATGTGCTATCTGCTGTCTGGTATAATTTCTGAATTTGGATACAATTCAGGCGAATAAAGATGTCTCCTCTTTTCTCACTTTAAAGGCTAATGGGAAACAACTCTGAACAGTCAAAACCTTGATTCCAATTGATGTGGGCTCATCAAACAAAATGGCTCCTCTTTACTCCTTGAGCAGGCGCCATGCCCTAGGGCACAGCAACCATGGACTTCCATTGGATTGGTCCATGACTATGCTTGGCGGAGTATTGCAGTGGCTTCTTCAGTATGGCTAACCACTCTTGCTGCCTACCATTGGGCATACTGGAAGGACATATAGGCTGATAATCAACCTGTTTGGCCACGTTATGAACATATCTTCCATGGCTGTCAAATCCTGAAGTGCAACTTGAATCCAGAGCTTCTGGCTCAGAGTTAGGGATGCTACCCACTGCACAAGACTTCCATTCCTGCTTACAACTGAAACCTAATTGATACTAACATTCTAAATTAACCCCATTTAGTGCTAACCCATATTAATTTAGTACTGACTGGCAGCCATAGGAGGGTTGGTGTGGAAAATGAGACTGTCACATGCTGAGGTAAAAGGTATTTTTCTGAATTTGGGAGTTTTCCTCTATGCTGTATCTGACCTGGGAGTGTTTGATACTGGCAGAGACGCAGGAGAAATAATTTGTTTTCATTGATCATCTGTTGCTTGATCTTTCAGTGGGTAAATGGTATTTCTTGTTTATTGCTAAGCATTTTAAACAGAATGATTCCAGGTTTGATCATTAGGTTGTGCCAAGATAAAAGATCACAAATGAAGTTGAAATGGGGAGTGGGGGAATGATGGAAATGACCTGAACGTTCCCATAAGAATTTCCAAGAAGTGGCAACATACACTTCCATGCCTGCTGTGGCCGACAGCTATAAATAATGATGGTGGAGCCTCCAATTTTCTTTCCATCACATGGATGACCAGGAATTCTCCTGCTCATATTACCTATGTGTATTGGAAGGATCTATGTGTTGATACTTAATTTTTTGATTGCATTATCAACGCACCTTTCTTAGCCGTCAAGTCCTCGGGTAGGACGTAAACCTGAAGGGTCTGAGGTAGAGGGAGGGACTCTACCCACTCATCACAAGACGTCCTTTTGGTTATCATTATTGACATATATTTCTATCTCCGTAACATTGCTTACCTTTACCCCTGTCTCAACTCATCTGCTGCTGAAACCCTACTCATGCCTTCGTTACCTCAAGTCCCAGCTATTTTAATGCACTGCTGGCTTGTCTCCCACATTCTACTTCCATAAACATGACATCATCCAAAACTTTGCTCTTTGTGTCGAGTCCTCTTCATCTATCATCCCACTGCTCGATGACTTACACTGGCTCCTAGAAAGTCTTGATATTAAAATTCTCATCTTTGTTTTCAAATCTCTTTCGTCTCACCCCTCTGTCTCTCTGTAACCTCCTCAATCCTCTGAGATATCTGTACTCCTCTAATTCTGGTCTGTCACACATTCTCAATCATAAGTCTCCAGCTTTGATGGCCATGCCTTCAGTTGCCTATGCCCCAAGCTCTGGAATTCTCTCCAACTCTCTACCTCACTTTCCTCCTTGAAGACATCTCTTAAGATCTCTCTTTTTGACCAACAACAATAACTTTTATTGATATAGTGCATTTAATGTAATGAAACATTCCAAGGTGCTTCACAGGAGCACTATAAAACCAAGTACGACACTCAGCCACATATGGAGACATTAGGTCAGATGATGAAAAGCTTGGTCAAAGAGACAGTTGTTGGTGAAGTGGAGTTGGCACATGTGAAAATTAGTGCCATGTCTTTGGATAATGTTCCTAAATAGCAACATGTAGGTGAGAAATAGGAGGGGCCGAGGGGACGCCAGAGATAATGGTGTGGGAAGAGAAGCCATTGCATGTGATTCACTAGCTACAATTAGGTATAAGAACAGAGCCAGTGAGAGTAATCTCACCCAGCTAGAGGGGCGTTGGAGGAGGATGGAGTGATCAACTGTGTCAAAGACTGCATGCAGATCAAGAAGGACGAGCCAGGAAGTGTTTACCTTTGTCACAGTCACATAGGATGTGATTTATGATTTTGTTAAGAACTGTTTCGGTTCGGTAACCAGGGCGGTACTTCACTGGAGGGATCGAGCTTTTGGTCATCTGACCTAATATCTCCTAATCTGACTCAGTATTATACTTTGTCTCATAATGTCCCTGTGAGGCACTTTTGGAAATGTTATTATGTTAAAATCACTATATGAATGGTGATTTTAAAGTTTCTTAAAAATTACTTTTTAATGGGATGTGGATGTCACTGTCAAGGCAGCATTTGTTGCTCATCCCTAATTACTCTTGAGGAGGCTGTGGTAAGCCACCTTCTTGAACCCTCTTGGTGTAGGTCTTCCTCCACTCCATCATGGCTCCACAATGCCTTGATTTTAAAATTCTTGTTTTTGCTTTCAAACCTCTTCATGGTCTCATGCCTATCCTATCTCTGTAATCACCTCTAGCCCTTAACCCTTCAAGATCCATTCAATCCTCCATTTTTGGCCCCTTGCAGATCCCCTATTTTAATTAGTCCACCACTAGTGGCTGTGTCTTCAGCCGCTAAGACCCTAATATCTGGGATTCCCTCCCTAAATCACCTCCCCACTTCTCCGTCCTCCTTGAAGGCAGCCCTTAAAACCTGGTTCTTTGAATGAAATTCTGGTCACCTTCTCTTTTAACTTAGTATCAGTTGTTTTTGGTAATGCTATTGTGAAACATCTTAGGATGTTTTACTGAGTTAAAAGTGTTATTTGAATACAAGTTCACATTGTTATACCGTGAAAGAGATGGCTATTTCACCAAGGGAATTGGAGCGGGCAAGGGGTCGACAATGGGAAGATCTGTTGACCTCAGACGGGATTTTAGAATTTCAGGACGAGCAAGGCCATAAAATTCCATCCATTGTATTTGACATTTTACAATGAAAAAATAACATGGAAATGACAATATAGTACTTTAATTATCTCTGTTAAAATTTTATCGTATGGAAAAAATTGGCAAAGCTTTGCTTTGCTAGACTTTATGGGCATTGATAACATTTCAGTTTATTAGGAAGTTTGTCTGTTTTCTCTCAATGACATTGTAAGTTTGTTATTTCAACAGGGCAATGTTGGTTTATCGGGCCGACCAGGTGAGAAGGTAAGTTCAAATTGTTATTTTCCTTCCTTTCTTGATGAAATTCTGTTTTCTATTCTGCTGACAACAATTGCTTTGCAGTGGCCAACCAATAACAGAGCTAAAGCCTTCTTGTTTAAATAGGGTGAAATTGGCAAGGATGGAGAGCAAGGGAGACCCGGAGCTCCAGGAAGTCCAGGGCCAATAGGACTAAGAGGTAAAGATGTAAGTAAAAGTTCAAGGCCATGTCTGATTTTTAAGCAGGAAATCTCACCAACATAGCCCTTCCAAAAAAATCATTGGCAAGGAACTGCATTTACTTTGGGCATCCTTTTATGTTTATCGCTCTATCCACCATCAATGATTGCTCTTTGGGCCACAAGTCCTCCTCCACCTGCACCTCCCTCTTCAAACCCTTGACCTTAGCTCCTCACTGCCTGTGGTTTGTAAATTACTGAGATGGTTGTGTCCAGATCCAATTTGTCAACATCATTCACTTGGAATTTCCACAAGCATTGTTCTAATCTCCCTCTCTATCTCTGGAGAAAGACTGACAAAAACCTGGAATGGACAATGTAAATGCTGGAAATGGACTAAGAGATCAGGAAAGCCTAGAAATGTTATCCCTTTGAATCCTCAATTCAACCTACTCATTACCCTTTTGCTCACCATCAATTTTATTATTTGATTTTTAAAACATTGGAAACTCTAGCTAACATGGGCAGCATGGTGCAAATACCATCTCCTTTCTATTCCTGTTTGAAGGGCTGGTTGATTGATTTGATTTATTATTGTCATATGTATTTGTATACAGTGAAAAGTATAGTTTCTTGTATGCTACGCAGACAAAGCATACCATACATTGAAATGAAAGGAGAGGGTACAGAATGTAGTGTTACAATCATAGCTAGGAAGTAGAAAAGATCAACTTAATACGAGGTAAGTCCATTCAAAATTCTGATGGCAGTAGGGAAGAAGCTGTTCTTGAGTCGGTTGATACGTGACCTCAGATTTTTGTATCTTTTTCCCAACAGAAGAAGGTGGAAGAGAATATGTCTGGGGTGCGTGGGATCCTTAATTATGCTGCTTGCTTTATCGAGACAGCAGGAAGTGTAGACAGAGTCAATGGGTGGGAGGCTAGTTTGTGTGATGGACTAAGCTTCGCTTACAACCCTTTGTAGTTTTTTGTGGTCTTGGACAGAGCAGGAGCCATATCAAGCTGTGATACAACCAGAAAGAATGCTTTCTATGGTGCACTTGTAGAAGTTTGTAAGAGTTGTTGCAGACATGACATATTTCCTTACTCTTCTGAGAGAGTAGAGCATTGATCGGTTTTCTTAACTATAGCGTTGGCATGGAGGGACCAGGACAGGTTGTTGGTGATCTGGACACCTAAAAACGTGAAGCTGAATGTTATTTGAAACATTTTTCAGCACACTTATAACTAGTGTTTTCAAGATGATAATGATTCCCTGCTATTAGCTAGCCCACTGTTTTAAACAAATTAGCAATTGGCACCACAATGCCTCACCATTGTTGCCATGTTCAGTAAGTCTTTAACTGTATTTACTCCTGTTCAGATCTTCTCACCAGCCACTTGTTCTTTCTTTTCTTGTTGACACACTTTCCATCACTAGCTTAAGATGGTGATCTTCATCTTTGAGGCACAGATGCTCTTCCCACCACAATCTTCTCACTATGATACACTCCCCTTACTGCATGAGGACTAGTTTCCAATGGTTCTCTGTACATCATTTAATCTTTTCCAAAATCAAGACCTTTCCTGAAAGGACAATCTGAAAACTTTTGTGCCTTCAGGCACTGAGCAACATATCGAGGTGTTGACTTCCAGCCAGAGTAAAAGCGTGGAGTTGATTAGAGGCAGACAGCTGGAGAAAGGGTAAGATGCAAGTTAACCTATCAGTGAAAAACATGTGTCATTGAGAAAACAATGGGCTGTAGAAGTAGTAACTTCAAGGTGGAGAGATAAAGAAATTGACATGTACCTATCAAAAGCTAACTCTACAGGGAACAAAATAGTATAACTGTAGAACTCTAACTAACAGGAATAAGAAGAAAAGGAAGAGAGAGACAGCTCATATCAGAGCTGTAGCAAGTTGCAGCTATAGTCTCCCAAGAGATGCCGGCATTTTCTACCTTCGCTGAACTGGAGGACTATTTCCCAGACATGAGACCTGATTGTTCTAATTATTTGCTGGATTTAGCTCAGAGGGTCACTTTGTATGGAATATTGCTTTGGAAAAGGAGTGTCCCAGAGTTCAGGTAAAACGTAGGTAGTTTGGGAGCCGAGGAATAGTTTCATGTAAAATTATGCAACTATTGCTATCACTATCCTTAACTGTTATAGGCTGTTATAGTCCTTCTTGTCGTCTATGTTTTGGTTTGGTTTAATAAATATTCTTTATTGATTGTTCACACACTGATTGGTTTGTTTCTCATATGAAAAAACACACATAAGAACATAAGAAATAGGAGCAGGAGTAGACCATCTAGCCCTACGAGCCTGCCCTGCCATTCAGTAAGATCGTGGCTGATCTGAAGTGGCTCAGTTCCACTTTCCCGCCTTCTCCCTATAACCCTTAATCCCCGTGCCTACCAAAAACCTATCTACCCGCGTCTTAAATATATTTAGCGAGGCAGCCCCCACCACTTCAACGGGCAGAGAATTCCAGAGATTCACCACCCTTTGAGTGAAGAAGTTCCTCCTCAACTCCGTTCTAAACTGCCCCCCCCTTATCTTGAGGCTGTGCCCTCTAGTCCTACTGTCCTTTCTGAGCGGGAAGAATCTCTCCACCTCTACCCTATCCATCCCATTCATCATCTTGTACGTCTCAATGAGATCTCCCCTCATCCTTCTAAACTCTAACGAGTACAAGCCTAGTTTATTCAGCCTCTCCTCATAGCTCAACCCCCTCAACTCTGGTATCAGCCTAGTGAACCTCCTCTGCACTCCCTCCAAGGCCAAAATATCCTTGCGCAAGTGTGGCGACCAAAACTGCACACAGTACTCCAGCTGCGGCCTCACCAGTGCCCTGTACAGTTGCAGCAAGACCTCCCTACTTTTATATTCAATCCCCCTCGCTATGAAGGCCAGCATCCCATTCGCCTTCCTGACCGCCTGCTGCACCTGCAGGCTGGGTTTTTGCGACTCATGCACAAGGACCCCCAGGTCCTTCTGCACCATAGCATGCTGCAGCTTTTCGCCATGTAAGTAGTAGTCATTCCTACCAAAGTGGACAACCTCACACTTGCCGACATTAAATTCCATTTGCCAGTTCCTCGCCCATTCGCTCAGCCTATCTAGATCCCTCTGCAGACTATCCACACCATCCGCACAATTTGCCGTTCCACCAATCTTTGTGTCATCAGCAAATTTCGACACCTTACACTCGGTTCCCTCCTACAGATCATCTGTATAAATGGTAAATGGCTGAGGCCCCAGCACCGACCCCTGGGGCACTCCACTAGTCACCAACTGCCAATCCGAATAGCACCCATTGACACCCACTCTCTGCCTCCTATTTGACAGCCACATCTCTACAAACTGGTATTCCATGTTACCCTTCTGGAACTTGGGATACGCTTGCATTTAACATCAGCATGGGTTATAACAATAAGGCACACAGTTCTCCAAATATATAAATAATCTTTCAAATGAGATATTCAACCAAGGCCCTGTCTCTCCTCTCAAATGGATATAAAAGATCCCAAGGAACTGCTCCAAAGAAAAACAGGGTTGTTCTCCCCAGTGTCCTGGTGAATATTTATTCTCCAATTGATATCATCAAAACAGATTATTTGGTCACGATGGCACTGCTGTTTGTGGGAACTTGCGGTTTGCAAATTAGCTGTCACTACAACAGTAACTACACTGGATAAAGTACTTCACCGGCTGTAAAATGCTTGGGAATATGTCCTGAGGTTCTGAAATGCATGCAAGTTCTTTTTGTTGGCTTTCATCTTTTGTTAGTCACCTCATACAACGAATGTTTTCATTGTTCTTGTGAATTGCACACTTCCTTTAACATAATCCATCAAATCATCAGAACAACAGCTTCAATTTAAAGGGAAAACATTCTCACATTAGCTTCTGTGTTTTGGCAGATGATGGGCTGTCAGGCTTGTTTTATTCAGTCATCTGGGAATCACTCAAATTTAAGAAAGGGAATACAGTCCTGGGATTGGGCCTCATGGGACTAGGCTTCTTGAGATTATCTTTATGAGATTAGGCCTTGTGAGATTAGGCCTCCTGATATTAGACCTTGTGAGATTAGGCCTCCTGGTTGCCTTCTCGATCAAGTGTGATGGATAATGAAAGGGGATTAAAATGCGGGAAATTCAAGGAAATGCTCTTGAAACAAATTGAATTATTTAAGGTATAAAAACAAAGTGCTGTAAAAACTCAGCAAGCCTGGTGGAATTTGTGGAGAGAGAAACAGAGTTAACATTTTGAGCCCTGATGTGATTAGGATAATTTTGCGGCTTGTTCCAATTGTCAAAGGTCTGATTTAACAATCATGTGTTGTTTCTAATAGGGTATAAAAGGGCAGAAAGGTGAACCAGGCAAGGTACTGTCAGTTTCTATAACTTTTGTTTCACTGCAAAGTCACTGTATTATGTTAATATATTGCTAATGATTAGATCCTGTTGCCACATCACTGACTTCTCTTCTAATTAGGGCGAAATGGGTCCTCCAGGTTACTCGGGGGAGCGAGGAATAAGGGTAAGAATTAAAAAATTCTTTGATTTGTTATTTTAATTGCCATCTGCAATCTTTCTAACTGAAGGAATTGTTCTGTGAAGTCTTGTAAAGCCTCGGTTTTGCCTGATCAAATTCTCTAAGTTCAGCCTGCCTCGCTACTGGATTGCTTGATCCAAAAGAAAGAGTTCTTTGGTCTGCAGAAAATCAAAGAGTTTTTTGTTTTGGACACCCATGACTGTACGATCATGGATTTGACTGATCTTCAGCACCTTGTATCTGCAAGAACTAGTGAGGCAATACAGATCAGTTAGAATTAATTCCATCCATTCTTTAAGTCATTGTGACTCCTGGTTAAAATGTGCTTGTTCCATGACTAAGTTCTGCTACAGGCCAAAATGAGTGTCAAAGGTTTTGGTTACAGTCTCAAAGTCTGCAATGGATTCCTCCACACCTTTTGTCTGGAGATTTTTGACTGCTTCTGGATCCACAGTATAAAGAAAGGGATTTGATACTTTTGTTGAATGAAAACCTGATGCTGCTCAATACTGGAGAAAGTGATGTTTCCATAACTCCCATTGTTAGCCTCACTGCCGGCCCTTCAGGCAGTCTAATGGGCGGGGTAGGGAGAAGGGACTGCTCACTAGGTATGGCTATCTTACCTCTCTTCAGTGTGTCTGCTTTTTCTGTTGATTTGTTGTGAGTTGCTATCAAGATTTTCTTCATTCTGTAGTTCCTTCGACAACACCGATGTATGTTTTAGGCCAGTGTATCCAACAGCTGCCACCATGTTCTGAGCTGGTACTTCTATTTGTGGACTCTAAAGGTGTGATTTTTCTGGATGCACTTGCCCCAAAACTAGAAAATCCCACCCAAGATCAACAGATCTTTGCATGATCCATCCCCCTACTGCATCTAAACAGGCTATAGAGTAGGCACCTTGATCCTGAGCATGGTGATTCATACCACTGATGCCAGTGGTACATCATCATCTGACATACATTAGTATATCCCATCTGTTCATCTTTTATACTACAGCAATCAATGGAATGGTTCATTTCAACCTTTATCATCTGAGGATCAACCAGAAATATAGGTGACTGCCAAATGACTGTCTGGGAGCACTGAGACAGGAAGTGAGGAATGGGAGGAGGCCATTCAGTACTTCAACTTATTCTACTATTCAGTTGATCTATCTGCCTGCTCTGAATCCATAATGTTTCACTAACTTCACTTCCAAAAAATAGATCTGGGCAAAATATTTGCTTTTTGTTTTAGCACTTATTGTACTTAGAGGGCCTGTACATCAGATCCAAAGAGATTTTGCCACATTTTATAGCTCTTTTAGGAGTAATTCATATTTAAATACTGTCCTGACAAGACAAATATATGCAAATGAAGCCTGAATTTTTCTTGTCAAAGAGAAGAAAGGACAGATGACCAAAGTCCTGAGTCATTTAATCTCCAAATCTCACTTGAACTTTGCAATTCTTTGTGCGACAGATAAAATATGTAATGTGAATGGATTCTCATTGTTCTCTGTCCCCAGTTTGAAGAATTCCAACTGCAGATCATCGCTAATGGTTAGGACAGAAACGTTAAGACCAATGCTGGTAGCTGAATAGAAATATTTGTAAAGGCGTGAACCTCAAGTTAGGCATCCAGACTTTATATCAGTGCTCTACAGCTAAACCTCCTCGGCTGGTCAAAAATCATTGATGGAAATGGTACCAAGATCTTTGTATGGTGGGACAGTACAAGGGCAAAGGAACTTGCCAGAGACATTTAGCAGGTCTTTGTATCTGTGAGCATGTTTTTTAAAAATTCATTCAGGGGATATGGTCAATGGTGGTAAGGCCAGTATTCATTCCCCAATATTATTTACACTTAAATAGAGGCGGTGAACCTTCTCCTTAAGCTACTACTGTCTGTATAGTGAAAATGATTCCACCATAGAATGTAAAGTAGTGAGTACTAGTTCCAAGTAGGGATGGTGTGTGACTTAGAGGGGAACTTGCAAAGAATGGTTCACAAGCGATGGGTGTCTTTGTCTTAGATAGTGAATTTCATAGGTTTGGGAGGTGCTGTTAAAGGAGCCCTGGTAAATTACTAGGCAGAATCCAGTGAAGCTCAGGACATAGTTCTGATATTTTGACCTCCTGAGTCTCCAGCAGGCAACCCTGCACAGGAAAGAGTGATCACTTTTCACAGAACTCCCAATCATTGGCCAAGAGTGGCTGAGACAGGCAGCCTCGGAGGTGGAGTCAGCAAATGTAAATGGAGGGTGCAGTAAACACAAAAAACAAAATAAGCAACGCATGTTAATTCTTCATTTTCACATATTCTTTAAATATTTTGTAGGGGCCTTTAGGTCTGCCAGGCCGGCCTGGAGAAAAGGGACACAAAGGAGATTCTGGAAACTCTGGAGAGATGGTAGGTGATAAACATTATGTGGAACATTTCCTTTCTAATCACAGGAAGAATAAGAATAAGAGTTAAGATAACCCATTGCTTAACATATTGAAGAGATCTGGGGGAGATTTCTCCCATCCTGCCTGCAATGGGAATCGAAGCAGGCGGCAAACGGACCATGCAAAGGTCCATTGACCTCTGGCAGGATTCTCCGGTTTTGGGGTGAGCATGGCCGGAGAATCCCACCCCTTGATTTCCAATTAGTTGGACCTGGGCTTAATTACCAAAAATTTTCATCACTGAAATTTACTCATTCAACCTGGCTGTGCTTGAGTCCCAACTCAAGCCAATTCCTCCGTTATTGTCTCAATCTCGGCTTCAGAACAGTGCCTCCTGTTGCACAACTGAGATATTTTTCCATCAATGGATTGAGGAGACTTTGAAGAATCCTTTTAAAGTAAGCAAATAGTGGAGATTCTCCTGTGACTGGGTGAAAACCCAGTTTAAAGAGGGGAATGGAGATAATTCCAATAAAGTGAATGCAAACTGTGGGGACTTTACAGATCAAATTTTCATGGAGTGGGAAAGCTGGAACCTGGTTCCAGGATTTCCAATCCCATTCCTGGGGCTTCTAATTTTGACTAATGCAGGTTAAGGGTGTGGGCTGTTGTGAGCCCACTCCCAGTCTGACTGGCTCGATAACCAGCCTGTCCTAGTCCTCCACAATTTTCATGGATTTGGGCTAGCTTTTCAAGGACTCATTATCCATGATACCGCTGAGGTGTCATGAACTATAGCTGGATGAAGGAACCTTGTTTTTGAAAGCTAAGCTGAAAATATCTTATCCACGTTCCCACGCAAACTTATGCCTGTGCATCCACCCCTCCCCCAAGTGCTTCATACCCTCCACGCCAGTCTATTCCCATTCATCCAGTACAATGACTTCTCACACCTTAAATGCCGAGCTATGGGACTTCTATGCCATTTGCCCACTAAACACTCTATACAGAACCAATCAATCCCAGAGTGTTAATTGGATTTGTTAAAAAAAAGCTTTAAAAAAGAGTCATTTATTCATAACTTTCCACGTTCCTAAAGAAATTCATTTCACTATAACCCAATAAAAGTGTCAATCATCATTAAAGTATCAATAGCAGAAACCACAAGCAAACAAAAACTCTTTTTCTTATGTAAATAAACATTGTGAAATTGATAGAACAGCTCAGGGATCCAGAGCTGTCAATCACTCAATGCTTTCCCTGTGACACAGCTATTTCAACATTAATGGTTCTCAGCCAAGAATCAATAATGAACTTGGCTCAGAGCTCAGGCATCCAAAATACTGTGGATGCTGGAATCTGAAACAATATCAGAAAATGCTGGAAAATCTCAGCAATTCTGACAACATCTGTGGAGAGAGAACAGAACCAATGTTTCAATTCAGGATGACTCTTCATCATAGCCATTAGAGTGTTGAGGAGGTTCATGTAGAGCATAAACACTGGCATTGACCTATTGGGTTGAATGGACTGTTTCTGTGCTGCAATTAATTTGTAATATTTTGGAATACAATCTTAAAGCTTATAAAATCCATCATTCCTGATGCAGGTTATACTATTGCAGCAATGAGATATTCAGTGCCCAATATGTGCAGAACCTGGTCCCATTGCTAAATTGGTAGGAACCATTTTTTTAGGTGACCCAGATGACCCTGAAATCTTTTAGATGAGTTTCAAATAGGATTGCCATGCTTCAGAATTATCATTTTGGAATTGTCAATATCCAGGATGAGCAGCTCAGGAGAAGAATCATTAGGGCATCAAAAAAAAAGTGCTTTTTTTTTTGCTCCTTTCTTGGAATACTTTTAATTACTACTGATAAAAATATCGGAGATGGGGATCACAGGCTGTCATGTATCATTCAATTCATTAATGAAGAGTCTTTTCACTTCCTGATTAGCTTGGGAATCTCATTCAATCAGTGTTAACAATCCAAGGCTCAAGGCCCAATTTCAGGCTGGCCTCAGATTTCCCTGGGGCACCAAATCTAGACCCAGAAACTCCATCTTATTTGGTCCTTTCAATCTTGTATGAATCATAGAATTCCTATAGTGTAGAAGGAGGTCATTTGGCCCATCGAGTCTGCACTGATTCTCTGACAGATTATCTTACCCAGACCCTACCCCTCTAACCCCACACATGTACCATGGCAAACCCCCCTAACCTACATATCTTGGGACATGAAGGGGCATTTTGGATTGGCCAGTCCACCTAACATGCACACCTTTGGAGTGTGGAAGAAAACCGGAGCACCTGTGGAAACCTGTGCAGACATGGGAAGAACTTGCAAACTCCACACAGTCATCCAGGGACGGAGTTGAGCGTGGGTCCCTGGCATTGTGAGGCAGCAGTGTTGACCACTGTGCCACCGCGTACTCTGGGTATTGTCTGTTTAACTTAGTTCCTCAGAATGCAAGAGTCCTCCAGATATTACAACTCTGGATGTTTCCATTGCTCTGATACAGTCACATATTCGTGTTTTCTCCTGTACTGTGTGGCATAATTTGAACAGTAGCTTGGGGAAACTGAAAATCCTTGAAACAGCCTAAGGATTAAGGCAATCTAGCTCATTCAAAGAGTTAGCACAGGCATGATGGACTGAATGGCCTCCTATTGTGCTGTTAGATTTGCTGATTAAGGTCCAGATATGTAGCTGTTGGATATAATGGAATAACAATTCCCCTGCCTCATGCCTCGGCAAACATTGGGAGGGCAAGTTTCTTCAAATTGCGATTTTGTAAGCATTAACTTGTGAAGATGAAAAATGATGGGTTCAGAAACCTGGAGTTAAATTATACGTGCTCCTGATATGCACTAGTGAGCATGGGCAGCAAAACTTTCACCCCAGATAACAGCATTAAGAGAAAGAAGCAAATGCGTTTTAAATTACGCTCAGTAACTATTCCTTTCTCTTTCAGGGAGTAATTGGTCCAAAGGGACAGAAAGGCGATACAGTAGGTTCTTTACAAATATAACTTTCTTCAGGAACTAGTCCAACTTTGACAGTCAAAAGCTAACTTTAATAGGTTAGTTAACTGTGTTCTGATTGGAATTTGTGTCATTGCAGGGCAGGCCAGGGCTGCCTGGGCAACCTGGATCCACTGTAAGTATTTGTTAAAGAATGTCATGAGTAAATTTAGATGTGTGTACGTTCTGAGAGACCATAACGGCCCTCTGATTCTCTCAATACTTGACCAACTGTACCTAAACCGATGGATGCGTAATCTGTCAACAAACTGATTCTGATCAGCACAGCAAGACTAAAAGGATGATTGGGAATGGGAGAGATCATTAGCTGGGTTCATTAAATACCACAGCCTACACATGTGTTCTCATACCCCTCCTTTCCCAGATATCTATCCAATTCCTTCTTAAATTTTATCCGCACGGTCCATTTCTCAAGTTTCAATCCACTCATCAGATTTACAGAACTGAGAAGGTGACTCTTTTCTACAAAAAAACAGAGGCAAGCTGATTGGGGACTTTAATAGTAGAAAAGTGTTTGAAAGGTTAAACAGAGAGAAAATGGGCTGAATCTTGTTGGTGATGGTGAGATGCTGCTGTCTGGACTGAAAGCAGGAGCACCGCAAACTGCCGGATCCCAGTGGAGAGGATCTCCAAGAGGATTGCGCATATTGACGCACACATCAAGTTTTTACAAAGATGCAAGAAATCAGACAAGATACTTGAAAGCAGGAAGCATCCCTATTTCAGTGAGCAGTGGAACACTGGATGGCATATTGCTGATGGGCACCAATTAGAAGGCCATTGCTGGGGCTACTGTCCAATTAAGGGTGGTGGCCCATCCCCAAAATCTTCTGATCCAAACAGTGGGCCGGTGGCTGTCAGCCTCAGTGGTGCCGCTGCTCACTGTGGCCATTGCTGCAGCTGCAACTCCAGGGAGCCTCAATGGTTGGGGGAAACTGCAGCAAGGCCTCACCAATTGGTGTCATGGTGCATTGATGGTCGCTTTTGCCACGAGGGCCATGAGCGATCATAAACCTGCTGGATGGTCCCCCAACAAATGCCCAAGAAGGCAGATGTGACCCTGAATTAGCCCACTTAAGAGCCTCAACTGGATACCCAGTGGGCAGTGGAGCTGCTGGCAGTATGGCGTGGTGGCAGAAAATCTTCAGGGTTTCCACCTAATGTCTCCCTCTGTCATTCTGCTACCTCACCCGCCTCCCAGCTCATCGCTAATGATCAAAAAGATTCAGCCCAATATCTCCACTTGTGGGGAGTCCAAAACCAGTGGACATAAATATAATTATAAATCCAATCAGAAATTCAAGAAAATCTTCCCAATCCAGAGAATGGTTAGAATGCAGAATTTGCTATCACAAGGAGCAGTTAAGGCAACTGGCAGAGAGACAATTAAAAGGAAGTGAGGTAAGCATATGAGGGAGAAAGGAATAGCAAGATAAGCAGGCTGTGTTTTAATGAAGATAGATGGAAGAATGTTTGTGTAGAGCATAAACGCCAGCAGAGATGAGTTGGGCTCAATGGCCTGTTTCTGTGCTGTAAATTCAATGGGTGGATTCTCTGGTCTTTCATGCCAGTGGGATTCTCCTGTCCTGCTGCAGTGAACAGAGATTTGGTTGAGCTCCAAATTCTCCATCCTCAATGACAGTGGCGGTGGGTCATGAATGGCCGGCGCAATCTGACCTCTGTTACCTGTGAGAAATGTAGATATATCAAAGTGGTCTGTCCACCTTCCCTCTCCTGTGATTGTCTCTGTTCACTGTGAAAGTCCCTAATGTAGTTTGCCATTCAATCTTGGTTCTAAAATGCACTGTGTTCATAGGTGGTTAAATTCATGACTTTCTCTTTCACATTTCAGGTCAACTTCCTGAACAACAGTGTTATTATTAAAGGTGAAAAGGTAAAAGGGAAATAGTCTTTTAATGTAACTTTTTGATTACATTGTTAGTAACTCCGTGGTGGCCAAGTAAAGTCAGAAACTTTCCCACTCAGTCCTGGGAATCTGAGTTGGCGAATAAGAACCGGCTTGTCCATTAGTTTAGAGAACAATTTTCCCACTTCCTTTCCCTCCATTCTGCCTCATATTGACACCATCAGTCCTTCGCAATGGTGGAACAGTCGCTGAAGGTTGGCATGCAGTTACAGCAGGCAGTGAGGAAAGCATGTTGGTCTTTATAACAAGAGGATTTGAATATAGGAGTAAGGATGTCTTGCTGCAGTTATATAGGGCTATGGTGAAGCCACACCTTGAGTATTGTGTGCAGTTTTGGTCTCCTAGTCTGAGGAAGGAATCCTTGTTATTGAGGGAGTCCAGCGAAGGTTCATCAGACTGATTCCCGGAAGGGCAGGACTGCTGTATGAAGAGAGATTAGATCAACTGGGCATCTATTCTCTGGAATTTGGAAGAATTAGAGGGGATCTCATAAAAACATATAAATCCTGATGGGACTGTAGAAGCTAGAAACGGGAAGAATGTTCCTGATGTTGGGGAAGTGCAGAACTAGGGGTCACAGTCTAAGAATAGGGGATAGCCATTCAGGACTGAGATGTGGAAAAACTTCTTCTTTTAGAGAGTTGTGAGCTTGTGGAGTTCTCCAGTACAGAGAGCTGCTGTGTCAGTAGAGGGAGCTGGACATGGCCTTAATGGCTAAAGGGATCAGGGGGTATGGAGAGAAAACAAGTGTGGGATACTGAAAGTGCATGATCAGTCTTGATCATATTGAATGGTGATGCCAGCTCAAAGGGCCGAATGGCCTGCTCTTGTACCTATTTTCTATGTTTATATTTTCTATGTTTCTATGCCACAGCCCCCACAGAGATAAGCCAACTCTCTGCAAATCAGGAATCAGAGTTGGAACATTTCAAATTGACACAGATTCATTCATTAAGTGACACAGCACAAAGCAAGTCATTCGGCCCATCATACTTCTGCTGACCCTTTGAAAAGCCCTGCTTTTTGTTCATAATCCTGTAAACTCTGCCTCCTCAACTGCCAACACCCTTCAAAGTTAACCCAGTGGGAATTTGGAACTCTGCCTGTAAGCGTGTTAGAGGCGGGAACCCTCAACAGTTAAGAATCATTAAGATGCGCACTTGAGGCGCCATAGCATACAAGGCTATGGACCAAATGCTGGAAAGTGGGATTAGAATAGGTGCTTGATGGCTGGCACAAACACAATGGGCCAAAAGGCTTCTTTCTGTGCTGCAAAACTCAATGACTAAGCTGATTTTTGCGCCGGAATTCTCCCACCCTACCCTCCACTGAATCAGAGGAGGCGAGGGGCAGACAATGGAAACGTTCATTGAACATGAGCACAATTTTCTGGTCTTGGATTGAGTGAGGCCGTAAAATCCCATCCATGAAGTCAGCTTTTATGAGCTTTTCTGGCGAAGTGTTCCACATTCCAACAATTGAGTGAAGACAATTCTCCTCGTCTGCTTTCAAGATATTTTGTCAATGGCATCAAAAGCAATAATACTTTAAACACCATGGATGCGATCTTACCAGCCACTCATGCCACACACCTACTGCAGTGAGGTTGTGCAATTTGGCTTGCAGCCAGCTCTCTGTTCACTGCAGCAGCAAGGGAAAATCCCCCTGGCGTGAATGGCCATAACATTCCATCCTATATATCAGTACAGTTTGCAGTTGAAATGAAATTAATTCTTACCTTGTTGTTCTGCAGGGTGATACAGGACTTCCTGGGGAATGGGGTCTTAAGGGAGAAGCAGGTGAACCTGGTATCGATGGTCTTCCTGGACCAAGGGTAAGTGGATGACTGCTGGTTGGGTCACATTCATACTGCAGTATGGCTCTGTACGCTGTGACTGCTTTTAGTGTTTCATCAGACTTCATTTAAGTGGGAGGATAGTGGGCCCAATTTTTTGCCTATCCACACAGCATTACAGGAATATTTTTTTTAAATTTATCCATTCTTGGTGTATGGGTGTCACTAGCAAAGTCAGCATTAATTGTTCATTACTGCTTGCCTTTTTAGAAGGTGGTAAACGGTCATATTTTTAAACTGTTAGAATCCATGTGGTTAAGGTACACCCATTGTGCTGGTTTTTGACCCAACAACAAAACACCGATGTGTCTCCAAGTCAGCATGGTGTCCCACTGAAAGGGAAACTTAGAGGCACTGTTGTCACACTGCAGCTCCTGCCCTTCTCCTAGCCAGTAGATGTCATTGGTTTGGGAGGTTTGGTTGAAGAAGCTCTGGCGGGTTGTTGTTGTGTTATATGGGAGATGGTACACACTGCAGCCAAAGGAAGTTGGTGGAAGGAGTGAATGATCAGAGTGCAGGTTCTACTCTGTCTGCTGTGATAATTATATATGATATTTCTTTCCATTGTCTTTCATTATACATAATGATTATCTTTTTATCTTCTAGGGTCCAGCTGGCCCTCCAGGGCCACCTGCCTATAGAACGGTAAGTTGAGAATGTCTTTAGCTTTACTGAAAGGTAGAATCTTATATTTCTTTTGGGTTGGATCTTCCCAGTGTAAGCAATTAATTTAAACAGCCCTGATTTCTCCTCTCACTACCGATCCATGATCAGAAAAGTGGTTTTGATTTCCTCCTTTGTAAGTTGTGGCACATTTTCCCAAACCCTTCAGTTTGGAGGATTGAATCCTCTAACAGAAGCCCCATTGCAAATTTGAGATCAGATAAAATAAGAGGTTTAGTTTATTTTACACTTACACAAAATTGCAAGGGCAATTCGCCCAAAAAAAACAAGTGTCGAATTTGCATAAAAACTGGGGTAAATCACTGTTTTTTCAGTGGGAGTTTCAAAATGAATCTCCCACACTCTGCACTGCAGAGTGCACTAGCGTGAATCACTCCAGAAATCTGTGGGCAGGGCCTATTCCTGCTGGAGGGGCCAGCAGCATAGCACTGAGTGATCAACTGCGCATGCACCAATTGCACATGCGCAGCAGCCACCACTGCTTGCCTCCCAGTTGCTGGCCAACCCCGTGACCCCTGCCACCCTCCATGGACTGATTGCTGTCCCCTTCCCAACCATGTCCAGGCCAGCCCCAAACCCCCCTCACCCCCAGCCAGACACAATGCCCACGCCTTGCCTCGCAGCCCCTATCTCCTGAATTCTAACCTCCTCCGCAGTCCCGAGGCCCCCCATCAGTCCCGACTCCCCCAACTGGCTGCCCCCCACCCACACCCAATTGCCACCTCCCATTCTGTCACCCAACCCAAATGCAGAGTGGCAATGGGATCCCCAACCCCACTGACCCCCAGAGGTCTCCCCATTAGGCCCACGTCCATGGCACTGCCCAATGCCTGATGGGCAGTGGTAAGGTGTCCCATTGGCATTGCCACTTTGCCCCTTGGGCAGTGCCAGGTGACCCAGGCTGGCACTGCCAAGTTGGCAATGCCCAAGGGGTACCCTAATCCAGCGCCCGACCCTCTGGGGGCCTCAATTGTGCCCCCCTTCACTCCAGTGGCCTGCCGGCTCCCTGCAGGTGGGGAGCTATATTAAACCCCAATGGAACCACTCCTGGCGGGGTGGCAGGGGGAGGATGTTAGTGGGCCTGGAGATTTTGGTCCTGGGCCCACCAATGAAATGTAAAATAGATTGAGAGGCACATTTGCATAAATTATGCCGCTCCACACCAGAAATCGGCGTGGATTTGACAGTGCCGGAAATCTGGCAAAATGGTCTCCGCTCATGTCTCCCAGCCTGCTGCACTACAAAAGCAGCACAGCCAGGTGGGAGAAATGCCCCCCCCACCCCCCTGCTTCTTTGGGATGACACAGTGGTTAGCACTGGCACCTTATGGCACCAAGGACTCGGGTTCAGCCTTGGGTGACTGTCTCTGTAGTGTTTGCGCATTGACAAGTCATGTTGCAGCTTTATAAGATCTTAGTTAGGCTGCACTTGGAATATAGTGTTGAATTCTGGTCGCCACACTACCAGAAGGATGTGGAGGCCTTAGAGAGGATACAGAAAAGATTTACTAGGATGTTGCCTGGCATGGAGGGCATTAGCTATGAGGAGAGGTTGGAGAAACTTGGTTTGTTCTCACTGGAACGACGGAGATTGAGGGACGGCCCGATAGAAGTCTACAAGATTATGAGAGGCATGGACAAAGTGGATAGTCAGAAGCTTTTCCCCAGGATGTAAGAGTAAATTACTAGTGGGCGTAGGTTTAAGGTGCGAGGGGCAAGGTTTAAAGGAGATGTACAAGGCAAGTATTTTACACAGAAGGTGTTGGGTGCCTCGAATTCGCTGCGGGGGAGGTAGTGGAAACAGAGACGATAGTGAGTTTTAAGGGACATCTGGACAAATACATGAAAAGAATGGGAATAGAGGGATCGGGTCCCTGGAAGGGTAAGGGTTTTAGTTCAGATGGGAGCATGGTTGGCACAGGCTTGGGGGGGGCGGGGGGGGGGGTGGGCAGCCAAAGAGCCTATTCCTGTGCTATAATTTTCTTTGTTCTTTGTTCTTTATTCTCCCTGTGTCTGCCTGGGTTTCTTCTCATGATCCTGAGATATGCAGGTTAGGTGGATTGGCCATGCTAAATTGCCCCTTTTTGTCCAAAGATGTGTAGGTTAGGGGGACTATTGGGGTAAATGTGTGGGGTTGCTAGGATAAGGCACAGGGTGGACCAGGATAAGATGCTCTTTCAGAGAGTTGGTGCAGACACAATGGGCCGAATGGCCGCCTTCTCCGCTGTGAGAATTCTATGGTGAACACACGAAGGATTTTCATAACCTCCGCCCCTTTTGCATTGATACAATAAAATAGGGATAAGGGAAAGAAAGAGGTTATGGGGCAAAGATCACAATAAAATATGAGGTGTGGTTCCACCTGAGTCTGGAGTCCAGAATCAAAAGCCCAATGGCATATTCCTTCCGAGGTTAGCAGGCTGAAACTGCTGCAGGGTTATAGTCTTCCAGAAGTGATGATGCCCCAGTAGAAGAAGGCACATAGATATCAATAAAGCTGTCGGCACAGATGCAGAAGTTTCAATGTTCCAGTAGTATACAGTGTAGGTGAGGGCCAGGCAGTTTCCTTGGACAGTGCTCTCTCTGCTGCTACCTGTTAGGTGATGTAATGGTGGACTCCATGGGTACAGTTGTCATGGCAATATTACAGATTCTAGCATCTTGGGGAGGCTACGTACCTTACACTTCTCCTTGATTTTGGACAAAGGATGAATTTGCCCAGGTTTGGAATCTTGAGATGTTTAATAGAAGAATCAGGGTCCATTTGACCTTGCAGATGTACCGGCTGGAATTTTCCAGCCATTCACGCCCTGCCACTGCTGCAAGTGAGGACCGAGAGTTTGACATTCTGCCAAATCTCCATTCACGGCAGTGGGACCAGAAATGGAACGAATATTGTTGCATTTCCTTGGAATTTGATTATCTGTAGTCACAGGGGCATTCAAAGAAAACAAGATCCCTGCTGGTTTTCTGAAGGCCAGAAATCCCTCTGGTGTGCGTCAAGGCTGGTCTGGCGTGTTACGGTGAAACCTTTGTCCATTTCAAAAAATATAATAATTTTATGAAGTAGCCAGGTTGACGTGGATGTGTATTTTTCTTCCTGTCTTCCGAACAGGACACCCCACGCACTATGAATGTTATGTTACTAACTTTCATATAAGAGAAAAATATTGCAGATTATGGAAATCTAAACGCTAAACAGAAAATGCTGAAAAGACTCGGCAGATCCAATGGCATCTGTGGAAAGAGAGACAGATTTAAATGTTTCAGGTCAATGTCCTTTCATCAGAACGCTGAGAGGCAAATTGCTGAGTGCCAATTCATTGAAAGTTGTTCTGACCTGTATACATTTGTTTTCTAGCATGATGATCAAAAGAATGGAGGTGTAAAGGGAGAGAAGGTAAGTTCCATATCTGATGTATGAAAAGGTGTAGCTCACCCAATCACCACTCAAATTCAAACTAATCTTAGATCCTCATTCTAATCTCCTGACACCAGATTGAGCCGCACAGTGTTAGACAACACAGAGGGAGGCCATTCAGCCCACCATATCTGTGCCATTTTGTCCTCAGATTTTCAAAAAATTCACTGCATTAAAAAAAACTCATCTACCCTCTGATTATTTTGTCAATTATTTAAAATTTGTGTCTTCTGGTTACCAACTTTTCTGCCAATAGGAATAGTTTCTACCTATCTAAGTCAAAATTCCTCAGAACTGTGAACTTTATTATTAAATTGCCTCCCGAGTCTTCTCTGTGCTGGAGAAAACAATCCCAATAGATGCTTGTCCTCCATTCTCCCAGTTGACCATTATTGATGTTTGACCCCTGATAAAGAGGGTATTTTACTTGATCCCACATGAGAGAGAGTGATGCTGTTGTCATGGCTGAGACCCAAACCCCACCCTATAGTTCACTTGATCTTAACACGCAAGGAGCTCAGAGGTTCAAGAGATGGTCACTAAATAGTAATCAAGAGGAAGAACTTTGACTGACCTTCCTCTCCTTAACACCAATGGACTCAGGGCAATGATTTCTCCTTGTCCGCTGCCCTATTTAGCCTGGGACTGTAATGGTCCATGCACCTTCCTACTCCCAATAGCTCAGCCACTCATGGATAGGGGACTGATTTTTCCAAATGGCTTGCATTACCACTGAGAGCTTTGCTCATGTACATTGAGAAATTGGACACACATTGTATGCAATTTTATCCATTGAGTTTGAAACTTTGAATAGCACACATCCATTCTCCCTCAAAGTATCCCCAGTGAAGAAAGTTTCCTAATGGCCCTTTGATTTCTGAGAATGCTCTACACTCCCACCTGGGCTAAAGATGTAGCAAAAATTAATAGTAATGGGGGAAGGAAGGAAAGTATGAGATGATTTTACAACAAAACACATTTTCAGAGGCGAAGAAGAAAAACAAGGTTTCCTAGCCATGCTTTCTGATGTCCTTCATTCCACCAGAATCTGTAGTGAAACCATCCAGATTTGAGTGAAATGAGGAACATTAAGACATGGAATCCAACGGGTGAGAATTTACGTTTTGCATGGAAAGAGACTTCATTTTTAACTGTGGTATGATTGCAAGAAGTTAAATAATACCATAAAAAACTTCCTCCTGATGGAAGACAAAATTGCTTTTGGATAGTGTCTTTCACGATCTCAGGATATTCCAAAGCACTTTACAGACATCTTGTCACTGTTGCAATTTAAAAAGCATACAGCCAATCTGTGCACAGCAAAGTCCAAGAAATAGCACTGACCACCTAATGTTGGTTAAGGCATAAATATTGGACACTTTGAAAACTTTCAAGGAGTGCCATGGAATATTTTATGTCCATGTGAAAGGGCAGAAGGAAAAACACCACTTCTGATCATATAGCACTCCTTCGTACTGTGCTGAAGTGCCAACTTAGATTATGGGTGGGATTTTATGGCCTCACTTGGACAAGATTGTAAAATCCCGCCCAAGGTCAACGGAGACTTCCGTCCTGGGAACCTCGCCTGCTCCGATTCTGGGGCAGCTGAAGAGGTAGAATTTTTTCTATTTGATTTATTATTAACACGTATACAGTGAAAAGTATTGTTTCTTGCGCGCTATACAGACAAAACACACCGTTCATAGAGAGGGAAACGAGAGAGTGCAGAATGTAGTATTACAGTCATAGCTAGGGTGTAGAGGGAGATCAACTTAATGCAAGGTAAGTCCAGTCAAAAATCCATGGCAGCAGGGAAGAAGCTGTTTTTGCGTTTTGCTGGCTGCTTTGCCAAGGCAACGGGGGGGTGTCAATGGATGGCAGGCTGGTTTGCGTGATGGATTGGGCTACATTCAGGACCTTTTGTAGTTCCTTGTGGTCTTGGGCAGAGGAGGAGCCATACCAAGCCGTGATACAACCAGAAAGAATGTTTTCTATAGTGTGTTGTAAAAGTTAGTGAGAATCATAGCCAACATGCCAAGCTTCCTTAGTCTTCTGAGAAATTTATGCCCATGTGTTCAAGTATCTGGCTTGAACATAAAATCCATAGACTCAGAGGTTGATTGACCAGTAGATTTTTCTTGCATCCTGCCTAGCAAAGTGTCAGGGAGGGTTTAGCAGACCCTTCCAGGCAAGGAAGAAGGATTGAAGTCTGGAACACTCGAGAATTAAGAATTGCTGAGAGGAACAGAAGTGTTTGGCTCAAGGCAAATGGTTGACATTGATTCACAAAAGTACAAGCGTTAAGCCATGTCTGAAAAATTTTGCTTTTTGAAATTTTAACTTTTTTGTTTATTGTGCAATTAGGGGGAACCTGGACAGAAAGGTGAAGCTGGGAAAAACGTAAGTTTGGGTAACACCTTCAACGTGGCACTGGGGAAGGGAAAGGGTTTTTTGGATGTTCACATTGGGAGCCAATCACACCCAACTGAGACTAGGCCAGGGCCTGGTTTCAGTCACATTGATAGCTGACCATTTTGTTAAGAAGAGAAACCAAAATTAGTTCAAGATTTGCTGATTTTTGTTCCTGAACTATGCATGCTTTGGTAATTACATCGATAAGTTACTTGCATTGTTAAAGACAGGTGATGATCATTGGCTCAACCTCCAAGAGTGTAAATGGACAGCACTGGAACAGTTGGGGGAATCAAAAGGTGTTTTCAATTTTACTCAGCTAAATGTAGAATAATCTTGCTGAAGGTAAAATAGAAGCTGCTGTATTATTCCTCCATAAGAAGTCTCAACGCACCAGGTTAAAGTCCAACAAATTTACTTGATAGTAAATCCACAAGCTTTCGGAATATACTACTATTGATCTGAACAGACGAGACATGTATCTGAATCCCATTCCCAGTAAAAGCTTTGGTTAAATGGTAGATTTTCTACGACTTGTAGATTCCATTTCAAGGTTGATGGGCTCAGGTTCTGTCCATCAATAATTGTATCCTGATTGGTTAAAAGTGCTGAAAGATCTATTTGCCAATGCCTCTAGTCTCTCACTGCCTGTTCAGTCTGCCATATGTTCAGATCTTCGCAAACATATTACCATCTTGCCATTTTTAGCTCAACACTTTCCAGCTTAATCCATTCCATCAGTTCTGAGAATACAGACCTTTAACCATGTAGACTATAAATCTCCATCACTGTAGGTTCCTCAGTATAACATGCTGTAATATTACTGTAAAAACTCATAGTTAAGAGCATGTCTCAAAAGAGGCAGGTTATAATCCTGCTTGCCCAGCAATGAATCTGTAAATCTGGAAGCCGTCAACAAAGCTTCTTGGCTGACTTATTGGTCATGATCTCTGCATTATTAATTGAGCCATGTACAAATTGGCAGAGGAGAAATAAGATTAGAGAAATGAATGCGTGGCTCACAGACTGGTGTGAGAGAAGTGGGTTCTGGTTCATCAGGCACTGGCACTCGTACTGGGGAAAATAGGATATACATTGGGATGGTCTACACCCAAACCATGCTGGAGCTGATGGTCTAGCGAGTTGCATAACTAGGGAAGCAGAAAGTGTTTTAAACTAAGTAGTGGGGACAAGGAATCAATTTTGGGAAGATGTGGAGACAAGGTAAAAGAGAAGAATACTATTATGGGAAAAGATAGACTATGACAGGAAAGGATGGATCAGCAAATAAGACAAGATGCTACAAAAAAAGAACAATACTAAAAGCTCTGTACCTGTGTTTGATAAGGTCCCCCATGCAAGACTTCTTGAGAAGGTGAAAAGGCATGGGATCCAAGGGGCTTTGGCCTTGTGGATCCAGAACTGGCTTGCCTGCAGAAGGCAGAGAGTGGTTGTGGATGGGTCTTTTTCTGCATGGAGGTCAGTCAGCAGTGGAGTGCCCCAGGGATCTGTTCTAGGACCCTTGCTGTTTGTCATTTTCATAAATGACCTAGATGAGGAAGTGGATGGATGGGTTAGTAAGTTTGCCGACGATACGAATGTTGGTGGTGTTTTGGATAGTCTGGAGGGATGTCAGAAGTTGCAGTGTGACATAGATAGGATGAAAGACTGGGCAGAGAAGTGGCAGATGGAATTCAACGTGGATAAATGTGTAGTGGTCCATTTTGGCAGGATCAACAGGATGCAGGAGTACAATATCAAGGGTAGGAGTCTTGGCTGGGTTGAAGAGCAGAAGGATCTTGGGGTCCAGGTCCATAGGACTCTTAAATCGGCCTCGCAGGTGGTGGATGTGGTCAAGAAGGTGTATGGTGTACTGGCCTTCATTAATCGAGGGATTGAGTTTAGGAGTCGGGAGGTAATGCTGCAACTTTATAAGACCCTTTGTCAGACCCCACTTGGAGTACTGAGTGCAGTTCTGGTCGTCTCACCTACAGGAAGGATGTGAAAGCTATTGGCAGGGTGCAGAGGAGATTTACAAGGATGTTGCCTGGATTGGGAGGCATGCCTTATGAAGATAGGTTGAGGGAGCTAGGTCTCTTCTCCCTGGAGAGACGAAGGTTGAGAGGCGACCTGATAGAGGTTTATAAAATGTTGAGAGGAATAGATAGGGTGGATTCTCAGAGGCTATTTCCCAAGGCTGAAATGGTCCCTACGAGACGACACATGTTTAAGGTGCTGGGAAGCAAGTACAGAGATGTTAGGGGAAAGTTTTTCACTCAGAGGGTGGTGAGTGAGTGGAATCGGCTGCCGTCAGGGTGGTAGAGGCGAACTCACTGGGGTCTTTTAAAAGACTTCTGGATGCGTATATGGGATCTAATGGCATTGGAAGTTACAGATAGTTCTATGGCTTGGTAGGTATAGATGTGATCGGCACAACTTGTGGGCCGAAGGGCCTGTTTGTGCTGTAGTGTTCTATGTTAAAACCCACATTACATTCAAGACAAAACAGATGAACCGGTAGCGCAAACCGAAATGAATAAATTCGATCTGATAGCTGTTACAGAGACATAGCTAGAACATGATATAGATTGGGACCAGAAACTGAAGGGTACATCATAGTAAGGAAGGACAGGAAGTTAAGAGAAGGTGGAGGGGTAGCACTGTTAATTAGTGGTGGTATTAACTCATTAGAGAGGGCTGACCTAAGTTCACAAAACCAGGACGTAGAAATGGTAAAGGCAAGAAGTCACTTGTGAAAGTGGTGTACAGGTCTCCTAATTGTAACTACACAGTACGACAGAGTATCGAAAAAATGGGAGTTTGTCAGAATCATGTGGGATATTAATCTACATTTAGATTGGAAAAATCAGATGGGCAAGGGTAGAGTAAATGAGTTCATAGAATATTTTTGGGATAGTTTCTTAAAGCAGCACATTCAGGAGCCAACCAGATGGCAGATTATACTAGACCTAGTGTTGTGTAATGAGATTGAATTAATTCATAATTTCACTGTGAAGGCACCTAGAGATTGCAGTCGTCATAATATGATTGAATTTTATGTTCAGTTTAAGGGAGAGAAGAATGTGTCCAAGACTTGTATTTTAAACTTAAATAAGGGCAATTATGAAGGCATGAGTTAACCAAAGTGAATTGGCAAATGTGCTGAATGAATAGATTAATTGAAGTTCAGTGCAGATATTTAATGAGATATTTCAGAATATGTAGACTAGACACATTTCAATGAGAAAGTAAAATTACAAGGGGAGGGCCCATCATTCATGGTTATCTAAAAAATATTAAAGACAGTATTAAAGAAAGAACATATATTTGTGCAAAAGGAGTAAGAGGTCAGAAGATTGGAAAGAATATAAAGAACAGCAAATGACAAAAAGATTGACAAGATGGGAAAAAGTAAGAGAGAAAGCTAGCTAGTAATATTAAGACAGATAATAAGAATCTCTATAATTATTTAAATAAGAAGAGTTAATGAAGTGAGTGTTGGTCCTGTACACAGTGGGCGGAATTCTCCCCAAACAATTTCAAGTGTCGAATTTGCGTGAAAACTGGAGTAATTCACATAGTTTTTTTCAGTGGGAATTCAGGGAAGAATCTCCCAAACTCTGTGCCCTGCAGAAGTCACCAGTGTGAATATCATTAAATTTCAGGAGACGGGGCCTATTCCTGGAGAGGCCAAAATCAGCATGATGAGGGGCAATTACGCATGCACCAATCTGTCAGTGCTGAGGTTGGCACATGCGCAATGGTCCTGCACTGATGGCCTTCCAATTACTGGCCAGCTCAATCGCTGGATAGCCTCTTACCCCTCCAAAAGTGGCTGTCCCTGCCCCCTAATGATCCAATCGCTGGCCCCCACCCCCCCCCCCCCCCCCAACCGTTCTGGGGTCCAGCCCCAACCCCCCCCCTCCCCCTCTTAGCCTACTGCAATCTCTAGCACCACCCCCCCAACCAATTCTCCCCCAGCGACAGTAACACCCACCCCACAGTCCTGAACACCCCACCCCCGCAGTGCCAATTCCACCCAGCAGGCTGACTGCCCCCATGCTGACCCCAACCCCCAGCCCACCCTGATCGCTGGCCTCTCTGCTCCCCCCACCGCTCCCCATGCAGAGTGACACCCCCACCAATCTCCCCCCACGCCCTGCGTCCATCAGGCCATATATCCATCAGGATCTGCCCTTTATGCCCCGCCCCCTTGTCACTGCCCAGTGGGCTAGCACTGTGAAAGTGCAAGTGCCAGTGCCCAGGGGGCACAATCCCAGCCCGATTGCCGCCCTTTCACTCCAGCAGGGTCGGGCTGCGAACTCCCTGAAAGTGGGGAGCCATTGCATTCCTCACTGGAATGAGATACTCTGTCAGAGTGGGAGATGCAAGCAGCTCCAGAGACTTCAGTATGATGTATGGAAGGACTTGGGGTGCAATGTGTGTTGAGGTTGTGGAGCTCGTATTGGCCGTTTCTGGAAAATGGCTCCCCACTGGGAGTGTTGATTGGGGGGTGTGCCACAGGGGTTGGAAGCGTACTGGGCAGTGGAGGGCATTGGTGACTGCCCTTGAGGTGTCTGAGGATGTTTTGACATTGTAGCACTGCACATGTACAGGTTTCAGAATGGGATACACTCACTCTTGCAGCCCGAAGAACGTCATTCATTATCTTGTGACGCTGCCCTCCAGACCGAGGAGTCAGTGTCTTGACGTTTATCGACGATGCCACCGCCTCCTACAACATGCTTGCTGTGTGACCCCTTGGACAGTGATCCTGAGTGGGGTAAAGCAGCTGGCGCCTCTCCTCCACCATATTTTACAGGAGGGCATGCTTGCTCTCCACAAATCTCAGCACACTTTTCTTTGGGGCCATCTTCCTGGCGTAACTGGCTGTGTGTCCATATTGCAGCTTATATACAGCTCTGGCCTGTTAAGGGAGTCCAAATGCAGTCAGTTTGGTCCAGTCATGGCCCCTTTAGGTAAATTTCCTTGAGATTAATGTACATGCAACCTGGTTTCAGTAGAGGGTGAGCCATCTCCAAAGGTGTTGATTGGGTTAGCTCAACAAGGTACTGTGTCCAGGGAGGTTGCAATGCTCAAGTGTCTCACTCAATGAGGGCAAATGCTCATAGTTGGTGAGTGTGCATGGCAGTACAGTGCTCTGTGTGTGAAATGGGGGAAAGGGATGAGGAGTGCCCAGCGATGTCCGGGTCAGTGGGGGATGGGGAGTCCAGCGATGTCCAGGTCAGTGGGGGATGGGGAGTCCAGCGATGTCCGGGTCAGTGGGGGATGGGGAGTCCAGCGATGTCTGGGTCAGTGGGGGCTGGGGAGGCCAATGAATATTTTGTGGATGGGGAGAGGCTAGCAATGTCTGTGGGAGAGTGTGTGAAGCCAGTGATTTCAATGCTGGGAGGATTTGCTTAGCAATCTCGCATGGATGTGTGCATGCGCGGGGACCCCCTCTCAGTGCGCTGATTTCAGCCTCTTCAGAGGGAACAGGCCCCATCCACAGCTTTTCAACATGATTCATGCTCGTGACGCCTGCAGTGCACAGAGTGCTGGAAATTTATTGTGAAACTCCTGCTGAAAAAACCAGTGTGATTTATTCCAATTTCCACACAAATTCAACATTTAGCATTTTCTGGGGAGAATCGCCCCCATTAACTTTCAGGGTTCATGTACGCTTTAATGTTCCTTCCAGGTATTAACCGGGCATAAGGGTTACCCTGGAGCTGTTGGACATCCAGGACTCCCCGGTGTTCCAGGAATTCCTGTAAGTACAATGTTTTACATTCACTATGTCCTTCATATCACTTGCTGGGCTCCAGTCATTCCTGAAAAAGTAGCTGCTTTACTTTATGAAAAGTTTCAACAATGAGAATTATTTATTTTTTACATTTTAAATAAATTATATTGTAAATCCCAGAAATTCCCTTCCCTATTTATTTTCCCTTAGGATCTGTGGACTTGGTTTTACCTGAGATAATTTCATACTCCAGACCATGGACTTACTCATTTGAGTCTCTGCCAATCTTGCTACGGAAGGAGACTTGAGCACAAGATCTAGGCTGACATGCCATATCACTACCGAGGGAGTGCTGCACTGTCAGGGACATTTTGGAAGAGATGTTTAAACCATGATCCCCATCTGCCCTCTCAACTGGGCGTAAAGATATCCCGTATCACTGTTTCAAAGAAGAGCTGTGTTGTCTTGGTCAATATTTACCTCTTAAACAATATCAGTGAAAAAGAAACAGATTAGCTAAGCACTGTTGTCTGTGGGATCTTGCTGTGTGCAAATTGGCACTCCTGATTCCTACGATAGTGACTATACTTCCAAAATTAATTCAGTGGCTGTAAAGCACTGTGGGATGTCCTAAGATTTTGAAAAGTCCTACATAAATGAACTTCTTTTTCCTTCTGTTTTCCCTGCGATGTAAACTAGCTAAAGCACGTGGGACAGTGTAACATTGACATTGTGAAACCAGAGCAGCCAAATTCTGCTGCAAGGCACAAAAACATTGCGATGCAAGGCTGGTTTTCTGAGTACCAAGTGATGTCAATGAGCCATACTCCATTGGGAAATCACAAGCACACTGCCAGCAGTTTGGCATTAGGGCTGGAAAATTTGAGCAAGCTTTCCCTAACTGAATTTCCAGCCAATGCATGTTGAGAAATGGGAAGAAGTCTTTCCGAAGGTAAAAGCAAAATACTGTGGATGCTGGAATCTGAAACAAGAGCAGAAAATGCTGGAAAATCTCAGCAGGTCTGACAGCATCTATGGAGAGGGAATAGAGCCAACGTTTCGAGTCTGGATGACCCTTTGTCAGAGCTCTGATGAAAGGTCATCCAAACTCAAAACGTTGGCTCTATTCCCTCTCTGCAGAAGAAATCTTTCCTAATGTTTGCTGTCTCTGGTGGCATCATTGGGAATTTTATTCATACTTGACCTTTCACACCTATGTGGCTGGGCTCCTTTTTATAACTGGAATGCTGATCTGAATGAGGCTTGTATCAGGCTGCACGTCTCATCATATTGTTTAAGATTGTTCAAACAGTGAGTTTGATACTCTTTTATAGGGAAAGCCAGGAGCTGATGGAAAGCGTGGACCACCTGGGAAGGATGTAAGTTTACTATGCTTCCTTAGGGCATAGCAATGCAATAAGAAAGTTCAATTTACCTGTTGACTCTACTACTGAAATCGATGATGAAGTTGTTATGAATGCTTTGTTGGGTAAAATTGTCTGCATCTCAACCACTGTCCCCCTGCACCTCTTTCTAAGCTCCTATCAGGAGCCAGCCCAATGCAAGAAAGTGAACAGATTAAATGATATTAAATCTTATTGGTGGTGGCCTACTGATAGAAAATGAATGGAGTGACCATGCCTTTGACCTTCCCTCTCTCCCAACAAGGAAGCTGTTATCTATTCCGTGCCTCCCTGGTGCTGGGACAGCAGGACTCAGTATAACAATGAGCTAGATTCTGAACTCGTGTGCAAGTGTAAAATTGTTAGTAACAAATTGGCTGCCCACACTACACCACTCCAGTTTATGGACTCTTGTAAAATGAGTTGGCCTCTCTCTATCTTTTAAACCATCACACCAATCAGGATCTACCCATCATGTGGATAGCTTGTCCCTATCTCACTCCAGCCTGGTTCATTTTTTTTTAAATCAGTTATCAGGCATTGCAGGTTAAGCCAGCAATTTTATTACCCATCCCTAATTGCCCTTGAGAAGCTTCATGAACTTCACGAGAGTGGAACCTCAAGATGCTACAGGACTGGATGAACACTCAGAGGGAAAAAATTACAGAGCTGTAACAGCTGTAAGGAACTGATGACCAACGAGGAAGATAAACTACCAGGGGTTTATTTGGGTGAAAATAACTATATACAGGAGAGATAAGAATACTTCCGGTCTCCATGACATCTGACTCCAACTGCCAGAAGACCTGTGCCCCCACTCTTGATTCACGTGCCTCGTTGCGATTGCCCCCCCCCCCACCCCCGATAACTCGCCCCATAAGGGGACATGGTACGACAAGGGCTATGGGGAGCAAGCACAGGAATGGGATTAATTGGATTGTTCTATCGAAGAGCCAGTGCAGGCATGATGGGCTGAATGGCCTTCTTCCCTGCTCTATGATTCTGTTCCACAGCCTTTGCTAAGGTACAAACAATCAGTTAGGTGAAGAACATAGAGTATATAGACTTTCAGAATGGAGTCCATGTGATTTTCCACCCATTTATTTAAATGAGAGATCATCAAAACAAAAGTACAATGATGTTTTTCTTTTGTTCTGCAGGGTGCAAAAGGCATTGGTGGATTGCCAGGGACCAATGTAAGACAGAGTCACCTTAAAATTACTATAACTGCAAATGTCCTGTTTGGTCAATGTCCACAGCGGGGCTTACCCTGAGGGAAATATTTCGTATTCATCTGTGTCTGTTTCTCAGCAAAAGCAAAATTTCCAATCAGGGAATAAGTAGGGATTCTTTCATCATATCCTACTTCCAGTTTCGACTGCAGGTGATAAGCAAGGAGATATGTAGACCTGGTTCCAGAGGACAGCAATTGTTGTCCAGTTTCTAACCCTCTGGGGCAGTCTTCAGGATCTACATATTAATCTACTTTCCAAGCAAATCCCATAGTTAATATAGTTTATATGAATTTCAGCAAAGTCTTTGACAAGATCGCACATGGGAGACTTGTAAAGAGGGTAAATTCATGTGGGATAAGGGTAATTTGACAAAGTGGTTTCAAAACTGGCTCAGTTGTAAGAGGTAGGGGGTGATGACAGAAGGCTGGTTCAGTGACTGGAAGCTAGTGTCCAGTGATGTACCACAGGGATCTGTGTTGGGACCCCTATTATTCATCATTTATATAAATGACATTGATGACTATGTGTGGGATAGGATTAATACATTTGTGGATGACACAAAACTTGCATGGATGGTTAGCAGTGAGGCAGAGTTTCTTGGACTACAAGAAGATATAGGCAGGATGGTCAAACGGGCGGATAAGTGGCAGATGGAAATTAACCTTGAAAAGTCTGAGGTGATGCACTTTGGAAAGTGTAATTTGACAAGAAAGTACTCAATGAATGGTAGGATACTAGGAAGCTCTGTGGAACAAAGGGACCTTGGTGTATTTGTCCACAGATCTCTGAAAGTGGAAGGGCATGTTAGTAGGGTGGTGAAAAAGGCATATGGGATACTTTATCAATCAAGGCATAGATTACAAAGCAGGGAAGTCATGTTGGAGATGTATAGAACTTTGGTGAGGCCACAGCTAGAGTACTATGTGCAGTTCTGGTCACCACGTTATAGGAAGAATGTGATTGCACTGGAGAGGATGCAGAGGAGAATCATCAGGATGGTACCTGAGATGGACCATTTAAGAAATGAAGGAGATTGTGTAGGCTTAGGTTGTTATCGTTGAAACAGATAACATTGATAAGATTGATTGAGGGTGGCATAGTAGCACAGTGGTTAGCGCTGCTGCTTCACAGCTCCACGGACCTGGGTTTGATTCTTCGCTTGGGTCACTGTCTGTGTGGAGTTTGTACATTCTCCTCGTGTCTGCATGGATTTCCTCTGGGTGCTCAGGTTTCCTCCCACAGTCCAAAGATGTGCAGGCTAGATTGATTGGCCGTGCTAAAATTGCCCCTTAGTATCCTGAGATGTGTAGATTGGAGGGAATAGTGGGTAACATATGAAGGGATATGAGGGTAGGCCTGGGTGGGATTGTGGTCAGTGCAGACTCGATGGGCCAAATGGCCTCTTTCTGTACTGTAGGGTTTCTATGATCTGATTGAGATGTACAAGATTATGAGGGGCATGGACAGAATGGATGAGGAGCAGCTATTTCCCTTAGTTGAAGGGTCAGTCACTAGGGGACATAGGTTCAAGGTGAGAGGCAGGAGGTTTAGGGGGGATGTAAGGAAAAACCTTTTTACCTAGAGGGTGGTGACAGTTTGGAATGCGCTGCCTGGGAGAGTGATAGAGGAAGGTTGCCTCACATCCTTTGAAATGTATCTGGATGAGCACTTGGCACATCATAACATTCAGGGCCATGGGCCAAGTGCTGGCTGATGGGGGAGTTGAGGTGTTTCTAATGTGTCAGTGCAGACTCGATGGGCTGAAAGACCTCTTTGTGCTGTGTGATTCTATGAGTATTGATGGCTGCACTGGAGACCCAGGGAAAATGGGGCACAGAAAATTTGTAGGAACTGGTATTAACATGTTGCAAATCTCCTCCTAAGTCTATGATTGACTAGAGCCCGCAATAATAGGATAAACAATTTTTCTGGTCATGTGTGAAATAAGATTGAGCATTGTTATTCCACTTCCCAGTGAATCTGAGCATAAGAAAGGATCACTCACAATTTGGTTTCCAATTTTCAGAACATTTATGGTCGTGCAATAGGCAATATTATCAAGGGGCCACACGGTGAAGCCTTCCATTGTTTGCTGGAGCAGAGAGAGAGAGCTAAGATTTTACCTGTTAAAAACCTGTTTAAAATAAGTTTAAAGCACTTTACTCTTTGTAGAACTGCTTAAAGCATTTATTTATTGTATTTACTGCTTTAAGAATTCTGAGGGTGTGGTGAAAAGGCATTTGTGGACCAACCTGCTTTAAATCAGCGCCAGGTTTAAAAGGAGGCCTGGTGTAGACAGCGGGCAGTGTCTGAGCGGGCAGCGGAGTGAGTGGGAAGCAGAGTGAGTTAATAGGGCTTAATATCAAAAAGGGCTTGAAGGAAAAAGGCCAGGTGAGTTTGTTTGAAAAAAAAACAAGGAAATAGCCTCAGCTATTTACCATTTATATAGATGATCTGGAGGAGGGAACCGAGTGCAGGGTGTCGAAATTTGCTGATGACACCAAGATTGGGGGAAAGGCAAATTGTGCGGAGGGTGTGGAGAGTCTGCAGAAGGATCTAGATAGGCTGGGCGAATGGGCCAGGAAATGGCAAATGGAATTTAATGTTGGCAAGTGTGAGGTGGTCCACTTTGGTAGGAAGAATGGTAGGAAGGACTATTACTTACGTGGCGAAAAACTGCAGCAGGCGACGGTGCAGAGGGACCTCGGGGTCCTTGTGCATGAGTCGCAAAAACCCAGCTTGCAGGTGCAGCAGGTGGTCAGGAAGGCGAATGGGATGCTGGCCTTCATAGCGAGGGGGATTGAATATAAAAGTAGGGAGGTCTTGCTGCAGCTGTATAGGGCATTGGTGAGGCCGCAGCTGGAGTACTGTGTGCAGTTTTGGGCGCCGCACCTGCACAAGGATATTTTGGCCCTGGAGGGAGTGCAGAGGAGGTTTACTAGGCTGATACCGGAGTTGAGGGGATTGAGCTATGAGGAGAGGCTGAATAAACTAGGCTTGTACTCGTTAGAGTTTAGAAGAATGAGGGGAGATCTCATTGAGACGTATAAGATGATGAATGGGATGGATAGGATAGAGGTGGAGAGACTCTTCCCGCTCAAAAAAGACAGTAGGACTAGGGGGCACAGCCTCAAGATAAAGGGGAGGCGGTTTAGAACGGAGTTGAGGAGGAACTTCTTCACTCAAAGGGTGGTGAATCTCTGGAATTCTCTGCCCGTTGAAGTGGTGGAGGCTGCCTCGCTAAATATTTTTAAGAAGCGGGTTGATGGGTTCTTGATAAGAGAGGGGATTAAGGGTTATGGGGAGAGGGCGGGAAAGTGGAACTGAGCCACAACAGATCAGCCATGATCTTATTGAATGGCGGGGCAGGCTCGAAGGGCTAGATGGCCTACTCCTGCTCCTATTTCTTATGTTCTTATGTTCTAATATTCCTGTGAAACTGCGATGAATGTGTTGTTGTACCTTAAATCTTGCTGGGTGGGGTATCTAACATTCTGACCCAATAGTCAGCATTTCTTCTATATCATTTAGCTCAAAAGACTTTTGCGCTGTAACTTGCTGGATGTGAGAACTGTTAACGTTATAGCGAACTCATCTGGGGTCTCAATGAAAGATGGGACCAACAATATTATCTCCTAATCTCTGGAGTTTATGGATTGAGAAAGAAATAGAAGGCAGCAGAGAAGGATGAAATGGAGTCAGATCAGGTACTGGAAGAGAGAAAGGAAAAGGGAAAGGAACATTAGATTGGCAGAGAGAGAGAGAGAGACAAAAAAGGAGGCTAAGAGCAAGGTGGATTTTGTGTGAAGCAAAAAGCAGTGTGATTACACAGCTGGAGATTTGAAAATTGTGACTTATCACTTAATCCCCTGAACATGTTGGCCAGTCTGTGCATTAATATGTAATTCCTTTTCCAGAAAGCTCTGGCCCAATGTAAAGAGAATGTAAAGTTGAAGGGGGCGATCTTACCATTGCAACCTGCTGGCCGATGGGAGCGAGCTGGTAAGATCACGAGAGAGCCAAGAAACCACCTCTTGTGATCGTACTGGCATCGTATATCTAGTGAGATCAGCCTCGTGCCCAAAAAGGCCTCGCCGGTGGAGATTCTTACTGGTGAGGATCATGTATGGTCCCCATCAATGGGGGACAGACGTGACGGCCTCGTCGGTAGAACCAGATGCCATTTAGGCCCCCTGAGAGGTCGAGGGCAGGAAAGGCCTCAAAGCCTGGCACCCTGACACTGCGCACTGGCACTGGGCACTACTAGCCTGGCACATTGGTAGGGTAGTGACCACCAGGCACTGAGCAATGCCAATGGGCATTCAGTGGGGGAGGGGAACCATTGTGCATTCTGAAATGGTGATTAGTGGGGGGAGGAAAACCACTGCATACTATACAACAGTGATTGGTGGGAGGGGAGGGTGGGTTGGAGCTGGGCGATTGGTCTGGGCATGGGGTTGGTGGTGATTGGCTGTGGAGCCCATAGGGGTGAGGGAGGATGCGGGGTGATGGGCCACAAAGACCAGCTATAGCTGAGGGAGTCTGTGACAGGTTTCTGAGCTCTTAGAACACAGAAATCTGCACAGATGCAATTGTGCCCTCTGCTGCTACTAGCCAGCTTTCAAGTGCTTTAGGCTCCACTCACTCCCCTACCGGCAGAATCCAAATTTAGCAAGATTTTTTTAACTGAGTCAGGTAAGATTCAATTTTTAAGTCCCCCAAAAAAAGGCACAAATTTCTCTTGTTTTCATGCTTGTTTGGGACTTAGAATTTATTTTGTAAGATCACACCTGATTAGATTTGATGTTTAATTGAAATGGATCACTGGGACTGTAAAGATCGTTCAGAAATCAAGGGCTGTGTTGATCTCAAGTGGTTTTTCTCTTGATCTTTCCTTTACTTTTAGGGAAAAGATGGTGCAAAGGGAGAGAAAGGGGCACCTGGTTTGCCTGGACCTCCTGGACTAGGAGTGATCCCAGGGACTCCCTTACCTTTCAATGAGGTATGTAAAGAATTAACACACATCAGCTTCTGATTATTATGAACAGCTGACCCATCATTGATGGATATCTCAACATCTTTTATATTTGAACGGAGTAGATGAGATGTGGGATGGAGGGGGCAAAGGAGGAGGAGTTTGTTGGAGGCATTTACTCAATCAGAGGTTGAAAAAATAAGAGAATGAATGTCATTAATAACTTTTATAAATGTTTATGTAGAATACTACAAAAGATTGACAATCAATATGGCACTGACCAACTTGTCATTGCAGGAGACCGGCTTCAATTATACAGATTTGCCACTCATTCCTTTGCCTGCTGGACCCCCTGGTACACCGGTAAGACATAGTGTTTTGGCCCTTATATTCACCAGACTCATCCACCATCATGTGCAGCAGAAGATGCACCAACATTGTATGGTTTAACAAAAGCAACCTGCCTCTTCAATAAGCAAAAATCACCTCCTTAAAATCCTTAAAAAAAAGGAGCTAGAATAGACCACAGGCCTCTAAACCTCCTCCACCATTCAATATGATCGTGATTGACATTCCATCGTTTTGCTTGCTCTTCCTATCCCTTGATTCTTTTGATTGACCAGAAATCTATCAGTATCAGTCTTGAATATGATGATGAAGCATCCACAACCCTCGGGGGTAGAGAACTCCAAAGACTCATAACCCTTTGAGTGAAAAAAAATCTCCTCATCTCAGTCCTAAATGGTTCAGCCCTGATCCTGAGGGTGTGTCCCCATGTTCCAGATCATCAAGCCAGTGGAAACAACTTCTCCTAATCTACCCTGTCAAACTACTTCAGAATTTGAATGTTTCAATGAGGTCACCTCTCATTCTTCTACATTCAGGAGGGTAAAGATCCAATTTTATCAGCTTCTCATCATCAAGCACTAAATTTTTAATTCAAGAGAAATAAATTCCTGAATGATATTTAATCATCTTTTAGAATCAAGAAGAAAATTCTCCAACATTGCTCTTGTAAGACACTCACCTGTTATACAGTCTCTTGTAATATGCACTCTGTACTATTACGCATGTTCTTGTACTATCTGCTCTTGCAATACATGGCTCCTTTAATACATGACTCCTGTAATACATGACTCTGGCAATATACAACCATAGTAAAGTTTTTTTTTAATCAGTGTCAGAAGTGGACTTACATTAACACTGCAATGAAGCTACTGTGAAAGTTTCCTACACAGCTCCTAGTATATGCAGCTCCTGTAACAGCTGTTTCTTTAATATATGACTCATGTAATACATGACTCTTATAGTCTCCAGCTCTTGTAATAGCTGCCCTTATAAGGCCAGTTCCTACTTGCTCCAGTAATACACAGCCCTTGTAAAACATAATCATGAAATTGATATTCTTGTCATAATCTCACCTGTAATATACACTGTTGGAATACATTCAGATGTTACACACAATTCTTGTAAACTGCTGTTCTTGTGATAAATTGTTCCTTGTTGAAAATTATTGTGATGACCACAATCACTGGCAAGCCTAAGATTCTTGGATTTTTCTGCTTTGACCCACAGGGTGAGAAAGGAGAAATGGGGCTGAAAGGTGAAAAAGTAAGAAGCTTTGTTAATTCATAGCTGCTTTATTTCACTGAATTGCACAAGAAGTAATATTTTTCAGAAGTCCTGGTACAATATGGAGGGAGGATACTTTTTATCTAACTGCTTATATTATGCTTGCAGATACTGAAAGTCTATACAATTCTGTAGATATCGATGGTATTGCTTCTTGCTAAAGCCTGGTTAATCTTTGGCAATGTTGAACAAGGGAAACAGGTTGGATTCTGAATTTGGGGATGAGCCATTTTTGTTAGAGTTTACTATTCGGTCTTGAGAGATAAGTAGAAGGAGTAGGGGATGACTGAAATCTAAGGTATTTAACTGAGATTATGATGTCCTAAGGGCAGAAGAGTTTTCCCAGAGTCGTGGTCAGCATTTATTGTGAATTAATATGACTAAGACAGATTATCTGGTCATTATAATATTACTGTTAATGGGCGATGACTGTGCATAAATACACTACCACATTTCCCTCTTTATGGCAGTGAGCACTATTATGATCTCCATGGAGACTGATAACTTATAAATCTGAACTTGAATAGATGACATGACAAGATTTTACATGTAAGACGTTTATTGTAACAAACAGACAAAAGGCACTATTGACTGAACACTATTTTTGTACATAAGAACATAAGAAATAGGAGCAGGAGTAGGCCATCTAGCCCTTCGAGCCTGCCCCGCCATTCAATAAGATCATGGCTGATCTGAAGTGGCTCAGTTCTACTTTCCCGCTTTCTCCCCATAACCCTTAATTCCCTTGTCTGTCAAAGACCTATCTACCCGTGACTTAAATATATTTAGTGAGGTAGCTTCCACCACTTCAACTGACAGAGAATTCCAGAGATTCACCACCCTTTGAGTGAAGAATTTCCTCCTCAACTCCATTCTAAACTGCCCCCCACTTATCTTGAGGCTGTGCCCTCTAGTCCTGCTGTCCTTTCTGAGTGGGAAGAATCTCTCTACCTCTACCCTATCCATCCCTTTCATTACCTTATACGTCTCTATAAGATCCCCCCTCATCCTTCTAAACTCCAACGAGTACAGACCCAGTCTATTTAATCTCTCTTCATAGTCTAACCCCCTCATCTCTGGTATCATCCTAGTGAACCTCTTCTGCACTCCCTCCAAGGCCAAAATGTCCTTGCGCAAGTGCGGCGACCAAAACTGCATGGTTGCAAAACATAACTCTCTTTTAAACCTCATAATTGTGCTGACATATTTTGAAAGTGCTTAATTGGCTGTAATATATTTGGAATATCCTGAAATCGTGCAAGGTTCTATTTCATGCCTTTTATCTTTCATCCCTTTTATCTTTCCTCCTCAAGTTTAATGCAAATTAAAAATTCACTTTTGATGTGCATTGTAGAATGCTAGACATGTGTTCCTGGTAACAGCAGTGCTGTGCTAAGGTGATCCCAATAGAAGCAGAGGAGCTGAACAAAGTGAGGGAGTCAACCCTTATTACAGGTTGTATTGACAGTGGACAGATCAGCTATGCATTGTCTCAGTCTTGGCAATAGATGTTTAATGTGGATATTTAAAGGGTATGATGAAAGTATTAATTGTGAAAAAAATAAAGGACTCGGGGCTCACCATGAGATCTATCTTTCAGAAAACTATCAATGTGTGCTTTATTGTTTGGATGCTAAATCTGAAAATTGGGAAATAATTACAAAGCAAATCATTTGATGACATAGGATTGAGGATGCCATGTCCAGAGCTTTAGAAGAGAAAGAGGTAAAAGGTCAGAGGAGCAAGACCTATGGCCTAAGATAAAGTGGAACCAGAAAAATTAAGGCTACATGAGATGATGCTTCTGTGATGAAGAGCCATTTTGCATTTAATGCAACTTTCTGAAATTGAGGTTTGACAATTGATATGTTGCACAATGCGGCCAGACCACAACACGTGGAAGAAAAACAGATGGTGTTTCAGATGTGCGACTCTCCTCTTCTGCTTCAGCCAAGCAACACTTTAGGCTCAAATGTGAAAGATTACATGCCTTTTGTGTTATGTTCCTTGCTTGCATGAGTGAGTATCTCACTTAACTTTCAATTTATTCATCCAATAATCTAATGCATAACTAATTTTTTTTTTTTGCAGGGTGACCCTGGACCACAAGGAAAAGGAATTGATGTCAAGGTAAGAAAGCACTACAATAAGTAGGTACAATCTGAAATAGATTTAGACTATATAGTACACAGGAACTTGGCAATCTCCCAATCAAGTTCAAAATATTTCAGTTTCTCTTTATATGAAGTGATAAAGCTAGTGAAGCTACAAGACTACTTGTGTGCCAAGCAAGATAAGCAGCATGTGATAGACAGGGCTGAGTGATCTCACAATCAACAAATAAGATCTAAGCTCTGCAGTCCTGCCACATCAAGTCATGAATGGTGGTGGACAATTAAACAACTCACTAGAGGAGGAGGCTCCAGAAATATTCCCATCCGCAATGATGAGGGAGCCCAACACATCAGTGCAACAACTTTCAACCAGAAGTGCTGAGTGGGTGATCCATCATGGCTTCCTCCAGAAGCCCCCAGCAGCATCACAGATACTTTTCTTCAGCCAATTTGATTCATTCCATGTGATATTAAAAAGTGGCTGAAAGAACTGAATACTGCAAAGGCTATGGACCATGACAATATTCTGGCAGAAGTACTGAAGGCATGCTTCAGAACTTGCCACACCCCTAGCTGAGCTGTTCCAGTACAGCTACAACATTGGTATCAATCAGCAATGTGGAAAACTGTCCAAAAAATAGGACAAATCCAACCCCAACCAATTATTGCCCCATCAGCCGACTCTTGATCATCAGTAAAAGTGATGGAAGGGATCATTAATCTGAAAAGCATAAGGGTTACTTTTTTTTTATTCATTTGTGGGACACAGGCATAAATGCTAGCTAGCATTTATTGTCCATCCCTTGTTGCCCTTGGAGGGCAGTTGAGAGTCGACCACGTTGCTGGAGGTCCGGAGTCACATGTAGGATAGAGCAGGTAAGAAGGACAGATTTCCTTCCCTAAAGTATATTAGTGAACCAGATGGGTTTTTTTTGATAATTAGCAATGATTTCATGGTCATCAGTAGACTCTTAATTCCAAATATTGAATTCAAATTCTACCATCTGCCACAGCAGTATTCAAACCTGGGTCCCCAGAACATTAGCTGAGTTTCTGAATTAATAATCTAGTGATAATACCATTAAGCCATCGCCTCCCATAAGAAGCTTGTGGACTTCTGGGAGAAGGGGGAGGGGGAAGTTCCTTAATTCAAAGGCATTACCAACAGTGGCCACCGCCTCTCTAGTGGCACTGTCAAACAAGAAAGAGCTGTGGCCTCTGATTGCCTGGTAGTTCTTGGCAGTGGGACACCACCAGCTGTGTCTTTGATTCTGGATAAGGCCCCCCACTGTCCAGTTAAGTGCCTGATTAGCACTTGGTATGGCTGTCTGACTGAAAATTGTTGCTGTGGGCATCTTGGCTGCTCTCCAGCCTGTGAACAAGACCCCTGTCACCTAAATCCTATTCCAAGTTTATATACGCGTACCCTTCAATCTCTCTGTTCTAGAACATCCTTTATAAAAACAACAAATGAACTTATCTCACGAGAGACCATGCCATCACATTTGGTTTCTGCCCTTTGTTGTAGATACAAATTGACCAGCAAGCATGCTTCAGATTAGTATTCAGCAGGAGTGATGAAAAGTTAGAAAATATCTGTTAGTACTAAATATTTCTTCACATATCTGCCTGCTGTATGGTACCACACATCATTTGTTAACCCTGTCAGCATTATTTATTCATTTTTCTTTTCACTCCACAGGATTTAGAAAAGCTTTTTGATATTTATGGCATAAAGGTACGTAGATGGTTTAATATCACAAACTCATAATACCTAACCAGCACCATAACTACTGCAGCGCTATTTTTACAATCGAGAGCAACACAGACAATGGCAGTCAGTTAAACTTAAGTCAAGAATAAAACCAAAGTTCAATTGTCCAAATTTTTAAAGGGGAATTTCAGATTTTGCTCTGCATTTTATTTTAACAGGATTAGGTCTCTAATCAATAGTCAAGTGATCTCACTGATCAAGGGACTTGGCATTGGGAAGGGACCCAAGAATTCTAAGGAAGAGTCACATTTGGCTCAAAACATTTGTTCTGTTTCTCTCTCTACAGAAGTTGCCAGAATGATGAGTATTTCTGCTTTTATTTCAGTTTTTCAACATCTGCATTATTTTGCTTTCATGACTGATAACAAATTACCCAGCCATTATCACATTGCTGTTTTGGGATCTTGCTGTGTTCAAACTGTCTGCCACATTGCGTGATAATCGTGATTAAAATCCAGTACTTCATGAGTTATAGCATGCTTCGGAACTCTCCGAGGTTGTGAAAGACACTGGGGGAGGTCTTACTGGCTTGTCCCACTGATCAATGGGCTAAGCAAACTGGTAAGATCATGCAAGAGTGAAAAATTGAGTTCACATTCTGTTTCTCGCCTCTCACAATCTTAGTAGCCACGGATTTCGGGCATGAACAGCCTCGTGCCCGGGAAGGACTTGAGGCTGATTATAATACTTAAATCCATTTATATGTTGAATTAAATATTATTAATGAGCCTAGGATGCAATTGTCCGGGCTCCCTTGCCTTAACAGCCTTGCCGGTGAACAGGGATCACGTATGGTTCCCATCAACGGGGACTTGATGCAATGGCCTTGCAGGTAGAACTGGAGACCATTGAGGCCCCTCAGCACATCAGGGCAGGAGTCAGTGCCCCTTGGTACTGATCCTGCCAGCTTGGCAATGCCCACTGATCACTGGGCAGTGCCAAGGGAATAGAGTCTGAGGAGGCCAGCGAACAGGGCGGTGGTGGGCGATATCTAGTTGGGGGAGAGGTGACTGACAGGTGTTGTGATGTACAGAACAAAGAGATCTGTGCATGTGGAATTGTGCCCTCTAGTGTGAGCAGCCAGCTTTCTGGTGAACCTAGGCCCTGCCCCTTTCCCATACTAGTGGAAATCCGATGGATAAAAATTGATGCACAAAGTGCCATAAGAAAATAGATCTGAAACTCTCCCGTTTTCACGCTCACTCAGCACTTAGAATTTTTTCGGTAAGATTGCCTGTGCTAGATAAATAGTTTTTTTCTCTTAGTCTCTATTTCATCAGCTGTCTTTATCATAGAATCATAGAATTCCTATAGTGCAGAAGGAGGCCATTCAACCCACTGAGTCTGTACCAACACCAATCCCACCTATGCCCTATCCCACAATCCCACATCTTTACCTTGCTAATTCCTCTAATGTAAGGGACAATTTAGCAGGGCCAATCAACCTAACCCACACATTTTTGGACCATGGGAGGAAATCACAAGGCTCCCCACTGGTTTATGGAGAAGACGGCTACCATCATCTCAAAGCAACTTTGGTTGGGCAATAAATATAAAAGGACATTGGCTTTGCTAATGTCCTGAGTGTAAAATTTTCCATGTGACAATATTGGAGTAGAAACTCTGTCCTTCTTTGCAAGGCCAGTGTAAACTCACAAAGGGGGGACTTTGCATCCTGAGTCAATGCTGACCAGTGTACTAATCTTAATTACATTCAATTGATTATTTTTTTAAAACAGAAAGATAAATCTTTGAATTAATAAGTAAAAGAAAAAGGAAAGATTATCTGACAATATTTTGTGTATTTAGTTTAAAAAGATTTGCGTTGCAGTGAAGTTTATTTATATTCCGCATACGGTCAATATTTCAGCCCATTGATTCCTGAAGCCATATATTGATTCAATGAGGTCTGTTTTACAGTTGTCTCTTTTGAAGAAGTTAGTTGATAAGCTTCTTCAAAGTGGTGTGGAGGAGGTTCTGCAGCAGCTCTCAAGCTCCAAGAAAGACAAAACCACAAGGAAAATTCAAGATTTAAAACAAGTGGCTGAGCTGAAAGTGAGTCCAGATGGGTTCTGTTCGAGATGTATAGTTTTTAATGGGGTGGGGAAAGGTGCGGTCCCATTGTTCTTTATTCTGGATCCCACTGTATTTTCTCTGTATATTCACTCCAATATCCATTATTCTCTGCACATTCATTCCAGTATCCATTATTCTCTGTATATTCACTTCAATATCCAGCATTCACTGTATATTCACTCCAATACTCATTATCTTTTCCTTGTTAGAAATTTGTTTTTTGCCAATAGAATTAGCTCCCTTATTATATCCTCACAAGGACATTTTGTTTTCCCCTTGATACAGGTACAGGGCTCATCTATGAAGTATGGCCTTCCTGGCCAATCTCTCCCTGAAATGGAAGGAATGGTGGAAGAACCTCATTCAGATACAGCAGATCCTCCTCATCTGGGTGGAGCTCATTTAAACCAGAATGGAAATGTCTCATCATCTGGTGTAAGGATAAAGGTAAGAGCAATATTTTAGAGAAAACATAGCAGGCAATTTGTTACTTACTTGAAATTTATACAAGTCACTGGATAGGACTCAGCTGTGGTATTGTACTCAACTAGGTGCCATGTGTTAGGATGTTAAGGCTTTAGAGAGGATGCTGAGGATAATTATTAGAACCATAGCGAGGATGTATGATTTCTGTTATTCCTTGAGTCTAGAGAAGCTAGGATTTTTCAGCTTAGACCGGCGAAGCAATCTAGATATTCAAAATTATGAGGGGTTTTGAAAGAGTCAAAGGAGAAACTTGGCAGGATTTTCTGGCTATGCACACTCCAAGATTGGAAATTCCCATCCAAACTCAACGAGCCTTGAAATAGTCCACTGAATTTTCTGTCTCGTTTGCTGCAATTCCCACAGCAGACGGAATGGGAAATTTCTGGCTGCTGTTTCCACTGGCAAGAGGTTCAATGACCAGAGCTTTTGGACAATGCAATTGGGGAAATGAAGAGATTTTTGTTTTACATAGTGAGTTGTAATGATGGGGGTGCACTGCCTGAAAGAGCAGTGGAAGTAGATTCAACAGTAAATTCCAAAAGGTAATAAGATAAATAATTACAAAATAAACAAACATTATGGAGCTTTGGGGAAAGAACAGGGAATTGGAACCAGTATGACAGCTCTTCAAAGGGCTGCCATAAGCAAGATGGACTGAATGGTTTCCCTCTGTACCATATCATACTAGGATTCTATGTATTGCCTGTCCTGTCCTACTTTTAGCTACTCCTATCAGGAGACCTGCTATTGTGGCGTATCACACTTGTCTGTCTGGTGTCATCCTTACACATTGGAGCTTGACTGTGACAAGTGTGCCGAGGCCAATCCCTCTTTCTGCTGCCCTCCGCTTTGCCCTGAGAAAAGGTTTGAATCTTTTCAGCTCTGACTAAATGGTCAAAATACTGACATTTTCCTTTCAGGATGTCACTTAGTCATATTATTTTTGCTTGTGCAATTTCAAGCACCTCTCCATTTGTCTCTTAGTCTATACTTGGAATTTTAAGCAGGTGCCTTAGTAGCCTATTCCAAAGATCTCTATTTTCTTCCACAAGCCTTTAATGATTGTCCAACTTTCTGAGGCGTATGGGAATGGGGCATCCTTTGAGTTCAGTGGCTTAGCAAGACGGCAATGCCAAAAACACACTGACCACATCATATTTGGCATTTGTGGCAGAATCTGCCTCTCATGGATTGGTCTCTTCAGCTATCGGTGAAAGTTCATCATGTAAAAATACGTTTGCTACACATCCAACATCTTGGAGAAATGGAAGGATGACGACAATGTTACATATATGTGGGCAGCACAGTGTCACAGTGGTTAGCACTGCTGCCTCATAGCGCCAGGGAACCAGGTTTGATTTCCAGCTTGGGTGATTGTGTGGAGTTTTGCACATTCTCCCTGTGTCTGCATGGGTTTCCTCCAGGGTTTTCTCCCATTGCCCAAATATATGTGGTGGATTGGCCTTGGTAAATTGCCCGTTAGTGTCAGGGGAACTAGCTAGGGTAAATGGATTATGGGGATAGAGCCTGAGTGAGATTGTGGTTGGTGCACGCTAGATGGGCTGAATGTCAGCATCCTGCACTATGGGATTCTATGAAATGAATCTGGCACAACCTAGAGTACCATCCTAGAGACTTTGAACTGGAATGATTGAAAAGCAGCACCTTAGGAAGGCTGATGCTAAACAGACTCACTTCCAACTCCCCCTCCCCCCATAGAATGGGACAAATATGGCACAGAAATGTACTTCTCATCACATTCATCTTTTTGATCTATTGGATGCAATCAAGGTGGCTGACAGTTATCCTAATAGCTCCACTGTAAGCATAATTACTTTCTTTCAAATTTCTCATTACCAAATTTGGATATTTAATTACAAATAACCTCCAGAAACAAAGCAAACAGCCCTTTGGCACTCTGCAAGTCTTTCTATGGTTACTTCAAGTCCTTCCAGTTAAAATGCCATTAGCAGACATGGACCCTTATTATTGATCTTGCTGTTCCATTGTTTACCCACTGTGCAGATGTTACACCGCTTCAGGACAACAATTTAATGCACATCAGACTCCAATGGTGCTGTTTCTCAGTCATTCTAGATTGAGGTCTCTGGGGATGGTGGACTCAATGAGAGTGATCTTGAGCCAATGCTTGCTGTCCATGGGAAAAGTGGTGGGGACTGAAAATTCGGTGAAACCCGGAGTTGCAGATTTCACCGGTGAGATTGCAACTTCCAATTTTTGCCGCCTCTTGCCAGTGACGTAGTCAGTTTCACACTCATAATCGGCGTGAAAATGATTTGCATTCATCTTAATATATTTACATATTAAACACATTATTTACATATTAATCATATTTATTAATAATATTTAGATATTATTAAACGTCCACATCCAGAAATTGACTCCTCACCATATAATCAAACTGTGCCAACGTGAAATCACGTCAATGAGGTTTACAATAAGTTCGCCCAGATATGAACCTGTCGTGGGGATCTCCTCTGCAGGTACACTCAGGCCCCCTACACAGGCCCCTTCCCCCATCAGTGCCCCTCCTCGCTCAGTAGGGAGGACACCAATTCATTTTTTGGGGGAGGGGGCAGCCTGTCTCTGAGCACAAAGATCAGAGTACCCTTTATAAACTCTGCCACAATTTCGGATCAGCAGGGCTGGCTGGTGGGCTGCCCAAAATGACTTCATTAGCATCTTTCTGCTGGGTGAATCCCACCTGACAGACACTCCTAGAGCCAGTGGGAAACACTCCTGTTTTCCCACCAGCGTGGGCACATAACCTGAAAACAGGAGAAATTCCCCCCAGGTCTCGTTAATGCTAAAGCTTTTACCATAGAATCCTACAGTTCAGAAGGAGGCCATTTGGCCCATCGAGTCTGCACTGACCAGAATCCTACTCAGACCCTATCCCCATTTATTTACCCCAGCTAGACACCCTTGACAGTAAGGGGCAATTTGGCATGGCCAATCAACCTAACCCACACATCTTTGGACTGTGGGAGGAAACTGGAGCACCTGGAGGAAACCCATGCAGACAAGGGGAGAACGTGCAGATTCCACACAAACAGGACCCAAGGCTGAAATTGAACCCGGATCCCTGGCCCTATGAGGCAGCAATGCTAACCTCTGTGCCATTCTGGTGCCAGCGTCCATTGTGTTTAAAAGAAAGCAGGCCCAGGGAATGTCTCCAACAAAGAGTATAAGGAACTTAACATTAAAGGATCCGATTGTTGCTTCCGACCACTACACAGTTCCTCATCTCATCATTGACCTAACCCCACACTCCATCCCCCACCCAGCCCCACCACACCCCCCAACCACCATACACACACCCCCACCACTACCACAAACACGCTCATTCCCGCACCACCTCCGCCAATCTCGGTCTCTCTGCTCCTGAACTGACCCATATAATCACTGGAACAGGTCCTAATCCTGACCCCTGCCCTGATTCTCTGACAATATTCACCTGAGGACCACTGCTTGGCTGAAGTCAAAGTGGAATGTTAACAAAGTGCCCAGACACCCAACCATATTTTAGTTGGTGTTGTGCAATACCATGCTTAACATCATGTTCACCCATATCAAACCTCTGTATATTGTCATTGTTGGCCCTATCCAGTATCTATTAAGATTGCAGAGTGCTATACAGTTCCTCACAATTGCTGTGCATTTTCCTCGTGAAATTTTTATTGGATGACCTGGAATATTCTTTGCATCTACCAATTACTCTCAATTACCCTCAACCAATCATTCCTTTAGTAAGCTGTGACGTAATGTACAGGCCCTGAAATTCCGCCAATACCACAGAAAACATTGCTTTTTCCTATTTATGTCATTGTCCTGGGGAATCAGAACTAACGTGGCATGATTTCTGGCTGCAATATTTAATATCAATACTCAATGTGACTCAAATAATTTACCTACATGCAAACATAACAACTGGAATTTTACCAGCAGGCCCGCCCTGATTCTGGGATTGGTTGAGGTTCGGAGAAAGACATTCTCCGTTGGCCTCATGCAGGATTGTATGAACCTCGGGCGGGCGTGACAGTAAAATTCCACCCAACGTGTTCAGCTTACTTGTTTTGAGCAGCACTGAAGTTCTCTTTTCTTTCTTGCATTTTTAAACAGGAAAAGCAAAAGGCAAGAAGACATAAAAGCAAGCAGATATCAATGGTAAGTTTCTTCTCATGTTGCTAAACTACCTCATAGTGTCAAAATCGAGACTCAAGACTTTATCTTGGTAAAATGTGCAATGGCAAAAGGAATTCAATGGGGCCAAGTGTGTGGCTGTTCACTTAGGACACAAAACATTTAATTTGAGCATTTTCTAAAATGGTGAGAAACTAGCAACTGCAGAGGAAACAAAGGGATTTAGGAGTCCAGGTACACAAGTCATTAAAAGCCAGTGGATCAGTGACAATCAAAAAGGCTTATGGAATGTTGGTCTTTGTCTTGAGATGGCTGGAATATCATGAGAAGGAAGTTATGGTTCCGTTGTGTAGAGCTCTTCAGATTCCATCTGGAATATTGGCTGGAATTCTCCAGTCTTGCATGCCCTGTTACCACTGCCAGCCAGAATGGTGAATTTAGAGCAAAGTCAAATTTCCATTCACTACAGCAGGACTGGAGAACCCAGCCTGCAGGTGAGGTCAGGGAATTTGGCTTTTATGTTCAAATTTAAGAAAGGACGTGTTGGGGCGATTATTGCAAAAAAATTCTGAGCGCTGAGTTTGAGTGATTTTCAGAATGAATTTCCCACACCCTGAGCACTGCAGAGTGCTTCAGCAGAATTTGCTCTGAAAATCTGTGGGTGAGCCTATTCCCACTGGAGAGGTCAGCAGCGTGGCGCTGAACAGGCCATTGCACATTGCCAATCTGTCAGCTCCGAGACTGGCGTACGTACAGTAACCCTGCATCACCGGCCTTCTGATTGCTGATCAGCCACGCAACCCCCACCACTGCCCTATCAGAGCCCCCACCCCCTATCGCTGGCCTCCTGGACTTCCCCGGGCAAGCCCTGATATCGAACCCCCCCCGCCCCATAGGCAGCCCCAATCACTCCCTTACCCCCCTGCCTTGCCAGTGAGCCCTATGCAGAGTAGCGGCAGCACTCTCACTGATTGCCCCCCACTCCCATAGGCCTTGTCCCCCAGGTAGGCCCCACCCTATCTGGCCTTGCCCTCTTAGCACTGCCCGATGCACATGGGCTGTGCCAATCTTCCCCTTGGGCTTTGTCAGTTTGCCCCTCAGGCAGTACCAGGGGGGTCAGGCTGGCACTGTCCAGGGGGCAACCCCCCTTACCCCTGACCTCCTGGGAGGGATTCTATGTGCTCTGTTCCCTCCTGTGTGGCCAGCTACATGTTGCCTGTTCATGGGGAGCAGCACTATACCCCACTGGAGTGAACCACTGCTGGCGGGAATGGAGGGAGACGCTAGTGGACCCGAAGACTTCAGTCTCGGGCTTGTTAATCAGATGGAAATAGCAATTTCAATATTTAAATCAGTTGATGACTCTAACAAACTTGGAACCGGACACGCTTATAGGTCGTGGTACCCAACAGGGAGCCTGCTAAATGGCCTCCGCTGATGTCTTCCAACCTGTTGCGCTTCTAGAGAATTGCCCCCATTATCCTTGGAGAGGGTGCAGCATTGAGTCGCCAGAATGAAAGGGTGGCTTAGAGGATTAAATTCAAAGCAGAAGTTCCATAACCTATTGTCTTGACGAAAGGAGATCAAGGGACGAAATGGCCAAGGTGTTTAAATGTTAAAAGGATTTGACAGGCTAGATGCAAGGAACTATTTCCCTGATGGGGCAATTGAGAACTAGTGGACTTCATCTTAAAATTGGTTATTCAAAGTGAATTTTTCACATAAAGGGTCAGGGAAATTAGAACTCCCTCCCACAAAAAGCTACTCTCCCACTACTGCCTGAATCCCCTAGTGGACTCTATGACGCAGAATGCCAGAAGTTCAACCAACTAAATTCAGCCAAAAAATAGGTGGGAAAATCTTAGATTTTTTTTGGGAAAATCACTTCCTTGGGGTTAAGGCGGAACAGTAGAGTTGAGATACTGATCAGTTACATTCTAATTAAATGGTTAGTTGCAGGCTAGAGGGGTTGAATGGCCCACTCGCTTTCTTCTGACCTCTGAACTCCTGTGGGCATCAAACTATGGTACAGAGGCATGTGCATTGGGCATATACCTGTGATATGTTATTTCTTGTGTTGCAGGCAGATAGTCCCGGTCTGGACTACCTTTACAATGTCACTGATACAGATCTTCATGAAACAAAGGTACGCAGTATTCGGATCAGGTAATGCACTGAACATAACCTGAGTTGGTAACATTGACACTGTCGAGCTAATTCCAATCCCAAATGACAGCTATAAATGGCTTCGGGGACTAAAAAAGAATTGCATAATAAATTCCAAGTTTAATCCTTTGAATGAGGCCCCTCTCCATCTGTTATCTGTTAATCTCCATTCAGGAAGGAAGCTAACCTGAATGTGTTTAAGAAGATATAATGGGCGCTATTTTGATCTTTTATCCAAAGTAAGCGATGAGTCATTGGTGAATCTGCTCAAAAGGATGATTGAACTGGAGGCTGGGCCATATTCAGCTTCAGGCCTCATTTGAGTACATCAGTGAGCTTCTCTGCCCTCAGTGGGCACTGGTAAAAAGTTTACTGAATAGGCAGGGTGTGGAGTGGGTGAAAATGGCAGCTTCATAGGAACTGAATGGTAGAAACACTCATGTAAAGTGCAGTGAGGTGAATGGATAAATACACCAGTACTCGTTTGTTAATTACACTATCTTTTAATTCTGTCACAAAGTTGAGCCAGAAGTTATGAAGTTGAAATGTCCCATTTCTCTGTTGAAATTAATTATCTTGCATCATTCCTGAGATTATAGTGTCAGAGAGAAGTATTCATTGCCCTTCCTTCTGTCTGCAAGCGTCCACACGAGGGGATTTTGAATGCCTTTCAAACTTCATGCACGGAATTCATTAATTACAGCCTACCTGTGATTATTGATTTTTTTTTTAATGTATATTTTGTGGTTATATATTGTGGTTTATGGGGAAGATCACACTAAACAAACCAAACTAAAAGGGAGGGGTGATACACTGGGAAGAAATCAACTTAGACAACAGTTGGCCTTAGTATTATTGTGCAGCCAGGAGAAATATTTATTCATATGTACTTGAAAGTTGTAAGTTGTGACTTACAACTATTTTAATTTATGGGCATTTATCATTAATAATCCTGGTTGTTTTCCCAGCCCATGAATCAAGACCAGTCAGTACTTGACTGGTGTAATCATTTACCTCTTCCACAATTCAATAAGAAGTCTCACAACACCAGGTTAAAGTCCAACAGGTTTATTTGAAATCACAAGCTTTTGGAGTGCTGCTCCTTCCTCAGGTGATCCAGTTAGCCTGATGATGTGAGACTTCTTACTACGCCCACCCCAGTCCAACGCAGGCAACTCCACATCAAGATTCAATAAATATGTGTTTCAACCTAGGCAATAAAACGTTGTCCAAGCTTTGTGAACTATATGAGGTGTAAATGCTTTCTTGCTATGCTGCAGGCCTTCACATGAAAGATGCCTCTGTGCAGAAGCATTCCAGTGGATTAAACCTAATTTCTTTCCTTCACTTACACAGGACCATTCACATACCCACACAGATCCAGATTCTGACAGAGAATTGGGGAATTAAGCTGCTCCATTCATTTACCAATTCTAATGTGAACCTTTAATTGCTGGGATGTTTTGACAAGTGATCTGGACTTCAAAGGGAATCTATAGCTCTTCACACATAATTACATAGACAGGCTTCTTTTTCAAAGAAAAAGGAAACTGATATGGATTTTAACAGATGTAACAGTCTGTGATTTGTTCCCTATGGCACATAATAACTTAGATTGAACATGGTAAAAATATATGAAATTGTAGATGGATAAGATATGTAGAAAGAAAGGGAATGAAAACTAAAGGTTTGCTGAGGCTAAACATAATTAGGGCAGTTTGAGTTACCTGAATAAGAATCACTGTTTCATCCAAAGTCTATTTAAAATGCAATGAATAAATTCACGGTCATGTAGGAATGGGCTTGTTGCAATGCCAAGGAGCTAAAGCTTTTATGTATGCTTTTTTATATACAGAGGCTAATAATACAGTTCACTGAGTGGTTGGCAAAAAGTGACTTGAGAATAAGACACATGCACTAAAATTAGGCTGTTTGAATATTAATGTGTGAACGCTTAATTAATTCATATGAAATTCATTTCAGAAGTGTTACCCATCCATACTAAACAGGTTAACCTGACTATTAAAATCGGTGTCCAGGATGCAATTAAGTATTTAAATGACAATTTAATTTCAAAGCGACAATTTTATTCCTCATCACATTGGCAAACTAATATGAAAACAAAATTAATCAAGTAATTATACTGCTTTTATGCTGTAAGTTATGCTCCCTAATTGATCAGTAATTGTTTCAAAGAAGCTATAGAATATTTTACTATTAAATGAAAGTAATTGCCCTCGTCCTAAATGGAAAAACACATAATAATTAAAAAGGAAACTTCCCAATAAGAAAAATGGAATTTAAATTTGCAATGTCGTTTAAAAAAATCCAATTCAAGCTCTTAAGCATTTAAAAAGAAAAGGTTCTTGTGAATAATTAATAGGCCTTTTTAATTAAAAAATGTATATTTTTAAGTGTTAATTTTATTCCTCACCATTACTGTGTAACTAAGTGAAGGGAAATTGATTGCTTTTCTGAAAATGTATCGACAAACAGAAAATACATGTACTGTTCCAGGGGTTTGCTTCTTTTTTGCTACATTATGTTGTGGCAATAACTAGTGAAAATAAATCCTCTGACAAAATTGTAGTTAATGTCCATTCATTCTTTCCGTCTTCCAGTCTTAATAGAGTTTCCCTTTTACCCTTATGGCAATATCACTCAACAGACCAATTGGCTTTGAAATGTTGTAGTCCTTTCAATTTGAAGAGCAAATGCATTTAATGCATGTTCACCCTGCCCAGACGATGATTCAGGCACCAGTGAGATAAGATTGGAATCTTATTGCCTCGCCCGCCCCATTGGCCTTGGGTGGGATTTTACGAGCTCGCCTGAGCGAGGTCTTAAAATTCTGGCCAAAGTGTCCATTGATGGAAAACTAGAGGATGCGAGTGCACTAAGTCCCGCTAGTTATTCCACTCAGCAAGGATAATTTCTGGAGCACACATTCATAAAATTTACTCTGTAATCTCTAATTATTTTATCGCTTAAGTCTGACACAGTGGTTAGCACTGCTACTTCACAGCGCTGGGGACCTGGGTTCAATTCCGGCCTTGGGTCACTGTCCAAGTGGAGTTAGAACATTCTCCCTGTGTCTGCATGGATTTCTTCTGGGTGCTCTGGTTTCCTCCCACAGTCCAAAAGATCTGCAGGTTAGGTGGATTGGCCATGCTAAATTGCCTCTTAATGTCCCAAGATGTGTAGGTTAGGGGGATTAGTGAAGTAAATATGTGAGTTTACGGGGTCAGGGTGGAGGATAGTGCTGAGTGAAGTGTTGTATCGGAGAGTCATTGCAGATTCAATGGGCCAAATGGCCTCCTTCTGCACTATAGGGATTCTATGACTTTATGCTTTTGCTTATATATTTGGAAGAACAAAGACATTAGGGAGTGTTGTTTAGTGGTATAGGTGAACAATGGAATATAGGGTTTAGGCACGTTATGAAAGGTTAGATCACAGGTGCAAAACATAATCAGAAAGATTAATTAAAATACTTTGAAGAAATCAAGCAAATGAGCAGGGCATGTATGTACTGACTATTCCCTGAGCAGGGGAATCCAAAAGCAGGGGCAAGGTAGGCAAATGTGTTCACATTGCTTTGCAGACATGCTTCAATTCTTGGGCAGCCTGCACAATCCTCTTCGTTGATGTAATTGAAGAACACCCACATTGCTGCCTGCCTTGCAGAACTGATGCAGATCAAATTTCTGCCCTAAAATCTTAAAATGAGAACTGAACTAGTAAAAACCAGACCCTGAGAAGGTATGTGAAAGTGTGGATGGCACTGCCTCCAAATACGATAGATGGTCAATCAATTGAGCATTTTCAAAGAGAAACATTAATTAAGGCATATTTAGAGCCAACAAGTAACAAATTAACATTGCAATTTCAATTGACCAAATTGCCTACTCTTGTTCATATGATTAAGGATGAGTGCTAAGTCAGATAGCTCGGTTTAAAGCAAAACTTTTTAATATCAGGGATTTTAGGTCAAATTTAACCTACTCTGGAGGGATTTAAACCTTCTCTTCTGGATGGATATGAGAATCGTGATAATCATGGAATGATACAACATAGGAAGAAGCCATTTGGCACATTATACTTGTACGTGCTATTTGAAGGAGCCATCCATTTAGTTACACTTCCCTGTTCTTGCCCAATGGTTCTACAAGTTTCCCACTTCCAGTATTTAATCTATTCTGTTTCAAAATTATTACTGAACCTGCTTCCAACACCTAATCAGGCTATATATTCAGATCATAACTTGCTGAGTTAAGACACTTTTTTCCTTACGGTAACTGATTCTTTTGATAATTACATTAAAGTTCAGTCTAGTTCTTCCTGGATCAAGTAGACAACTCACAATTGCTCTGATGTAACACTCAGTGCCTCTAAACTAGCAATGTGTCTCTGGTTTGGAAATAGAAAAATTGCACCAGCAAGTACAAGGTGTTGAATTGGACTTAAAACAATTGTTATGATGGAGTTTTACCTTGCAGTAAGCCCTCATTGTACATGACCCACAGTGTGACAACAGTGAATGAATCTGACATTGCCCATCAGCACCATCGTCATCTCGACAAACACAATCTTCTCTTCTAGGTAGTATCCTCAACTATTTAAGAGTCATCAAATTACGGCTTGTGCCACAATTTCACTATGGGACAGGGCATGAGGCAGACACCCAGATTTATCTCAGCTGGAACAGGGATCAAGGCTGCCTTGTTCTGAACCATACCCTAGCCATCTAGCCAACCTTGTTCTCAAGCATACACTGGCCATCTAGCTAACTAGTTCCCAGACAAGCTAAAGATACACACTGAAATCTATCAAAGAAGAATGGATTGTCCAGCTCTCTTTCCTGAAAATTCATACTTTGGTTAATCCAACTCTTGATGAACAGACAGCACAGCATAATATCAACATGGTTTACACCTCTGTGAAAATGATCTAAAATGACTTTGCAACCAAGAAATTCAAAAAAGATTTTTAAAAATGCCCCAAGGGTTTCTAAATTTGATTTACCAGTGTGTATATTCAGCCCACCAAAACATCCTCTTAAATATATAAATTATCTTGCTTTATAAGAGTATTATCTTCAGCTGTGTTAATGTTTGGTAAAACATTGGAAAGGGGAAATGTTTTATAAAGTTGAATTTTGTGCTTGTGTTTAATATTTGGAAGATAAAAATAAAATGTGCCTTGTTAAATTTTAAAAAATGAATAAACTATCCTTGTCTTCAAAAAATTCTCCTTGTGAACTTTATTAAACCATCTGGGTGTTAAGTATCATCTGGATGGAATCTGTAAAGGAAGTTCTGGTAAGGAAGATCACATTGTTAATGAAACCCATTGAATGTTCCTTCTATTGAAATTGAATAAATCTGGAGGACATGAAATAGACACTTTAAATTTGTAGGAAAGGCTTCCACAAAATAATTTATTAAATCACATTTACAATGTAACTTTAGAGGGAAAATGTTTTACCTTTCTGCTTCAGAATTCTCATTCCACTCAGCAAAATGAATATTGGAGGATTAGTCAATGTTCTAATGAATAATCGGTTTTCCAACATTCACTTGCCCATGAAATCCAGAGCAGACTCACAAATATTTCCCCATAATTTAGAAGTTGCTTACAGAAGGAACTGGAACAAAACCATGCCGCTTTAGGGATGGATTAAAAACCTCCAACCTCAAAAGTCTGCAGTAACTCAATGTTCTCTGCTAGACTAATTACATCAGCAACAACAACAGCTGATTTGCAGTTATGTCTCACCTTTAACAGCTAAAAGCTTCCACACTGCTTTACTGGAGCAGTACACATGAAATTTTACATTGACCCACATAAGGAGATATTAGGATAAGTAACTAAACTCTTGGTCTAAGTGGGTTAGGCTTTAAGGAGCATCTTAAAGGAGAAGAGAGAAGTAGAGAGACAGCCCAGTTCAAGGAGGAAATTTCAGATCTTTTAGGGCTGAGGCAACAGAAGGCCTGACCACCAATATCAGAGTGATAAAAATCAGAGATGTGCAAAATACTAGAATTGGAATAGAGCAGAGATGGAGTTTGGAGGAAGTTCCAGTGATAGAAATATTACATAGATACTACCTAAGACTTTTTAATGGGAATAGATTTTCTGTCTAATCATAGTAAATGGGTACAAAATCTATACGTCACACTTTGCAGTACATATTTCAACTTTCAATGAATACTTTAAAAAGGGGTATGTTGAATGATGTTAGTTTGCTATCTTGACAGTCCATGTTTTACTACACAATTATAAAATCATCGAATGGTTACAGCACATAAGGGGGCCATTCGGCCCTCATGTCTGTGCCAGTTCTGTGCAAGAACAATTCACCTTGTGCCTTTTCCCTGTCACCCTGCAAATTCTTCTGTTCAGACAATGATCTAATTCTCTTTTGAAAACCATAATTGAATCTTTCCCCAACATGCTTGCGAGTAGTGCATTTCAGATTCTTGTTAACCGCAGCATAAAAAAATGCTTTTCCTCGTGACTCAGTTTTTATTTGCCAATCACATTAAATTGGTGTCCTCTGGTTCTTGGTCTTTCCACCAGTGGAAGAATTTCTACTTTGTCCAGACCCCTCATGATTTTAAACATCTTTATCAAATCTTCTCCTCAACCTTCCTGGGTGGGATTTTCTGGCTGCGCTCGCCCCAACACCGGAAAATCGCACCCGAGATCAAGGAAATTTTGCAGGGTCTGTGTCTATGATTCCCGTGGTGGGCGGGATGGGAAAATTCTGTTCTCCGTCTCCAGCTTCTGCCATCTTTCCACAAGTGAAGTTGGGGTCATTCTTGTAAACCTTCTCTCTAATGCCTTCAAATGCTCCTTAAGTTGCTGTGCCCAGAGCTAGACATATAAAGGGCGGTCTTGCCAGAATTTGGCAAAGCATCAGTTCAGACAAGAAAACTGATGTGAAGTTCACCAATTCCACTGACCAGTCTTGTCTCCAGATTTTGAACTTCATAGTCTGAAAAAAAAGTGGGCATGGTTTACGCTGTCGTTCTGACAGGGCAGTCATTCAGAGCCGGCAAAAGAGCTGCACCAACATTGGGGATACCGCAAATTGATGAGCCCCTACTGACAGCCCCTAAAATCTGCCACTTGCCAGTGCCCTGGCACAGCATGGCACTGCCAGGTTGACAAGTGCCAACCTGTGCCAGGAAATATTGCTGGGGTATTGCCAGAGTACTACCTGGCTGTGCCCCATTCTCCTGGGGGCTATACCTTCTCTGGTGCCTCTGAAGGGATCCCCTTGACAGGTTTACGTCTGGCCACACCTGTCAAGAACCTTGCTGACATGTTGGCAAAGTATGAATATTTATTGATGGGGAGTGATCTGGCAAGGGGACTAAACAATTCTATTTAAGTTTATTAAAATTTTTAAAATCAGGTTCACGGTCATTGTGGTATAAACCTGATTATGTCTCTGGCAAGAGGGTGGGGAACATCAGAAATTATAATGTGGCTGATGGGGTTGGTGAATTCAGGTTTTTTTCCAGATTTTGAGCCCCTGCTAATGGTCCTGTGCACAGAGAGTGCAGCACAAGATCTCACCCCATATTGCTGCTGAGGCCAAACCAACATTTTACACAATTAGAAAGGAGTTACACCAAAGGTCCTCTTGAAAGGGTTTACGTTTCTTGAAGCACTTTGATAAATTGGGAAGTATAAGTTTTGAATTGCTCATTGTATAGATATATAAAGGACAATGTAATGTGGCACTGAATCCCAGACCTGGATTGTACTGCATAATGGCAGTTTTTCAGGACTGTGGGGTGCAGTTTGCTGGGTCTTGGCCTCATGAGGTGCTTGCAACATTCATAGCACCAGATTCATTCCTTATTACAGGCACAATCTTATTTTTCTAGGTCATGCAGACCAGGTGGTCCATGCTTCAATTTCTGCTCTCCACCTTAGCAGGAATGATTGTAAGACTGTTGCTGACCTCAGTACCTCCAGAGATGGCAGAGAAAAAGCAGCAAAAGTTACTGATTCTTGTCATTACTCATTTATCCCTGCCGTAAAGCATTTGAAGATGTTAGATGAGGATAAAATCACACTTGGCTGAAATGCCTAGGATGGCTAGTTCTGGTTGGACATATTCCTGGAGGCTACATCACATGATCTTCTGCTTCCAACTTGCCTTTCCCCACATTCTTGCCACTGGCCACCTGAGGTCCATCCTGCACTGCCTTCCCAAACCAATTGGAAAGGAAATAGATGCTTAACTACCCTAGTAGGTTATTGGTCAAATCACATTTTCATTCCGTCCTTGATAGATCTTTAAAATGAATGAGTAAAAGTATTCAAATAAAATGAAAAAAAAGGCTGAGATTATCCAGGCCTGCTGTGGTGGGACCCATCACAGGGGTTACAGCGGGTCTGTTAAGACCCACCAGACAATCCTGGAGGTGGATGGGATTGGAAAATGCTGCCCTTTATCTTTTATAGTATTCCATGACGTTTCTCCTCGAGTTGCACATCTCAGTGTCCTTCATTCCTGAAGGGTTGGCAACCCTTGTGAGCAGAGTCAAACAACCTGATAAAACCTTAGCTCAAGATGAAAAATATGAAATTTATTGAGATACCAGGTTGGGGATGTTCAATACCCTTGTAACTGCACCACAGCACAAACCAGTGCTTTCAGGACAAGAAGTAACTGAAGCAAAAAAAATCAAATTCATAATTATAATAGCACAAGGCCCATTGGATTTGCACTAATACTAATTCTCTTTTTTTCAAATTCCACATTTTCAAAAACCTTTCCAATTTCTTTCAAAAGATGTTACAGTCTCTGTCACAAAATTAGCTATTGTGATTAAGCATTCTATGTTCTAACAATTTTGTGTGAAAAAGTCTCTTCTAACATCTTGAGTTATATTTTGAATGATAACCTTAAGTCAATGCCTCCTTGTTAATTCTTCACCATGCTATGAAAATAGTCTTTCATCATAAAATCTTTATTAGATCCCTTAACTTTCTTTGATACAGTAGAGAGAAAACAAAATCTGAGTTTATCTTTATAATCATACCCTCACTTTTTCTCTTGATATCTATTTAATCTTCTGTGTACACATTCCATCCTTCCAATAATAAGATCCTAAAACTGCATGCAGAACTCTATTTGTCACCGAACAATTTCTTGTACAATTTAAAAATATTTTTCAGATTACTCAAAGGGAGTCATTTTAACCAATCCCCAAGGCCTTTTAGGTTTTCAGCTTTGAGGTCCAGATATCTGCTGTAGCCTGAACATCTAAGTGGGCCTGTAGGTTAGGATATTATTAGCTGGTGAGTCGTGCATACTCACACCAATTGTATGCCAGGTCCCGGTGAAGGTTAGGGCACAGGAATTCTCAACTTAGGAAGCCCCCACTGCAGCTCCATCTTGAAGAGTGGCAGAATTTCTTATATAGGCCAAAATGTGACATGGCCAATATCCAGTCAAATACGGAGCCCTTTTGCCTTGTAATTTGGTTGCACCGTATTTAACCTTTGCCTTACCCCACTTGTGTTTAAATATCTCCTACTCCAAATTCACAGTTTGATCTGTCATGCCTCCAAACAATTATTCTGAGCTATCCTTTCACCCAATTCAACTTGGATCATTTCCCGATTTTACCCTGGACTCATTTTTCTTACTTTCACTGTGAATATAAATAGGTTGCCTAATGGGATTACTCTATCCCAGGTGCCTTTTTCCATTCTTCCTCGGTATTTTCTCTAATTATATCAGTTTACCACCATAACCCTCTCTAAATTTCCAATAAGTACCATCCAAATTTCTTTTTCACTATTTAGTGTCTAAAATGTTATCATAATATAGCATCAAATTCATTATCTGTCTTACCTTAATGCAGGCAGACTTAAATTTCCTTCCAATGACTGTAATTGTGTCCTCGATTCATAATGCTTCCCATTTTTAATTGTCAATCTTTGAGAATATTCTTGTTTGGACTACCGGTCTATCCCTATCTGGAGCTAAGTCCTTCCATTCTAAGTAGTGTCTCTGGTTGCCTGACCTCCAATCTGCTGTACAATCTGCTTATCAAACTTCGCTGGATTCCGGGGAAGTGCCAAAAGATTGGAAAACGGCTAATGTTACGCCACTGTTTAAAAAAGGTAGCAGGCAAAAGACAGGGAATTATAGGCCGGTTAGTTTAATGTCTGTTGGAAAAATGCTTGAATCTGTCATCAAAGAAGAAATAGCGAGGAGGCACCTTGAGAAGAATTGTTTGATAGAGCAGACACAGCACGGATTCGTTAAGGGGAAGCTGTGTCTGACGAATTTATTGGAATTCTATGAGGATGTGACTAGTGCGGTAGACAGAGGGGAACCGGTGGATGTGGTGTTTCTCAGTTTTCAAAAGGCATTTGATAAGGTGCCACACAAAAGGTTGCTTCAGAAAGTTAGGGGGCATGGAGTTGGGGGTAAGATGTTAGCGTGGATAGAGGATTGGTTGTCTATTAGGAGGCAGAGAGTTGGTATCAATGGGTGCTATTCTGATTGGCGGTTGGTGACTAGTGGAGTGCCGCAGGGATCGGTGCTGGGGCCTCAACTATTTACCATTTATATAGATGATCTGGAGGAGGGGGCTGAGTGTAGGGTGTCGAAATTTGCTGATGACACGAAGATAAGTGGAAAAGCAAATTGTGCGGAGGGTGTGGAAAGTCTGCAGAGGGATCTGGATAGGCTGAGGGAGTGGGCGAGGACCTGGCAGATGGAGTATAATGTTAGCAAGTGTGAGGTTATCCACTTTGGCAGGAATAATAGTAGGAGGGATTACTATTTAAAGGGCGAAAAGCTGCAGCATGCTATGGTGCAGAGGGACCTGGGGGTCCTTGTGCATGAGTCGCAAAAACCCAGTCTGCAGGTGCAGCAGGTGATCAAGATGGCGAATGGGATGCTGGCCTTTATAGCAAGGGGATAGAATATAAAAGCTGGGAGGTCTTGCTGCAACTGTACAGGGCACTGGTGAGGCCGCAGCTGGAGTACTGTGTGCAGTTTTGGTTGCCGCACTTGCGCAAGGATATTTGGGCCTTGGAGGGAGTGCAGAGGAGGTTCACTAGGCTGATACCAGAGATGAGGAGGTTGGACTATGAAGAGAGGCTGAATAGACTGGGTCTGTACTCGTTGGAGTTTAGAAGGATGAGGGGGGATCTTATAGAGACATATAAGATAATGAAGGGGATGGATAGGGTAGAGGTAGAGAGATTCTTCCCTCTCAGAAAGGACAGCAGGACTAGAGGGCACAGCCTCAAGATAAGGGGGGGAGCAGTTTAGAACGGAGCTGAGGAGGAACTTCTTCACTCAAAGGGTGGTGCATCTCTGGAATTCCATGTCCATTGAAGTGGTGGAGGCTACCTCACTAAATATATTTAAGACAAGGGTAGATAGGTTTTTGGTAGGCAAGGGAATTAAGGGTTATGGGGAGAAAGTGGGAAAGTGGAACTGAGCCACTTCAGATCAGCCATGATCTTATTGAATGGCGGGGTAGGCTCGAAGGGCTAGATGACCTACTCCTGCTCCTATTTCTTATGTTCTTATGTTCTTACAATCACATCTAAGAACCTCAACTATCAGCTTTCTATGCACCTCAATCACCTTTACACATACAGCACCATGCCTTGGGGTCTTTACAGCACCATGCTTTGAATTTCACATCCTTAGACCCATTTTGCCCCTTACCCACATTCAGTCTTAGGCCGGAATCTTACCACTGTTCACGCCAATGGGATTTTCCCATTCCGCCATTGTGAACAAGATTTGTTTAACCAACAATTTCTCTGGTCTTGCTGCAGCAGAAGCATAGCATGAGCTGCAGATATCTTTCTGCACAAGGGTTAAGATTTGCCTTCCCATTTGCTGGATTGTTCATGATCCATCACACATCCACAGATTAAATTATTTTATTTGTTCTCTTCATTTTCCCACATGTCAAACCCCTTGTGCCACCTCTCTTGATAGCATGTAGCTTCCCAGACTGAGAACATTGTACAAATGGCCACAAGGAGGCAAGCCTTCTTGCCTCTCTACTTCTTTTCTCCCTTGTACTTGGAAGATGAGGAGCTCGGTGCATTCCTACAGCTCTCGAAAACATAGTCAGTGGAGTAAACCAACATATTGCCAGCCTGCGCAGCAGAAGTTGGAGTTCCAAAGGTCTGTGCTATCAAACTGCACTTATGCCATTTCCTTTCTCACCCCTATGTTGGTTTGAAGCATGGAACTGGGGCTGATGGAATTTGTTGAGGCACACTTTTTAACAAATAATAAATATGGAAAATTTCTGTAATCTAAACTCTTGATAGTGCCACACTCAGAAAGATACACAGGCAGTCTGCTATATTTGCATTTTGCATTCTATTCCATTCATTCACTGGTTTTAGCTCACTCTCTAATTAAACAGAATATGCTGATTGCAACAACAAAGTATAACAATTTGCATTTACATAGCATCTTTAACAACGGAAAATATTCTAAGGTTCTTCACACAAGGTTGTAAAGTGTATCCAAAGCAGGTAGATGATCAAAAAGATAACAAGACAAATCAATGATTACAGGACATTCTTTAAAGCACTTGAGCATATCAATATGTTGAGCAAGACAATTACCTTGTACGGTTTTTTCAAACAGGTGGAACAAAATCCATCAGAGACTTCAGGAAAAATTTTGGTGAGGGTACGAAGGATGGATTTGTGGAAGGAAGACCAGGTAAGTCAATTTGTCCTATCATCATATTCCATCCTCAAATCTGCCTGCTCTAACCCTGGCTTGAATAGCAGAATTGAGACAATTCTTCTGCAAGAAATCATAAAAATGATCACAGGCTAAAAATTCTGCTCCTGCATGAAATTGTGTCCCCCCAACCCCATGTACCTCCCAAACCATGACAATAGAGTGAGTCACCTCTGGTAGTTTGAAAATTGGTGAAATATATTCCTGATACACAATTAGGTCGGAGTGGCCTATACATGTTCCTAACCTCATTCAACAGAAGCATCTGAAATTGCTTAAGAAATAATACACTTATAGATATAGGGACATTCTCAATAAATATGACAATAGAAAAGACAATTAAAATGGAGTCCATATTTTGATAATCAAAACATCATGGGCAGATCACTCTCATACATCTAATATGCGTCTCATTGGGTATGGTTCCCTACATAGAATATAAACCAAGCTTCCCACATTTGACTACAACTGAGCATTATATTTAATAAATCATCCCAGCCAGACTTTGAGATGAGGAGAATTTTTTTCTGTGCAGCGAGTTGCTATGATCTGAAATGCCCTGTCTGAAAGAGAAATAGAGGTATTTTCAACAAAAACTTTCAAAAAGGGATTGAATAAATATTTGAATGTGAAAAATTACAGAACTCATGAGAAAAGGCAGGGTTGTGGGACTAATTGGATAGTTGTTTGAAAAAGCTGCCACTCTGGGCAGAGTAGCCTCCTCTGTGCTGTATCAATCTAATATTGCATGTACAATAAATGTAATGATGAAAGACCACAAGGGTCATTTCAATGAAACAAATTAATATAAGTCCTTGTGATAAACCAACTCAGATCTTCTGATGGGAATAGTGGCAAATGTTCAAACCTTTACTGCTATTGAGCCGCACTGGAGGTTCCAACATGAATATATCTAGGACACTTACACAAGAACTTTAAACTTTCAGAAGCAAAGATAGAGCTGCTTGGACTGCTCTATGGATTTCTCTCCACTGTAATGCTTTTAATGGAACTGATCCTGCCATCAAAGGCTTTGACGAGATGCCCTAAACCTACTCAGAAATGTACACTAGAATGCATAGAATTTTTAATCACCAGTGTAGAAGCTGGTTGGAAGAGATTTACACAGAAGCTGTACCGGGAAGGAATTTTTTTTAGATAAAATGCGTTTAATTTCAAACCTCCCCCTCCAACATCACCCCACCCTCCCCTCCAGTCATCTCAGGTGTTTATCATAATATTTACAGGTTAACATTTTTGTGTCACAGATGCGTCTACCTGGCGTTGCAGGAATGAGAGAAATAAAGAAGAGGCTGAGGGTAAGATATGGCAGTCTTTTTTTAACAGGGGAGGTAGTGTATGTAATTCATCCATAAATAACCAGCCACTGACAAATCACATTCTTGAATTTCAATACCAAGCTGCAACCAAATGACTTATGTCACAACCACTGAGCAAGGCTCAGTTTTATATATTTCTATGACTTGGCAGTTGAATAGCTCAGTTAGGATGAATAGCAGAGTAAGGCCAATCTGTCTTTGGTTGGAAACCTGGCAGTGTTTTATCATTGTGAACTGCATAAAATAGTGTCACATCTTAGTAAGCAGGGGAAATGGGATTGCCCACTTTGCATCATTTGCAGTCAGCCTAACCTGCTGGCTAATGGAAATGAGAATGTGTAACAACAACAAATTGCACATGTGACACCTTTAATGTAGTAAAAGGTTGCTTCACAGAAGCATAATCACATAATATTTGACACTAGGCCACATGAGGTAACAAAAAGGTAGATGACCAAAAGCTCAGTCAAAGACACAGTTTTTAAGGAGTATCTTAAAGGAGGACAGGGAGCTAGAGAGTCATGTATAAGAAGAGAGGTTTACAGAGGGAATTCCAGAGTTTTGTACCTAGAGAGCTGAAGGTATGGGTGCCAATATTGCAGGGTTAAAATCAGCAATGAGCAAAAGACCACAATTGGAACAGTAATGAGATCTCAAAGGGCTATCGAGCTGGAAGACGTTGCTGAGATAGGAGGAGTGAGGCTGTACTGAAGTCTACTATTTGCATGTTATCACTCTTTTCAATGTTTGCGAGTGGACTATTTAAATAAAATTGCATCAATTTCTGAGGTGACTATACAATAACATATTATTGAATATCATAATAGACTTTTTTGGATCATTCTTTCCTCAATAACAGAAAGTTAAAAAGAGAGAAGTTAAATTGCTTTCATGAAGAAAAATGTACTGTATCATATCAGATGTTTTTGTTTGCCTGAATCATGGATCCCTGTCTCATTTAGCAGAATAAGGCAATGAAGATTGCCACTCCTGCACTGGCATTACCATTGCCGAAAGGTGAAAAGGTAACTATTTTTTCATTCAAAATTCCTACACCTGGCTCAACCAGGATTGTCTGACCTATTCGATATTCACAGTTACCTGGAACTGAGTGAAAAGAATCGTGATGCTAAGGTGACAAATCTACTCATCAGGTTTCAGTAGTGAGTCAGGCTGGCTGCAGAGAAACACAGCCATAATTTGGTAAGGTTTCAACACCCCCCCCCAAAATCTATATAATCTCTGGTATTGTATAATTACCATAGCCTGGTAAACAATAGAAGAGATTCACTAAGCTCTGTATTCATTACCATTTTTAGATACGCATACAGAAAATTGCAATAATTTAGATATTTTTATGAAACAATGTAGAACAATGTTTGTTTGTGTCTGTGTTGAACAAAGTGAGCAGAGGAAAATCAGATTGAGAGAACTGCACTCTCGTAATGATCATCCCCAATTTTTCCTTCATTTAAATGAATGGACAGAAAATCAGACATGTAGTTTTCACCACCCTATTTTTAAACTATATTCTGTGCCGGGGATCCAATATACTCAGGATCCCCCTGGTCTGTCTCTTAAATGTTCCGAGAAGCTTCAGATGTAAAAAGGGAAATGAAAGGAAGACTTGGATTTCTATCACACTTTTCATGGCTTCAGAATGTCCAAAGTGCTTTACAGTCAATGAAGTACTTTACTGAAGAATGTTTGTTGTTCTAATTAAGAAACAATAACCAGGACCGCAGCAATGTGCTAACATGATTGATATGTTAGAACGTGATATAATATTGCTGCCTTACACAGTACTGGTGTTTCTTCCCAGGGTGAAAAGGGTCAATCTGGTGAAGTAGGACATAAGGTACATAGGGAAAATAGTCAAAAATGTTGGGAAATATTCTTCATAATAGAAAAAAATGGAAATGTTTTGAATAACTATCAGGAGATTGATATTGGTTTCAGGTGCAATTGCCCTACCTCCTCCTTTTTCCTCATTACATTCAAACTGAGATAGAGCCCCACATGTATTCCACACCGTAATTCAGAAAGTATTTTCTCAGCTTGAAATACAGACCTAACTGACTATCATATCCTAACAGCTCTCTCAACCTAGTAAGCGGCAACCTATACCAAAGCAAAGCTAAATCTGCCTGCATTTTGAAACTGAACAGCTTGCTTCTGGCAGCTCTTTCTCTTCTCTTACAAGCTTTGAGATGGATCATTCATATTCAAGTCTTTTTATTATTCTGATCTTGTAAGATAAACATAGGTTAGCTTTCAACTGTAATTAACTGCAAGCATGTTTGAATTGCATTTACTTCAGGGTTGCTTACCAGTTTCTCAATTAAATACTCTCATTTTTTGACAGTTAAAATTTTAATAAAACAAAATCTTATATTCTAAAACATATGAATTATAAACTAAATATTCACAACAAGTGAATAGTTGAAGGAAAGTGTTGGTCAGAAGAATTCTTTATTCTTCTTTGAATATTGTTTAGGATCCCTTATATCCACCTACATGAGCAGGTGGAGCTCCAATCCAACACATTTGGGTGGGATTTTCCAGTCCCACCATGGTGGGCATTGTCATGGATGGGACAGGAAATTGGAGAGCAGCCAAATTTTCCCTTCCCACCCATGATGATCCCCAAAAATCCAGCCATTCATCTTACATATAGTACCACTGACAATGCAACACTCCACAAATGTCCCAACTGAGGCACTGCTTCAACACTACAATTATCTAATTTCCCAAATCACAACTTATAATCCATTGCTATATTCCTCATTGCTACTTCCAAAAAAGCAAAATTTCTCATCAATGTTTCAAAAATTAAACATTTAAAGAAATTATTTTAATTTTCTATCCTCCGCCACTTCTTCAATTATGGAGTAATCTGATCTTGCATATTGACAATTTTAGCAGATCATCAAGGAGATCTGAGTAAATTTGAATAATAGTGTTTAAACCCCATTTTAGGCATTTCTCACTTGACTCAGAAAAGTCAAGCAGAATGTTTGATCTGAAGTAATTTAAATTAATTATTTTATGTTAACTAAGTAATATTTGACTTTTTTTTGCTATTGTACTGATGTCCCATCACAAAGACGGTCCATCCTGTTTTTCTTTATTTGCAGGGAGAACCTGGAACAACAGGAAAGCAGGTATGAATTGTCATTACCAAATCCACTTTATACGTCTAGTTATGAACACTGGTTCATTACATCAATATGAATCATTATGGATATTACATCAACTTGTTCAGAGCAAGGAAATACATCAATTACCTAAACAATTAATAAAAACAATGCGAAACTCCTCTTGATCATAAAATGAATCAATCTTTACACAGTAAGAAGTCTCACAATACCAGATTAAATTCCAACAGGTTTATTTGGAATCATGAGCTTTCGGAGCACTGCTCCTTTATCACCTGATGAAGGGGCAGTGCTGCAAAAGCTTGTGATTCCAAATAAACCTGCTGGACCTTAACCTTGTGTTGTGAGACTTCTTACTGTGCCCATCCCAGTCCAACGCCAGCATCTCCACTTCATGGTTACAATCTTTATATGAGTTGTCCTTTGCTACATGAATCTATAATAATTATTTATTTTTATTTCAGGGTATCAAAGGGGAAATTGGTGAAAAAGGTCAAAAGGTAAGATTAGAATTTATATTAATAGTTTTTGGTTTGATGTCTACTTTTTGATTTTTTTTCTTCTGATAAAAGTGGGGATTGTTACAGTTGGAACATGAAACAGCCTCCTACATTTAACAGAATTTCTGCCTGATATTGTTGACTCAATTACAGTAAGGCCAAGCCTACTCTCAGCAAATGTAGAATAAAGTGCCATCCACTTGACACAGCAATGAGCCTGGTTTTCCTGACTATAATGCCCTTTGCCCACCAGTTCTTGGAGTGTTATGGAAAGGAAACAATGCAAAGGTTCCTAAAACAGATGTCAAGGTAGGAAGTTCCTGTCTGAAACTTGTGTGGATAAGGAACATTGGCTTCTCTGAGTGGGTGATGGGGATGTGAGTGCCAGGGATTTGAACGTATATAGTACTGCTGGAATATCCCACTTCATCACTCTCCTAGACCCCTCTGCAGTGTTCCCTCATCTAGCAATACCTCCATTGTCCAGCCTACAGTGAGACTCACCTCACTTGCATTCTACTCTGATCTATCTAATTATAGCCAGAGTAACCACAGATAAGACTTCTTCTCCAGTTTTGCATGGTCGACTCCAAGGATCAAATGGAAATCTGAAGCAAAACAGAATACGCTGGAAATTCACAAGTTAATCAGCACCTGAAAATTATAAGCCAGCTGATATTTCAAGTGGCATCTTTCATCTCAGCCAGTGTGGGAGGTTTTATTCCCCCCATTCATTCGCAGGATGTGGCATTTATTGTTCATCCCCAATTTTCTTTGAAAAGGTGGTAGTCAGCTGTCTCCTCACATGGCTGCATTCCAAGTGTTAACTGAAATTGGGTATACGTTCAATGAATTGGAAAACATCTTTCGCAGCATCATTGCAATCATAGAGGATATTACAATGGCTGCACCTTACTTTACAGGGAGAGCCTGGCATTGGTTTCAGAGGTCCAGTTGGTCAATCTGGATCTCCTGGACAAAAGGTATGCAACTTGCTTCATCCGCAGCATGTGTTTGATTAATGCGTGACATGTTGAAAACAAAAAGTACCATCTGTAGAAGCTCGATAAAATCAAATTACTGAGAATGCTGGCATCTGAAACAAAAACAAAAAATGCTGGAAAATCTCAGCAGGCCTGACAGCATTCATGGAGAGAGAATAGAGCTAAACAAATGTTCCCCCTTCTAGAACAATTTAGGACAAAAAATTGTAATTGTAGAGTAAGACGGAGAGGTTCAAGACAGAGATAAGGAGCAGCTACTTCTCTGAGAGTCATGAACCTGTGGAACTCACTTCCCCAGAGTGCAGTGGATGCAGAATCAATCAATGGATTTAAGAAAGAGATCAATAAATATTTGATCAAAAGTGGGATAAAGGATGATGGGGAAAAGGCAGGGAAGTGGAGCTAAGATGAAATGGAGATCAGCCTTGATCATATAAAATGGCAGGGTGGGCTCAAAAGGCCGAATTGCCTACTTTCACTCTTAATTCCTATGTTCCTAACATTTCAAGTCAGGATGGCCATCAGTATCTTGTACATAGCACAGAGTTTTCCCTTAAGTTTAAAGATCAGTGGTTCAAAGCATACTGCTTTAAGATCATGTATATTGCGCATGATTCCCACCAAAGAATTCTGCCCAACACTGCACAACTTTTAAGCAGCACCCACTTTCAGAAGGGACTTATTCTGAGTGGCAACAGATGGAAAAGTTCTCTCACTGGAGATAATGGGAGGTTAGCTGCTTAAAAGCTGGTTCATGAGATCATGACATAATTTCCAAACATTCAGCAAATTGCTTTACCATAAATTAGCAGCCACTCATTTCATTGCCGTCTTTGGGATGTTGCTAACATAGGATGACTTCCACATTTAAATGTTAGTCCTGCATTATAATAAGCTGCTCACTGAGTGAATCTCTTTGAGCAAGAGTGATTATCGGGCGTATGTTCCATATTAAACATTCATACAGTTTATGGAGAACAGAACTAAAGTGATCTAAATGTTTCAGTGTATCACCTTGTAAATTTATCATGAACATTTTTCTGAAACAATAGCTAAAGCTGATGTATTCACAGGGAATTCATTATAAAACAAAGCCTACTTACTATATTGTGCTTGTACAAGACTTTAGTTCACCACGTTTCGAGCGCTGTGCCTGGATTCAGTGCATGTTTCCAGGAAACGTTGAACCAAAATGAATTACAATCAAAATCCCTATGAGGTCAAATTTAGGCAAGAGGTCTCAAATGTTGCCCCAAAACTAACCATGTATTTTTTTTTAAATTAGGGTGAACCAGGATTACAAGGTCCTCCAGGGGCTCAGGGTATTCAAGGCATCCCAGGTAATACAGGTATCCCAGGATCACAGGGTGAGAGAGGTCCTCCAGGAGTGCCAGGATTCCCAGGAGTAAAGGCAATTATTGAAACAAATTTAGAGCGTTTTTGTTGAACCTTTCTTCCACGATCTCCAGTCTTTTTCGCAATTTATGTGTGAACATACCAACTAATGTTTGAGTAACTGTGGATACCTGGAAGTAAATGCAAATCCATAGAATTACAGATGATAATAAATCTTCAGTGAATTATAATCACATGACTTAAAAAATTAACAATGTACAGCAATTGGTAAATAGCAATCAAGTATTATTTCTTTTGCTGGAACAACCCCACCGACCATCATTCAACGTATCCCTCAAATAAGTTTTCTCTTCAGAGATACATTTTGTATCCAGTTTATTTAACTGTTTGAATCCAACAAGAAGGGCTTGTTGTTGGATGAGGTTTTCTATGTGGAGTGAGGTTTTCCCATCTTTGGTCCTGGCAGTGGCATTTAGGTTGTCCTATTCAGGTTGGCACTGTGCTTTGACATTGCTGACTTATATATTCTCCTTACAGTCTCACAAAGCCCTGCTCATACCATCAGAGTATGATGGTATGCAAAGATCCATTAATGAAATCTGTGCCCAGAAAGGATGGCTGACTATCTCCAACTAACCATTAACCTACTGATTTATTTGTAGCATCTGCTCACCTTAGCAATTCATATAAACTCAACGCTAGGCTTTGATTTTGGGTTGGCAACAAGGCCAATCAGGGATGTGTAAAATCTTGCTAGCAGTTCAAATTCGAAAGGATTACACACATAAGTAAGAGAACCTGTTGGGGCTGGGACAGGAAAAGGTTTTTTTTACTGTTTCAGTCTTTATTAAGTCCCAAAAATGAATTCTAAAATATTCAGCTTTTGCCAAAACTATGGAGAAAGGGAATAAGTGTTAGTTAAAAATAGATTGAGAGTAAATCTAATGGGGAGAAGAAGGGAAGAAGGTATAGGGGAAATTTATATTGTGCCTTTCACAAGTGGGGGGGGAGGGTGATGTGGAGATGGCTAACCTATTTGAAACTTGAGGACAGTGCACCTGCCTACTCAGGAGGTAGTGAAACAGCATAATGCTTTGCACAGTTAATGGGTAACTTGACTGCACGCAATACTTTTAGGACCTCAAGCACGTAGGAAACATCTTGGCCACGGTCAAGTTAATGGCCAGAATTTTACTGGCATGCCTGCCCGAAATTGGGGCAGGCAAGGCTTGCAGAATGGAATTTTCCATTGGCCTCAGACAGGTTTTTACGTGCCTCCCCCAAACGGGGTCACAAGATACCAGCCAATGTCTCCTCCCATAGAGGAGAGTAATTGATGTGTTTCCTTTTCGAACAAGACCGTAGTCACTTGTGCATTGCACCTGTAGGCAACAGTGGACATTAAAGCTGAGTGCACACAATGAGTAGAGCTACCTCCTGGGGGTATGATTGATAGACAGCAGTCCTTGCAGCATGTACACTGATATTTCTCCAGGATTTCTATCTCTTCATTGAGGTTACATTGGGAAATTGGGAACCTCCAGCAGAATTTCCTCTGCTTTATACAGCCCCCTCCAGTAATATTGCTGACAATTTAATCCACAGTGTTATGAATTTTTGTGTAAAAAAAGGTTTTATTTGACTTAATCTAACTTCTACCTTTCTCATTTTTAATTTGTCTCCCCTAATTTGTGAATAATTCACCAGTGATCCATTCGCTCCGATTCTCACTCCCGCTGATCCATTCACTCCGCTCCTCACTCCCGCTGATCCATTCACTCTGATCCTCAGTTTCTTCCAATACTGTTACTCACTAAACTTACAATTACAATATTCATTACAGTTTTTTATGTATTGTTTCTCGGAGCCTGGGCATCTCTGAATGCACCAACATTTGGTACCCACCCTTAATTGTCCTTGAGAAGGTAGTGGTGAGCTGCTTTCTTGAACCACTGCTGTCCATGTGTTGTAGCACCCAAAGTACTGTTAGGGAGGGAGTTCCAGGATTTTGACCCAGCACCAGTGAAGGAACAGTGATATTGTTCAATATGAGGATGGTTTGTTGCTTGAAGAGGGACTTGCAGGTGGTGGCGTTCCCAGGCATCTGCTCCTTTATCCTTCAAGGTGGTAGAAGTATTGGGTTTGGAAGGTGCTGTCAAGGAGTCTTGGTGACTTTCTGCGGTGCTTCTTGCAGATGGTACACACTGCTGGCACTGTGCATCTGCGGTGGAGGGAGTAAATGTTTAAGATGTCAGATGGGGTGCCAGTCCTGGATGATGTCAAGCTTCTTGAGCATCTAACCAATATAGGGTATTCCATCACACCCCTAACTTGTTCCTTGTAGCTGGTGGACAGGCTTTGCATAAAATTTTAGAATTTTGAGATATAAAACCTTTCTAATTAAAAACCATAAGGTCCAACTTCTTAATTTTTAACATGAGGGTCCTCAGTTATGCTTGACCTAACAAGGCATGAATACTTATAATGTATGAATCAAATAGAATTTATTAAGCAATATTCTACATAATATTTAATATTAAGCCAGGAAGACAATGTAGAAGTTCCTCATCCCTCAAGTCCCTAGGAGTCCTTGAGCATTACCAGCACAGGCAATGGCCAGAATTTTTTGGCTGTTCATGCCCCGCCACCACTGCCAGAAAGGATGTAGAATTTGGCACTCAACCAAATCCCCATTCACTGCAACGGGATGGGAGAATCCTGGTTGTGAGCAAGATCAGAGAATCCAACCCAATGTCTTTTTGTTTGTCTTTGGAGTGATATTGAACTGTGTCCAGAAGCATCATGTTGCAGGTGTCATAGTAATGTGATGTCAAAAATTCCAATTTTCAACTTTTATCCCTCAATCTCAGCATTCCTCCTCCCTTATTTGGAAACAGTCCAAATTCAGCTCTTCCATTGGCTTAGGATGCCAGTCATCTCACATAACCCCATCTCTGTAACTAAAGCCATAAAGACTAAAGACTCATGTTCATCCCTTGTTTCCTTGGGCCCCTCAGAGTTTACATTCCCACTGCAAAAAATAATACATTCCCTCTGGATACAGTAGTCACAAACACAGTCACATTCTCTTGTCAACATATTTTAATCCATTCCCAAAAGACTGTGAAGAACAAATGTTAAAAACACTTTCTATCATAATATCAGAAATTAAAGGTTTCCTTCTGGTTAAGATCAATTAAAGCGATTCATGGTTTGTTTAGACATTCTAACAGCAAACTACTTTTAGCCATTTCTTCAGGCAGAGCTGTAGAATACGACTCTTAAGCAATTTAAGTTGGAAGGCAATCAATTGTACTTTTTACAACCAATAGCCTTCCTAAAATCCCAACTGCCTTTCCTGCCCATTGTCTCAGTAGCATAAATTCAACCTGAACAATTTAATTTAAAATGTGGTTAAAGAATAAAAACCAAGTATGTTACAAACAACAAACTATAAATTTAGTAGAATTATCAAAATCTTACATTTGGGAAGTTTGGAAGTGAGTTACTCACTTCAGAACTCCCAGCCTCTGACTTGATCTTGTACCACAGTGTTTATATAGCTAGTCCTGTTCAATAGTGACCGTCAAGATGTTGATACAGGGGATTTGGTAATGGCAATGCTATTGAATGTTAAGGGAAAATGGTTCGATTCTCTCACCAAAATTCTACTGCTTTGCCCACCATGGAATCAGAGTGGGTGAGGGCGGACAACAGAAATATCTGTTGACTTCAGGCAGAAATTTCTGGTCTCGCTCAAGCGAGGCCGTAAAATCCCGCCCACTGTGTTGGAGACGGTAATTACCTGGCACTTTTGTGGCAAGAGATTTTCTTGCTAATTATCCCAAACATTGTCAAGCCCAAGCTTGCTGCATACGGACACAGATGGCTTCAGTATCTGAGGGACTGAAATGATTGACCTCCAACAATCACAACCATCTTCCTTTGTGCTAGATATAACTCCAACCAGTGGAGAATTTTCCCCCTGATTCCCATAGACTCTAACTTTGCTACAGCCCCTTGATACCACTCTCAGTCAAATGCTGCCTTGATGTCAAGAAGAGTCACATTCACTTCATCTCTTGAGTTCGACTCTTTTGTCCATGTGTGGACCAAGGCTGTAATGCGATCAGGAGTGGAGTGGCCCTGGGGAAACTCAAATTGAGCGTCAGTAAATAGGTTATTGCTGAGAAAGCGCTGCTTGATTAGTCTGCTGAAGACCTCTTCCATCACTTTGGTGATGATTGAGAGTAGATTGATGGGGTGGTGGTTGGCCAGCTTAGACTTGTTCTGCTTTATTGTATAGGGTATACCTGGACAATTTTTCACACTATTGGATAGATGAACTGGAATGGCTTGACTAGGGGCATGGCTATTTCTAGAGTACAAGTTTTCAGTGCTTTTCCAGAGTGTTGTCGGGGCCATAGCCTCTGCTGTATTGAACTTGTCAAACATACAGTCAGAGGAGTTTTCCAAAACTTTAAACTCCTCAGTGTATCCTTTCTGAAGATCCTTAGACACTTATCTTTCCCATTGTGCCTTTGCAGCAGCTTCCCCAAGCATCCCTGAGCATGTGGTTTGAGACCTTGAAATGTTCCAGTCTGCAACACTCAGTCACAGACAACCCATTTTAGTGGAGGACCAACAAGTTCCGGGCAGACTAAAGAGGATCATTTACAGAGTTGCTCTTGCAGCTGCAGTTGATTCTTATCTCATAATTTTTCACTGGAAACAGTGGTTGAGCACAGATCATGGATTTGCTCAAGATAAATTTAAGCAAATCCAACTGCATCTTTCTCCAGACCAACTTTGTAAAGGAAGAGGGAGGTGGACAACAGTCTCCACTGTCCCAACTTCAGGGTCAACATATGGGAAGTGGAACTGGTATTGTTACTAGATTAGTTAGCAGACACCCAGGGTAACACTTGGTGGACCCAGGTTCAAATCCCACTGTGGCAAATGGTGAAATGTGAATTCCACAAAAATAACCTGGAATTAAAAGTTTAATGATGACCACGAAACCATTGTTTATTGTTATAGTAAGGAAATCCACTATCCTTACCTGATCTAGCCTACATGTGACTCCAAATCCACAGCAACATGGTTGACTTTTAACTGCCCTCTGAAAAGGTTCTCAGTTCAAGGGGAAAGGGAAAGGCAACAAACACTAGCCTAGCCCACAACACTGAATGAATGGAAAAGAAATTGTGGAGGGGGTGGGACTCTGGGCATGCAGGAAGGATCTGATGGGGACGTTCTTTCTCACCATCAGCCACATTAATTCTTGGCTCAGGCTATGTTGCTGTGGAGCACTCCATTCAGTTGGACTGTGCCAAACCACCTCATGGAAAAGTTTATGCAGTGAAACATCTTGTAATGGCCCATTACTTGTGGGAAAAGGAGATTTTGGAAGGGGTGGGGGTGGAAGGGGAGAGGCCTGTTAGATGATTCCCTGATACTTTGACAGAATGTAGGGCCTGAAAGTCTCGTCATTTCAAATGACAAACAGTCTACCTGTTCCTCTTCCCTGCTATTAGGAATCTTCCTATTTTTTTCTATTCATTCATGGGTTGTGGGTATCACTGAATGGGCCAGCATCTATTCCTATCCTTAACTGCCCTTTAACTGAGTGGCTTGTTAGGCCACTTCAGAGGGCATTTTTAAGAGTCAACCACATTCCTATGGGTCTGGAGTTACATATACGCCAGACTGGGTAAGGATGTCAGGTTTCTTCCCTAAAGGACATTAGTGAACCAAATGGGTTTTCACGTCAATGGTTTTTCATCGTCATTATTAGACTTTTAATTTCAGGTTGTTATTGAATTCAGATTTCACCATCTACTGTGGTGGGATGTGAACCTGGGTTTCCAGAAGTCTACCTTTGGTCTCTGGATTACTAATCCAGTGATAATAGCACTATGCTATTATCTCACCTCACTGAAAGTTATCCTCCAATTGCCTTTCAAAGCAAAAATACCTTATCCGTGACTACGTAACCAGAACTGGGCAGTGTTACAAATGTATGACAAACATATTTTATTGAATGCTTTGCCCCTTTAATTTCTTTGTACAAGACACTAGGGGTATAGTGACAGTTCTTCACATCAATTGTTCGATCACCTGGAATATTTACTGAGAATCTTCACTTCACTGAATAACAACATAATAGCCAGAAGATCTCGCACTGTGAAACACTTCCATTTTTGTCCCTGGGTTACAATTAAAAGTCATTCACAAACAGCATGTTTCTGGAAATTAACTGTGAAAATTTTAATGATTGTTCAAGTATCCTGTTGAGGTGCAGTGATTAGGTTAGGGACGGATTTCTGCTCAGAGTTGAAGAAGTCACAATATTTTTAATCAGACTATCTTGATGTAATTGTCAGGTTGGCTCAAGGTAATTCTTGCACAGTGATACTCTCAACAGCCAGTTTATTTGAGAAGTAAAAACCATTTAACCTATTGACTGCTTAATACACACATCGATGGTGAATCTTAAGATTCTTCATTCTAATTCTTGAGTCATTGGTCACTTCCTGTTATCTACAAGAACTATTAATTTAAAAAAAAGACTTGCATTTAAATCGCTCAGGCAGTGAAATAAATATCTCTCCACAAAATCATTACAGGACAGAAGGAGGCAATTGAGCCCATCATGTCTCTGCCAGCTCGCTGAAGGAGCAATTCACTTAATGTCATTCCCCTGCATTGTCCCATTCTTACTTCTCAGATAACAGTCTAATTCCCTAAAGAATGCCATGATTGAGCCTGCCTCTAACACAATCTCAGGCAGTGCACTCCAAACCTTTATTGCTCGCTGCATGAAACCATTTTCCTCATCACCTTTGCTTCTTTTGTCAATTACTGTAAATCTGTGCCCTCTTGTTCTTGATACTTTCACAAGGAGGAACAATATTTCTGTTCTGAAACCTCATTATTTTGAATATCTCTATCAAATCTCCTCTCAGACTTCTGCTCTCCAAGATAAACAGTCCCATCTTCTCCAATTTATTTTGCGAACTGAAATTGAGATTCAATAGGCATTACCATCTCCAATAAAAAGTCTAACTACCTCTCCTTGGCATATTATTGGTGGTCACCATTAATGAGAAACTCAACTAGACTAACCATATAAATACTGTGGCTATAAGTGCAGGTCAGCGGCTAGGAATCCTGCAGTGACAAACTCATCCAAATGACTCTCGAAAGCTGTTCCCCATCTATAAGGCACAAGTCAGGAGAGTGATGGAATACTCTCCATTTGCCTAGGTAAGTATAATTCTAATAGCACTGAACAAGTTTGACACCATTCTGGAGACAGCAGCTCACTTAATTGCCATCCAGCACCATAATAGACATTCACCCCCTCCACCATCAGTGCACAATGGCAACAATAGGTACCATCTACAAGAGGCACTGCAGCAACACATCAAGTCTTATTAAACATCATTTTCTAAACCCACATGCTCCATGACTTATAAAGGACAAGGGCAGCAGGTGCATATAAACATCACCACCAGAAGGATCCCCTCCAAGTCACTCACCACCCTGACTTGGAGCTATATTGCCATTCCTTCACTATGACTGGTTCCCTTACTAACAGCACTGCAGGTGTTCCTGCAACATATGGACTGCAGCAGTTCAAGAAGCCAGCACGCCATCACCTTCTCAAGGGTAACTGAGGACGGGCAATCAATGCTTGTCCAGACGGCAATGTTCATATTCCATGAACAAATAATAGAAAAATTAAAAATTCCTCATCCCTGGAACCATTTGTGTGATTTTTTTTTTCTGCACGTTCTCTTAATGCCTTCACATCTTTATTAAAGTGCGGTATCCAGAACTGGACACGATGCCTGAGCTGAGGCCAAACCAGTAGCTTATGTCATTTTAGCGTAACCTCCTTGCCCTTGTGCTCTATGCTGCTATGAATAAAGCTTAGAATACTGTATGCTTTATTAACCATGTTTGAACCTAACCTGCTACCTTCAGTGATACTCAGGTCTTTTTGCTCTACCAATGGAAGAGTTCCAGAAATCATCTGCTCGATCTTCTCTAGCTTCAGTGAAGCTTTCAGTAGTTTATTTGCTGCTCTAAAATGCTACCCTTTGTCTCTTGCATCTTCCTGGAAATGATACCAGTCACCCGAATGAATTTATCAGTTTTCAGTTCATTTAACTTATCAACTCCCTGCACATCACTGATTTCAAAATACTTCGTGATATTCATCTTACCTCAATAAATACTTTGCCAAAATATTCTTTACCCCATAATAATTTAATACAAACATTTTTGAAAATAACCATGAAACTGTTTGGCTGTTTATTTCCCATCTTCAATTATTCCATCCCTTTTTATCCTGAACTTATTCTAACTACTTCTGTACTTTTTTTGACTAAATAGTAAATTTACTTTGTATTTCCTCTGTTCCTTACATTTATTCCAGACCAGAGTTGAATGTGTGGTTCAAAGATTTGCCGAGGAGAAACGGATTTTAGTTCATGAGGACACTGGGACCAGAAAGAGGGAGCTGTTCAATTGGGTCAGGTTTCACATGAACCAAGCTGGGACTAGTGCCTTGGTGAATTGACTAACTAGGGAGAGATTTGAACTAAGTAGCTGAGAATAGGGTTCATGTGAGGGGAGATTTAGAAAGTTAATGAGAAATGAGAGGTAAAAATGCAAACTAATGATACCTAGAATGTGACAGGAAGCAACAAAGAATATAAATATGAGAGTGCACCTGAAAATAAGGTCAGGGTGGGAAAAATGGTAACAAAAAAGAATTAAAGGCTTTTTATTTGAATGAACGCAGCATTCATAACAAGATGCTTGATTTGATAGTTCATATAGAAATAAATGGGTAGCTGCAGAGACGTGGGCCAGAATTTTATCGTCCATCCACCACAGGAATTGGAACGGGTGAGGGGTGGACCATGAAAAAGTCTGTTGACCTTGGGTGAGATTTTAATTTCAGGATGAGCGAGGGCATAAAATCCTGCCCATGGTTGCAAAACATAAGAACATAAGAAATAGGAGCAGGAGTAGGCCAACTAGCCCTTCGAGCCTGCCCCGCCATTCAATAAGATCATGGCTGATCTGCCTTGGCTCAGCTCCACATTCCCGCCCTCTCCCCATAACCCTTAATCCCCTTGCTTATCAAAAACCCATCAACCCGCGTCTTAAAAATATTTAGCGAGGTAGCCTCCACCACTTCAACGGGCAGAGAATTCCAGAGATTCACCACCCTTTGAGTGAAGAAGTTCCTCCTCAACTCCGTTCTAAACCGCCCCCCCTTTATCTTGAGGCTGTGCCCCCTAGTCCTACTATCCTTTCTGAGCGGGAAGAGTCTCTCCACCTCTATCCTATCCATCCCATTCATCATCTTATACGTCTCAATGAGATCTCCCCTCATTCTTCTAAACTCTAACGAGTACAAGCCTAATTTATTCAGCCTCTCCTCATAGCTCAACCCCCTCAACTCCAGCATCAGCCTAGTAAACCTCCTCTGCACTCCCTCCAAGGCCAAAATATCCTTGCGTAAGTACGGCGCCCAAAACTGCACACAGTACCCCAGCTGCGGCCTCACCAATGCCCTATATAGCCGCAGCAAGACCTCCCTACTTTTATATTCAATCCCCCTCGCGATGAAGGCCAGCATCCCATTCGCCTTCCTGACCACCTGCTGCACCTGCAAGCTGGGTTTTTGCGACTCATGCACAAGGACCCCGAGGTTCCTCTGCACCGTCGCCTGATGCAGCTTTTCTCCACGTAAGTAATAATCCTTCCTACCATTATTCCTACCAAAGTGGACCACCTCGCACTTGCCAACATTAAATTCCATTTGCCATTTCCTGGCCCATTCGCCCAGCCTATCTAGATCCTTCTGTAGACTCTCCCCACCCTCCGCACAATTTGCCTTTCCCCCAATTTTGGTGTCATCAGCAAATTTCGACACCCTACACTCGGTTCCCTCCTCCAGATCATCTATATAAATGGTAAATAGCTGAGGCCCCAGCACCGAACCCTGGGGCACTCCACTAGTCACCATCCGCCAATCCGAATAGCACCCATTGACCCCCACTCTCTGCCTCCTATTTGACAACCAGTCCTCTATCCACGCTAACACCCTACCCCCAACTCCATGCCCCCTTACCTTCTGCAATAACCTCTTGTGAGGTACCTTGTCAAACGCCTTCTGAAAATCCAGAAAGACCACATCCACCGGCTCTCTTCTATCCATCGCCCTAGACACATCCTCATAGAACCCCAGTAAATTTGTCAGATACGACTTCCCTTTAAGGAAACCGTGCTGCGTCTGCTCTATCAAGCAGTTCCCCTCAAGATGCCTCGCTATTTCCTCCTTGATGACGGATTCTAACATTTTACCTACAACAGATCAAGGATGGGAACTGATTATTGAAAGCTATTTGACATTTTGGATGGACACAAAGACAGGAAAATGATGAGGGGTTCTGTTCATTAAGGATTAGATCAATACTGAAATGATCTTGGCTCGGAAGATGAATATGTGAAATCAGTTGAGGTGGAGATAAGAAATAGTAAAGCCATGATGAGATCAGTCATGATCTTACTGAATTACAAGAAAGGCTTGAGGGGCCAAATGGTCTATTCCTGCCCCTATTTGTTATGTTCTTATATTAGGGCAGATTCAGTTTGTTGAAAACTTTTGTGGCAGGGTTAAACATTAAAATCGCTCATCTGCTGCTTTAACATCATTTTGGGAAAGATTATTTTCACAGGACTAGAATTGAATCATTAGCATTCATGTGTAAAAGGTTTAAATTGTTGAAGTTCTTTTTTTAATCTTCAGGTGTCTAACATTTGCATGTCATTTATTCTTCCATGTGGATGGGGACTTGCCTATTATTCTCAGCTCCCCAAACTGTCTTAGCTGCTGCTCTTAAAGTTATACTTTTTTCATTATGAAGTCTGAATCAAAACACAGGAATCTTTGACAGTGGGAAAACATAAAACATAAGAACATAAGAAAAAGGAGCAGGAGTAGGCCATCTGGCCCTTCAAGCCTGCCCCGCCATTCAATAAGATCATGGCTGATCTGTCGTGGCTCAGTTCCACATTCCCGCCCTCTCCCCATAACCCTTAATCCCCTCTCTTATCAAAAACCCATCAACCCGTGTCTTAAAAATATTTAGCGAGGTAGCCTCCACCACTTCAACAGGCAGAGAATTCCAGAGATTCACCACCTTTTGAGTGAAGAATGCCATTAATCTTATCAAGTCTTTCCTTTCTTCAGAGGTCAGTCCTAACTACTAGTTACGCTGCCTTTCCATAATGTTAATTTATTCATGACACATGGGCATCGCTGGATGGCCAATGCATTGCCCATCCCTAGTTGCCCTTGGGGAGCAGTTAAAAGTCAACCACATTGCTGTGGCTCTGGCGTCACATGTAGGCCAGACCAGGTAGAATGGCAGATTTCTTCCCCTAACGGACATTAGTGAAACAGATGGGTTTTTCTGACAATGGTTTCATGGTCATCAGTAGATTCTTAATTCCAGATTTTTTTTATTGAATTCAAATTCCACCATCTGCTGTGGCAGGATTCAAACCTGGGTCCCCAGAACTTTAGCTGAGTTTCTGGATTAATAGTCTAATGATGATACCACTAGGCCATCACCCGCCCCCCCCACCCGTCACTGAATTCCTTCTCATACATGAAATGCATTAGGTTCAGCTCGAACATATTTATACTGTCCATTTCAATGGCCTTCTTACTAACATATTTAACAAAACTAATACAATTTCCCAAAGTTTTGCCTGATTTCCCTTCACCCCTGTAATTCATTGGGATCAAATGTTTTGGACAAGAAGTGAAATGGACACATTCTCTGACTCCCTAAAGTGTGCACTTAGCAGTAATATTATATTTTATCTCCTACTTTCCTGAAGGTGTTTATTCATTCTGGGATACACCCCAGAAACAGTAACAATAACCGGATCCTTAGTCAAAGGTTCAGAAATAAATTGACAGATGACACATGAGGGAATGGCATAGCCAACCTGATCTAGTCCTAATATTCATACATCTGCATCTTTGAGCACACCTGATATTGATAGCAATCAGAAATCAAAGCCTGGCTGATGGTTATGCTTCCAAGTGGCAGGGATGTTATCCATCCTATGTATGGCCTGCCTGGTTGGAGTGGAGAAATGATCGACTTTGCTGATCCGTATGAGTCATGAAAATGCAGCAGAATGTATTTAATCATCATCATTTATTAGGATGTATGAAAGTTATTGCAATGGGCTAATGATACAAATTAATACTGCTGTTTTTGTACAGGGTGCTCGAGGTAGAAGAGGCAAAAATGGTTCAGCTGGACCACCTGGAATTATGGGGTCACCTGGCAGGCAGGTATGTGTTCAATCAGAATCATGAATTGAGGTCCTTAAATGGCCTCCGATTGTTGCTGCTGATATTTTATCAGCAGTCTGGGCTGTTGGGTGAAACCTGGCTTTCCTTTTGTGGGCTGAGGCAAGTCCCTCTTGGTCAGCTACACCCAGTCCTCCAAACCCATTACTTTGGACTCCAATACTGACTCTGGCAGAAGTCCTCAACTTATCTTATAGAATCTCTACAGTGCAGAAAGGAGGCCATTGGGCCCATCGAGTCTGCAGTGAACGCAATCCCATCCAGGCTCTACCCCTATATCTCTACATATTTACCCGCTAATCCCTCTAACCTACGCATCTCAGGACACTAAGGGGCAATTTTAGCATGGCCATTCGACCTAACCTGCACATCTTTGGACTGTGGGAGGAAACCAGAGCACCCGGATGAAACCCATGTAAAACTTACGCCCCCATGTAAAATGCTGGCTGTTAAGATACATCATCTCACAGTGTGCTTCAATCACATAGAACAATGCGCTTCAACCTCACTGGGCCAATAGGAATGTTTCTACTTCCCACACTGGCTGTTGTTAAGGCCACTGGGTGTAAACTATTAAGGAACGGGATAAAAACTGGATCTTTCCTGGTCAATTACACTCTCCCATAATGAGCCTGCAGGGATCTCCTCAATTGCTTCCGTGTCTCACTGTGACTACTTTTTTGCTTGTTTTGGCTTCTGAAACAAGGTTATTATGCAGTGAACGTGCCCTCAAAGACAAGATATGTTTTTCTATTCGTTATACTGGGACTAAACTATGGGGGTGGCCACTGTCAGTGGGAGGCCCCCTCCATGGAACATAGAGTGACTACAAAGGAAGGTCAGAACCTTCCCCACCCCCATCTCAAAAGAATCCAAGGGGAATCTGCAAGTGTTTACTTAGTCCCACAAAGTTAGCTGGCAGATGTTCCTCCTTGACACTGGTAAAATGTCAGAGTGGGCAGCAAGTGACCCTTAGTTTGCCTCTTAATTGGTTTAATTGGCAACTCTGATTGGTGGGCAGCCATGCAATAATGCTGCCACCCCTGAGAGTGGTGGTGGGTTCCCCTCCCAACATTTCAAAGAACAAAGAACAATACATCACAGGAACAGCCCCTTTAGCTCACCAAGGCTGCGCAGATAAATGGCTTCTATCTTTCTGTTTGTCTCATTCATGTGTCTTATCAAGATACAACTTGAACATTGTTAACATGACGGCTTCCACCACCTCCACTGACAGTGCATTCCAGATACCCACCACCCTCTGTGTGAAAACCTTTCTCCACATGTCTCCCCTAAACTTATCTCCCTCACCTTAAACTTGTGCCCTTTTGTCATTGACCTTTCCATCCAGGGAAAAAGCCTCTGACTATCCACCTGATCAATGCCTCTTATAATTTTGTAGACTTCTATCAGGTTGCCCTTCAGCCTCCATCTTTCCAGTGAAAACAATCCGAGTTTAACCAATCTCTCCTCATACCTAAAATCCTCCATTCCAGGCAACATTCTGGTAAATCTTCTTTGTACCCTCTCCAAAACATTCACGTCTTTCTGGTAGTGTGGCAAACAGAACTGCATGCAACATTCCAAATGTGGCCAAACTAAAGTTTTATACATTGCAACATAACTCGCCAACTTTTATACTCGATGCCCTGGCATGAAGGTAAGAATGCTGTCTGCCTTCTTGACCACCTTATCTAGCTGTTGCCATTTTCAAGGATCCATGGGCCTGTATGTCCAAATACCTCTGTATGTCAATAATCCAAAGGGTTCTGCCATTTACTATATAATTTGCATCTGAATTTGATCTTCCAAATTGCATCACCTTGCATTTGTCCAGATTAAACTCTATTTCCCATTTCTCTGCCCAAGTCTGCAATCTATATATATCCTGCTGTACCTTCTGACAATCCTCTCTGCACTCTGTCAATTTTTGTATCATCTGCAAACTTACTAATCAGACCACCTACATTTTCCTCCAAATCATTTATATATATATTACAAACAACAAATGTTCCAGCATTGATCCCTGTGGAATACCACTAGTTACTGATCTCCATTCTGAAAAGCACTCTTCCACCACTACTTTCTGATTTCTATGACTAAGCCAGTTCTGTATCCATCTAGCAACACACCCCGGATCCTGTGAGACTTTATCTTTTGTACCAGCCTGCAATTAGAGACCTTGTCAAATGCCTTACTAAAGTCCATGTAGACAACATCCACCACCTTTCCCACATCAATCATTCTTATCACCTCTTCAAAAATCTCAATCAAGTTGGTAAGACATGACTTTCCTTGCATAAAACCTTGCTGCCTGTCACTAACAGCTCTATTCACTTCCAAATGCAAATAAATCTTGTCTGTCAGAATCTTCTCCAACAGCTTCTCCAACACTGATTGGCCCATCAGTCTGTAATTACTTGGATTGTCTCTGTTTCCCTTCTTAAACAAAGGATTGACATTGGCCATTCTCTCGTCTCTGGAACCTCACTTGTGATGTAGAGGACATGATGATATTTGTTAAGGCCCAGCTAATTCCTCCCTTGCCTCCCACGGTATCCTGGGGTAGATCCCAGCCGGCCCTGGGGATTTGACTATCTTAATGCATTTTAAGACACCCCAACACTTCCTCCGTCATTATTTTGACCTGCTCTCATGTATTCACACACCCTTCCCTAGCCTCAACATCCCTCATCTCCCTCTCTTTGGTAAAGACCGATGCAAAGTACAAGGCTGCCTGTCTCCCAAACCGACTCCAGAGGGTTGGTAAGCTGCAACCCATACACTCACCTCACCAAGCCCTCCTCCCCTCCTTCAGAGTGGGAGACAGAGAGAGAGAGTGAGACAGAGTGAGAGAGACAGAGTGAGAGAGAGAGAGAGAGAGACAGAGAGGCAGCGAGAGAGAGAGACAGAGGGAGAGAGAAAGAGAGACAGGGAGACAGAGAGACAGAGGGAGAGAGAAAGAGAGACAGGGAGACAGAGAGACAGAGGGAGAGAGAAGTAGAGACACAGAGATAGAGAGAGAGACCGAGTGAGAGAGAGAGAGACAGAGTGAGAGAGAGAGAGAGACAGAGAGGCAGAGAGACACCCCACCCCCTTCCCCTGCCCCCCGTTACCCCCACCCCCCATCATCCTCCCTCCCCCGTCACCCCCCTCCCCTTCCTACACCCCCACACCCTTTTTGTCCCTTTTATGGAGCTGCTCTCCTTTCTCTGTGCAGAATCTCATTCTCAATCCCAAAGACTTTTCTGCTTTCTCACTTTTCAAACTTTTAAACATACTGAAGTTAATGTAAATTGAATGAATTAAGCACCAGTGCCTGTATCTGTTTACACTGGGTTTGTCAAGTTTCATTAAGCCAAAAATAATTTATTCTACCCATTGATAATGCAGACTGCTTGAAGCAATTAAGTTATGGACAATTACCATGTATCCAAACTGTTGTGTCTTTAATTACCGTTCTGGTTAAAACGGCATTGATTAAAATTGATAAACACCCAGCCACAATCATCATAAACTAGCGTTGTTGAGGAGTAATGCTGCTAATTTTATCTCTAAAGGTCCATTTTTACTCATCCATCTCCTACATTATCTTTTCCTTCTACATCGTCACTATGTTCAAATCAAATCTCATTACATCTTTACCGGTTCTAATTTACCTTTTCCCAGCTCCTCAAGTCACATGAGTCCTTTCTTGTCCAGTCTTCTCTTTCTCTTGCAATCTCTCTCCCTCTCTCTCTCGCATTCTCTTGAAATGTGGAAAAGGCTTACTTCTGGCACTGAACTTAACTTGGAGACTTTTTTAGAGTTAGGATCAACACTTGGGCTGTAATCAAGCCAAAGGTAAAGCATGATTTATTTGCTAGCCTAACTGAAGCCTGCAGAAGATTCAGACAACGACCTCAATGGGGTGGCATACAGGAGAATTTTGAATGGACACTGAGATGCTGGGGTGTATTGTTTTCTGTGCCAGACAGCCTCTTGTCACTTGACAGAGAGCGCGAAGGAGCCTGGCTCCATATTGGCAGAGACATTGGTACAGAATTTTCCTTCTCCCATCATTTCTCTGTCATCCAGCAGACCCAGAGGGGCAGCAACTGCTGATTCCATTCCTCTCGCAGCTTTTGTTTACAGAGGTCAATTCCATTAGTGTAAGGATGAAGCAACACTCTCTGGCAAATGCAGAAACTGACTAAAACACCTCCAAAACACTCCAGGATGTCTTCAGATACTTTGCCATAAAAAAATTCCAAATATCTAACCTTCCTGCCGTCATGATACCTGGCTGTTTAAATAGCACGACTGTGGGGCCCATGTTGCTGCTTCATGTTAATTTTTTTTTAATGAGTAGATTATGCAGATGTTGCTTAGATTACATTGTCCAAATTTGGGATCCTGACATCATATCAGCCAGTTAGTCTGTTTGACATCAGGATTGTGTCAAATCAACTTGTTTAAGTGTATTCAGGGGACGCACATACATGCGCCATAGCCTCACAGAATGAACATTGTGTGGGCCATGCATGTCGCAGCCAGCAACACAGTCTACTTCCAGCAAACTTAGGTAGGTCTTCATAGTGCGATTAGCAGCACGAAGCAAATATATTTTGCATCCCCATTTTGTATCTATTTCTCACACTCAAAAGGCTTTCCTTTTCCTTTTAATGTTTTTATATTTCAGGGTCTTCCGGGGAAGCCTGGCATCAAAGGTTATAAAGTAAGTTAACTTGAGCCATATTTCCTTTTGTTTTCCACTTGTTACCTTCTATCATATTCCGACATGGGTTGCGGTAGGGTAGTGGTAAAGATATTGAACTAGCAATCCAGACGTCTGAACTCATGACGGATAGATCTAGTTCAAATCCCAATCTGAAAATCTGATTTCAGTTTTCAAAAAAGACAGTGAAAATAACCATAAAGCTGTTTAATGAAGAAACTAGTTCCAAAGAAAGAAATCCTTTACCAGGCTGCTCTATATGTTACTCCAGTATCACAGGCAAAGTGGTTGACTCTTAACTGTCCCCTGAAATGGTCCAGCAAGTCACTCAGTAGTATCAAACCATTACAAGCATTTATACCACTACACAGACTACAGTAATCCAGGAAGAAGGTTCACCACCACCTTTTCAAGGGTAACTTCCAATGGGCAATAAAATGTTGGGCTAAGCCAATGTTACCCACATCAAATGAAGAAAGTTTTTAAAATATGTATCCAGCCAACAAAGGCCTGAAGGGTAGCTGATCCCATAAGTTAATTTTCCTGACTGTTATTTCCAAAGCTATAGTCTAAAGATGTGTAGGTTAGATGGATTGGCTATATTAAATTGCCCCTTAGTCTCCTAAAATATGTAGGTTAGGGGGAATTAGTGGAGTAAATATGTGGAGTTACAGGAATAGAGCAGGGGGGAGAAGGCCTGGTTAAGATATTCTGTGAAAGAGTCAGTGCAGACTTGATGGGCCAAATGGCCTGCTTCTTCACTGTAGGGATTCTATGATTGTATTTCAGAAGGAGCACTGGAGTTGGAATTTCAAAGGAGGCTGGGGTTCTGTTCTTTAATCCTGGTTGAGAGTAGGAGGTACCCTTCCTTATCCTGCTTTCAGGCAGAATAGGGGTTCAAGAAAGTCTAACAGGTTGAATAAGAATATAGCTATTGGGAGATTATCAGATTGTCTGACGGGTAGTCACAGGCACAAAGTGCTGAGGGTGGATGAGGAACTTACATTTCCTTTGGAAGAATTTCGTGACATTACAATGGGAAAGAACACATATTTTCCCAGATCCCTTATTTTACTAAGTGCTCAAGCATAGTGGAAATCTAAGATGGCAGGCGGAACAAATTCACTAAATTATTTTGATTGATTTGATTGACTTTTCTCTTGCATTCAGAACTGTTGCTCACTGCCTGTATTTGAATAATCATTTTTAATGATTGTCATTGCTTCTCCCTGCTTCTCCATGGTACACTGCTACCTATTGAGTTCTGGACAAAGAACAAAGAATAGTGCAGCACAGGAACAGGCCCTTCAGCCCACTATGTCTGTGCCGATACAGATGCCTCTCTAATCTAATACTTTCTTGACTCTATGTGGTCCATATCCCTTTATCCCCTGCCTATTCATGTATTCGTCCAGATGCCTTTTGAACATCTCCTTCCATCACCTCCTCCGGCAGCATATTCCAGGCATTCACCAACCTCTGTGTGAAAACATGTCCCTTACATCTCCTTTAAACTTTCCCCATCTCACTTTCATTCTATGCCCCTGAGTGATTGACCCTCCGACTACGGGAAAAAGACTCTGACAATCCACACAATTCAAGCCTGTTATAATCTTCAAACTTAGGTCTCCCCTCATCCTCCAAAGCTCCAATTAAAACAATCCAAGTCTGTTCAACCCTTCTTCATGGTTCACATCCTCCAAACCAGGCAACATCCTGATAAATCTCTTCTGCTCCCTTTCCGATGCATCAACATCCTTCCTGTGACCAGAATGGTCACAATATTCTAAATACCGTCTAACCAAAGTCTTATATTGCTGCAACATGACTTTCCAATTCCTATATTCAATGCCCCATCCGATGAAGGCCAGCATGCCATATGCCTTCTTGACCACCCTGTCCACCTGAGTTGCCACCTTCAGGAACTGTGGATCTACACTACTAGATCCCTCTGTATGCTAATATTTCTAAAGGCTCTACCATTTACTGTATATTTTCCTTCTGCAAGTAGACCTCCCAAATTGCACCACCTCACATTGGTCCAGGTTAAGTTCCATCTGCCATTTTTCGGTCCAGGTTTCCAGTTGTTTATATCCTGCTGTACCTTCTGACAATCCTGCTCACTATCTGTTACTCCCCCAATTTTTGTATCATCTGCAAATTTACTAATCAGACCACCTACATTTTCCTCCAATTCACTTATATATATTACAAACACAGAGGCCCCAGTTCTGATCCTTGTGGAACACCACTTGTCACAAACCTCCAGTTAGAAAAGTACCCTTCTGCTGCAGTTCTCTGCTTTCTATGCCCAAGCCAGTTCTGTAACCATCTTACCAGCTCACCTCAGATCCCATATAACTTCACCTCTGTATCAGCCTGCCAAGGGGAACATCCACTTTATATGTAACATCCACTGCCCTGCCTTGGTCAATTTTTTTGTCACTTCCTCAAAGAGCTCAATCAAATTTGAGAGACACGACTTCCCCTCCACAAAACCATGCTGCCTAATGCTAATAAGCCTATTCTCTTCCAGATGCGAGTACCTCCTGTCCCTAAGAATCTTCTCCAATAATTTCCCCACCATTGATGTAGGGTTCACAGGCCTGTAATTTCCCGGGTTATCTGTTCTGCCCTTCTTAAACAGAGGAACAATGTTAGCTACTCTCCAATCCTCTGTTAACTCACCCATGGCTAAAGAGGGTACAAAGATTTTGGCCAAGGCCTCAGCAGTTTCTTCTCTCGCCTCTCTCAGTATTCTGGGATAGATCCTATTTGACCCTGGGGACTTGTCCACCTTAATGTTTTTCAAAACTTTCAATACCTCCTCCCTTTTTATCTCAACATGTCCTAAAATGTCAACATCCCCTTTTCTACACTCACCATCCACCACATCCTTCTCCTTTGTGAATGCTGATGCAAAGTACTCGTTAAGAAATTTACCCACCTCATCAGGCTCCACACTCAAATTCCCTCCACTATCCTTGATTGGACCTATCCTTTTCTTAGCTACCCTTTTCTTCTTTATACATGTATAAAAAGCCTTGGGATTCTCCTTAATCTTGCCTGCCATTTCATGGTCCCTTTTTAGCCCTCCTAAGTCCCTGTTTAAGCTTTTTCCTGCTTTCTTTGTATTCCTCAAAAGCTTTATCCATTTTCAATTTCTGAAATTTATGTATGCCTCCTCCTTCTTTTTCACTAAGCTCTTGTCATCAAGGGTTCCCAAATTTCCTGATTCATTGTTGATTATGAATATGAAAGTTGAGCAACTAAGGTTCAAAATGTGCATATAGATAAAACGTGATATGGAAGAGTGACTCATTGAAGCACGATGAGCAGTCATGTGTGTGAAATATTAATGTAGATACATGGATGTGGATGAATATGTGATCATTAGCTGGTTTGTTTTATGATAATACTGTGTCTTTAAGAAATATATGTATGTCATGTTTCTTATAAGGGATATGTTTAGAATTCAAATCAGTTTTGCAAGATGCTGATTTATCTAAGAAATCTTAAAATTGGTAGATGGGAGAACAGGATAAGTATTTGGGTTGTTTTGTTTTAAGCTGAGCTAAAACATTTGTGTTTACTTAGGTTTTGTGTTTACTTAGGTTTCCTCTACGAGTAGAGGTTTGATTAGGTTGATTGACAGGAACAGATCATGGGAAAAGCTAAGCTTTCTGGGAAGATACACAGTTTCTCTTTAAAACAAGCAGTTACTGCCTGGTTCTGAAAGAAGCAAGGCACGTCTGTTTTGTTTTCCACAAGTGTTCTGAAAGTTCTGGGACTGTTAACTTAAGTATAAGCAAGTAAGCTTGTGTTTTGCTGATTTCAAATTTCAAATTGTCTATAAGAGGAATATTGTTTGAATTGGAACTCACAGTGAGAGGTTAGCAGTTAAGAATTGTATTTTAAGTTGTTTAAGTATTGTTCAATTGTTAAGAGTTAAGCTAATTTCAGCTGATTGTACACTTTTTAAAAAAAAATTGATATTATCCTTTACTTCCTTCGTTAGTCATAGATGTTGTATACTTTTCTGCTGGAATGTATCTTTGCTGAGAGTTATGAAATATCTCCTTAACTGTCCTGTCCTTTAACCTAGTTTTCCTGTTCATTTAGTCTGCTCTGCCTTCATACTGTTTTGTTATAATCCCAGTTGATGTTATAACTGAACGGGAAGATACTAGAATGCACCCCTGGCTCAACATGGAGGGTAAGAAGTCTCTCAACTCCAGGTTAAAGTCCAACAGGTTTATTTGGTAGCACAAGCTTTCGGAATGTCGCTCCTTCTTCAGGTGAGTGAGGAGTTGTGTTCACAAATAGGCATATATAGACACAAACTCAATTTACAAGACAATGGTTGGAATGCGGGTCTTCACAGGTAATCACGTCTTAAAGATATAGACAATGTGAGTGGAGAGAGGTTTAAGCACAGGTTAAAGGGGTTGTCTCCAGCCAGGACAGTTAGTGAGATCTTGAAAGCTCAGGCAAGTCGTGGGAGTTGCAGATAGTATGACATGAACCCAAGATCCCAGTTGAAGCTGTCCTCGTGTGTGGAACTTGGCTATTAGTTTCTGCTCAGCGATTCTGCATTGTGTGTTGTGAAGGCTGTGTTGGAGTACGCTTACCCGAAAGTCAGAGGCTGCATGCCCATAACCGCTGAAGTATTCCACATTTCCACATCATGGCTACCATCGACACCATAAACTGCCAGCTCCAAGTGGAGAGGATCTCCAAGAAGACCGTGCATATTGACACAGACATCAAGTTTCTACAAAGATGCAAGAAAGCAGACAAGATGCCGAAAGAACTACAGATCATGAACCCACTCAGGTCAGTATGCCGACTTTCTCATACTCCTCAACCACCTTATACACCAGTTCTACAGCAGACACTGCAACCTGGAAACTGAGATATTCTCAACTTGCATTCAGGACACCTGCCACCTGCAAAACACTGCCAAGCAGAGGAGACAACGGAACTGCACCATCTACATGCACGCCAAAAACAGGAAACTTGAGAAACTCAAAGAACAAAATCAGCCTGGGAAACAGGCCCTTCGGCCCAACGAGCCCACGCCGCCCTCTCAACACCACCAGTCCACCTCTCTACCCATGACCCCTATCTAATGTTTTATGGACATCATCACCAGCAGCAACCAAGCCTCCCCAGTACCACAATAGAAAACAGTACCACTGCAGGGAAGTCCATTGTCAACTTGTCGGACTACACACTTCAACCAGACGAAATCGAAGTTCTCAGCCAAGAGCTCAGTTTTTGCCCCACCACCAAATTAAATCCCATCAGTCTTGCAGCAGACACAGAGGAATTAATCAGGCAAATGAGGCTGCGGGAGTTCTTCCACAAACCCCAAGAAGTCAACAGCGAACACAGTGAGACAGCCAATGAACTGGAACAGCCAACAGAGAGATCTGTGGCGCAGCAACCAAAGGGGAAAGAGTTGAACTAGAGTCCTCTGGAAGGCCGCTGCTGTCAACTCAACATGTATGTCCAAGCCGTCAGGAGGTGCGTCAATGCCGGAATCATCAGCCACACTCAAAGACAGCCTGGGACATCACCCAAGCACAACGCAACACCATCCACGCTTTCAAGACCAACCGCAACATTGTCATCAAACCAGCAGACAAAGGAAGGGCCACCATCATGCTGAACAGAACGGATTACTGCAAAGAAGTGTACCCACAACTGAATAGCGAGGAACACTACAGACAGTTACCCGCAGATCTGACCAAAGAACACACCCTTCAACTCAACAGACTGATCAAGACTTTTGATCCGGACCTTCAGAGCACCCCCCGTGTTCTCATCCCACATACTCCCTGCATTGGAAATGTCTACTGCCTCCCAAAGATACACAAGGCCAACATACCCAACCGTCCCATCGTATCAGGCAATAGGACCCTGCGTGAGAACCTTTCCGACTACGTCGAGGGCATCCTGAAATCCATTGTACAAAGAACCCCCCGCTTCTGTCGCGACACAGACTTCCTACAGAACCTCAGCACACGTGGAGCAGTTGAACCAGAAGCACTCCTCATCACAATGGATTTCTCGGCACTCTACACCAGCATCCCCCACGACGATGGCATTGCTTCAACTGTCTCTGTACTCAAAGCCAACAACTGTCAATCTCCAGATGCAAATCTACAACTCATCTGCTTCATTCTGGACCACAACATCTTCACCTTCAACAACCAGTTCTTCATCCGGACATATGGAACAGCCATGGGGACCAAATTCGTACCTCAATATGCCAACATCTTCATGCACAGGTTTGAACAAGACTTCTTCACCACACAGGACCTTCAACCGACTAGATACATCGAAGACATTTTCTTCCTTTGGACTCATGGCAAACAATTACTGAAACAACTATATGATGACATCAACAAGTTCCATCCCACCATCAAACTCACTATGGACTACTCTCTGGAATCAGTTGCATTCTTGTTCACACGCATCTCCATCAAGAACAATCACCTCAGCACTTCATTGTACTGCAAGCCCATGGATAACTTCACGATGCTCTACTTCTCCAGCTTCCACCCTAAACACGTTAAAGAAGCCATCCCCTACGGACATGTCCTCCGTATATACAGGATCTGCTCAGATGAGGAGGATTGCAACAGACACCTACAGATGCTGAAAGACGCCCTCATAAGAACAGGATATGGCTCTCAACTCATCAATCAACAGTTCCGACGCGCCACAGCAAAAAAACTGCACCAACCTCCTCAGAAAACAAACACGGGACATGGCGGACAGCGTACCCTTCATCATCTAGTACTTCCCTGGAGCAGAGGAGCTATGATATTTTTACCAGAGCTTTCAATATGTCATCGATGAAGACAAACATCTTGCTAACGCTATCCCCATACCCCCATTTCTTGCCTTCAAACAACCGCGCAACCTCAAACAGACCATTGTCCACAGCAGACTACCCAGCCTTCAGGAGAACAGTGACCACAACACCACTCAACCCTACCACAGCAACCTCTGCAAGATGTGCTGGATCATCGACACAGATGCCATCATCTCATGTGAGAACACCATCCACCAGGTACACAGTACATATTCTTGCAACTCAGCCAACATTGTCTACCTGATACGCTGCAATAAAGGATATCTCGAGGCATGGTACATTGGGGAGACCATGTAGACGCTACAACAGATGAATGAACACAGCTCGACAATTACCAGGCAGGAGTGTTCTCTTCCTGTCGGGGAATACTTCAGCAGTCACGGGCATTCAGCCTCTGAGCTTTGGGTAAGTGTTCTCCAAGACAGCCTTCACAACACACAACGCAGAATCGCTGAGCAGAAACTGATTGCCAAGTTCTGCACACATGAGGATGGCCTCAAAAGGGATCTTGGATTCATGTCACACTATCTGTAACCCCCACGACTTTGCCTGGGCTTGCAAAATCTCACTAACTGTCCTGGCTGGAGACAATACACACCTCTTTAACCGTGCTTATCCCTTTCTCTACTCTCATTGTCTGTACCTTTAAGACTTGAATATCTATAAAGACTCACATTCCAACCATTATCTTGTAAATTGAGTTTGTTTCTATATATGCCCTGTTTGTGGACACAGCTCCTCACTTACCTGAAGAAGGAACGACACTCCGAAAGCTTGTGCTACCAAATAAACCTGTTGGACTTTAACCTGGTGTTGTGAGACTTCTTACTGTGCTTACTCCAGTCCAACACTGGCATCTCCACATTGTGGTCAACATGGAGGAAGAGCCACAGGAGTGCTAATTAGTTTTAACAACAAGGAAAAACATCTATCAAACATGAAAAATCTGGATGAAAATACATGTAATTGTTTATGAGACTATAACATAGGTATTAGACCTACACTTCTCATCCTCAAATTGAATGCAAAGTTCAAGCATGCTATGATCACTGCTATGTAGAGGTTCATTCACTATGAGACTATTAATTAATTCTATCTCATTGCACATTACCAGATTGCTATCTGATTGGCTCCACAATATGTTGCTCTATGAAATTGTTAAAAATACATTCTGTGAATTCACCTTCCAATTACATTTGCCAATCTGATTCACCCAATCTACATGTAGATTAAAATCACCCATGATTATTGTGATATATTTTTTACAAGCATCCACTATTTCTTCCTGTATATTCTGTCCTATGGTGCAGTTATTTTAAGGGAGTTATAAACTATCCCACCAGTGATTTCTTTCCTTTGCTTTTTTTTTACCTCTACTCAAACTGATTCTACATCTTGATTTTTAAAACTAAAGTCACCTCTTGCTATTATGCTAATGCCATCCTTCATTTACAAGGATGCCATATTTTCCTAGTTTCCTATCCTTCTGAAATGTAAGCTACCTTTGAATATTCAGATCACAGCCTTGGTCACCTTGCAGCCATGTCTCTGTGATGACTTTCAGGTCATACCTATTTATTTCCATTTGTGCTGGCTGTTCATCCAATAACATTCAGTTGAACATTCAGATACAGAGCGTTTAATTCTGTCTTTTCACTATTTTTGCAAACTCTGGCCTTATCGCTGATGCACTCTTCATTTGTTTATTATTCAATCATAATAAATAAATAATTATTGTTTATCACAGGGTGACATTGGATTGGGGGCCCAAGGACCAAGGGGACATCGAGGTGTTCCTGGTCGTAGGGTGAGATACTGAGATTCTTCCATTTAAAACCATTCTTTCCCTTTCTCTCTTTACCCTTCCTCTCTCTTTATATCAGTTTCCCTTTTCCCTTCATCCCTTTCTCTCTATTGATCTCTTCTTTCTTCTCACTTTCTCCTTCTTTATCCATCTCTTTTCAACTACTCTCTATCCATCTCTCATCCTTTCTCTCTATCTCTCTTTCCTTCTCTTCCCTATACATTTCTTTCTCTCTATATTCAACTGTCCCTCTGCCTTCCTCTCTCTCCATCTCTCTCCTATATAGTCCCGGTCATAAACTCCAAATTTTAGACCATAAGTTTTGTACTTTGAATTTGGCTAGGGTAAGCATGAGATGCTTCAGTTCATATATGATTCAAATGATCCACAAGGGAGCTTTTATCAAACAAAGTTTATTTAAAGATATAGTTAACATATAAAAAGAAAATTAGCAATAACTTTTACCAATTACAAACAAGAAAAAAAAACAACCATGGTATTGTATAAACCTTAACGGCTAAATACTGTTCCAACCAAACGAATCCCATAAACAACTTCTTTGGGATTAGCTCAGGAAATAAGAATGCTTGCATCATTTTGCAACTTTGTTTGGAGAATTGAAACTCTGACTTCCTAGTCCTGTAACTAGTGGCAGGCCTCGAGGTAGGGACAATGGCCAGAGTTTTACCATCCTGCCGGCCACAGTATTCAGAGTGGGTGAAGGGCGGAGCATGGGAAGGTCCGTTGACCTCAGGCGGGATTTTATGGTTTTGGGACGAGCAAGGCCATAAAGTCACGCCCAATGCCACTGTTGCCTCTAGCTTTTAGCAAGCAAACTACTGCAAGAGACAGAGGCAATCCTTGCCTCTATGTACTAGCTAGAAAACCTACCTACAGCAGAATTTCACTCCAGGAAGACAAGAAGATCTACTTCCAGCTAGCCAGCAGAATTTACAATACCAAGAAGAGAGAGAGAAAAAACTTGTCTGCAGCCTGAAAACCAGGACAGCCTCTGACTTTGAACCAAACTCAAAGGAAACAAACTCCTGTCACCTGACCTGGTAATCATTCTTCGCCTAACAATCCAAAAGATTGTAAACTCCCAGCAAGTGCATTAGACCCAGAGTAAAAATAAACAATACCCCATTTAAACCATTTAAGTGGCAATAAAAGGATATCTAAGCAGACAGGTGATGCCACAAAAGAACATGCTTAAAAATGCAATTCTTAATGATACGGTAGCATCACAAGATGTAAGCTTCTCTCTGTCCACCGCTCCCTCTTTCTTGTCCTCTTTCCCTCTCCACCTCTGTCTATCTCTCTCATATTATATCTCTATCCATTTCTATTTCTCAACCCTCTCTATCCATCTCTCTCTCTCTAGCTGTCTTTCATTCCTTCTTTCAACTTTTCTCTCCCTCTTGATCAATCTCTTTCTCTATTCATCTCTCTCTCTCTATTTCCTTCTCTCTCCTCTCTCCCTGTCTCTGAGATATGGGAGATTATCACTACCTATAGCATATTTTAACTGTCTAATGTAATCTTAAACAAATTACAATAAATCATAACTAGGTTACAGCCCAAACTATGTAATATTTTCAGCTTCTTTGAAGAGCATGACAGAATATTAGGCTACTGATAGAAATAATATTCCCTTTGAGAACATAGAACATTACAGCACAGTACAGGCCCTTCGGCCCTCGATGTTGCACCAACCAGTGGAACCAATCTAATGACCCTCTAACCTAAACTATTCCGATGTTATCCATATGCCTATCTACTGACCATTTGAATGCCCTTAAAGTTGGCGAGTCCACAACTGCTGAAGGCAGGGCATTCCATGCCCTTACTACCCTCTGAGTAAAGAACCTACCTCTGACATCCATCCTATAATTACCACCCCTTAACTTAAAGCTATGTCCCCTTGTGTTAGCCATCACCATCCGAGGTAAAAGGCTCTCACTGTCCACCCTATCCAACCCTTTGGTCATCTTGTATGCCTCAATTAGGTCACCTTGTAACCTTCTTCTCTCCAATGAAAATAACCTCATGTCCCTCAGCCTTTCCTCATAAGACCTTCCCACCATACCAGGCAACATCCTGGTAAACCTCCTCTGCACCCTTTCCAATGCCTCCACATCTTTCTTATAATGCAGCGACCAGAACTGTACACAATACTCCAAGTGCGGCTGCACCAGAGTTTTGTACAGTTGTAACATGACCTCACGGCTCCAAAATTCAATCCCTCTACCAATAAAAGCTAACACACCGTACGCCTTCTTAACAACCTTATCAACCTGGGTGCCAACTTTCAGGGAGCTATGCACATGTACCCCGAGATCTCTCTGCTCATCAACACTACTAAGAGTCCTTCCATTAGCCCTATATTCTGTACTCCTGTTATTCTTACCAAAGTGAATCACCTCACACTTTTCCATATTAAACTCCATCTGCCACCTCTCGGCCCAGCTCTGCAGCTTATCTATGTCCCTCTGCAAACTATAACATCCATCCTCACTGTCTACAACTCTTCCAACTTTGGTGTCGTCAGCAAATTTACTAATCCATCCTTCTACACCCTCATCTAGGTCATTTATAAAATTGGCAAACAGCAGTGGCCCCAAAACAGACCCTTGAGGTACACCACGTGTAACTGAGAAGTAACTTTCTGGTTTTAAACCTGTTTCAGTATTACAATGTTGTAGTCTAAGATTGAATGAAAAATAATGATTTTACTAAAACATAATATTATTAACACCAGCAGTCAAGCTAGCTCATAAAACCTCACCTTCAGTGCTCTGTCTGAATCAAAATGTCTTACAAGGGTCATGTCAGATTGTCATTTAATGATAAACACTCAATATACTGAATGAATACAGAAGGGGATATTAAATGCTAACAGATTGCATTACTGATCAAAAATCTAACTTGCATTCTTTTTTTTGAATGCTAGGGAGTTAATGGAGCTTCTGGATCTATTGGTAGCCCAGGACTCATGGTAAGTTGTTGGAATGTGAATGGCCAATCGATATGGGTGGAACTGTCTCAAAGAAGTGTTTCTTCAGAAGTCAGGGTGGTAAATTATATATATATATTTTTATCATTTCCTCCTTCTCTACTTTCCATGCCTTGCAGAAATATCAGCACTCTGGTGTCAAAAGGATATAGTGGTCTCAGTCCCTGCTGGAGTTACCTTTTAATCAAATGGCAGGTATCATTAAGTCTTCCACTATAACATGTACAATGGTACTAGGTCAGCCATTCCATAAGGATATTGACCCAGCAATGATAAACAGGACTGTTAGGATGACCACCTTCCAGTTGTCTGACATTTCCTTCATATTCAAAGATGCTTGAAAGATTGTGCATCTGAGCCTCTGCTATTTTCTCACTAACTTCTTTCAAGGTGTTACTTTGTCAAACAAAGTCTATGAGATTGATTGGGCAAGGTTCATCCATTCTAAAACTGTTTTGGAAGTCATTTATCAAGACCTTTCCATATATGTGCTCTTCTGTTTTATTTCTCATTATGGATCCTATTGTGACCCCAGGAAGTCTCATGGCATCAGGTCAAACATGATGATTGCACAATGTTCCATTCACAACTCCTCAGATATTGAAACTGTTCATGTCCAAATGTACCAAGACCAGAACAATATCCAGGCTTGGGCTGACAAGTGAGAAGCAACATTTGCACCACACTAGTGACAGGTAATGACCATCTCCAACAAGAGAGAATCTAACCACTGCCCCTGACATTCAATAGCATTACCATCATGGAATTTCACTCTATCAACATGCTGGGGGTTACCATTGACCAGAAACTCAAGTGGACTACTATATAAATCCCGTGGCTACAAAAAGCAGGTCAGAGGCTAGGAATCCTGTGGCAAGTAACTCACCTCCTGATTCCCAAAAGCCTATGCAATATCTACAAAGTGTAAATACTTTCTCCTTATGTGGATGAATGCAGCTCCAACAGCTTGACACCATCCAGAACAAAGCACCCTGCTTGATCGGCATCCTTTCTGCCAACATTCACTCTCTCCACTACAGACACACAGTGGTAGCAGTGTATCATCTCCAAGATGCACTGCAGGAACTCATTAAGGCTCCTTAGATGGCATCTGCAAACTCACGACCACTACCATCTAGAAGGACAGCAGATACGTGGGAACACCACGACCTAGAAGTACCCCTCCAAGGCACTCACCATCCTGACTTGGAAATATATCGCCATTCCTTTACTGTCTCAAGGTCAAAATCCTGGAACCCCCTTCCTAACAGCACTGTTGGTGTACCTACACCAAATGGATTGGAGCGACTCACGAAGACACCTCACTACCATCTTCTCAAGGGCAATTAGGGTTAAGCAATGCAAGCTGGCCTAGCCACTGAAGCCCACATGCATTGAATGAATAAAAAAAATTCTGATTGATTAATGCACCTGCAGTTGGCAGGTATGGCTTTATCTCCCTTTTTGAATATGGGAGTTACATATGCTCATTTTAAATCTCTTGGAAATTCATCATTGATGACTCCATCAAAATAACTCAGAATAATTCTGGCATCTGCTTTCTTGTTTGTTGAAGTGTCTTAGGTAGAGTTCATGAAGTGTAGAGAGTGGAGGGAGCTGAATAGATTTCTGTCCTTACAGTTTCTTGAGAACCTATGCTTTGCCATCTCAAATCCCCAAAGCATGAATAACAAATGCTTGAAATGGAATAACAAAATGTTAATCTCTTTTAGTAAAACCACCAATAGCTATTTTAGCCTGTTAAGCAGCCTTGTAGGTCTTCATGGTCCATTTCACTTCAGTTCCTCAAGGCAGGGAGAACCTGTGACCTGTGAACTACATGGGACCACATAATTCTATCAATATGACTCTACAAGACCAAGTAACTAAGTCCCTGTTCCATGTATATTTTCTGCTCACTAGTAAGAGCAACTTGAGATCTTTAAAAACTTGTGTGGACATGCAATTCAACTTCACTATGTGTTCCCCAAGTCTCCATACTCCACTCTTACTATTATTGATAGAAATAATGTTTTGCCAATATACATTGCATCTATTGATGCCTCCCTTTCCAATTGTCTCATGGCTTGTGAGGTTCATCCAGTATGAGTCAATATCTTCATAGGAAGTGGGGAAGTGTTTCAATCTAAAAACCCATCAAAGCTATGTTTTAAATCTTTGGAAGGTCTTTGCTTTTTTAAGTTTTAAATATAAGTTATGTCACAGGAGCTCTGTCATAGTTTCTGATGTACCGTTCCAAGGTTTACTAATTTGCTTCTTCGTCAGATTCCACTAGTTAGATGTACTGTTCTGTTGCCTTTGCTTTTCATCAGTAACAGAGGCCAATTAATTGAAAAAATAACTGCATCTTATGTCCTCTTGACAGGGTCTGAAAGGATTGCCTGGTCAGAAAGGAGAAAAGGTAAAAACTTCAGCAAAATAGGTGAAGTACAGATCTTAATGATTAATTCATAGAATCATGCAGCACAGTGGTGCCCATTCAGGTCTATTTGCCTATGCCAGTTCTTTGACAGAGCAATCCAATTAGTTCCAGTCCTATGTTCTTTCTCCATTGTCTTGAAAATGGTTCTCTTGTTCTTTGGCTGCCAACCCTCACCCTCTGGTGACTAACCCTAACCGTCTGGTTACCAACCCTAATCCTCTGGTTACCAACTCTTGTTCTCTGGTTACTGCTCCTCTTAACCAATGGAGCCAGTTTGGAATGTGTGACTCCTCAGAAAGGTGACATTTTTAATGGTTTAATCAATACTTGGCACAGACACCAACAGCAGTCCACCCATCCTTACCTTCTTTGACACTGCTGTTGGTGGCTCTGCATACAGGCCCTGCATTCTGGAGAAAAGCAATGCTGCACTGGTGATTAGAGATGATCTGGTAACTAGGTCAATCTCCAATTGCTGTGTGTATAGCTAGATGATACAAATTGATGTCAGGTTCCATTTGCCTTTGTTATATTGGCTCAAAGAGTGATGGCAATTGCAGACTTTTTCCTGCATGCAATGTGAAAGTTCAACTGAGATTTCCACTTGTTAGATTCTGCTATTTTTGTTGTGGCTCTCATGCGAAGGAGTGAGTGTCATTCCTAGAACGGGCATACCTCTGGAACATGACTACCGCCCCATTCATAACTCCGTAACCACTCTGGTCCATAAAGTCAGAAAGAAAATCTTTTCAGTATTCCTGTTGTACTTTAAATTTCTTTCCGGTCCTCCATTCGCCAAATGCATCAAATATTGCTGCAGAGTTAAATAATTTATCCTTCACTGATACCAATAGTATCTTTTAGTTCTAGAGAGGTTAATGTTCAAGCATTTAGACATTGCAGTCAGAATGTATCCAGTTCATTGCTAGCAATCTCGTTTATTCTTGTTTACATTCTAAGTGGCATTTCACTGAAGATACAATCCAACTTGGGGTGATTCAACTTCAAAACAATGCGCAGAATTTTACCAGCACATCCATCTGAGGTTCGTATGATCCCGCCCAAGGCCAATGAAGAATGCTGTTCTCTGAGCCTCGCCCGCCCCCAGAATCGGAGCGGGCGTGCCAGTAAAATTCTGGCCAATGTATCTGTTTCAGTTGATAAAAGAGAAGTGTGTGTGGGTAGGTATGGAGGTGGTGTGATTAACTTAATTTCATCCAGAATCCTTGCCCTCCACCCTGCTCTCCTCCAATCCTATTAATGTCTGGTTTCACAGCTACAAGTTAGTTTTGGTTAATTGACCCAGTGCTCTTTGGCATGTGACCAAATGTTGAAATTTTCAACTTGATGGAAATTCTGACTCATCTTCAATGTAACACATTTACTGTCTGCTCCAATGATCACTCCCTGGCTCTGATTGGTGCCTGGGGACAAGATAACAATCTTATTTAAGAAAGTTCCCTACAGGAATACCACATATGTGGGGACCTAGGAAGTTAATAAGTCCCAACTACAGCTGAAATCTTCATTCAAACCTTTGTCACAGCTGGACGCAATGATTCAACTGTTCCCCTTAAGGATCTTCCATCTTCCACCAACCTAAAGTCGTCAGACCTCTGTGAGGTGAATTGGCCATGCTAAGTTGCCCCTGGTGTCCAAAGAGTGTAGTTTTGGTGGATTGACCATGGTAAATGTACAGGTTTACAGGGATAGGGTGGAGGAAAGGGCCTGGGTGGGATGCTCTTTCGGAGATTCAGTGTAGACTCAATGGACTGAATGGCGTCTTTCTATGTTTCTATCCTGCACAAAGTACCGTTTCTCTTACATTAGCTTCCAGTTAAAATTCATATCCTCGTTTTTTTTCATTCACTTAATAGCTTTGAACTTCCCTGTTACAGTAACCTTTACCCAACCCTATCTTCTTTGACACTGCTGTTGATGGCTGTGCCTTCAGACCCTGCATTCTGGAGCCCCTCCCACAACCCCTCCATCTGTCAACTTCCCTCCTCTTTTTTATGACTGTCTTTAACCACATCTTTTCATATGAATTGTGATCTAAATGATTTCCATCTTCTCCAGTTCAGAATAAGCTTAGAAATGCTAAACCGTTTTTCAGTAAGAACCAATCATGCAAATATGTTTTTGTTTGCTTTTCAGGGAGCTAATGGGATACCAGGAATTAAAGGTGATAAGGTAATTAATTACTTGTGGTAGTTGGCCTAACAAGTCTTTGTTTTACTCCAGATAAATCATTTATTCCAATCTTGAAGCGTTAATATTCCCCTTTCATCAAACAACTATCCAATTACCTTTGAAAATTATTTCAGCAATCTATTATAACAATAGTTTCTGATATATTTCACATTTTGGCAATTTTCTTGTCAGTAATTATTTACATTTCTTTTCTTTAGGGAGACCCACAAGGCATTTCTGGACCCCAAGGTTACAAAGGAGATAAGGGTGAACAAGTAAGAAAATGCTTATTTTGTTGTGTAAAGTTATCTCATCCACATACCTCTATGATCCTAATAACTAGGCTTTTCCAGTTAAAGATTCCTCAAGTGAAGCAAGACTTGAAGGGAACAACCTACAGGGTCGTGGGATGAGGGCAAGGATGTGGGATGAATTCAGTGGCTCTAATAAAAAAGCCAGAATGGGCATGATGACCAAATGGGTGACTTCTGTGCTGTAATAATCTGTGATTGTAAGATTTCTGTCTCCACAGTGCCTGTTTTGGTGCATTTAGTTCTGAGAATTTCAGTATATACAGCAGATAGATTTCTATCACTAACAAGTATACCATTAACAAGCCAAAGGTGAGATTTGAAATTGAAATGATGTTTTTTCCTCTTAGGTTATCTGGTGTTGGCATTACCTCAATGGTATTGCTGCGCCAGAAGATTGTGGTTTCAAGCCTCACTTCAGAGACTTGACCACAAAACCTATGTTTACACTTTAATATAATGCCCAGAAGAGATAACCAAAAGCTGCATGAACATGTTGACTCCTTAGCTGCAGGGACTGGGGAATATCATTACCATAAAAGGAAACTAGTCAAGGATCTATAATGCAGGATTGAAGATCAGATAGGAGTTCAATGTTTTGCTTAAGTAACGTCACATAACTCTATCTTAAGAGATTACATTTATTGAATGGAGTCTATAATAGAACACATTGTACACAGTCTATAAAATAAATAAGCTTAATGGGAGCTATGGCTGTCTTTTTGTAATCATGGACCTTCCTTTCTTCTAGGGTGATAGAGGTCCACCAGGATTTGATGGTGATAAAGGAGAGAAAGGTGAAGATGGGCCTCCAGGACTTAAGGTGAAGGTTTCATTCCCTGTCATCACTATTGCTGGGTAGAAATCAATCAATAAAGTGTTGAGTTTATCGAAACAAATGGAGGCAGTCCAGAGAAGGTACACTAGGTTGATCCCAGGTTTGGAGGGATTTTATTATGAAGAGAGGTTGACTAGGTTAAGCCTGTAATCACAGGAGTTCAGCAGAATGAAAGGTGACATTATTGAGATATATAGGGTGGGATTTTATGGCCTTGCTCATCCCGATTCTACTTATACCTGCTGCCTCCTATAAATATTAAGCGGCTTTTGTTCTTGACACAATAGGCAATGTCATTCTACAACAATCAGGGGGGCGATTTTCCCATCCTGTTGCAGGATTTAAAAAATTAATGCAGCAGGCTGGAAGAATTGCACAACAACCGTTCATGCCTCGCTTGCATTTCCCAGACCCGGATTTCCTGTATCGTCTGCGCGGCACCGGAATTCAGCTGCAGGGGACGGGTGTTGCTAGCATTTAAATAGTATTCAACATATCATTTAAATGCTATTAGTAAGTCCAGAATTTTCTGGGACCGCTAGCCTCTCCACCTCCACCACCGACCTCCCTCCCCAACCGCCGCCAGGAGTGTTTCAATCCAATGAAATGACACTAGCTCCCCACTTTTGGGGAACTAGCGGGATGCCCCTACTGGAGTGAAGTGGGGCAATCAAGGCCCCACAGGGGGTTGGGTGGTGGGGCAGTGATCCCCCGTGGGCATGGGAACCCTGGCAGTGTCAGCCTGTGCACCCTGACATTGACCAAGGGGCGGTATCCATACCCAGGGGCACTTTGGTATTGCCCACCAGGCATGGGGCAGTACCAAGATGGTGGGGCCTATTGGGGGCGGGGAATAGTGGTTGGGGCCCTGGGGGGGGCTGTAGAGCCATTCAGGATGGGGGAGTTGGGCCTGGCCGTCGAATGTTTGGGGGTCACAATCAGGCCTGGGAGGGGGCAGTTGGGGTGGGGCAGTACTGTGGGGGTCCTAGGCTAGCCAACGATTGAGCTGGCCAGCAAATGAGAGACTGACACTTCAACTAACTTCAACTTCCCAGCCCCTGGGAATAGGCCCTGCCCTCTGAAATCTAATGATATTCATACTAGTGGCCTCTGCATTGCACAGAGTTGGAAGATTCTAGTGTGAACTCCCACTGAAAAAACAGCGTGAATTACTCCAGTTTTCCTGTGAATTTGACACTTAGAATTTTTTTGGAAGAATTGTCCTCCTGGAGTCACACTGTCCATTGCTAATGTAACAGCAAGTGCCTGCTTTGGTAATTACATTGTTGAGCTAATTGCCTTGTTAAAATGAGTCATGGTTATTGGTTCAACCTCCAGAAGTGGACATAAGTAGAGCAATTACTGTGGGAAAATTTGTATCCCTGCTGAGCTGGATATAGAATAAACTTGCTGAAGGTAAAAGACAAGCTACTATATTATTCCTCCATTGTATGCTAACAGTTAATTTTAACAACTCAAATAACCCGTAAACATTCAGAAATAAAAAAAATTACGAAGACACAAAACCTCACTTGAAATTACATGTTAGGTGGTTCCTTCAAAATAACAAAGGTAAATGGAACAAATTCTCAGCAAGAGCAATCAATGCAGTGTGTAATGTAATGGGAACAAGTGTAGACCAAGATGATCAAATGTTGCATGGGACATATTCACTAATCCCGCACTTAAAGGCAGAGCGGCTCAGTTGTGTGAAGCATATGAAGAAAGGACTGTAATGTTGCTGGAAAGGGTCTGGCCCACACGCACCCTTTAAGTATTGTTCTCTGCTACAAGAGTGGTATCAGGGATCATACCATTTTATCTCAGTATCTTCAGACTGCGAGTCTGAATGAATAATCTGAAGTTTTGCTTCATTTTCAGATGGGTGGATGTGTGGGTAAGATAGAGTCGATAAGTTGGTTGATTGTTCATGATTGTAGAAGGTGTGGCTTGATTGGCTGAATGTTTTTTTACTCCTCCCATGGTCTTGTTTGATAGGATCTTCTTTAGGATTGTGCATGGTCATTTAATGATCTTTGGTTATTTTTGTGTTTTCTGTCAAGGGTCACAAAGGAGAGCCAGGATCGAAAGGATCAATGGGGTTATTTGGGGCCAGAGGTCCTGCAGGACAGAAGGTTTGTACCTGCATCTAGTCTTGGTGCCGTAAAGAACACCAGCTTGTTTGAAATGGTGGCATACACGGTGATAGTGAAGCTTGAGATGTTTTAAGTGTAATCTGGAGCCCTTAGGTTGGACTTATAACTCCCTTCCAGTTATATATGATTATAGAGACGAGTTTCCAGTAAAGAGATGCAGTTTAGCACTTACAATTAAAAAGTCATGGCAGTTGACATTCCACCGTGGATGTCAGTGTGAAGAACAAGCACCATTTGTTATCTCCTAAGACGCTTGTTCATAGTTAATAAAAGATATCATGTGAACATGAGAAGGCCATTCAGCCCCTCACGCCTTTTCAGGCATCTGAGAGCCCACAAACAATCTCAACAGGTTTTGATTTTCGGGTTTCCTGTGCAGTGACTCATTCACTCACTGCTAGCTGAATACCACCACCTGCCACCTATGCCCTCCCCTTGCCAAACACGTCACCAAGAGGGGCTTTAAATTCTACTCTATGATTCTGGAATCATTTAAGTAACATTGTGAAGCTAAATTTTATAAATTAGGATTCCTGGCATATGAGTAAGACTCTTCCAAGATTTTACATCCATTAATTACAGAACGGGGTTCAGCAGTGATGCCTCTCATGGTTAAGTAGCTTGTTATCAGCTCACTATCTGGATCTCTCATGCCACTAGGAAGGGTGATGTATTTGGAGCTATTTCAAGAACAAGGATTAGATTTTATTGATAGGAGAGTAAGAAGAGAAAATTGGAATGGATGCAGAGAGAAAAAGATGATGGGGAAATGTGTCAAATCACTGAAAATGCCTTCTAAATTTAGTTTGATACTGTCACATGTATTAGTATACAGTGAAAAGTATTATTTCATGCGTGCTATACAGACAAAGCATACTGTACATAGGGAAGGAAAGGACAGCGTGCAGAAGATAGAGTTTCAGTCATAGTTAGGGTGTAGAGAAAGATCAACTTAATATGAAGTAGGTCCATTCGAAAGTCTGATGGCAGCAGGGAAGAAGCTGTTTGTGAGTTGGTTGGTACATGATCTCAGACTTTTGTATCTTTATCCCAATGGAAGAAGGTGGAAGAGAGTATGTCCGGGGTACGTGGGGTTCTTGATTATGCTGGCTGCTTTTCCAAGGCAGCGGGAAGTGTAGACAGTTCACTGGTTTGAGTGATGGACTGGGTTTCATTCACGACCCTGTGTAGTTTCTTGCAGTCTTGGACAGAGCAGGAGGCATACCAAGCTGTGATACAACCAGAAAGAATGTTTTTTATGGCGCACCTGTAAAGGTTGGTGAGAGTTGTAGTGGACATGCCAAATTTCCTTAGTTTCCTGAGAAAGTAGAGGCATTGGTGGGCTTACTTAACTATAGCTTTTGCATGGAGGGACCAGGGCAGGTTATTGGTGATCCAGGCACCTAAAATCTTGAAACTCTCGATCATTTCTACTTTGTCCCCATTGATGTAGACAGGGGCATGGCCTCTATTACATTTCCTGAAATCGATGATATCTCCTTTGTTTCGTTGACACTGAGGGAGAGATTATTGTCGTCACACCAGTTCACCAGATTCTTGATCTCCTTCCTGTACTCCGTCTCGTCATTGTTTGAGATCTGATCCACAAAGTTGAACATCAAGTTGGAGGGAATTTGGCCGTACAATCATAGGTATATAAGGAATATAATAAGTGGCTGAGGATACAGCCTTGTGGAGCACTGGTGTTGAGTATAATCGTAGAGGAAGTGTTGTTGCCTATCCTTACTGACTGCGGTCTGCGAGAAGGAACTCTAGGATCCAATTGTAGAGAGAGGAGCTGAGCCCTGGACCATGAAGTTTGTATATATGTCTCATAGGAAAAAGGCTTAGCTGTAGTCTATGAATAGGGGTCTGACATAGGTGTCTTTGTTATCTAGGTGTTCCAGGGTTGAGTGTAGGGCCAAGGAGATGGCATCTTCTGTGACAGTGCAGGGAAAAAGTCCATTCAGTAGCGAGCTCCAACACCCTAACAAGGGGAGACTAGTCAGTCATAAGGAACTCTGAATATTTTAAGTAAAGCTAGCAATATCTATAGACCATTAAGGAATCAAACGGTGCAGTCTTACAATAAATAGAAAGGCGCATTGGTGGGATTTGATTAAGAGAAGATTTGTGCAGAGCATAAAATCTGCTGTGAAATTTTTGGGCCGCAGAGCCTGTTTCTATGCTGTCAGTACTTTGCAGTACCCCAGTTAATTTTCAATCAATGCTGAGGTGATTGTTTCCATTTCAGGGTGAAACTGGGGAACACGGCAGCAACGGAACTGCAGTAAGTTTAGATGAAGGCTTTGGCCAAAAGGAACCAATTTTATATTAAAGCATCACTAGTGGATCAGTTAACACAATTTAGAATAATAGAAAATGAAGTGTAAGAATAGAAAGGCAGCAAAATGTTTTCATGCATCATAAAATTATTATTTTTATGTTACTGAAGAAGGTTCTAAAGCAGGTAATGCAAAAGAGCTCAAAAAGCAAAATAATTGAGTTTACAATGTAATAAATGTTTGTATAATATTAATCACTGCAATTTGTAGCTGAAACAATTTTTCTGCATCTTTCTGTGTTCGTAGCAAGAGAAAGAAATAATGTTTCAAGTCCCAATATCACTCTTCTATGTATCCCAACTCTGTTTATTCACTGATGCTGCAAAATGCTAGTCTTGGCAGTGATGCCAACATCCTGAGAATTTTTTTTAAAATGAGTTGATGGTCAGCAAGTTGTATGCAGTTTTTGTGAATCTGAAACCTTGACTGCACTTCAAAAAGTAAATTCCTTTCACGTAAAGTGTTGTGGGATATACTGGGAACATGATAAGGAGCAAAATAAATGCAGAGGTCTTTTCCTATCTCTTCCTCGCTGATGTCCTGCCTTATGATGCATGTTTCTTCCCCCTGGTTTCTGAGTTTAAGAAAGGATCATTTGCAATGCATCATTATTTGTGTTCATATTTATATCAATACCTCCTGTGGCTTGTTTGCCATTGAAGAGACATTTTTATATTTGTGCTGCTTTACACACATGGCTGCTGTCCTCAAGGATAAATCTATTTGCACTATAACTAAACAGCAGCAGAACAAACATGTGACAAGCTGCATAATGCTTTAATTGAGGTTTCTTCTTCCTCTTGTTTTATGATGCGTAAATGTCAATGAAGTTGGAAGTAGAAGTGGTTTAATTACAGAAAGCTTGTCTTAAAGGCAACGTACACCTAGATTAAAAGCACTAATTAAATACTGATTTGCTGACCAAAGACTGCTGGAGCAGCTCATGTTAAAGCACTTTATAAATGATCATAAGACGCAGGAGCAGCAGTGGACCATTTAGCCCGTTAAGTCTGGTCTGTCATTCAATGAGATTATGACTGATCTTGTGAGATAATCCTCAACTCTTTATCCCCTTAACCCTTGAATTCCTCACCAGTTAAAAATCTATTTCAGCCTTGAATATGCCTAACAACCCAGCCTCTATAGCACTCTTAGTAAAGAATTCCATAGATTCACTACCCTCTGAGAGAAGAAATTCCTCCTCATTTCTGTCTTAAATGGTTACCCCTCACTCCACAAGGGGAAACAATCTCTCAGCACCTACCCTGTCATGCCCACTGAGAATCCTACGGTCAGAATTTTACCACCCCACCCACCACAGGAATCGGAGCAGGTGAGGGGCAGAACATGAAAAGATCTGTTGACATCGGGAGGGATTTTACAATTTCGGGATGAGCAAGGCCATAAAATCCCACCCTATATATCTCAATAATGTCACCTTTCATTCTGCTGAACTCCTGTGATTACAGGCTTAACCTAGTCAACCTCTCTTCATAATAAAATCCCTCCAAACCTGGGATCAACCTAGTGTACCTTCTCTGGACTGCCTTCAATGCCAATATATCTTTCCTTAGATAACGGGACCAAAACTGTTCAAAGCATTCCAGGTGTGGTGTAATTAGTGCCTTGCATAGTTTTAGCAAGATTTTGCTATTTTTATGGCCCATTTCCTTTGAAATAAAAGCTAACATTCCATTTACTTTCCGTGTTAACTGCCGAACTTGCATGCTAACGTTTTGTGATTTGTGCATGAGGACCCCCAAATCTCTCTGTGCTGCAATTTTCTGCAGCCTTTCTCCATTTAAACAATATCCAGCTCCTTTATTCTTCATACGCAAATGCACAATTCACATTTTCCTATATTATATTCCATCTACCAATTCTCTGCCCACTCACTTAGCCTTTCTATATTCTTCTGCAGTCTCTTTGTACCATCCTCACCATTTGCCTTCCCACTAATTTTTGTGTAATCTGCAAACTTAGCAATAGTCCCCTCATCTGAGTCATTAATATGTAGCCCCAGCACTGATCTCTGTAGCACTCTGAGTTACAGATCACCATCCTGAAAATGTCTCTCTTATCTCCTCTTATTTGGCTCCACCTATTGCATAATGGGTGAAATATCATATCACATAGAATCAGTGTCATGCGTTGCACAATAACAACCTGTATTTATGGAGCACCTTTGTTATAGGATGAAATTTTTAATATTTTACAATGTTCAATCTGTTTTATTTTGGAGCTTTTTGTTCTTGCCTTTTGACTTTACAGTGCTTTTTCACATCCTGTTCAAAATCACCTTTACATTTCATTGAAACCTTTTCACCCTCCTGTCTTTTTTCAAGAGAAATTGCCAATTTAATCCATTTTCTGCTTCAATTATGAGTTGTCAAAATGTCTCAATTCTATTACTTTACCCGTTGTCCTCTTCTATTGCAGCTAAGAAATCCACATTCCCCTCTCAGTAACATTAGATAGTTTCAGCTGATTAAGGGCCTGGGCCTTTGCATGCCATCCCTGAGTCAAACTTTGTTGCTGTGTAAATTATGATTTCATCAACCAGAGGGAGCCCTTTTATTACATCTACCTACAGCAGCAAGCGACCAAAAATGCTTTAATGTTTCTCCAGCTTCCCAAAATCCTCTGCTGCACTTTGTCTTCCCTAATTAAATTTGATTATGTAGAAAAAACAGATCTATTTTTCTGCACTGTGAGTCATGTCATAAATAGGGCCTTGGGTGAAATTGGTTCTGTATGTAAAGTACATAAATGTATATGCATGCTGACATTCTCCAGCAATAGATTAATAGGTAAAATTCCAGTTAGCAGAAGGATATGTCACAAAGCATTATTGCAATGCTAGAATATCCATTTTATCATAATAAATGAATAATTATATGGAATATCTTTACTGAGCTCTTCAGACCTGTCCAATGTTTTGAAAGGAAGGCTTACTTTAAAGGCAGAAAAATAAAATGCAGAAAATGGGAATCTGAAACAAAAGCAGTAAATGCATGAAGTATGCAGTAGATTAGAAGACATCTGGCAAGAGAATAGTTAACATTTCAGGTATGGACTTCTTTTACTTCTAAGAACATAAGAACATAAGAAATAGGAGCAGGAGTAGGCCATCTAGCCCTTCGAGCCTGCCTCACCATTCAATAAGATCATGGCTGAACTGAAGTGGCTCAGTTCCACTTTCCCGCTTTCTCCCCATAACCCTTAATTCCCTTGCCTACCAAAAACCTATCTGCCCTTGTCTTAAATATATTTAGCAAGGTAGCCTCCACCACTTCAACGGGAAGAGAATTCCAGAGATTCACCACCCTTTGAGTGAAGAAGTTCCTCCTCAACTCCATTCTAAACTGCCCCCCACTTATCTTGAGGCTGTGCCCTCTAGTCCTGCTGTCCTTTCTGAGCGGGAAGAATCTCTCTACCTCTACCCTATCCATCCCCTTCATTATCTTATATGTCTCTATAAGATCCCCCCTCATCCTTCTAAACTCCAACGAGTACAAACCCAGTCTATTCAGCCTCTCTTCATAGTCCAACCCCCTCATCTCTGCTATCAGCCTAGAGAACCTCCTCTGCACTCCCTCCAAGGCCAAAATATCCTTGCGCAAGTGCGGCAACCAGAACTGCACACAGTACTCCAGCTGTGGCCCCACCAGTGCCCTGTACTGTTGCAGCAAGACCTCCCTGCTTTTATATTCTATCCCCCTCGCTATAAAGGCCAGCATCCCATTCGCCTTCTTGATCACCTGCTGCACCTGCAGACTGGGTTTTTGCGACTCATGCACAAGGACCCCCAGGTCCCTCTGCACCGTAGCATGCTGCAGCTTTTCGCCCTTTAAATAGTAATCCTTCCTACTATTATTCCTGCCAAAGTGGATAACCTCACACTTGCCAACATTGTACTCCATCTGCCAGGTCCTCACCCACTCGCTCAACCTATCTAGATCCCTCTTCAGACTTTCCGCACCCTCCGCAGAATTTGCTTTTCCACTTATCTTCGTGTCATCAGCAAATTTCGACACCCTACACTCAGCCCCCTCCTCCAGATCATCTATATAAATAGTAAATAGTTGAGGCCCCAGCACCGATCCCTGCGGCACTCCACTTGTCACCAACCGCCAATCAGAAATCTGAAGTGTCCATACCTGAAATTTTGATTTGTCTGTTCTCTGCACAGATGCACTCTGGCTTGTTGAGTGTTAATGTGGAGATGCTGGCGTTGGACTGGAGTAAACATAGTAAGAAGTTTCACAGCACCAGGTTAAAGTCCAATGTGTTTATTTGTTAGTTAACGCCACTAGCTTTCGGAATGCTGTTCCTTCGTCAGGTGAGTGGAGACTTCTGATCACACTGTGTGTGCCTTTGTATGCCCTGTTTGTGATCAGAACTCTCCACTCATCTGACGAAGGAACAGCGTCCCCGAAAACTAGTGCCATTTACTACCAAATAAACCTGTTGGACTTTAACCTGGTGTTGTTGAGTGTTTACAGCGCTTTCTGTTCTTACTTGAAGGCTCTCTTCTCAAATCATCAGGTCTATCTTATAAAAAATCAAACTGTTTATCTCATTTGCATTACCTTTAAACATACTTTTTTTAAAATGGCAACTGCAATTTTTTAAAAGACTGTTGATTCCATCACCAGGTTGACCTGTTGTTTAAAAGGGTGCTGGCAATAATCTTTCTTTAACAGATAGCTATCGTGACAAGATTCCTTCCTTAAAAGGAGCCCAAAAACTTGACTGTCTTAAAAGACATCAATAAAGTGCCTCCTTTTTTAAAACAAAAACTTGCATTTGTACAGAACCTTACACGACCTCGGGGTGTCCCAAAGTGCTTTAAAGTCAACTGAAGTACTTTTGAAGTGTTGCCATTATTGTAAGGAAGGAAACGCAGGTAAATTTCACACCATAAAATCCTACAAACAGCAGTGGAAAATATATATGATAAGCTGTTTTGAGGAATTAATAATGGCCAGGGCTTTCCTGCTCTTTGTTGAATAGTAGCTTCCACTTTCATGGTAATAACTTTATTGAGGAACCAACATTGTAACATTATGTCATTATTCAAGAAGACTAGGACTGTTTTCTCCAGAGAAAGAAAGACCTAGTAAAGGACTTTAAAATTATGAATGGATTTGATAGGGTGGAAGATGGGCCAGCTTTTCATGATGGGTGCAGAAGTTAGGAGTTTTCCTGGCAATATGATTCAATCTCTGTCCAGACTGTGCCTGCCAGTGGGATTTTCATCCAGCAACTGGGATGGCCTGGGGTTGCATAGAGCAGCAGGCCTGCGGCACACCCCAGTCAGGTTAATAGTCCTGTTCCCCATTCACTAAGTCATCAGTTCTCAACTCAGCCCCTTTCCACTTTGAAAATGGTCAAAAAATAGAAATGGGGGTAGGACCCTGGATCTGACCTCCAATCGCCAATTCTTTCTTCCCGCCCAACTCCATGCAGTCCTGAATCAGTTATTAATAAATCCAGTAGGGAAGTCAGGAAAGTTATTTGCCTAGAGAATGATTAGAATGTGGAATTTGCTACCACATTTTTGCAGAGTGTAAAGGAGTGAAATATGAAATGGTTGAGCTGAACAGCATTAGATGTATTTAAGAGGAAGCTGGATAAACACATGAAAGAGCACGTGATTAAAAGACATACTGACAGGGTTGGATAAAGTAAAGTGAGAAAAGACTAATGATATGCACTCTGTGTTTAGACTCTATCTCCAAAATCTGCTGCTATTCACGTCGGTGAGATCTCGTGTTCCTGCTAATGAAGTACACTCATCACGGGTTTCCTGGTGGTGAGGGGTACATTCAACTAGAAACCCCATTGACAATGGCAGGAACCATAAGATCCCACTGCCAATGCGTGGCATACAGCTTCCCATCGCCACCAAATGCTGTAGAGAGGGAGAAAATACTGCCCTATATATGTAGAATTCCTATTAATATAGTCAAGGTGTTCTTGTGGCACAGTGGGTCACGTCCCTGCCTCTGAGACAGAAATTCCAAGTTCAAGTTCTATTCCCAAAGAAAGATGATTTCATAATGCAATCAGATGAATAATCATTTGGTAGTTTAGAACATTAAGCACTGCTGAAAAAAGAAATGTGTCGAAACTTTTTGTTTAACACTCATCAAGATACTGGCAAGAATACCAAAAAAGGAGAAAGCAACAATTTATTCTGTATGAGGACAGAGTGCTGATTGGTTCTCCACGGAGAATGCACCAATTGATGGTGACTGACAGATAACTGCCGAGTATTGTCTGAAATTTAAACCAGGCACCATGATCCTGATTGATCCAGGCACTGCCTGGTGGAATGAATCAACAAATGACTGTCATTTATTTTGTTTCGCTGAAACAGGTGCAATGTGTACGTGTTCCTTCGGTCTGCAAAGAACAGGATTCTATGTATTAATATATATATAATCCTATAAATACAAATTTGAAAAATTGATAATCTTAAATTGCTTGTCAGTGTAATTCTTAGCGCACTGAGGATTATTTAGCAAATGTGATTCTGCGATTGGACAACATCTAATTTGGATACTGTGGGAGCAATTTTACCATTTTTATTCCAAGTGCTAGACGGACTTGAAACTGGGAGAGTTTCAGATCCAACTTTTAAGCCCATTTTTAGTACCCTGCCCCTCCCATCTTACACAGTCTGCCTGCAAAATTTTGAGTGCGTCAGATTCATGCTGCAGAAGTCGGTGGGTGGAGCTTATGTGCAGGGCGTCTGGCACTGCGCATATTTGCATTAGCAGTCGTAGGGGTCTGACAGACAAGAGAGAGCCCCTCTCTGCCCGAAGCAGCTCCCGCCCTATTACAGTCGTGGGGCCTGCGGCCTGAGATGTAGCCCTGGCCAACATCCCCCCTCCTGTCCCACCGCCCAGATCGATCATGGACCACCCTCACCCCACTGATTGCAGGCCCACCGCCCTCCCCCCACTGATCGCGGACCTGCCACCCTACACCGACCAATTGCTGCAAAGTGTCAGTGGGCTCCCTCTCCGTCCCCCCTACCGTTCACTGCAGAGTGGCAGCGGCCTCTTTCCCCGTTAGCCCCACCCCCTTGTACTGCCCAGTGGGCATTGCCCAGGTGCCAGGGTGGCACTCCCAGTCTGGCAGTGCCCATGGGGCACTCCCTCCCACTTGCCCTCAGCTTCCCCAGGGGGCTTCCTGTTACACCAGCAAGGCCACGTCAACTGCTCGCCATTCATTGGGAACATAGGGATATGGTCTCTGGAAGGGTAAGGGGTTTTAATTCAGTCAGGCAGCATGGTTGGTGCAGGGTTGGAGGGCCGAAGAGTCTGTTCCTGTGCTGTAATTTTCTTTGTTCTTGTTCTTTGTTCAATGGGAGCATGTCTATTCCTCACCAGCGCAAACCTTTTCTGGAGAGGTCAAAAAGGGATGCCAAGCTCAGATGATTGAGTGCCAGGCTCGGTAAGCAGATGCAAATGTCCATTTTAATATATTTAAAAATATTAACCTGCCTCTTGCCCACTTCCGGTGAGAGGCTGACAGCACTGGATATTGAGCACTCATAAAATGGCGTCAGCCATGAAAACCAGTGCAAATTCCGCTCAGCGCTTTATGGCCCACTTTATTACCACGTTGTACCCAAAATGCAATGATAAAATCACCCCCTGTTTATTAAGTTTTGCAAGCACAAGCTAGTTGGCTATAGCCTGTATGTTGCAAATAGCAGCTGGAATATACTGTTTGATGCAATCTGCCAGTCTTTGGATGTACGGCCTATAATCCTGGCATCATACCAGTTGTGAAATTCATATTCCACGTTACTCATTTATGTGATAGTCAGAATGTCTTTTTGGTCTGATGGCAGTATCATGTTAAAAGTGAATATCACTTGTGTTGCTACTGCATAATAGCAGCATGTAACAGCTAGTTTTACCTGTTATTCAAATTGTTGAGATACCTTGCCATACCAGGGTAATCTGAGATAGACTGGGCACTTTTCAGGACCAAAGGTGACAGCCTTAGGTACATTCATGAGTTTACATGCTATACAACATGAAATGGCCTGATCAGGATATTCATTACCCCACAGGATGCCTTTGACTTTCCCTATTTTATCATCAACCTTCATGGTGAGCAAATGATTCAGGTTCCATTTACAAGGTTTCTGATGAGCCCAATCTTATAGCATGTGGAATGGTAAGAATCCCAACGCAAATGTTGACCAGTGAAGGTTGACCTGCAGTAGACCATGGTAAAGAAACCACTGGCAGATTTCTCAATTAGCACATCAAGGAAGGGGAGTTCATTTGACTGCTCCATTTTAAATGTGAACTTAAGTGCAGATGGAGCCCATTAAAACATAAGGAAGTTATTACGTGCTGCTATGGATTTAATAATAGTAACTTAGTAATATAGCAAATATACCCAAACTCCCACTGTGATATGTGTATCATTCCATCAAAAGCATGTTTCTTACGGAACCCAGCAAAGATGTTTGTGAGAGCTGGGCAATCAAATAGGTTGTAAACCCTACCCTTCCATTGTAAACACCAATGGCAGGCAGTAAGAGGGGGAGAGATTCCTGGTTAGCCATGTGATGGAAAGAAATTGGAGCTTCTACTGTCACTTTCCAAAGTTCCAGGCTACAACATACATGTAAAAGTGAATGTTACTGCCAAAGATCAGACTCGTTGTGGAGAGTTGGTTGGCCCTGTTGACTGGACGGTTGATGTGGATCACATTGGTGCCAACAGCAAAGAGTTTGATCCCTATTTCAACTGGGGTAGATTTGGGACCTGTATCCTTGTGCCATCCATGGTGGAAATCATGATACTGTGGGTTAGACCTGCTTTTAGGCAGAGAACTTAAGAAGATTAATGTTACCGTTATCTCTGTGTTATCGAAGATTCATTAATTCTTTCATTATATTGTAACTGATAAGGGCAGGAAACTTGTTGCTTGTACATCACACAAGAATCTATTCAAGGTTTAATTGCTATATATAAGATTAACATCTCCCGTGTTCAAAAAGCTGAGTTTTCTCTTTCTTGTTTCTTTTTCTTTCTTAATCCCGTAAAAAGTCCTAACCTATTCAAGTTTCAAAGCGCTCCTCTAAATATACCTTCCTTGTTCTTGTTCCAAATAAACCATCCTGCAGGTTTTTGCTCCTCTACATAAATCCAAGTAAAATTAAAAGAAGGCTCATTACACCACTCTCTTTCACAGGATGTCACAATTGTAGATGTTCTCACCACCCTCCCTTCAGTTTTCTCATCCGCCACAGTTTTCAAGATTTTAACAAAACCTAGCATCGGGTAATGACAATCATGGTTTTAATACAGCAAAATATCATCATACAGAATTTGACACTGCCACATAAGGTCATATTGAGACAGGTGACTAAATGTTTGATTCAAACAGTAGGCTTTAAAGAACAAGAAGGAGAGCAAGATAAAGAGGCAGAGAGATTTAAGGGGAGGATTCCATAGATTAGGACCCCAGGCAACCGAAAGCATAGCCACCAATGTTGGAGAAATTAACCAAAAGCAGAAAATACTGAAAAACCTCAGCAGGTCTGACAGTACCTGTGGAGAGAGAATAGAGCCAACATTTCAAGTCTGGATGGCCCTTCACCAGTGTTGAAGACCACAGGAATTAGGATGATATTTGTATTGTTAGGGTGGGGGGATATCATTGACAAAAAGGCAAAAAGAATGTAGATGGTGAACATGGCTAAGAAGGATACTAATAGCAGTTATTAAGAGGTCAGAATGTGTAAATGGCAGAACAAAGGTAAGCAGAGTATCTGGGCCCTGCTTGCAGATGGACTGAAGGCTTCTTTCGCTTTTTAAAAAAATTTCATTTCTTCCATCGTTTCACTTTTCCACTTTTAAAATTTTGCTTTCCATCTTTCTTCCCCCGCCACCCCACACCCCGCCACCCCAAGGTGTTCCTTCCCCCAGCACCACTAGCACCATCTGTCCATGTCTCACGTTGCCCTTTGATACTCTACTGACCTTTGTTCCACCATTTACACATTCTGATCTATTAATGGCCGCTATCAGCACCTTCCTTAACCATGATCGCTACCATTTACATTGCCTTTGCCCTTTTCTCTATAACTCTATCAATTACCTACCTCCACACTCTAATAGTATAAATCTCATCCTATTTTCTATTGTCTTCAGCTCTAACAAAGGGTCATCCAGACTTGAAACATTCACTCTATTCTCTTTCCACAGATGCTGGGATTTTCCACCATTTTCTGTTTTTGTTTCAGATTCTAGCATCCACAGAAATTTGCTTTTATATTATGGCGCAATTCAGATTGGGAATGTGCAAGAAACCAGAAGTGGAGCAGCTCAGAGAACTGGAAAGGTTGTGGAAAGAATGAGTATTTTTAAACTGAACCATTGTTGAACGTGAACCAATGAAGGCCAGCAAGCACAGAGCTAATTACTTCTCAATTTATCTTCGCAACTTCGCTAGTGGCATGAACAGTGTGAGTTGGTCCTAAACTTTTCCATTAATAGAATTCACAATTGTGATTAGAAAGAAGAGCTTCCAATAATAGCTCTGATCCAAAATCAATGGAGAAAATTTACTGTTCCCCTGGGTAGCAGGCTGGGAAGTGGTCATGCCAAGTGCCTTGGAAGCCCTTTTGCCTTCCCAACTTGACCCCCACCCCTCTCCTGATTAAATCAAGGGTCAGCCTTCCCGACCCCAAGCTAATTGAGGTCCTTAAGAAGCCAATTAAATGCTACTCAAGGGCCTCATCCACTATCACAAGCATTCTACCATTTGCCGTATGGGGAAACTCCTGGGTTTTCCATGGCAGCTTCCTTGTGGGATCAGGTAGGTATCTCTTTATTGGGCTTTTCATGTCCAACAGAAGGACCCTCAGCAACAGAAGTCCATGCTAGAAGAGCATCCCAGCCCCTTTCACGAGGGCCTGCCTGACTAGCCATGGTGAGCCCACACTACTCATCACCTTTGTGGATCTCCATCGTTGGCTGCTTATAATGGCCTGCTTCAGTCCTAACAATGGCTATTACTCCCTGTTGCGCTGCTGGAAGTGAGATCTTCACCTTCAAAGACTCGGAAACCCTACTGATAGGCAGTTAAATTGACATTTAATCCCACCAAGACTCTTGGACATGGCCACAGCAGAATTTTACCATTGGCTTTCCAGCCAGTGGATGGGGTCATCATCGTGGCCATTAAATGTAGCCCAATGACCACAACAAATTGGCTAAGGCAAGAATACTTCTTTAGAAGATAAAGATGATCTAAATTCTCCATTTAAAACCAAGTGAATTAATTCTAAACAATTTTCTTTTCATATTAGTTAATCAGAGAAAGTCTATATTGCGTCAATGGATAAATGTATTCTTTCTTATGGTTCTGACCCAAACAGCCCAGAAAGCCTTGCTTTATTAGGTGACCTTGATAAAAGGAATGATACTGCCATTGATTTCAGCATACCTTGACAAGAAGGAGGTAACAGTCAGAATTTAAACTTCCAATCTTTATCAAGTAATCTCTACTGGAAGATGTTCATGTATCGAAATACGGGTGAAGACCAGAAGAGATTTGACTCTTAACACTTCTGCAGATGAGGAGCCCGCCTATGGCACAATGCTTTACATTTGAAAGGTCACTATAAGAACTACTACATGATCGTGAATGTTATGAACCCTTCCCTGGGGTATAGGGACTAAGGAATATTGGGGAGAAAGTATGTTAGAGTCAGGCCAAAGGTCATTTATATTTTGTTCCGGGTGTCATCTGTTGAGATTGACCTTTTGCTAAATTACCACATAATACTTTTATGTCATATAGCTGCACTTCAACTTTCAAAGTCATTTTTCAAAACGATGTGATGAGCAATTATTTCCAAATATCTAATTTGTTTGATAGTTTTATTGTTAATTGGCTATCAAACTGAAATCTCTCAGCTTGGGTTAATACACATTTAATTATCTGCAAACTGGTCCCTGTTGACCAGTTAGTCATGGTTAGGCTGATCTGCATCAAAACTATGTTCATTCTTATTCATAGATTCCTGTTTATATTGAAAAACTGTAATGTTTACATATCTCATCCTGCGTATAAATGTTACATTATACCCATGGCACTATGGTTTTTGGGAGCTATTTCCTTCAGAATGTTAAGTGCTTATATAGTTCCTTTTATCACTTTTTGAAAGGTCTATGTATTTGAAGTATGCAATTAATCAGACATGTGCATTTTCGCCCTTCTGATAAGAAGGTTGGCAGAATAAATCCAGATAGACAAATTAATCAAGAATCATTTTTCCCTTTGCACATAAAATATTTCAGTGGCATCATTTTTCTTTGAACATTTCATCTGCACAGAATATGATGCTCACACAGGCTATTTAGGAAAGTAATGCACACATCGTTAACAGTAGCATGACCCGACATAAGATACCCAGTATCCTTATACTGCTGTGCTTTGCAAAATGTATTACTAATAGTAATTATGTGCCAATTCTATAACCAATCCTTGGCATTAGTAAGTGATCATGTAGATGGGTGGCATTACAATGAAAATACAGATTTGTCAGTAGTTGGATTTAAACTTGATTGTGTGTCCTCCTAAACTAAAGCAATATAAGAGGGGTGAAAAGCAAATTCGACAAGCAGAGCAGATAAGTGGAATGCTAGATTGGTCCAGGTGGGTCAAAGAAAGATGCAAAAACTAATAACAGGATTACAATGAAATATTCACTTTAATTTGGTGCAGTGATCATTGTGTGTCACAGTGTTATCACTGGAATTTCCAGTATCAGTTGAATGACTTTTGTCAGTTTCGGACCCTTTGAAACAAAGTTATCAAACTTGAAATGTATTAGACAGGAATTTCCTCAGAGCTATTCCAAATACTGCTGTAACTGCATCAGCTTTGCATCAGAGACCTCCATTTACACTCAGCTTTTCATCACATTTCTGACGAAGCTATGACTAAACATTTCCTGTCCTGCCCATCGTGGGAATCATAGCAGACTGGACGGAAAATTTGCCAGGCCACATAAAGGCCCATTGAGCTCAGGCATGAATTTCCTGTCTTGTGGCGCATGGGGCCGGAAAGTCCTGCCCTGCATTCACAGATTAATAGTAGTTCCGAGGACATTCGGACTTCAAATTCACAAACTCATCTTGCATTAGCAGACTGATGAGCTTGTCAATCCAGTGCTCATGATTACTTGGACACTTCAGACTATATTTTCCGTCACAATCTATCCAGTTTGAGATGGTAATCTTATAGCCAGGAAAAAAGGTGAAAATTCTGGCCCACTGGAGCTCAGCCCACTTTGTGAACAATGTAGCTCCAGGGATTAGGCTAGGGCTAGTACCAATGGAAGCATTTAATTCAAAAAGTCCAGTACATTACAAATTCCAATGTTCTGATGTGCAGGATTTCAAACCTGATTAATGATACCCCTAAGACCAAGCCATCCAGTGTTTCTAGTCAACAGTAAATGTCTTGAAGATCATGGAATAAACATAGTGACATTAAAGTGTTTGTGTATTTCAGCCATTTCTTAACTAGTTTTCTTATGTTAGTGTATTCTTTCTTTACTAGCAGTTTAGGTTTCATTAACCATTCTGGTGATGGTGTATCACCTGATGTACTCAGCACCCTTACTGTCACAGTTGGAGGTTTGTCTTATTTAATCTGTTTGGTAAAGAGGAGTGCCAATGGTGTGGTACAAGGCAGGAAAAGCTCGACAAGAGATGCAATGTGCCCACTAATTGGTACCAATTCACCCACACATGTAAACAAAGGTAAACAAACCTCAATCTGGACAACAACCAGCTCAGGAGAAGGCACCTAGTTCCAAAGACATGAGAACTTTTAAGTTGGACCCAGTTTGATAATAAAAAAGTGAGTATTAATTAACACAAAGACAATTCTATTTGACAGCACATGTGGTTCCTACTTTGATATGAGTCTTTGATGGAGTAGTGCATCCTGCAAACAATATACTTGTGGAATAATGGCCCATTAACCACCTCAATCTTGATGAACATAAATAGTAACACTCAATTTTTAAAAAGTCTCAAATGATCAAAATTATTTTCAATGTGTGAACTCAGTATGTTCTGTAAAATTAAAAAGTAACAGATTTCCATGCATCTTCTCCTGATGGTCTACTTTAGGGTAGAGCTGGACTTGATGGTAAAAGTGGAGCTAAAGGAATTAAAGGAGACAGAGGCTTGCAAGGATGGAAAGGTGAATTGGTAAGGCAAAACAATTCATTTAAACTTGTGCCTCAATTTATCTCATGTATTGATTTATAACAGGCTGGACCTGAAATATATGCATCATCGATCTGCCTCTTAATCCCTAATCAATCTCTACCATAACGGTTTATGTCTAGAAATTTCTATCCAATGAATTAATTGGGAATTATTAAAAGCCCCAAGAAGTCATATTTATTCCAGTGTAGTCCCACTGTAATTCTGGGCAGAATCCACTGGAATTGTCTGGAACTAATCCAGGACCTGGAAATAATGGGACTTAGCTTTTGGCTTGAATTTTACACTTCCCCAAGGTGGGTTCCAAGGCGTGAGGTGGAGGGGGGAGGCGGTGGGAGCAGAAGGGTGGGACATAAAATTGTATAGACAGAATTCCTCCGGGATACTCCGCCTGCCCTGACCCAGATGCAGGGTGGAATTTTCCATCGGTGAGATTTTTCACTTGAGCTGGTCAATGGACATTTTAATGGCTAGCTGCATTTTCCCTCCATGATGGGGCTATAAAATTCAGGCCTGTAATTTCACGGTTGGGTGGACAGGGTGGATGGGAAGTCCAACCATGCCCACCTAATGACCACATAGGTGACTTTTCCCTCCAAGCCTCAATTTTCAAATGTTGGTTGGATCAGGGAGCCAAATGAAGAAAGTGAACTTTCTCAATCTCAGGCAGGAATGTGGGGTGGGGGCTGCCTCAATCTGAAGGCCCCTCAGCGACTAGGAAATGTGACCCTTCCCCCCACTCCGGCCTACTTCCCAATACCAAGATCAGCCCCTGTCCAACACCTTAAGGCATTCCCTAACCTCCTGCCCCTAAGGACTCCTGGTACATGCCTGAAGTGCGATCCTAGGACTTAGGCTCAGGCATGTCACTGCAATACATCTTCTGGCCATTGCAACCCTGTGCCTGGAGGGGCTGAGGAGCTATTTACCAATCTGATTGGCCGACAGTTCTCTGAGACAAGACCTCTGTCCAATGGTGGATGTAAGACCTGCCTGCTGCCAATTGAGCATAAAATGGTAGCAGACCTATTGGAGTCAGAGAGAATGAAATTACAGAGTTGTGAACGCAGCCCAGTCCATCACGCAAATCAACCTTCCATCCAATGACTCCGTCTATGCTTCCTGCTGCCTCGGGAAAGCGGTCAACATATTCAAAGACTATCTCACCCCAGTTATACTCTCTTCCACTCTGTTCCACTACCCCAATGTATTTATGTATTATATGATTTGTAAGGATAGCACACAAACCAATACTTTTTACTATATCTCGGTACATATGATATAATAAATCACATCAAATCAAAAAGAATTATAGTTAAAACTAACATAAATGGGTTGGGTGTATTAAAATTTTCAATAAATTACATTAAAAATTGCATGATGTGTCGCACTGCTTTACACTGCTTTTTTCATTCAAAGTATGGGGGCATCACTACCTAAGCCAGCATTTATTGTTTATCCCTAATTGCCCTTGAGAAGCAAGGTGCTGCCTTCTTGAACTGCTTACAGTCTTTGTGGTACAGGTACACCCACAGTGCTGTTAGGAAAGGTGTTCCAGTATTTTGGTCCGGTCTTAGTGAAGGAACAGTGATCTATTTCCAAGTTGGGATAGTGAGTGGCTTGGCTTAAAGTCTAGCTGGGAAATTTTATAAATACAAAGCAAAGTTTAAGGCCGGGGAACAATCCAAGAGTGCCAATGTAATTTAGCATTCACCATTAGATCCCCCATTAGCAGCCATGCCTTCAGATGTCTTGACTGTAAGCCCTGGAATTCCCTTGTTAAACTTCTGCATCTCTCTCTCTTCCTTTAAGACATTCTTTCAAACCTCCCTCCTCGGTCAATCTTTTAGTCACCAGCTCTCATCTCTGTTTACGGGGATTATTTCAATACAAAACTCATAGAAACTGTCCTTTTTTCATATTTTCACTTTAAAGTTTGTATTTCCTCTTTGCTGATTTTGAAAGCAATACAGGTACACTCTCTCAACACCAACATCCTTGGAACCTCAACTGTGCCAGATTTTGGATTTTTTAGATTTTAAGTTGGGTACTTTGGATAGTAGGTGGATGGGGTCAAGGGTCACTTGAAGCATAGGAATGGACTGGTGTACAAGTCATGGAGCAGTAAACAAGTCCAGCGCAATATAGCACCTAGCCAAATTAGCCAGATCAGTTCACTTTAATTGAGTAAAATGATAAAAATGGAGCATGGCACATTCTAATGTGTCCAACTTTCAGAAAGTCCCACTTTTAAACAGCTGCTTTTGAGAGGATGTATGTGTGTGCAAAGCAGCTGAGAGGACAATTTCAGAAAAATACATTTTCATTTCCATCCATTTGCAGTACGTCCATTGAGAATAAAGAAGCAGTTTAATTTTATGCAAAGAGTTTGTTGCACGCATTGCATCCGACAGTAATGCTGGAGAAAATCATTGACGCCTGGACTGCCATTTCCCGCATGGCAGCAAGTGGGCGTGAAAATTACCAGCAGTCCGAATATAGGCCTCTAAGAACTTTTTTGTCAAATTGCTTAATGAGGTACTTGGTTCCCAGTTTCACAGATGCACACCCACACAAGCTCACACAGACAGCGGTTCAATTAACACGTGATAGCTTAGCTAAATCACAAAACATTGCAACACAGCAGTGGATATCACCTGAAAAACTTCGAAATGTTTCTGTCATTTTGAATGGAAATATGAAATCTCGACTTTCCTCATCACAAATCATGTAAGCTGACAGGCCGGGTGCCTCCTTGTGCTACGTTTTCCAACTCATCATGCAGGAAGGCTATTCTATTCAAATGGTAGTGAAGCGATGAATAGAAAATTGCTCTATGCGAGATCTGGTCAAATCTTAAACCATACATTTTGAAGATTTCTTAACACCTACTGCAGGGGGGGGATACCTTTCTCAATTTTGCAATTTTTCCTTTCAAATTCCAGATTTTCCCTCTCCTCACTGAGAGTCATGAAGCAATTTTCCAGCTGAATATTATCATTAATGAGCATATTGAAAAGTTGTGGAAATGTTCTGAATGGGTGGTCAAATGTACTGTTTACAATCTAATGCTTGTTAAAATGCATAAGACAAAGGGTGGCATGTTGGCACAGTGATTAGCACTGTCTCACAGCACCAGGCTCCCAGATTCATTTCCAGCCTTGGGTGATTGTGTGAAGTTTGCACATTCTCCCCGTGTATGCATTGGTTTCCTCTGTGTGTTCAGGTTTCCTCCCACAGTCCAAAGATGTATAAGTTGGGTGGATTAGCTATGATAAATTGGCCCTTGGTGTCCAAAGATGTGTATGGTAGATGGATTAGCCGTGGTAAAGGGTGGGGAGGGGGCCTAGGTAAGATATTCTGTCAGAGAGTAAGTGCAAACCCGATGGGTTGACTACCTCTTCTACATTGTAGGGACTCTATGATTCCATTCTGTGAAAGGTTGTAGCTGCAAAATGTTCTGATATACAAGCCTGTTGGCCACAGCTTTCTACTAGTAGTGTGAACATCAGCCCTTTTGTATTAAGTAATTGAAGAAATAATGTGGACCCTGTGCTATACATGGAGGTGGGCACATAATCTGGGATGAGTGTTGCATTGCCATCTTTTGAATAGGATCCAGTTTGTCTCTCCTACTGGTTCAGTTGACTATTGAAGATGGCGATGCTTTTATTCAAAAGTAGACTAATGAATTTTGCAGCTATCCCAGTCAACATTTGTCCTGAACAAACACCTCCAAAAACAAATGAACTGGCCATTTTGTTTCATTGTTGTTTGTAGCATATTGCGATGTGGTAAATAGATGTGTTTAGATAAATCATCCATTCATTGTACATAGAGTGCCTTGAGATATTTTTGAGACATACTAAGGCAAATCTTTCTTTCTACTTCAGGGGGATAAAGGTAACCAAGGCTTAAAAGGAGACAGTGGTCGCAGAGGTGAGAAGGTAAGGGAACATTAATACTGTTGCATATTAACTATTTGCAGGTACAGTTTTACAGAAGTAAATTTCTCAGACAAATTGCAATTCTGTATCATGGTAAAGCAGATTGAGGCATCCCCAAGCAGTCATAGAGTGCTAGGACAAAGGTTCATCTATCCTTCCTATGGTCTTAGTCATTCTTCTGTAAGGGACAGGCAAAGGAAGAGCTAGTACCTCCATGAACTAAGGTTAAATAAAAAGTCTTTATCAGGTATTTCTAACTTGCTTTCATGTGACCAACAATGACATTATTGAATGTGACTATGAAAAGGTTGCCAGTCAACATCCTAGACTGGCCAATGCTCACTGACCTACATTAGCACGCAGTCTGCAAATAAATTGATATTAAAATTCTGGGTCAAAGTTCTCAGACCTTGCCTGCAGCTGGGATTCTCTGGTCCTACTGCTGTGAATAGAAATTAGGCTGAGCGCCAAATTCTTCATGCTCGCTGGAAGTGTTAGCAGGGTGTCTGAGATTGGATAATTCCAGCCTTATCTTTTCAAGTCCCCCCACGATCTCAATGCTCTCTGTCACTTCTTTCAGCCTACATCCTTTGAGATCTGTGTGCATCTCAACTTCTGCCTTCTTGTGCATCCTTTATTTAACTTCACTCCATCATGAGCAGCCAAGCATCTAAGCCTGGACTGTAAGTTCTGGAATTTCCTCATTAAACCTTTCCATATTTCACTCTCTTTCTTTAAGATGTTCCTTCAAACCTCCCTCTTTGGTCAAGTTTTTAATAATCTGTTCTAATCTCTGATTATGTGGATCAATGTCAAATTTTGTTTGATAATGCAGCTATGAATCGCCTTAAATATTTCAGTGTTAATGATAATATACAAATGCAAGGTTTTGTTGTTGAAATGAGTTGACCCATTTTTTGCAAAACCACCTGGTAGCTAGAATAAGCAAATCCTGGGTGTTTACCTTTGCAATGCAGCCAGTTACCTGAGATCCACGTATCGAGAATCTCTGAATTATGGAGAATAAGATTGTGTTGCCATTGTTATGAACTGCAGCTTGCATGTACAAATAAGTTATTGGCATTTTCCTATAGAAACATAAAACAAGGATATTTTGATGGAAGACATTAGGATGCTTTGGAGTGTAGGCAATACATACATGGGTTAAATTCTGTGCCACACAGGTCATGAGATCAGGCTGGAAAAGCGAGGGCAGCCCTGGCTAGGCCATTTTGGGAGAATCCTTAGCTGCATCCTCAGTTCTCAGACAATGAGCTTCCTGATGCTGTGAAAATGGATGCTGCCTTCTCCATAAGATAAATGGGGTTGGGAATTGCTGGGAACAATAAGGTTTCAGTTGGGATGGCTTTTGCTACCAGGGGCCTTCCCTGGGCCAGAGTGCCAGACCAGGAAGACTCCAAACTCTCCACGGCCCACAGGAAGACCGTTAGGTTTTACTGGGCAGTTTCCAAATGGTAAAATGCCAACTGCGGTGGGAAGAGGATCCTTAATTAGCCACTTGTGGCTTCAATTGGCTTCTGGGCAAGAACAGTTTAAGAAGGTTTTGCTGATGACACCAAGATTGGGGGAAAGGCAAATTGTGCGGAGGGTGTGGAGAGTCTGCAGAAGGATCTAGATAGGCTGGGCGAATGGGCCAGGAAATGGCAAATGGAATTTAATGTTGGCAAGTGTGAGGTGGTCCACTTTGGTAGGAAGAATGGTAGGAAGGACTATTACTTACGTGGCGAAAAACTGCAGCAGGCGACGGTGCAGAGGGACCTCGGGGTCCTTGTGCATGAGTCGCAAAAACCCAGCTTGCAGGTGCAGCAGGTGGTCAGGAAGGCGAATGGGATGCTGGCCTTCATAGCGAGGGGGATTGAATATAAAAGTAGGGAGGTCTTGCTGCAGCTGTATAGGGCATTGGTGAGGCCGCAGCTGGAGTACTGTGTGCAGTTTTGGGCACCGCACCTGCGCAAGGATATTTTGGCCCTGGAGGGAGTGCAGAGGAGGTTTACTAGGCTGATACCGGAGTTGAGGGGATTGAGCTATGAGGAGAGACTGAATAAACTAGGCTTGTACTCGTTAGAGTTTAGAAGAATGAGGGGAGATCTCATTGAGACGTATAAGATGATGAATGGGATGGATAGGATAGAGGTGGAGAGACTCTTCCCGCTCAAAAAAGACAGTAGGACTAGGGGGCACAGCCTCAAGATAAAGGGGAGGCGGTTTAGAACGGAATTGAGGAGGAACTTCTTCACTCAAAGGGTGGTGAATCTCTGGAATTCTCTGCCCGTTGAAGTGGTGGAGGCTGCCTCGCTAAATATTTTTAAGAAGCGGGTTGATGGGTTCTTGATAAGAGAGGGGATTAAGGGTTATGGGGAGAGGGCGGGAAAGTGGAACTGAGCCACAACAGATCAGCCATGATCTTATTGAATGGCGGGGCAGGCTCGAAGGGCTAGATGGCCTACTCCTGCTCCTATTTCTTATGTTCTTATGTTCTTATTAAGGTAGTTCATCATCACCTTCTCAAGAGCACAGGGATTGTGATGCTCACATCCCATGAAAGAATTTTAAAAGACCATCCTGCACTTCCTTGCCACTGATAATTTTCCATGGTGTTAGGAAGCCGATAAGTACTCCAACCACCCATTTTCATTTGTGACTTTACAGCATTTCTCCCATTTCTCAGCCCATCCCTTGACAGCTGGTAAAAAACCAGCACATGGACTGAATTTATGTGGAGCTGAACCATTATGCATAATTCATAATTAATAAATTAGTGGACAGAATCTTATGAGAACTGAGGAGACAGGTTTAGAGACGGTATTGGGAGGGAAATCAGAAGTGTCTATGTTGGATCTACGGCTTGATGTTTCCCTGCCTCTGGGCAATCTTGATAGAGATGGGGCCATAGCAACAAAGACCACCTGGTCAGCAAGAAGCCAATAAGTAGCAATTAGGTAGTCAATTGGGAAAGAGCTGATTCCACTAGGAGTAGCCTTTTGCTGAGAACTGAGCCCAGCAGTTCAGTGGAGGTAGCCTCCCAGCAGCAGACTTGATGGCCATTGAAGCTAGAGGTTCCATATCCCACAGATAGGAAAAGCTACACCCGAAGCCCACACAACTCCAGCAGAGCGGTGTCCTCCACTCCAAAGAGACCGATTGGCTTCTGCCCTCAACTTTATTAAATTTGATGCTCTGAGGTCACCTCCATTTTGAGACACCCTTGCACTCTTCTTGTTGCCTGAATAGTGCCCATCTCTCCCATTAAGAATGCCCTTCAAGTTGGAGATTTCATGATTAGCCTTGAAGTCTCAGGCACCCACCTACTGTCCTTAATTGGAGTGGTCTCTTTTAAGTTGACCCATAATTGGACACTTTCAGCAAGAGCATACAGTCAGTGGGGCTCCTAACCCCTGGAATCAGGACCTGCATTTTTCTGAATGGAAGAATATTTCAAAAGACTAATATTCCACTCAGTGTGTTCCTATGAAATCTTTTTGCTAACAGTTCAAATTGCTCCCATTTCACTTGGACTAAACTGTTGTTCCAGTGCCCTCTTTCAATTCCATTCCACTCTAGTTTCTTGTGTTTTGGTGGCTCAGTCCATCTCTCTCTGGTCCAAATATCATCATGGAATAAAATGATCTATGAGCTTTTTAAACTGCCTGAAACACGTGCTAATGGATCTTTGTTTCCTCAGTCAATTCCATTTCCAAGTTAAATGATATGCCATCCCAAGTTTAATTAATACTATGGGGGCAAGTGTGAGGTGGTCCACTTTGGTAGGAAGAATGGTAGGAAGGACTATTACTTACGTGGCGAAAAACTGCAGCAGGCGACGGTGCAGAGGGACCTCGGGGTCCTTGTGCATGAGTCGCAAAAACCCAGCCTGCAGGTGCAGCAGGTGGTCAGGAAGGCGAATGGGATGCTGGCCTTCATAGCGAGGGGGATTGAATATAAAAGTAGGGAGGTCTTGCTGCAGCTGTATAGGGCATTGGTGAGGCCGCAGCTGGAGTACTGTGTGCAGTTTTGGGCGCCGCACCTGCGCAAGGATATTTTGGCCTTGGAGGGAGTGCAGAGGAGGTTTACTAGGCTGATACCGGAGTTGAGGGGGTTGAGCTATGAGGAGAGGCTGAATAAACTAGGCTTGTACTCGTTAGAGTTTAGAAGAATGAGGGGAGATCTCATTGAGACGTATAAGATGATGAATGGGATGGATAGGATAGAGGTGGAAAGACTCTTCCCGCTCAAAAAAGACAGTAGGACTAGGGGGCACAGCCTCAAGATAAAGGGGGGGCGGTTCAGAACGGAGTTGAGGAGGAACTTCTTCACTCAAAGGGTGGTGAATCTCTGGAATTCTCTGCCCGTTGAAGTGGTGGAGGCTGCCTCGCTAAATATTTTTAAGAAGCGGGTTGATGGGTTTTTGATAAGAGAAGGGATTAAGGGTTATGGGGAGAGGGCGGGAAAGTGGAACTGAGCCACGACAGATCAGCCATGATCTTATTGAATGGCGGGGCAGGCTCGAAGGGCCAGATGGCCTACTCCTGCTCCTATTTCTTATGTTCTTATGTTCTTATGTTCTAAATCTTACCAAAAAATAGCAGAGTTGTTTGCAGCGAGAAAACTAGTATGTTTCTAAACAGGTTGATTTTCTCTCCAGATCCTATGACACTTTGCCATAAAAATTCACACCTTCAAGGGATGGGGGAAAGGACGTGAATACACTGGCAAATCTGGTTGCACAGAGATCGGGATGATCAAAATCTTCATAAACCTGCCCTCCAGCCCACCATGGAGGCCTTAGAAGCTCCCCTCCCCACCCCGATACCACACAGAACCATATGATTCTAATGCCCCTCTTATGTGTGCAGTGTGAAGAAAGTGAACTAGGGTTAGCATTAACAGATATTTTCTTTCTATTCAGGGATCACGGGGTCTTCCAGGACAAAGAGGACAATCAGGATTTGGGGCTGAAAAGGTAACAGGCATTCTTTTTTTTTCATTCTCTATTGATATGGATTTCACTTTGAATTTTCCCTGAGTCATTCTCTTAGCTATGTAATTCAATGTGGTACTAATCAAGACTATTGCTTTGGATAAAGAATGATGCAGATCTTTCTGTCTCACTGGTGTTCACTGGCAAATCCACCAACTATGATCAGGATTGGGAGCCTATGGAGAGGTTAATGACTAAAACACTTTCCCAAATTGAGGCCCTTAAGTGGCTAATTATTGTTCACTCAAGGGCCATTCCCTAACCAGTTTTTAAGCTGCCAGAAAGATTTACCTAGAACCCCAAAAATGAATGGGCTTTGGTCTCGAATACAAAATGTCTCCATCAGAAGCTCCTTTCTGACTTCAAGCAACCTATTCACCCAACCCAAGGTGTCTACTGGACCTCTCTTCTTCCTCCCAATTGTCCCCCCTCCCCAGCTTCTTCCCTGATACCCCAATGACGCACTTTCAACTGTCTCACCCCCACAACCCAGGCTTAGGCCTTTCCTAATGTTCCCACTTGAGTGAGGGGTGGAAGTCCCACCCTGCAGCCAATTGACACTCATTAATAACATCGCCATCTGAAATATCCCAGTTAAAATTTATCCTCTTGGTCAGAGAGTGAAAGAAAAATGTGTTTTGACAAGGTATATGGGACATATGAGGCACAATTCTCCCACCAGCCAAGTGATGCCATCTAATAGAGCAGTTATAGTTCACATCTACTTTGGTGTTAAGTGTTTCTGGTTTTGTACATAATCTAGGCTGGCACTTCAGCACGGTACTGAGAGACTGATCCTTTGTCATGAGGTATTTTGAAGAAGTCAAGTCTGGAAGTGACAAAGGCATGGACAAGGGCTGTGATGACAATAATGACATAAGTGCAAAGTTGGAAGCAGATGATCCAGGTGATGTTTGGGGTATGCGACTCTGCTCAGGATTGAATAAGACACTGAGGCTGTGTGTCTGTTTCTGCCTGACTGAACAACCATCGGGAAAAAAATTAAGCTAGCGGCAGGGAATCAAAGTTTTTAACTGGCCTTCAACCGAGTCAACAGCCTAAGTTTTTTAGCTGACCAAGTTTCTCTGCCCACCATCCCAATTGTTGGGGGGATCACATCCCCGCTGATCTAACTGCCCCACAATTATGTCACGTTTGAGTGAGCATTAATTGGCTGCAGGTAGGACTTCTCCCACCCCTCTAGAAGAAGTCCCATTTTAGAACGCTATTGGCCAATCTAATTGGCTGGCAGCTCTCGAGTCCCTGCAGCAACAAGAGCTACAGAGGACAGAGAGGAACATCAGGAAGAAGCCAAGGCTAAGTCCTGTGACCCAATGGCAAGGTATATTTTTTGCGTCTCAGGGTGGGAAGGATAGGGAAGGTTTTGAGGAGCACAAAGTGGGCGATCTGGGTGTCAGGCAAGATGGCGGAGTCAGGAGAAAGGTCGAAGGCTCAATGGACCTTAGGATGGGATGCTTCTGAAGTTAGAAGATGGCTTCTGATCGAGGTAACCTCCACTTTATCCTTTCTGGACGAGATCTAAGTCCATTCATTTTTATTCAGGTAAATCCTCCTGCTTGCTTAAATATTGAGACTGGACAGGAAATGGCCCAGCCATTAATTGGCCACTTAAGGGCCCCAACTGGGGCAAAGGTGGGCATCCCAATACAGAAAGTCAGCAGGCAATGGAAATGTTCTTGGTGACTTATAAACAATTTGCAAGATACAATACACAGATTATAAAAGAACAATTATAATCTGTAGCCTAATGCATTGCTTAGATCAAGATTAGAAAAGGTTACCAATCCACTTCATTGCATTTTACAGGCTTTAGTAAACTTTTGTTTATTAATAAACTTACATTTGTAATAGCCTAATACAATTCTGTTTTTTTAAATCTGAAGAGAAATTGGAAGGTGAGTAAAATATAAACATGTGGGACAGGATTTTATAGCTATGCTCACCTCAAGACTGGAAAATCCTGCCCAAGGTCAATGGACCTTTGTATAATCTGCCGCCGGCTGCTACAATTCCAGTGGCGGGTGGGACGGGAAAATTCCACCCATGGAATTGAATAGAGGAGGGTACATAAAGGCAGGGGCAACAGCTTGGCTCAAGTATCTGTCAGTCTGACCATTAAACATGTTCTCTTTTATTCTAAAGGGTGAAAAGGGTGAACCTGGACTACCAGGAAAGTTGGGTTTAGATGGCCTTCTGGGACTAAAGGTTAGTATTGCCTTATTATATCACAATGCTTGTTTCTAACATATAAGGTACCTGGTAATGGGAATCAAATACATGTACATACAGTGCACAGACTAAGTAAGATTCAATTACTTGGTTTAATGGTAATTCTAAATGCTGAAGAGGCCCAAATAATTATTTATACTGAAGGATAATCCTGAGGATCACACTGTAAAAGTTTTTATTCATCTATGGGATATGGGTGCTACAGGCTGGCCAGCATTTATTGTGCATCCTTAGTTGCCCTTCATAAAGTGATGAGCTGTCTTCTTGAACTGCTGCGGTCCCTGTGGTCTAGGTACACCCAAACAGTGCTGTTAGTGGGAATTCCAGGATTTTGGCTCAGCAACAATGATATACTTCCAAGTCAGGATGGTGAGTGGCTTGGAGGGGAACCTCCAGGTGGTGGTGTTCCCAGGTATCTACTGCTCTTATCTTTCTAGATGATAGCGGTCATGAGTTTGGAAAGTGTTACCTAAGGAACCTTGGTGAATTCCTGCAATCCACCTTGTAGGTGGTACACACAACTGCCACTATTTAGCAGTGGTGCATGGATTGAATGTTGGTGGAAGAGATAGCAATCAAGTGGGCTGCTTTGTCCTGGGTTGAGTTGAGCTTCTTGAGATTTGTTGGAGTTGGACTCATCCAGGCAAGTGGGGAGAATTCCAACCAGCTCCTGACTTGTGTCTTGTAGATATTAGACAGACTTTGGGGGGTTCAGGAGGTGAGTTATTTGCCGCAGGGTTCCTAGCCTTTGACCTTCTCTGGTAGCCACAGTATTTATATCACTAGTCTAGTTCAGTTTCTGGTCAATGGCAACCCCCAGAATGATGATAGTGAGGGAATTTAGTGAAGGTAATATCATTGAATGTCAAAGGATGATGGTTATATCCTCTCTTGTTAGAGACAGTCATTGCCTGGCACTTGTGTTACTTGCCATTTATCAGCCAAAGCCTGGATATTGTCCAGCTCATGCAGCATTTGGATATAAACTGCTTTAGTACCTGAGGAGTTGCAAATGGTGCTAAACGTTGTGCAGGCATCTGCGAACATCCCCACTTCTGACGTTATGATGGAAGGAAGGCCATTGATGAAGCAGCTGAAGATGCTTGAATCTGGGACACTACCCTGAAGAACTGCACTCATAATCTGCAGCTAAGATGGTGTGTAATGAAAACATGAAACTCACTACAGCATCTTGTGATAGGGGTGAATAGCACTGATTTATTTATGGACAAGGTAGATAAATATATTAATTGGAAAGTAATAAAAGGATATGGTACAATGAATTTTCTTGTACAGGACATAAGTGCTGCTGTACACAGACACAGCCTGCTTCAGTACTAAAAATTCCATGTAATACCATGCAAAATCTTGGTGGATTAATCTTTGGGTAAGATACAAATAAATTATCATAAAACTATGTAGATTGAATAAAAATAATTAGCAGGATTCTGTATGAAAATCTTTGGTGCAGGACTAAGATCCTAAAAACAGGACTCCCCCAGTTGAAGAGAAAACCTTTCCATGGACTCAATGAAAGTTATGCTAAGCAGATTGAAGAGCATCCTTCTGCTTAATTAAATATTGCTGGTATGAGGATAGGTTGGAGAGGTTGGGACTGTTCACCTTGAAGGGAAGAAGACTAAGAGGAGATTTGAAAGAAGATATTCAGAATCATGAGGAGGCTGGACAGAGTAGATAGGGACAAACTGTTCTTGTTCATAAAAGGATTAGGAACAGGAGGGCACAGATTTCAAGTGATTTGCAAAAAAAAAAGGTGAAGTGAGAAAAAATATTTTCACACAAGTGATTCGAGTCTGGAATGCACTGCCTAGAAGTGTGGTGGAGGCAGATTCAATGGAGGCATTCAAGAGGACATTAGATGATTACTTGAATAGAAACTATGTACAGGGGTACAAGGAAAAGACAGGGGGATGGCACTCGGATCATTTTGCTCATTTGGAGATCCGGTGCAGACACGATGGGCTAAAAAAATTTTCCTTCTGCGTTGTAACAATACTATGATAAAGATGTTGTATGTTTCACTGAATGTTTCTGTGTGATCTAGGGAGCTCGTGGATTTCCAGGTCTTCCAGGGTCCAAAGGAATTCCAGGAGAAAAAGGGCAAAAGGTTAGTCTCTCTAACATGCTGTCTTTTCATGCAGTAAAATTAAATGGGTGTCAAGGCATACATCAAGGTAGATACACTGGGCGGATTTTAATGTAATTGAAGTGGGTCCAGACAATTGATTACAGAATTGTTGAGAAACTCTTCTCACTTCTGAGGAGGAGCTCAGGCACTTAAATAGTCAGAATTGGGCCTTCCCTGGGATTTAGGTGCTGTCAGCTAATCAGCTCTCAATTGCTGGCAGTGGTGGCTGGTTCTGGTTGTATTCCAGGGACTTCATCAGGGATAATTGTGGAATTCCTGGACCCAGGTGAATGGGGCAGAATGGTGGTGGTGGGGAGGGCATCATGGGAGAGGTTGAAGGCAATTCCAGGTGGGTACCTTTAAGTGTTCTCCTTTACCCCGCCCACCTCTTTTCCAGTGCCAGGTCCCTTGATCAAATAAGAGTGTCTTTGTAAAAGGACCCCTTAGAAAGTGGCAGGCAAACCTGCCTGCTGGTCTTCGGTTGCACAGGAAAGCTGTGCCTTTTGTATTTAATCCCTGAGTCACTACTAAATTCTGGTCAGGAATAATTGGTGTCATTTGGTTCATAATAAGCCTAATTGACATCCCACCACAGCAAGTGAACTTTATGGGTCCCTTCCAGCCTCCAACTTAATTGTGGTAGGTTTTCCAGCTACCAAGAGACTGATTTGCAGCCTCACTTGTGGTGAATTGGCTGGCCACCATGTTTCTCACAGGCTGCATTAAATCCAACCCATTGTCAATAGGTAGGAATTTCGCATTTAAAATGTTCTTCAGCCTGAATATAGAAAAAATGTTCTTTGGACTGCAAAATCATTCCTTTCCCATATAAGTCAAGCTTTTCTTCTATATTGGAAGTGGCCATCTTACCAGTTATTAGCATGTGATTTCATCAGGCATGCATCAAAAAGCAAAAAATAGCCAGTAGATATTTTTACAAAGAGACTAGGAGGAGGCAGAAGGGGGTACATCTGGGCTGTGGACAGAAGCTGACAATTTATTCAAATTGGATAGTGTGTGGCTCAGTGCCAGTTCCTGTACATCCACACTGTAATTACTATGAAAACATGTTTCTGTCGTTGGCTAATGCCTTTTAAATATAGCAATCTACAACGTTGGTATCATCAGGAATACATAAACCAGAGAGAAAACAGAAATCACTGGCAGGATCACAAGAAGTACAATTAAAGCTCAACTCTGCTAAACTACTGACAACAATAGAACTAGAAGAAATATGAACTAACATCAGAACGAAAGCAACCAAACAGAGGCACAGGGCAATTTTGTGCCAGCATTTGCCTTGAGTGCAAATGGAGATGTAGGTGCACATTTTCACAAGGATCGGGAAATGAGATCCTTGCTGGCGAGATTTTGTTTTCCAACTTTCCCTGCCCCTCGCAAATTAGTAAATTTTAATATAATTAGTGACCTTCGCTCCCCTGGGGTAGAAGGGGAGAGAGGGGCATGTTAACTTAATGCATTGGTGCTATCCCCCTGGCAGTACCAGCTCGGGTCCTCTTGGTTGGGAGTGTGGGGCGGATTCTCTTATTTGTGGGGGATTCCTTTTATCTGTGGTTTGGGGAATGGGGGGGTGTTTAGTGCAGATCGCGGTACCCTTCCGGACCCTCATTGCAGGCTGTATCAGGCCCCAGCTCACCAGCATGATGGCAAGGATCACACCTCCAGATTCTTTGTGCACTGAGTGCAATATAGTCTGGAGGGAGAATTACATGCCATTTTTCCTGCCTTAGCCAGCACTGAATGTAAAATTCTACCCAGTGGGACTGATCCAAGTAAGTACACAAACACCAGATGGGATTCACTAGCTGTGTGCTCCCCAAGATCGAAAATTCCCGCGCAAGATCAATAGCCTTTGAATGGTCCATTAAATTTTCTGTCTCATCCACTATGATTCCCACAGTGGGTGAAATGGGAGAATTTCGGGCACCAACTAGAGAGGTAGGGCTGAATTTTCCCACACCTCCTCTGGCGGGATCAATGGTGGGCGGGAGGTGGGGAGTTGTGTGTGTGAAGAATTCAGCATGAGACCCAAAAGTCAGTTTCACACCGGAGTGAATTTACAGCAGGATCTTCTGATGTTACCTGCCATGTGGATTGGGAATACTGCTGGAGCCTGGCATGAAAACAATTTTTATCCTGCTGATAGAGTCCAAATGAAGGCCTTGCCAGAATCTTCCCCCCATGCCCAACTCACCATTATGTCAGCAGTCCAGAACACATTTGCACCAATGTGGCATGCAAAAGTTGGGACTTATCTTTAGGGCCTTGCTCAGAACATAGACATCTGAAGAGAATATGATGCTGAAGGCCTGTAACTACTGGACTCTGGAGGAACACGTGCATCACGTTGTGGGTGGATCTTCATGCATATGGTGCCACTGCAAAGCAGTTCTCAGAATGTGAGAGGTCTTCAGCATAACTGATCTTGAACCTTAATATAAAAACAAAATACTGCAGATGCTGGAATCTGAGACGGAAACAGAAAATGCTGAAAAATCTCAGCAGGTCGACAGCGTCTGTGGGGAGAGAATAGAGCCAATGTTTCGAATTTAAATGATTCAGCTCTGGCAAAGGGTCATTCTCTCCCCACAGATGCTGTCAGACCTGCTGATATTTTCCAGCATTTTCTGATATTAGAGGATCTTTGGAAGTTCAGTCTTCATCATGGGCTCATAGCATCTTCTATGGTCTTCACTAATGTCTCAGACTTGCTTTGGTACTACAGGATCTTTACCATGGGCTGGTGAGGATGTGACAAAGGGTGAGAGAGAAAGGTTTAGGTGTGAATGGGAGAGGAGGATCTTGGAAGGAATGAAGCTGTGGGGGCAGGGAGCAAAGGTGTCAGGGTGAAGTTGAGAGGGGGAATGAGGATCAGAAGGGGTCAGGTGTTTTAATGCAAGAGGATGGAGTAACGAGGGAGAATGGTTCTAGTGAAGACGTAGCTGTAGCGGAGGAGGAAGAAATAAGCAAGGGAGTTTGCTAAGGGAAGGAGTGAAGGAAGAGGAAGGGGTAAGGGAGGCAGCTTGGATGGGATAAGGAGTCTAGATGGGGGAGGAAGGAGAGAGGGGGAATAACGAATTGGGAAGGGGGAGGAAGAAAGAAAGGAGGGGGTGGAATGTCCAGATGAACATGTGAAGGAGGGGTTTGTGGAGTCAGTGACTGCCTCCTGGGGAGCAAACCAAGGGTGGGTATGGTAGGATGGAATAATGGGTGAGAGAGGAGGTAGAGTGAGCTAGTAGAGTGGGGGGTGACGATTGGTGGTAACCCTAGGTAGTTAGTGAGATAAGCACTAATACAAAGGTAAGCAGGAGGAGTTTGGGGAGATCAATGTGGATGGGAGTGAGGTTTTCAGCCAGGTAGGGACGTGCACCCTCAAATGGATGTTCCTGAAGGAGAAGTGTTCGGGCTGTAAGGTAATGGTGGGAGATGTGCACAGTGCCGCATGAGAGTTCAGTCAGAGTGTGGGCAGAGATGCAGTTGGACAACAGAAAGAGAAACAGGCAGCGTTGCAAAAGATTGGGGCAGTCAGATGACTATGTTGAATGACATGCAAGTGGGGGAGAGCTTGCATGAGTCTCTGAAAGACCCTCACAAACACTTCTCCCTCCAGAATCACTCATCACATGGCTGTGTGCAGTTGAATTGCAAGTGTTAGTGGCAGTGAATGTATTTGCAGATAATACAGTGACAGTGTTTGCCCACGCAACCCTTGTGAACAAAATTTCTTGATTCTACATGACCTGCTACTTCTTTTAGATACTACCCTGACATCCATAGCAGAGGTGGTTGTGGTTTGTGGAGTTGTTTGCCCTGTTGCCTTTGATTACCGACAGCCATCCTCTGGAGAACCAAGACCTGGAGTGCCCCCATTTTGGTTTTCCTCCGGTGGGCCAGTTGCTCCCTCTGCAGCGACAAACAAGGAGGTTGAAGGGATCACAAGCTGAGGAGATTCAGAGGGAGCAGACAGCCTCAGAGTCCTGAGTGATGATCCAGGGGTGTCCAGTTGCTGCTGCTCCTCCCTTCAGGTGCCTAAGGGCTCCAGCCTGACTCCTTGAGAGGAAGGAGGGGTGTCTTCATGCACCATTCCACTCTCGCATTGCCATTGCATGAACTCACCCATGGCAGGCTTGCACATATCTCTGACAGAAACTGACATTCTACTGGATTAGGATCTCCGTGGCATCCGCCTTCCTCTCCATGGAGAGCTCAAGGTATGCATACATGGACATCACTTCATCAGAAAGCAGGTTGATGGACTCCCCCAACTCATGTGCCACTTTGAGGGCTTCCGTCAGCTCTGCAGGTGTAGACCCATCTCTTGTCAACACTCCACGAATTAGATCAAACAGTTCTTCACCCAGATGGTGATGAATGTGTGGAATTCGCTATCACAGAATGTAGTTGAGGCCAAAACATTCTTGAAATCAGATATAGCTCTTGGGGCTATCAAGGGATATGGTAGGAAGGAGGATCAGGATATTGAATTCGATGATCAGCCGTAATTAAAATGAATGGTATAGCGGGCTGAATGGCTACTCCTGCTTCTAGTTTCTTTGTTGCATTAATAGGAGCATTGGAATTTGATTCATTCATCATTCCTTCCCTTGTAAAATAGACCACTTCAGTCAGCAGAATCAAGTAACTACACAAGTGGTCTTATCAGCAGGGGTACGGAGTTGTGGTTACTACTGCTGCTTCACAGATCCAGGGACACGGGTTCAATTCCAGCTGTGGGTGACTTGGGTGTGGAGTTTGCATGTTCTCCCTGTGTCTATATGGGTTTCCTCCAGGTGCTCTGGTTTCCTCCCATACTTCAAAGATGCACAGGTTAGGTGGATTGGCCATGCTAAATTACCCCTTTGTGTTCCAAGATATGTAGGTTGGCAGGATTAGCGGGGTAAATATGTGGGGTTATGGGGATAGGACAGGGTGGGAAGGGATGTGGGCCTGGGTAAGATCCTCTGTCGGAGAGTCAGTGCAAACTCGATGGGCCACATGATCTCCTTCTGCATCGTAGGGATTCTATAAATTATGCAAGAAGAGACTGAATTGCAAAATTACTGCACAACAGAAGTGTTAACTATAGAGAAAAAGAGACTGAACTATTCAACTGTATTGTACAAGTTAGCAACTTCAGAGACGTCAAAGTAACTATATATATATAGCATAAATTACAACAGACCAATTAGCATCCAAAAAGGGAAGATATGTTCATATTTTGGGAGGACCCTTCTGCATACCTGAAAAGTTACCCGAGCGCTGATTATTTTCAGGAATTAAGCATGCTGAGAATTATCTTGGGATTTTACTGCTCCTCCAGTGTATCTATACTGAGCACCTCATTTCTGTACTTTTTGCCAAAGTTAAGGCAACAAAACTTCAAGCATATTCACCCACAATATGTCTTTCAAGGCACTTTACCTGGCAAGCCTACCTTTTTCAGAACAAAGCTGTTTCACATAAATTGATTCATCTGGACCTTAAGTTAATTAAGGAAATGAACGATTGATGTAGTTTAAATAAGGAGTCACAGAATATGCATGTCTTGTTGTAAGAAATGTTGTTTATGAATGAATACATAGAAAGGGAAACTTTGGTGGGGTACAAAATGGGTGACAGCATATTGGCCACTCCATTTTCCTACCTACTGACCTTACTGAAAGGAAAATGGGCATGTGTTAAATGGGCATCCAATTTGCTACCACTCATTTCGCACCACACTACAGCTCAACTTCGCCCCCACACCCGCCCCCCTGCTCCCCATTACTGTATTTACATAAAATCAGTCTTAAATCTACAAGATTTATTTTGTACCTTTTTGTAAAATCTTATTGAGGCCAGGAGAATATACTGCTGTTACTTTTTTGAAGCTTTCATTTTAAGAGTCATGTTAAAACCTGTTAAATTTAGGTTCACTCTGCGCAACCTTGATGATCACAATTGCAGATTGTTTGATGTAGGAGGGTATCTGTGAACATGAATTGGCTATCCCAACCCCACAATGCTATTTACTAGTGATCTGCTTGAAAGCAGTTATGCAACATGGATGCTGTATCATTGCTCTTTTCCAAATCTCTGATGGCTGTAGTAATTACTCTTTTACAAGACAGCTGTGGGAACTCTGATTGACATGTCAACTCTGCTGCTATTCTCAAAGCATCAATCATGTTCTTTTCCTACCTTGATTTCTTTTGCTCACCAAGGTGAGAAAATTGAATTTTTGCCCAGCTCACATACTGTCCGTTAGCATCAAGTATCTATAATAAGTATTCAGGTAGGGCACTGGATAGTTGGAGTCAAATTTTCTCTGCCTCTATCCCAATATGTTTTACCCTATATTCATTTGAACATCATTACAATTTCTATTTTCCACTGTCCACACTAGCCTCTGGTTGTTGTATGATTACAGTAGATGCTAAATTCCATCCAGCACATCAGAAATACATTACCCAAATTACTAATATTTTTCAATGTACATGACAATGGATCAGACCCACCTTTGTCCCTTTTCACAACAGGTATACATAGGAACTGGGGTACATTGCTATCATAGATGTCTATTATGGTGAGAAGCCTGGGGGGTGGGGGGCGGTGGTGCAGCGATCTTAGCAAAGTAATTCTGAATTCTGAATGAGCATGAAAACAAGAGAGTTTTAAATCTTTTTTTAGGGGAGGCCACATGTCCAATCTTATGCCACTGTATGAAAAAATGCTAATTCTGCTTCTCACCTGAAGGGGGAGGGGCCTGAGCCTAACTGAAAGCCAACAGCTCATAATAGAGGGTGCAATCGCCTATGCACAGATTGATCTGTTCTGTGCAACAGAACAGAGAGACCTTTCAGCCACTTCCACTTCCTGGAAAGTACAAATCTTCCCTCCACACCCCCCAACATGAACGCTGGCCTCCCTGACCAATTGGGCCCCTCCTTTCCAGCCTGGCGATCACCCCCACCATCCCTGTCCCAGCCCACCACCCCCCAATCCCTGATTTCAGTTGCAGACTGCACAGCTTCCCCCTGCCCACCTCCCCATAGGCCCCATCCCCTCAGGCCACACCCTCTTTACACTGCCTGGTGCCAAGTGGGCATTGCCAGTGTGTCAGGCTGGCAGTGCCAAGGTGCCCAGTGGGCATTGCTAGGCTGGCACTGCCACAGGGACACTACTCCACCCCCTGACGTCTTGGGGCCTCAATTGCCTCTGGTCTTACTGGTAAGGCCATCATGACAGGTTCACGTTGACGGGGCCACAACGTGAAGATCCTCACTGACGAAGCTGCTTAGGCAAGTGAGTCCCAGGCTCACTAATAACATTTAAATCCAGAACAAAGAAAATTACAGCACAGGAACAGGCCCTTTGGCCCTGCATTGACCATGTTGCCCCTCTAAACTAAAACCCCTTACCCTTCCGGGGACAATATCCCTCCATTCCCATCCTATTCATATATTTGTCACAATGCCCCTTAAAAGTCACTATCGTATCTCTTCCACTACCTCCCCCAGCAGCAAGTTCCAAGCATCTACCACCCCCTGTGTTACAAACTTGCCACATGCATCTCCTTTAAACCTTGCCTCTCACATCCTAAACCTATATCCCCTAGAAATTGACTATTCCACCTTGGAAAAAAGTTTCTGACTATCCACTCTGACCTTGTCCCTTCGGTTTAAATGGATTTAAATATTATAATCAGCCTTGCGCCCTTCTCAGGCATTAGGCTGATCTCACCAGGGCCAGTAAGATTGCGACAGGTGAGAAATCAGGTGCAAACATGATTTTTCACCTCTCTTGTGATCTTACTGGCTTGCCCTGTCCATCGACCAGTCCATCGACCAGCGGAAGGAGAAGGTAAGATTGTCCCCATGTTTAGTTTGTATTTGAACAGTCTTGGATACCTTAATTCAAAGCAAATAAACAGCTTTTATTCCAGATTTCCATAATCTACAGTATAATCCTGAATGTAAAAAAAGTTAATTTCTTGAAAAGGTCATTAAAGATAAAGGCCAGAATATTTCAGCTTGGCTGCTGCCAGGATCTTCGGAAAATCAATGGACAATCAATCCCCACGATGGATTCTTCAGTGAGGCAGAAAATCCCAGCCAAAGTCAAATACCGAGATGCATTCGCTAACACTCTATCCAGTTAAAACAGCAACATCATCACCAGCTTAGTTATTTCAATCTACAATAAGTACTTGGAATGGTTGTTAAATCACAGGCAAGGTTTAAAGGAGATGCATGTGGCAAGTTTGTAACACAGGGGGTGGTAGATGCCTGGAACTTGCTGCTGGAGGAGGTAGTGGAAGAGATACGATAGTGACTTTTAAGGGGCATTGTGACAAATATATGAGTAGGATGGGAATGGAGGGATATTGTCCCTGGAAGGGTAAGGGGTTTTAGTTTAGAATCATTATGACAAAGAAGGCCCATCGAGCCCACGCTGTCGTTATAAGGACAAACTGTTTCTGAATTTTAGTATCTCAGGAGTAGCTGTATTCTCTTGTGTATGTAAAAAGATGAACAAAACACTGAGCAAGTTTACGTTACTGAGCAAAATTTTCCCCTTCCTCTATCTGAGCGTATATAATTATATGTTCTATACCTGATTTCTACATGATTTTCCCACCACCAACTTAAATAGGTGTAAAGTCAGTTTGGTTATAAATGTCTGATCTTCCCTAACTGACTTTTCTTATTAGCTGTGCCTAGGTGTTCCAATATACTCAGGCATACATTTGTAGTCGTTGTATCACTGGTAACTTAGCAGCTTTCAATGTGTAGCCTATCACTTTTGGTGCACGAGGACAAACATGTGACCGTATCCTCCTATTCTATTGGATTTCACCTATGCTCACCATAACCTATGCAAACCATAACAACTTGTCCTCCATGGTCGTCTTCTTTCTTCAGTCATCTCCTTGTTCTGGTTTAACTAACTGTAACATCCATTGCTAAAATTGACAATTTATTTCTAATGCTGTACTCAAAGCTTTGAACTATTAAGTAATGCCAGGGTGCAGTTTGTAGGTATAGAACATAGAACATAGAACAGTACAGGCCCTTTGACCCTCGATGTTGTGCTGAGCTATGTCCGAACCCAAGATCAAGCTATCCCACTCTCTGTCATTCTAGTGTGTTCCATGAGACTATCTAAAACAGCTTGAAAGTTCCTAAAGTGTCCGACTCCACTATCACAGCAGGCAGTGCATTCCACACCCCAACTACTCTCTGAGTAAAGAATCTACCTCAAACATCTCTCCTATATCTCCCACCATGAATCTTAAAGTTATGCCCCCTAGTAACAGCTACATTCACCTGAGGAAATAATCTTTGCACGTCCACTCTATCTATCCCCCTCATCATTTTATAAACCTCTATTAAGTCACCTCTCATCCTCCTCCACTCTAAAGAGAAAAGCCCCAGCTCCCTCAACCTTTCCTCATAAAACCTACCCTCCAAACCAGGCAACATCCTGGTAAATTTCCTCTGCACTCTCTCCAATGCTTCCACATCCTTCTTAGAACATAGAACATAGAACACTACAGCACAAACAGGCCCTTCGGCCCACGAGTTGCGCCGATCACATCAACACCTACCAATCTATAGACCTATCTATAACCCCCAATCCCATTAAACTCCATATACTCATCCAGAAGTCTTTTAAAAGACCCCAGCGAGTTCGCCTCCACCACCACTGACGGCAGCCGATTCCATTCACTCACCACCCTCTGAGTGAAAAACTTACCCCTAACATCACTTCTGTACTTTCCTCCCCGCACCTTAAATCTGTGTCCTCTCGTAGCGACCATTTCAACCCGGGGAAATAGCCTCTGAGAATCCACCCTATCTATTCCTCTCAACATTTTATAAACTTCTATCAGGTTGCCTCTCAACCTTTGTCTCTCCAGGGAAAAGAGTCCCAGCTCCCTCAACCTAACTTCATAAGGCATGCCTCCCAGTCCAGGCAACATCCTTGTAAATCTCCTCTGTACCCTTTCAATAGCTTTTACGTCTTTCCTATAGTGAGGTGACCAGAACTGCGCACAGTACTCCAAATGAGGCCTGACAAGGGTCTTATAAAGTTGCAGCATTACCTCCCGACTCCTAAACTCAATCCCTCGATTAATGAAGGCCAGTACACCATACGCCTTCTTGACCACATCCTCCACCTGCGAGGCCGATTTAAGAGTCCTGTGGACCCGGACCCCAAGATCCTTCTGCTCTTCAACACTACTAAGACTCCTGCCCTTGATAGTGTACAGGGAGGTGACCAGAACTGAACACAATATTCCAAATGTGGTCTCACTAAGGTCCTGTATAGTTGCAGCATAACCCCATGACTCTTAAACTTAAACCCCCTGTTAATAAATGTTAACACACTATAAGCCTTCTTCATGGCTCTATCCACTTGAGTGGCAACCTTCAGAGATCTGTGGATTGAACCCCAGGATCTTTCTGTTTCTCCACATTCCTTAGAACCCTGCAGTTGACCCTGTAATCCGCATTCAAGTTTGTCCTACCAAAATGAATCACCTTGCACTTATCGGGGTTAAACTTGACTGCCACTTTTCAGCCCAGCTCTGCATCTCTTTGCAGCCTACATGAGCCCTCCACCTCATCCACTACTCCACCAATCTTGGTGTCATCAGCAAATTTACTAGCCCCCTCTTCCAAGTCATTGATAAAAATCACAAATAGCAGAGGACCCAGCACTGATCCTTGTGGTACACTGCTGGTAACTGGCCCCCAGTCTGAAAATTTTCCCTCCACCACCACTCTCTGTCATCTATGAGACAGCCAGTTACTTATCCAATTGGCCAAATTTCCTTCTATCCCACACCTCCTTACTTTCTTCGTGAGCTTATGATGGGGAACCTTATCAAACGCCTTACTAAAATCCATATATATGACATCAACTGCTCTATCTTTGTCTACACACTTAGTTACATCCTCAAAGAATTCAATCAAATTTGTGAGGCAGGACTTACCCCTCACGAAACCGTGCTATCTATCCTGGATAAAGCTGCATCTTTTCAAATGGTCATAAATCCTATATCTCAGGACCCTTTCCATTAACTTACCAACCACTGAAGTAAGACTAACTGGTCTAATTACAAGGGTCATTACTATTTCCTTTCTTGAACAGAGGAACAATATTCTACAATCTCCAGTCCTCTGGCACAATCCATGTGGATGGTGAGGATTCGAAGATCAAAGCTAAAGGCTCCATAATCTCATCCCTTGCCTCCCAAAGTATCCTAGGATGTATCCCATCTGGCCCAGGGGACTTATTGACCCTCAGGTTTTTCAAAGTTGCAAATACATCTTCCCTGAGAACATCTATCTCCTCCATCCTATCAACTCGTATCACACTCTGATCCTCAAAAACATGGCCCCTCTCCTTAGTGAACACTGAAGAAAAGTATTCATTCAACACCTCACCCATCTCTTCTGACACCATGCACAAGTTCCCACTACTATCCTTGACTGGCCCTAACCTCACCCTGGTCATTCTTTTATTTCTCATCTAAGAGTGAAAAGCCTTGGGATTTTTCTTTATCTGACCCGACAAGGACTTCTCATGACCCCTCCTAGCTCTTCTAAGCCCTTATTTAACTCAATCCTGGCTACCTTGTAACCCTCAAGTGACCCAACTGAACCTTGTCTTTTCATCCTTACATATGCTTCCTTTTTCCGCTTGACAACACATTCAACCTCCTTTATGAACCATGGTTCCCTCACTCGGCCATTTCCTCCTTGCCTGACAGGGACATACCTATCAGGACATACAGTATTTGTTCCTTAACAAGCTCCACTTTTTGTTTGTGCCCATACCTGACAGTTTCTGTTCCCATTTTATACTCCCTAATTCTTGCCTCATTGCATCATAGTTACCCCTGCCCCAGTTATAAACCTTGCCCTGCCGTGTAACCCTATCCTTCTCCATTGCAATAATGAAGGACACTGAATTGTGGTTACTACCTCCAAAGTGCTCTCTCACAAACAAATCTAACACTTGGCCCGGTTCATTACTCAGTACCAAGTCCAGTGTAGCCCCACCTCTTTTGGCTTATCCACATATTGTGTCAGGAAACCCTCCTGCACACACTGTACAAAAATTGTCCTATCCGAACAATTCGACCTATAAAGGTGCCAATCAAAATTTGGAAAGTTAAAGTCACCTATGATAACTACCTGTGACCTCCACACTTATCCATAATCTGCTTTGCCATTTCCTCCTTCACATCTCTATTACTATTTGGGGGCCTATAGAAAACTCCTAACAACGTGACCGATCTTTTCCTATTTCTAACTTCAGCCCATATTACCTCAGTAGGTAGATCGCCCTCAAAATGCCTTTCAGCAGCCATTAAACTATCCTTGATTAACAATGCTACTCCTCCACCTCTCTTACCACCTTCCCTACTCTTACTGAAATTTCTATACCCCGGAACTGCCAACATCCATTCCTGTCCCTGTTCTAACCATGTCTCGTAATGGCCACAACGTCATAGTCCCAAGTACCAATCCATGCACCAAGTTCACTTACCTTATTCCGGAGTATATTTTTGTCAAGTTGGCACTTTTTAATTCTAACAAATGTCACTTTTAATGCTTTCGCTCTGCTTTTGCACATTTTAAATTTTTATTCAGGGGGTTTGGGTATCAGTGGCAAGGCCAACATTTGTTGTCAATTCCTAATTGACTTTGCAGCAGTTTTTTTTGCTGCAAAACATCTTTACAATTCCTATATAACTTCCTATTATTTCAGAAATCACTTCTGTTTCTATCAATCTTTCTAATCTTCCCCTCATTCCACTCATGCTTGTTCTCTCTATCTTTTGCTGTGAAGACAGAATATATACCTTAAATTTATAACTTACACTACACCAAGAAAAGTCACTTCCAGGGGTATCATTGATCAGAAACTTAACTGTGCCAGTCTTATAAATGCTATGGTTACAAGAGCAGGTCAGGAACTGGGAATTCTGCAGTGAGTAACTCACCTCATGTCTCCCCAAAGCCTTTCCACCATCTATAAGTCAGAAGTCAGGAACATGATGGAATACTCTCCAATCTCCTGGTTGAATGCAGCCCTAATAACACACAAATAGTTCAACAGGATCCAAAACAAAGTAGCCAGTTTCATCATCAGCTCATCCACTATCTTAGGCCCTTCACCACTGGTGCACAGTGACAGCAGTGTGTATCAACACAAGATGCACTGCAGCAACTCACTAAGGCCCCCTTGACTGCACCTTTCAAATTTGCAACCTCTACCACTTAGAACTATATCACAATTTTTTTCACTGTCACTGTGTCAAAAACCTACACCAGTTGGCTTGCAGCAATTTAAGAAGGCAGCTCACCAATAGCTGTTAGGGGTAAGCAACAAAGGTTGGCTTTGCCAGTCATGCTTATATCCCATGAAAGAATCTTTAAAAATCCTTTCCAAGGTGCAAAATCAACCCGACAGCATGAGTCTGAAATTAGAATGGTCACACATGATCTGACTTGATGAAGACTAGTGCTAGGATTTTATGACTTCGCTCATCCTGGGTAAAATCCCACCCGAGGTCAATAGACCTTCCCATGCTCCGCCTCTCATCTGCTCTGATTCCCCTGGTGGGTAGGCCGGTAAAATTCCAGCCTAGGTCTCATGTCCATGTTATTTCCTCTTGCTTTCCTGGAACATAAATTATGAAAAAATATTCTGATAACACCTAAAAGAATTTGTTTATTTTCACAGCTGGAAACAGCTGACTCATTGAGGTATGCTATTTCAGCAGGTAAACTGCATTTTATACAGGAATAATTAAAACTTTTGGATTTGTGCCAGTTCTTTCTCTCAAATTTTTTCCACACAAGGTTTTGCAGTTAACCCAGAATTACATGGTTAAAAATTGATTATGGCCAATTTTTGTTTGTGAAATTGAGCATGTTGCAAGGCCAGCATTTGTTGCGTATCCCTAATTGTCTTTTTAGATGGTGATGAACCATTCTCTTGAATTCTTGTAGTTAATGTTGCGTAAGTATATGCAGGAGAGTTATAAGGAGAGGCTGGATAGACTGGGGCTTTTACCTCTGGAACATAGAAGGCTGAGGGGTGACCTTATAGAGGTCTATAAAATAATGAGGGGCATAGACAAGGTAGATAGTCAATATCTTTTCCCAAAGATAGAGAAGTCTAAAACTAGAGGGCATAGGTTTAAGGTGAGAGGGGAAAGATACAAAAGTGTCCAGAGGGACAATCTTTTCTCACAGAGGGTTGTGAGTGTCTGGAACAAGCTGCCAGGGATAGTAGCAGAGGTGGGTACAATTTTATCTTTTAAAAAGCATTTAGATAGTTACATGGTATGATGGGAATAGAGGGATATGAGGCCAAATGCGGCAATTGGGATTAGTTTAGGAGTTTTTTTTAAAAAAAGGACAGCATGGACAAGTTAAGCCGAAGGCCCTGTTTACATGTTGTAAACTTCTCTGACCTCTATGACTCTAGGTGCAATCAGTATAGTTAGGGAGGGAGTTCCCAGATTTTGGCCTACCAACAGTGAAGGAATAGAGAAAGACAGACAGGGAATGCCACTTATTTGAAATGCAGATTAATACAACCAACCCTCTTGTGCATGTTGTAGATGGAGCTTGCTAAATTTTAACCACACTTATGTTTTTGGTGTGATGCAGTGCTTTATACATGCCACACAATCAAAATGTTCTCAGACCCACGAGTTAGTCAACTCTCAAAATAGTACTAATCATTAAATGAACATGCACACGTATATAAAAGGCCTATTATACTGTCTTGATTCATATTAGACATCTTTTTATTTCTGTTTTTATTATACAGGGTTCTAAGGGTCTACCTGGACTCACTGGCTTCAAAGGGGCTTCTGGTTTACCTGGAAAGCCTGGTTCCCCTGGACCACCAGGGGTGCCAGGGCCCAAAGGTGAACCTGCAACAAAGGTAAAATGGATAATGGATAAAATAACTTATTGCTTTGTTGATTGTTCCCAAGAGTTTCAGTTTTTACTTGCAATTACTAGCATCTGCAATATTTTGCTTTTGTATTGTATTTCTCTGTATTTTTTTTACTTTTTCTTGTCCTTACCTTCTTGAAGGCAACAGTTGATGATTGATAGCTTTGCACAAGCACCAGCCAATAGTTTGTATCCTATCCATGCAGGCAGTCTTAAAGATAAATGGCTCCAGGAATTTCAAAGCTGATATCTCTATAGACTGAATAAATCTTGAACGAGTTTGACAATGGATCACACTTATGAGCAGTCTATCCACTAAAGAATGTACTTCATTAAGGAGGTGTAGTACCTAAACATTTGTTATACAAAGATTGGCTGTAATTAATGTGATGAACTTAAATTCTGGGCAAGAATAATACAGCCACTGTCATTCTGCAATCTTATAGTTAAGTTAATGTTTTATTTATGATGGAATACATCAGCACATATCTCGAGTTATCAATTCACAATCTGAAGCTAGACCATGAAAATTAGTTAGTGCTTTGGGGTGTATTTATTCATAAGCCCATGTGAAAGACCTTTCCTGTGTGTAGGAGAGAATGTGATATTGTCAAGCGATGCCATCTTCCTTCTGTAGATTTTAAATGTAGATTACAAAACAGTTTGAAATTTCAATGCAGTGTCACTTAGTGCTACAGCAGATGTACTTTTGTGCAAGGGCACCCACTATGGCTCTCTCAGCCCATTTCACCTAGGCTATTCATACCCAACAAAGAGTTATCAATCCAGGAAGGCACTGAACTAAAGATTCAAAGGTGAAAAAATATTGCTTAGTGATTTTTTTTTCCCCCAAGCATTTTGTATTTCTCTGGTAGTGGATTTTTCACAGTTATCTATTGTGCACCTACACATTTCCATAGCTACCATGCCTCTTCCCATCCTCCTCCTTATATAACCTCTTGCAATGAGTGTCCCTTTAAGAGCAACACTGTAGAAGAGGGTACCCTAGTTTGGGGAACTGAGTGGGACTGAGAGTGGGTATTCATCCCAGGGGTGGGGTCCTCTCATGGGCAGAAGTCAGGCAGAAAACATGTAGTAAACATGCAGGGACTGAGGCAGCTGTTGGTGGGGTTTGGGGGGTGTGGTGGCTGCTAGCCTCTGTATAGTTCTTCCTAAGTCAAGTGGCCCTCTTCTACTGTGTTACCCTTAAAGGGACACTCACCACACCTCTCTAAATCCTCAGTTTGCATGGGGTCCTTAAATAAGTTTTATTATTGATCATATTTTTGTTTTTACCCCAGTCTCTTTCTCTCATTCTGGGGTGGGAGGACATCAATTTAAGCATAAGACCAGAGCATTTAAGAAACATTATAGATCAAATTCTGCATCCAGTCTTCATGTCTAGTGGGGTTCTGTGTCAGTAGACCAGCATCATAATTTCTGCCCTATTGAGTCCTCTATAAAACTTGGACATAGGAAGTTATTTCTATTTTCAGACTCTTTAATGTAATGATTGGATAATTTGATTTTCTTAAGATTACAATGTTGCCTGACATTACTTAATTTATGCACTCAAGCTAATAGAAGGTTAACCCAAATTGGTAAATGCAGCTTGAGTGCTGGATGCCGAGTTTAACAGAACTCTCAGAATTCTGACCAGTAGTCTTCCCAATGCAGTACCAACCTATGACTTTGAAACATAAAATTTCCTAAATAACTAAAACTTTTGTAAAGAAAATATTTACAAAAGTACAAAAAGGTTTGAAGTGTGTGATGGACCCCTCCCCAGTGCGATTTTGTGAATGACAATTAATACCTAATAGTCTCACTTATTTAAATAGATGAAAGGTCTTCCCACGCCTCTTATTGATCTTCATGTACTTCAGAAGGAATGGAAGATGGAGAGTTAGCCTGCCACTATCAAAATACAGAAAGTTTTGTGTGGGAGGATGGTAAGGAATGATTGATGTATAAGAAGGTTCCCATAGCTTAATTACTTACAGTTTTTACAATTCAAATAGATTTCATTTTTAAACACAAATATGCCAGTTGAAGTAACTGAGTGTATGTAATTTGAGCTAAGAAGAGGAAGGGCTCTGGGACACGGTAAGGCTCTGAATATGTTGGAATTTATTAAACATGTTGAGCAAGATTAACTTGATTAACCATTCTTCTGCTAGTACCTAGGGAATTGTGATTATTCCTTTGCCTGACACATGAAAGATATCTGATCTCAGTTGGACACCAACATCTCTCAATAGAATGCCTGAGAAAGAAAAAATGACTTTGGTTTTGAATTCCTGCTGTCCACTAAGCTCCCCACCTACTGAAAAATGCATATGTGTGAATGTTAGGTGAGCTCAGGATCATTCCCAATTGTTAGCGCTGTCCATAATTGAATAGGCTGCTCATACTCACTCCCTATGATTACCTCTCAAAAATATCCACAGTAATCAAATACCAGAGCACTGGTGGCATTCATGGGACCAAACCCTTGAAAGTATCAGCCTCTTCAGGAGAAGACTAAAAATATACTGCTTATTAAAATATTTACTTGTGAATGATTGATGTCTTCCTATTATTTTCTTCATAGGGTGAAGCAGGAAGGAGGGGGAGAACGCGTCGTGGTCAGAGAGGATCCCCAGGAATTCCTGGAGCAAAAGGAGATCAGGTTAGTAAACACTAATGACAGCAGCTATGCAATGTTCCAGTTATAGACAAACAAAAAAAAATGGGCTAGATTTTCATGGAGCTCAGAAGGCTCCATGGAGGTAAAAATGCAACAGGTGGGACCCAATTCCATGTTTCTGCTCCCATTCCAAGAATCCCCATTTTCACCAATGTGGGTTAAGGATGCGAGCTGGTGCAGGTCATGAGCTCCCATCTAGACATCCCCAGTTGCTAACAGTATTCATACAGTCAGGTCATCCTTCAAAGGACTGATGGTTCACAGCCCCTTAGTGATGTTATGAATTACAGATTAGATGAAAGAGCCATTTCGAAAGGTAAATTTAAAGATCTTACACATACTCCCCATGCCAAGCTACGGTCATCTACCCTCCCATTCCTCTCATACCATCCATTCCAAGTTATGGTCCCATGACCATCCATGCCCTTCATGTCAACTTATGCTCCTCTACCCACCCTCCAGGTTCCTCATACCCATCTTGCCAAGCTATGACACTTCCTCTTGTACTGAAAAATGAATCCTATAGTAACAAAAGGATATATGAAAAAGCTTTCAAAAACAATCATTCATAAATCTCCGGTTTCTTTAAGAAAAGTTCCTTTCACTACAACCCCATAAAAGTGTCAATCTTCAAAACTCTTAAAAGTATCAACAATTGAAACTGTAAGAACTTGAAACCTCTTTATCCGATGCTAATAAACATTATACAATTGACAGAATAGATCAAAGAGCAAGAACTGTCAATCAAGGAATGTTTGTTCTGGGATACAGCTGTTTTGACATTCTAATGGATGTCTGGACTTTCAGGCAAGCCTCATTATGTATTTTTGACTGACAATCCGGATGTTCATTAGAATGTTGAAACAGTTGAAGGGCGTTGAAGTGTCACAGCTTAACATGGAGGGTATGAAATGTCATGGGTGAGTATGGGGGCCATGAAGGGCCATGGGTTGACATGGGGTACATGAAATGTGTGGGGGGTGAATGGGGTGAGGGCTAGAGAAAATTTCCTGACTTTCACTGCCTACCTGTAGGATCAAATACAGAGTGTTAAAAGACATGATATAAACAGTGTAAATTTGGCTGACCCCACTTGACATTGGAAATGGCTAAATGCACAGGACAAGCAATGGGTATGAGCTATGCCAACATCCTGATTGTAGGAATTTAAGACCAACACACCGGACTGAGTTGCTCAAGTTGTTCCAGTACAACTCACTGACACCTCCCTGACATAATGGGGAAAATGCCCCATTGTGTCCTATAACCAAGACAAATAAATCTAACTCAGTAAAATTTCTCTCCAATCATCTTCCTCACAACTATCACCAAAATGAGGGACAGAATCATCAGTAGTGTCATAAGTGACCTGTAGAGAATTAATGTCCAAGGGAGTTCAACCATTTATGCAATGCTATTTCAACAGAAACTTCAAAAAAAGTATAAATACAAATATAAATATCCCTATCAAATTTGACCCCAAGATCATCTCTTAAGCATATATCCATGCCATCCTATTTCCAACTCTGTAACATTGCCCATCTCAACTCCTGCCTCAGCTCTTCTGCTGCTGAAACTTCTATCTATGCCTTTGTTACTCCTAGACCTGACTATTCCAATGCACCTCTGGCCATCCTCTCACATTTTACCCTCCTTAAACTTGATGTGACCCAAAGCCCTGCTGCTGTATTCCAATTCACATCAAATGCCCTTCACCTATCATCTCTGCATTTGCTGAGCTACACTGGTTCCCAGTTAAAACAATGCATTGATTTTAAAATTCTCACCTTTCTTTTTCAAATCCATTCTTTAATTGTAAACTCCTCTAGTTCTGTAATCCTTTAAAATATCTGTGCTGCTCTAAGTTTAGCCTGTGGAGCATCCCTGATTTAATGATTTCTCCATTGGTGGCTGTTACTTCAGCTGCCTAGGCTGCAAGCTCTCGAATTTCATCTCTCCACCTCTACCTCACTCTCTTCCTTCAAGGCGCTCCTTAAAGCCTATGTCTTTGACCCAATGTTTGCTCTCCTGCCTTAATACTTAATGTGGCTTGATGTCATTCTACCGCCATTTGTGGGGGTTCCATTCCCACAAATATGAACTTACGTATATGCAGATGCAGCACATGCACAAGGCATACTTTTTATGTGAGAACAACTTGCAAAAGGTGAGAATTAACTAAATCATGGGTGACTGAAGTTTTGGGACAATGAACTGTGATTACATGTACAACTACATTAGTATGGTTAAACACATTTGTGATAGAGGTGGTTGAAAACAACAGGAGTTAACTGCATTTCATTTTAAAATGTTTCTGTAAAGCACTTTGGGATGTTTTATTACATATGAGATATGTTTCTCATGAGATATTGTTTCAGGTTGTTATAAATTAAAACTCATCTCTCTTACTCACTGACACTTCAGTTCCAAAACTCATCATTACCTTAATGGGTAAACGCGCAAAGTGCCTACGGAGAGGTGATAATACTGTAACGATCCTTGATATTAAGGCAGTGTTTGACTAACTGTGGCTCCAATAACTTCTATCAATACTAATATCAATTGTACTCAATGGTTGGACTCATCCATGACATAAAGGAAGAGATATCTGGCTGTCATAGATGTGACCAAATTCAGTTCAGATATCTTACAAACACATTAACGCATCATTTTTAAGAACATAAGAACATAAGAACATAAGAAATAGGAGCAGGAGTAGGCCATCTGGCCCTTCGAGCCTGCCCCGCCATTCAATAAGATCATGGCTGATCTGCCGTGGCTCAGTTCCACTTTCCCGCCCTCTCCCCATAACCCTTAATCCCCTCTCTTATCAAAAACCCATCAACCCGCTTCTTAAAAATATTTAGCGAGGCAGCCTCCACCACTTCAACGGGCAGAGAATTCCAGAGATTCACCACCCTTTGAGTGAAGAAGTTCCTCCTCAACTCCGTAAGGGTCAAAACTAAACAGTCTGAATTATTCTTTTTCCCCTTCTTCATTTTTCTCTCCACTTCTCTGGTGGACTTCTCTCACTAGATGGTTATTCTTTGCATGTGACGCTAGACAGTGAGTTTTCAACTTTTTTATATTGGGTTCCATCACAGGCAAGCGCAATCCAGTGTTCAGGCAAGATGCCTGAACACCAATTTATGGTGTTTAATTCATAGAATGGTAGACAGAGAAATCAGGAGATGGTGGGAAATGGAAGATGGTCAGAAGGAAGCAAAAGCGCAAAGAAGAGAGTGTTATAGAGTTAATGAAGGTGGGAATAAAATGGTAAGGCAGAGGTGCACAAAGAGTGCAAGGGGCAATGATGCTTCAAAACAGTTGAAAAGGGAACAAGAAGCAGACCTGTGTTACAGGACTGGAGGGCGCCAGCAGGAACTTAAGAGCTGGAGAAAGAGTAAGGCTATGAAAGGATACAATGCGAGAGCATAAGAAGCCAGTGGAGTATGGCCAAAACAGAGGCTTTGGGCTATTGCTTGCATGTATGGGTCACTCAGCTATAATCAGGAGCAGAAACCGTGACTGAATTTTTACCTTTGCACAGGACACTGATACAAAACATAACCCTCTGCCAAGATCAGCTAATTCAGCAGAGGTTAAGGGTTATAACAAGGACTTTGTCTTTTGAGTCTGCTACACAGTGCACTTACTGATAGAGTCATCAGTGGTGTTAAGTACGTTATCTTTAACAACTAGGATTTCTTTTATCCTAGCTAACTATCCAGGTAAATATGTTGGAACTGCTTGAAGTCTCTGACTCTAACTCAGAGTTATTAATGGAGGGTTCCAGGGAGCAGGGTAATATCCAATACCAATGTCTTGTGCTTGAAGAAAGGAGACTACAATGGGATGAGGAAGGAATTAGCTAAGGTAGACTAAGAGCAAAAATTTTATGGTGGGACGATTGAGGAACAGTGAAGGCCTTTCAAAGTGAGTTTTCACAGTGCTCAGCAAAAGTATATATCAGTGATGAGGAAGAACTGTAGAAAAAGAAATTATCAGCCATGAATATCTAAGGAAATAAAGGAGGGTATCAAATTGAAAGAAAATGCATACAAAGTGGGAATGATTAGTGGGAAATTAGAAGATTAGGAAATCTTTAAAGGTCAACAGAAAGCCACCACAAAAGCTATAAAGGAAAGTAAGATGGATTATGAGTCTAAACTAACTCAGAATATTAGAACAGATAGCAAAAGTTTCTACAAGATATATAAAACAAAAAAGAGTAGCTAAAGTAAACATTAGTCCTTTAGGGGATGAGAAAGGGGATGTAATAACTGGAAATGAGGAAATGGCTGAGGCATTGAACAGGTATTTTTTTGTTGGTCTTCACAGTGGAAGACACAAATAACATGCTAAAATTGATGACAAGAAGGCTGTGGCAGGTGAGGATCTAGAAACTATTATTATCACTAAAAAACTAGTGTTGGGCAAGCTAATGGGGCTAAAGGTAGGCATGTGTCCTAGCCCTGATGGAATTCATCCTAGTGTATCAAAAAAGATGGCGGGGGAAATGGCAAATGCACTAGTGGTAATTTACCAAAATTTGCTGGACTCTGGGGTGGTTCCTGCAGATCGAAAACAGCAAATCTGATGCCACTGTTTTAAAAAGGGGTAAACAAAAGGCGGGTAACGATAGGCCAGTTAGCTTAACTTCTATAGTAGGGAAAATGCTTGAATCTATCATCAAGGAAGAAATAGCAAGACATTTGGATATAAATTGTCCCATGGGAAAGACACAGCATGGGTTCATGAAGGGCAGGTCATGTTTGACTAATTTGGTGGAATTCTTTGAGAACATTACATGTGCGGTGGACAATGGGGAATCTGTGGATGTGGTGTTCCTGGATTTCTAGAAGGAATTTGACAAGATGCCGTACCAAAAGCTGCTGCATAAGATAAAGGTGACCAGTGTTACGGGTAATGTATTAGCATGGATAGAGGATTGGTTAACTAACAGAAAGCAAAGAATGTGGGTAAATGGGTGTTTTTCTGGTTGGTGACCAGTGACTGGTGGTGTACCTCAGGGATCTATGTTGGGACTGCAACTGTTTATGATTTACAAAGTTGATTTGGAGTAGGAAACTAAGTATAGTGTGTCAAAATTCACAAATGCACTAACATGAGTGGCAGAGCAAAGCGTGCAGAGGATGCTGAAATCTGCAAAGGGATATAGATAGTTCTAAGTGAGAGGGCAAGGGTCCAACAGATGCAATACAATGTTGGTAAATGTGAGGTCATCCATTTTGGTAGGAGTAACAGCAAAATGGACTATTATTTAAATGGTAAAAATATTACAGCATGCACAGCAGAGGGACCTGGGTGTCCTTGTGTATGAATCACAAGAAGTTGATTTGCAGGTGCAGCAGGTAATTAAGAAGGCAAATGGAATTTTGTCCTTCATTGCTAGAGGAATGGAATTTAAAAACTGTGAGGTTATGTTGCAGCTGTATAAAGTGATAGTGAGGTCATACCTGGAGGACTGTGTACAGTTTTGGTCTCCTTATTTGAGAAAGGATATACTGGCACTGGAGGGGGTCTAGAGTAGATTCACTAGGTTGAGTCCAGAGTTGAGTGGGTTGGCTTATGAGGAGAGTCTGAGTAGACTGAGACTATATTCATTGAAATTCAGAAGAATAAGGGGGGATCTTATAGAAATATATACGATAATGAGGGGAATAGATAAAATAAAAGCAAGGAAATTGTTTCCACTGGCAGGCGAAACTGAAACTAGGGAATGGCCTCAAAACAAGGGGGAGCAGATATAGGACTGGGTCGAGACGGAACTTCTTCACCCGAAAGGTAGTGAATCTTTGGAAATCCCTGCCCAGTGAAGCAGTTGAGACTACCTCATTAAAGGTTTTTAAGGCAAAGATAGATAAATTTTTGAACAGTAAAGGAATTAAGGATTATGGTGAGCGGGCGGGTAAATGGAGCTGAGTCCATGAAAAGATTAGCCGTGATCTTATTGAGTGGTGGAGGAGGCTCAAGAGGTCAGATGGCCTACTTCTGCTCTTAGTTCTTATATTCTTATACTTGGAATAGTTCTCCTTTGGTCCTCTTTTATTTTAACTTTAACTTTCTCTGAAATTAATTCTAGTCATTCTACTGCTTTCATCCTATTATCAAAATCTTTTACTTACTTTAGCTTTACTGCCTCCCACCTCCTATTTAACAGATTGAAGATGGTGTTTTAAAATATAATTAATTGTATTAAACTAATTCGAAAACAACAGATGGCAGATACACCAGATTTGATCTCATTGCTTATCCTTGCAATGGACATGATCACACAAGTTAATGAAGTAGACTCAAAGATCCTTACTCATCCAGTTACTCAATTCCCCTGCTCTCCATCCCCTAGTGAGTGCTTGTTATTTTATTTCCAAGTGAACAAGCCACACGGACTGGCAGTCTCAGTATTTTACAGTAAAGAATGAATCATTGCACAAAGCAGCAGAACGCAACCAATTAGTGTCACATTCAACTTCTGTGGTATTTGATTGGGATGCTCAAACATCTAATTGAAAGTTCATTGATGACCCCCTACCACCACCACCACCCTCCCTCAACTTTCATAAAAGGAGAGAATACTTGTTGGTTTTGCTTTTCCTGTATATTCTAGTTCTGCTCCATGAGCAATTAATGTATATCTTCTGCCACCCACTCACCTTCATAGCATGAATTTTATTGTATTTTTACATTTGCTAAAAATAGTAAACCAAAGGCCACATTGTATTACCATATACACAGGTATTGATGTCAGTGCTCTATATTAATAAGGTAACAAATTATAATGTGGCCATTTTAAGACATGACCAGTTCAAGCTGTGGCACTCTTAGGTAAGAACTCTTAAGTGATTTCATTTTTGTTGGCAAAACCTAGACGAAAAGAGTAGGAGAAGCAACACATAGATCATGACTTGACAACCACAAAACTTGATTCACCAGTATGTTGCCTGGGTTGGAGTGTTTCAGTTATGAAGGGAGGCTCGCTGGGCTGAGGTTGTTTTCCTTAGAGCAGAGAAAGCTGAGGGGGGAATCTTATTGAGGTGTACAAAATTATAACAGACATAAATAGGGTAGAAAAGAAGAAACTTTTCTTCCTAGTAGAGGGAGCATAGATTTAAGATAAAGATCATGAAATTTAGAGGGAAGTCGAGGAAAAGCTTTCTTACCCAGAGAAGGGTGGAATCTGGAACTCACTGCCTGAAAGGGTGGTACAGCCAGGAAGCATCATGATATTTAAGAGGCTTTTAGATGAGCATTTGAAATGTCATAGCATACAAGGCTGCTGACCAAGTGCTGGAAATGGGATTGGAATAGATAGGTGCTTGATGGCCAATGGAAATATGATGGGCTGAAAGGCCTCTTTTGTGCTGTAAAACTCTATGACTATATAAAACCTGTAAGATTCTGGAGTATTGGAAGTACATATCCTGTTGGATACATATCAACTGTCAGTGCTCCATATTGACATCAATGCTTTGGGAACCAGATCAGTTTCTCAATGCTTTCTAATATAGAAATCAGTGCAAGTGAGGTCCCTTAGCCTTGTAGTTCCACACCTACCCTAATCTGACTGCCACTACACTGGGCAGCAGCCCTCTCTCCTCTCCGCATTACTTACAATACTATTGGCAGGGGTTTGGCCTTTGTATATTGTAGGAAGGAATTCTTCAGAAGTCAGTCCTGTCTACAATTCCTACCATTTGTGCTGGAGATAGTTCTAAGGAAAAAAAGAGACTCAGTGTTGTGCATTAGTAGGCAGATTCAGATAGCAACTGGCCTGACTATGAAATAGGTATACAGATGACTTTGAAAATGGAATAGAAATGGAATTGAAGGGGGAAAGGATAACAACTAGAAGTGGAACCAGATGGCAATGAAATGGAGAAGGAGACTGGCAATGAAGGAGGGGGAAATTGATTTGTGGCAATAAAGCAAAAAGGCAAATGTTCATGGAGAGAGCGAAGGCTACAGAAGTTAAGAGTTTGAGGAAGGAGGAAGATATAGCTGCAATGGAGGAAGAAGTATATTGAACATTAAATGAGAGAATGTGGGGAGGAAGAATACCAGAAAGAACAGGAATGGGAAGAAATGCAAATGGTAGTGGAGTGGAAGTAGGAGAAAAATACTCATTAAAATTGAGCAAGAGAAGGGAAAGGGTTTCGGGTTGGATTTTGACGTTATGCAACAACATAAAAGGGGGTAGCAAATCAGCAGCCTGTATTACATCTCCTCCCACGTTCACTTTCATTGAAGTCAATTGAAATAAAAACCCACAAAGACGGTGTTATGATTCAAACTGATGCTACCACTGGCCAAGTTGGGTCCCAGATTGCAATCTGATTTGATAGATTTTAGATTTTAGAAACTGTGGAGGGTAGTTACTGAACAGATTCACATGAGTTTGCTGATGAACATCCAACAGAAGAATAAAATGTTTATTAATCAAGAAAAATAAACTCTCTTGGACTGGAAATAAAGTTGAGAGGATTTCAATACAAACACCAGTGAGTCAAATATTGTTCCCTCATTCCAGCTACTGGGGTAGTTCTCACAAAACAATTCTAAGGGGGAAGCGATCTTACCCTGCTGGTTTGTGACTGATTTCTTACCTCTCGCAATCTTACTGGCACTGAATATTTGGCGCAATCAGCCACGCGCCCATTTTCGGCGCAAGGCTGAATAACTTAATTAAATTATATTAAAATCTGCGATCACGGTGGCACAAGGATGAGCACTGCTGCCTCACAGCGCCAGGGATCTGGGTTCAATTCCCAGCTTGGGTCACTGTCTTATGGAGTTTGCACGTTCTCCCCATGTCTGCATGGATTTCCTCCTGGTGTTCTGGTTTCCCCTCACTGTCCAGAGATATGCAGGTTAGATAGCTTGGCCATGCTAAATTGCCCCTTAGTGTCAGAGGGACCAGCCAGGGTGTAAATGTATGGAGTTATGGAAATAGGGCATGGATGGGATTGTGGTCAGTACAGACTTGATGGGCGAAATGGCCTCTTTCTGCACTGTAAGGTTCTATTTTTCTATGATTAATTTAACAAACCCAGGATGGTATTGCCAGGCTTACTTGCGTCTGTGGCCCTGCCAGGAGAGATTCACTCCGATGAGGATCACAGTTGGTCATCAGCAACATGGACCAGTCGTGATGGCCTCTCCGGTAGAACCACTGAGGCCACCTGGGGAGGTTGGGGAGGTGCCCCTTGGGCAGTGCCAGCCTGGCACCCTGACACTGCCCACTGGGCACCGGCATTGCCAAGAAGGCGGGGCCACAGGGCGTGGGGCCGCTGCGTGCTCAGCATCAAGGATCAGTGGGGGGCAGGGGGACAATCAGAACTGGCATTGGGGCGGGACAGTCAGTGGCCGATCACGGATGGAGGGGGATCGGTCTGGGTGGGAGGGGGACGTTCGTTCCAGGTGGGTGGGGAAGGTGAAAGGCCACAGGGCCCCGCGATAGCTGTCAGGATGCTTTGTGGAGGCCATGGAAGTAAGCTGACAGCAGAAGGGGATGAGTGACAGGTCTGTGCTGCTAGAGACGTGCACATGCGCAATGATGCCCTCTACTGCTCCCAGCTAGTGTTTGGGAGACTTAAGACCCACCCCCTCCCTCTGCAGTCAAGAAACTATTTCTGCTGCTTTTTCATTCACTGAGTGCATAAGGTTGCAATTTTGCACGTGCCCAAAGAAACGATCTGAAACTTTCCCAGTTTCACCCCAATCCTGGACTTAAAACTTTTGGTAAAATCACCTCCTATGTGGGAAAATATGAGGTTTTCTTGCCTGTTTTTTTAGCAACGTGAGTCTTGATAATTTACAGCACTCGATGAAATGCAAAGGCCATCAAGCAAATCATGCTGGGGGCAGAGCTTAAACCAGTGAGAGAGGCTTGCAGCAGAGTGCTCAGGGGCCCATCACACTTTGACCCCCATTGACATAGCCCTCTCCCCCATGAGAAAGGCTGGCCTTCCCCCACCCCGGACATCGCTGGCCTCCTGATGGTCCCCCTTTCACCAGCCTCCCGATCATCAGCTCTGACCCCACCCCCACAATTGCCAGCCTGTCAAACAGCAGCCACCCAATTTCCTACCTCAAACACCACCCCCACAACCCAATCACCAGACTCCTGATCAGCAACCCCGATTGCTAGCCACCCCCCCCCCGCCCCCCAACTGGGAGTCCCCTCTTCCCTCCTACCTACTACCAATCTGTCTCTGCCACTTCTGGCTCCACCCCCTTGGCACTGCCTGTGCCAGATATGCACTGCCACTTTGCCAGACTGGCAGTGCCAGAATGCCTGGTGGCAATGCCAGGGTCTCAGGATGACAGTGTTAGCCTGGCACTGCCTAAGGGGCACTGCCCATCTGACCTCAACCTCCTGAGGTACCTCAATGGCCTCCAGTCCCACTGGCGAGGCCATCACACCTGATCCCCGCTGCTGTGGACCAGCTGATCCCCGTTGGTATGGATCTCCACCGGCGAGGTCGGAAAGCCAAATGAGCCTGGACAATAGCTTCACTAAACACGTTGAAATGAGCTGCTGAATATTTGATTTGAATATACATAAATCAGCCTCGTGCTGGGGAACAGTGTGGGCCTGATTGCGTATAAAAAAATGGCCAGGAAGAATTGCGACCTACTGGACACTGGGCACAAATCCAATTTTTTTGGGTCCTGCTGAAAATCTCAACCATAGTAGCAGGGCAGGAAAATCACGCCCAATATCTTTACAGATACGTATAAATTCATAAGGATAACACAAATTACACAGTATATCTTACACTCCAATATTTACAGTAAGTATGCAGTCATAAGAACATAAGAAATAGGAGCAGGAGTAGGCCATCTAGCCCATCGAGCCTGCCCCACCATTCAATAAGATCATGGCTGATCTGTTGTGGCTCAGTTCCACATTCCCGCCCTCTCCCCATAACCCTTAATCCCCTTGCCTATCAAAAACCTATCAACCCGTGTCTTAAAAATATTGAGTGAGGCAGCCTCCACCACTTCAACGGGCAGAGAATTCCAGAGATTCACCACCCTTTGAGTGAAGAAGTTCCTCCTCAACTCCATTCTAAACCGCCCCCCCCCCCCCTTTATCTTGAGGCTGTGCCCTCTAGTCCTACTGTCCTTTCTGAGCGGGAAGAGCCTCTCCACCTCTATCCTATCCATCCCATTCAACATCTTATACGTCTCAATGAGATCTCCCCTCATTCTTCCAAACTCTAACAAGTACACGCCTAGTTTATTCAGCCTCTCCTCATAGCTCAACCCCCTCAACTCCGGTATCAGCCTAGTAAACCTTCTCTGCACTCCCTCCAAGGCCAAAATATCCTTGCGTAAGTGCGGCGACCAAAACTGCACACAGTACTCCAGCTGCGGCCTCACCAGTGCCCTGTACAGCTGCAGCAAGACCTCCCTACTTTTATATTCAACCCCCCTCGCAATGAAGGCCAGCATCCCATTCGCCTTCCTGACCACCTGCTGCACCTGCAGGCTGGGTTTTTGCGACTCATGCACAAGGACCCCGAGGTCCCTCTGTACTGTCGCCTGCTGCAGTTTTTCACCACGTAAGTAATAGTCCTTCCTACCATTATTCTTACCAAAGTGGACAACCTCACATTTGCCAACGTTAAATTCCATTTGCCAGTTCCTGGCCCATTCGCCCAGCCTATCTAGATCCTTCTGCAGACTCTCCACACCCTCCGCACAATTTGCCGTTCCACCAATCTTGGTGTCATCAGCAAATTTCGACACCATACACTCGGTTCCCTCCTCCAGATCATCTATATAAATGGTGAATAGCTGAGGCCCCAGCACCGACCCGTGGGGCACTCCACTAGTCACCAACCTCCAATCCGAATAGCACCCATTGACCCCCACTCTCTGCCTCCTATTTGACAGCCAATCCTCTATCCACGCCAACACCCTACCCCCAACTCCATGCCCCCTGACCTTCTGTAATAACCTCTTATGAGGCACCTTGTCAAATGCCTTCTGAAAATCAAGAAACACCACATCCACCAGCTCTCCTCTATCCACCGCCCTAGACACATCCTCATAGAACTCCAATAAATTCGTCAGACACGACTTCCCCTTAACGAAACCGTACTGTGTCTGCTCTACCAAACAATTCTCCTCAAGATGCCTCGCTATTTTCTCCTTGATCACGGATTCTAACATTTTTCCTACAACAGATGTTAAACTAACCGGCCTATAATTCCCCGCCTTTTGCCTGCCACCCTTCTTAAACAACGGCGTAACATTAGCCATTTTCCAATCTTCCGGCACTTCCCCGGAATCCAGTGAGGTTTGGAAAATAACCACCGAGGCATCCACTATCACCTCTGCCATTTCCTTCCGAACCCTTGGATGCATTCCATCCGGTCCTGGGGACTTGTCCGTGTAAGCTAATAGGAAATTTTTGTCAGACACTCTAAAATCACGCAACAGATATCACCAAAGCAGATTCCATGAATTTCTCATCAACCCCTCCACATGCTTGTTACACTATGAGCAAACCGGTCTCACTTGAACTCTGTTTATCTCGTGAGCATATATATGAACAAGGAGCAGGTGTACACCATTCAGCCTCTCTAACGATTTAGTAAGATCAAGGCTGATTTGATAGTAACCTCAAATCTACAGCTAGCGTATCCCTGATCAGCTATCATCCACTTGCTACCAAGAATCTATCCCCCTTTGCCTTCAAAATATTCAAAGATTTTGCTTCCATTACTTTTTCAGGAAGAGAGTTCCAAAAACGCCTGAACATCTGCATGAAAATATGTTGCCTCATCTCTGTTTTAAATGGGCAACCCCCAGGTCTAGATTCTCCCACAAGACGAAACATCCTGTCGATATCCATCCTGAAAATACCCTCAGGATCTTATATGTGTCACTCTTTCTCTTCTGAACTCCAGTGGATACAAGTCTAGCTTGTCTAACCTTTCCTCATAAGACAACCTACCCATTTCAAGTATTAGTATGGTAAACCTCTTCTGAATGGCTTTGAATACATTTACAATCTCCCTTAAATAAGGTGGCAATACTGTACACAGTAATTCAAATGTGGTCTCACTAGTGCCATGTACAACTGAAACATAACCTCCCTACTTTTGTATTCCATTCCCCTCACAATAAATGCTAACATTCTACTTCTGTACCTATTTACTAGCCTTTTGTGATTCATGCAAAAGGACATCCTTATACCTCTGCACCTCAGAGCTCTGCAATCTCTCACAATTTAAATAATATGTTTCTTCTTTATTATTTTTGCCAAAATGGACAATTTCACATTTTTCCACGTCTTACTCCATTTGCCAGATCTTTGCCCATTCACTTAACCTATCAGTGTTTTTGTAGCCTTCTTAAGTCCTCTTCAGAACTTACTTTCCTCATGAGGGTTTCCAATGTCCATGCTCAAAGAATTCACTTGGAATTCTCTCCCAAGCGACACTTTTAGTTATCTTCAACAAGGGTCCACCTCTGGGGTTTCAATCTCTTTCTATTGTTCCTTTCCCCTTGAATCTCTGTGCATTCAGGCTTCATCTTCCACACACACTTTCAGATATTCAGCCAAGCTGAGCAGAATACTACACTGCAAAGTTATGTAGTAAGTTCACTCAAAGGGTGGTGAATCTCTGGAATTCTCTGCCCGTTGAAGTGGTGGAGGCTACCTCGCTAAATATTTTTAAGAAGCGGGTTGATGGGTTTTTGATAAGAGAGGGGATTAAGGGTTATGGGGAGAGGGCGGGAATGTGGAACTGAGCCACGACAGATCAGCCATGATCTTATTGAATGGCGGGGCAGGCTCGAAGGGCCAGATGGCCTACTCCTGCTCCTATTTCTTATGTTCTTATATAAGGAATCACCAACCTTTGGTTATCTTCTGGGATCTTCTGGCTTCTTTCAAGGCTACTTTGTTTTAAGTCTGCTCCCATCAGCTCTGGCTCTTTAATTTGGAGTATTTTCCTCTGCTCCTTTCTTTTAACTTCAGTTAACAGGTCCTGTTTCAGATTTGTGTCTTTGTCCCTTAAATAAACTGTCTTCTTGGAATCTTTCTCTGTCCCACAACCTGGTTTGGGACCTTCTCTTTGCCCCCCTCCCATGTCCCATTCCTCTGGGCATATTTCCAGAATGGCATTCCTCTTCCCAATCACTTAACTTTCTTTACATTCTTCTTCACTTTCTTCCTTTTCTTTTCTTTCTGCTCCGGTGCACAGTGCTGGTTTCCGATATAAATATAGTTCCGATATAGTTCAAAAACAAACTGCAGATGTATCTGTTCAGGGGCTGTTTCTATTCTGGAAATGAAAATTGCCCAACTGCGCTTGCCAGCCAATCTCCAGATGGCACATTCATAGAAAACTTAAAAATGATAAAATAAAAACCCACCAAAGACGCATATACAACCAATCTATGACTGATGCCTAATGCACAAAGCCTTCCAAGGCCTACTGGAAACTACAGTTTCCAGCCTCTGAACTCTAGCCACAAGGGAAGTTTCATTTTTTTTTCCTGGCTTTGTCACAATATAAATGAAATAAATTTCATGTAACCCATTTTACTCAAAATATAAAGTCAAAATCCACTCCTCTGTGCTATATTAACCAATAAGTCATGCACATGCAAGTTTCAGTATAGGCTACTCATCACAAAGAATAAGTGGCTACAATCCTCTTCATATCCCTATATCACCTTTTGTATAGCCAGTCATGTCATCCTTCATCAGTCTCTCTATCTTGGTTCACCTCCTTAGCCTCTACAGACCTCCATTTTCAGCTGCTCTAAATTTGCTGGTAGATATATCACAATGTTCACTCCTTAATACACTCACCTCCAACGTTCCCCAAGATTCAATCCTCTCCTCATCAATAGCTGGCCCTTTGGAGATATTACCTATATGGAAGCAACATTCAGATGCATGTCAGAGATAGTTTTACATCTTTCCCACCAACTTTAATTCCATGACAGTTACGATCTTGTAACATTCAATACACAACATCAAGTTGTGGGTAAAATTGACTCTCTGCAGCCCAGCATCATCACGGCCAGAACTTTCCGATCTATTCCCTGAAAGAAACTCTGGACCATAGCCTTCAATCTCATCCCCTGGACACTTACTCAAAGATCAGTTTACCTATCACCAATCCTTGTCAACTTTTAAAATCTTCCCATATCTTATAATGCCCTAACTTTGAAAGCCTGTCCAGCCTTACAACCTTGCTCCTCCAATGCTCTTCTAAAATGTAATTACTCCTCCTTCTGCTTTGCCAGTGGTGGCCAGGGATTCAACATGGTGTATTGGGTAAACATATAGTCCAATCACATTCCCGAACTCTCTTCCAAAACCCTTTTCTCCTGTCACAGCTCTCCTTACCTTCAAAATCAGCCACTTCCCCTCATCCGGTTCCTGCCTCTCCTCCTATTTCTGCTCAAGTTTTCTGATTCCAAACTGTGAGTCACTTTGGGATTTTTTCTCTATTAAAAGTACAATGTAAAAGTAAAGTCATTGGGAACCTGGGTAATTTCATTCTCTTTAGCTCAGATATATTGATACTAATTTAAGCACACTCACTATTTCAATCAGCCAATTCAGGACACTTGGGAAACAACCTAGAATTTTTGAGATGACACACATCAGCATTGGACTGTGTGTTTACCTGCTGACCATGGGAAGCTTCAGTACCCAGTTTCAGACCTATTTTCAAGTCCATTTGTAATGTTATATCAGAAAAAATAATGTAGCATTTATCGAGGGCGTGGTTAGAACATACAACTCACAAACACAAGGAGAATTGAGGTGAAATGCATGGATACACTTAGTGGAAACTAGATAAATACATGAGAGAGAAAGAAATAGTAGGTTATGCCAATAGAATTAGACAAAAGAAAGTGGGCGGCGGTTTATGTAGAGCATGAGCCAGTTTTGTGTTCTGCAAATTCTATGCTATGATGAGAGTACATTGAACTTTCTTCAGTTTTTATCTGACTGCCTGGAGGCAAAACAAGGAAAAGTGAAGATGTATCCATGCATTATACATGCAATTGTTCACTGCTGAATTATTTTGCTTCTCTTTGAACAGGGAGAAGTTGGCCCAACTGGTCTGAAGGGTGAGAAAGGAGATCCTGGACTTTCAGTAAGTAACCTTGGGGAAAGGTTAAGGAGTACAGTGAGCCGGGACACTTGCCTTTTATCCTGAGTTCCTTGTATCCAAGGCTGGCAGTAAAAATAGAAGTCTGTTTGGTCATGTGATCACTTTTGCCCTCCATCCCTTCACAGACCTCCCTTTTAGTTCTATACCCCCCAGACCTTCCCCCCAACTTGTACCTTGCTTATTGATTGGTATTTCTCTAATTTCTTCCATTTTTGATCATCAGCCTGAAATCCTAACTCTGTTTCTTTTCCCACTAATGCTGCCTGACCTGCTGAGTGTTTACAGCATTATCTCTTATTTCATATTTCCAGCATTGACAGTATTTTTGGGTTAAAAATCCCCCCTTTCTCTCAGGCCATTGTAAACATATAAGAAGTTTCTGATGGCCAATTCTCATTTCGTCTGTTTTTTTTTAATGAATGGTACAAAACTAGCTGGGAGGATTGTGGAATCTATCTCTTTAAGACAGTACAGCAGAACAGGGTCACTTGACTTGAGAGACTAATAGGAACCGAGAATGAGTGATCCCCCAAGGGGTGGAGTCCTCTCTCAGGTAGAATACTTCTGGAAGCAATGTAGTATGCATGTAAGGACTGCAGCAGCCAGGGTAGGCTTGGCTGTGAATTCCTGTACATAGTTTATCTTTATCGATAAATACCTTTTGTTCCTAACAAAGTCTGAAGTATCTTGACAATGTCAAAAATGTGCCATTCCATTACACTGGCCTTCCCAATGCTGCCAGTTTGGCCATAGTAGCTACAGTAATGTAGTGGTTATACTGAACTAGCAGCTCTGAGGTTGTGAGTTTCTCAGCATAAAAAGCTGTAAAATTAATTTTGGTAAATCGGATAAATTGTGGGATTGCATTAATGAAACTGCCTCTGAAAACTGCTGGCTAGCCATAAAAAATAATTCAATCAGTGCAGTAATGTATTTGAGGAAAGGGAATGCTTAAGGCATAGGCTGTTTGGTTCACATCCATATTGTGTGGTTAATCATAGCTGTTTGATTTGGCAAAGTTGTACCAACAATGGGCATGAGCAATAAGTGTGGCCTGAGCAGTGCTAACCACATGCTCCTACTCATTGGTCTACTTTTCACCCAAAAAGTATCTTCCTCTGTCCAAAAAAAAGTAGGTTGCTACTGATGAAACTCTTTTCAAAATGTCAAACGAAGGGGTAACTTACTAGGCTTAAGAACCAAAGTTCTAGAGGGGAGCAGCCATATACTATTTATTATTGTTAACTCCTTTTGCCTTTAATGGCTGCTCTGCATTGTAATGCAGAACATCTAGATGAAGCAACAGCACTTTTAACCAAGCCCAGATTGACAAGGGGGTGTACTCTGATTTTACATTGAATTACCTTTATACTTCTTTCTTTTATATAGGCAGTGAAAATCTATGAGATTTTTAATGATTCAATGGTGCCCATTCTGAATGGCATGGTGCTAAGTCATCTCAGAGCAGCTTCAGTCTGTGCTAAGATCACCGGTTTCAGACGGATGGATGATTTCTGTCCTAAGGGAGAGTGAAGATTAGCCAAAATTATTTTCTCCTAGTTATATCAGATGACCAATTTGAAAGTACATGAGTGTGAATGTCAGCTCTGATGGCTTCCTACCTCACAATCAAATAGGTTGACAGCTCTGAGCTCACTGTTTGGGGCAGGGATTGAAGAACTGTCTTTGGAACCATGATACCTTGGGACATCCTGGGATCATGAAAGGTGTTCTGTGAATACAACTCTTCATATTTAACATTTGTCTGTAGGAAGAAGAAGTGAAAGAAGTTGTCAGAAAAGAAATGAGTGACAAATGTGGTAAGTGAATGAATCAATGTTACTGTGGCCTTGAAAGTAAAATGAGATTTTTATAGAAAACAATTCTGAAATGGGTTCACAATATGCCAACGCAAAGTCAGCAGGAGTATGTGTTTTCATGTATGTGTGCAAATGCAATTTATCAACATAATAGTTACATCTATCATTAAAGCTCTAACAATTCTTATTACTAACAGGACCCAATAGGCAACAATTCCCCAGGCATTATGTTTGTTCCATATTGCAGGTGGAATCTGTGCATAATTGAATATTACAGAAGCACGAACCCTCAAACTAACATATAAAAAGAAAATTGGATCTCTTTGCATTTACGTATAATGAGAGGTAATGCAGTCTTATTAAAAGACTGCACATGTAAAAGATTCAGACTTTAATAATTACTTAAAGGTCAGGATGCTTCATAATGTGATTTTTTTTTCCTCAACTGCCTTTCAAACTGAACTTGGGAATTCAATGATTCACCATATTTAAAGCTGTACTCCAGTTTCTCCAATGGGTTGGTTGTTGCAGTCAGAATGTATTTAAGTCACGTGAGCAGATGAAATCAGGCTTCACTGTCAAAATATTTGATCTGAATCAAATAGGTGTAAGTTTTTATTGGAACTTCTCTGAGTACTCACACACAAAGGAGGGGAAAAAAATCACTTCTGGCTGACTCTTATTGGAAACTATCATAGAATAGAATCATAGAATCTCTACAGTGCAGAAGGAGGTCATTCGGCCCATTGAATCTTCACTGACTGCAATCCCACCCGGGCCCTATCCCCATAACCTCGGATATTTACCTTTCTAATCCCTCTGACACTAAGGGGCAATTTTGCATGGCCAATCAACCTAACCTGCACATCTTCGGACTGTGGGAGAAAACCGGAGTACCCAGAGGAAACTCATACAGACACAGGGATAACTTGCAAACTCACACAGACAGTTACCAAAGGCCAGAATCGACCTGGGTCTCTGGCACAGTGAGTAAGCAGTGCTAACCACTGTGCCACTGTGTTGCCCACTGGAATTTTTACTTTTCAGGAATCAATTTGGAAGCATGGGGATTGGGGAGTGGAAATTGGAACAAAGGAAGCCCAATGTCTTCATGTTACTTTCAGGCTTTTCTCAACAGTAGTCGACATGGTGGGAGGACATTGTGCATCGAGGGTAATTAAAGCAATTAATTGGGCAATTGAGAACTTTTTGAATTTTGAAAATGACGCATAGGAACCATGGGGCATCAGGGGAATTAACAAGCTTGGCAGGCCTATTGCAAACTCTCTCTAGCAGCCACCAAGAAAGCCAGTATGATATGCCAGGGAGATTGGACCAACATGGGAAATAGCAAACAAAGCTTGGATGGGGGAAAAGGCCCGGTAGGGCATGGTGCCAAAGTGAGAAGATGGAGCAGGGGTGGTGATCGATGTAGGGGAGAAGGGAACTCTGCAGGGATTGCAATCAGGGAGGGAGAGAAGGGGGCATCTCTGCAGGGTGGGCAATCAGGGAGGAAAGAAATTCTGAAGATGGGGACGAGTGGCAAGGAGAGTCCTGATGTCTGTGGATGTGGGGGGACAAGTATAGGGGGCTATCAGTGGCAAGAGAAGCCCCGATGTCTGTGGGGCATGGTGGGGGGGGAGGGAAACCAGCACAGGCAGAGCTTGGGAGCATTCTGAAGTGCCTGGGACAAGTGGGAGGGAGCAGGAGATCTTCCAGGGAGATTGGGGTGCCTGCATAATAGCGCCCAAGAGCGCAGCAGCCGCCTTCATTTTGTGAGCTCAGGCTCCCCACGAATCCACCCATCATCCCCCACCCTCCATCCTGGTTAAACCAAGAAGTTTTTTGTAAGATCATGTCCACTGTCTCTTCAGAGTGGAATTGTCCCAAATATTATTTCCTCAGAGAGGAATAGTGGCCAATGCTCAATGTCTCCTCAAAGTTCTCAAAGTGGAAGAGTGTGCAGAAAGCAACTAGTCTCACGCATAGTACAAGACAGCACAGAAAGAAGTTATTCAATCCATCATGTCTACGTTGAGCCTTTGAAAGACTCAAAGGTCCCACTCACTTGCTCTTCCCCAAAACCCTGTAAAGTTTTGAAGTATATATCTAGATTCTTTTTGAAAGTTACTACTGGATCTGATTCCACCATCTTTTCAGGCAGTGCCTTTCAGATTAAAACTAGCAGAGCAAGAAACGTTCTCTTTGGATCAGTTTTCCATCATGGTGGCTCTATTGTGGCTAAAATAGAGGATAAATTTGTCAACTCCATGTCTTTCCCCGAACATGCCACTTCCCATTTTCATGGGGCAGGACTGGAATTTATTCATGATAGTTTATAGTGGCAGCTGACCATCTAAATCATCAGCTGCTTCCATTGAAGTTGGATTTTGGTAGAACAGAACTGCAGAACCCAGAATGTACAGATTAAGCCAGGTAAGGGGCGAGCCCGAATTTGGTGTGTTCATTTGGATGCCCTTGGAGATATAAGATATGGGAAGTGTATGGGGGTAGGCTGATATCAGGAGGGCTGTTTTTGTTCTAATCTTTATTTAGTGTAAGGTAGTGTTGGAGCATGGAGGCAGGCCTTTCATCCAGCCTGCCTCCCCACCTGGCAGCTTCTGTACCTCATTCTGGGGATGGTGGGCCTGACTTCCAATCTAGCCCGATCCTCTCAGAATGAAAATCAGAACTGCTGGCAGCCACTTTTTAAAGGTCAGGTTTGTAGAGGTAGGAATTCATCCACCTCTGCACGCCCAACCTGACAATGAAAATTTGGGCTTTCATCTCCTCTCCATGGTTTTTTTTTTGCCATTTACCTGAAATCCGAGTCCTCTTATTAATGGAAACAGTTTTTCCCTATTTGTTCCTCTCCATTTTGAACTTTTCTTTTAAAATCTCTCTTGCCCTTCTTTACCTGAAGGAGAAAAGTGGCATCTTCTGTAATTCTTCACATAACTGAAGTCTGTCAGTCATAGTACCAGTCTGAATCTGACAGATCTCTCATGCATCCTCTCCAAGGCCTTCATACCTTGCCTGGTCAGAATTGACCACAATGTTTAAGATGATGTCTAATTAAGCCTGGAACAAATCTATGCCAGTGGCCCGATACTTAGGCATCTTCAGGAGAGAAAGAATAGATGATCACGTGATGAGCTCATGAGTGACTGGTTCATTTTGTCAGTGCTCAGAAAGACTGGATATGCAGGTCACTGGTGGCAATGAAAAGTCATATCAATGTAAGTTAATACAAACATATTTCCTTTGAATAGTGAAGCATAATGCTTTTAGCACTAATGAGTTAAGATTTAATGAAAGCAAATCCCACCTGAGAGTTCTGTAATGCATTTAACATGGCAAGAAATTGAACTAATTTTATTCTGAGCACAAGGCCCTTTGATACTCTATTGCTGTTTAAAAATGTTATTTGATTAGGGAGTAATAAAGAGAAGAATGATTTTACTGATAAATAAATGCCAGCATTAGTTTAAGCACGAGGCAGGAATTGAATGCTTAAATTAATTTCAAAATTTCTATTGACCTTTGACACATACAGGTTTATTATTTATCAGATGAAATAATATCTTGAATGTGGGTACTGTTAATTGTAAAGCTCAGTGTGTAGTTAGTGCTGAGGAATTATTTTAATTAATATATTTTCTTCAAAACAGGAGCTCTCATCATGTACAGATTATTCAACTGTTGAAGTTTTCCTTGATGCACAGTGCAAAAATCCACCATTCAGCCTGGTACTGGGCCAGATAAACCAGAAACTGTTCCAATTTCATCTTTGGTCTGTGCTGAGTTAGCTGGTCTCAAACACTAACGAGTTTTAAAATTGACTTCAGACATCCTGAATAAAGGAGAAGGAAGAATTTCACTGGATTTTCTGCTCTCAATTATGATCCAGTGACTCCAAATGTAGAGTGCATGCGAGTAGGCATGGGAGAATAATATTAGGCTCAACTGCAATACCTGCTATGGTTTTGATGGCCTGCCAGGTATTGTAGCTTCCTCTGCCTGGTGGAAATAGAGCTGTGGTAGAGTTATAGGATGCTGCCCTATTTCTGTTCCTTTGCCATTTTCCCTTGGCCTTCCATTGGGAGATAGAGCAGGAGTTTCTTTGATCTCTGCAAATTGGGATCCTTTGAGATGTATGTATAGAGGGCTACAGTGCCACGTTAAGTGCCCACTTAGCTGAGTGTCTGCTGTGGGAGTGCTCTGTTCAGTAAAACTTGGCAGACAGCAGAAGTGCACAACAGTAACCATTATAGTTATTCAGCAGGCTGGGAAGGCCAACAGAGTGATCAGATTATGTATGGCCTAGATTCAGCAAGCTGTATCACAATGCCATTTGGAACCTACAACATGTCTCAGATGTTAGTGGAACCCAGCCCTTGTAGGACAAGGTTTCTTTACCTAAGTGCAAATTATAGAGGCCAGCAATTATAGAGGCAAATGCACATTAATTGGTCAATTCAAGATTGATTTTGTTAAGGAAACTGCCACTGGTTGTACAAGGAACAGTCTTAACTTGGATAAGAGGGGTGACCAGGTCCTTGGGTTTGGGAGCTGACCTGATGCATTGTCTTACAGTGTGTTTCCAGACTTTCCCTTATGTCTCAGAATTACCTGATTATGCGTGCACACTTAGCCTAGCTGTCATGCCTTCCTTATGCCTCATCTACATCAAACATGCACAATTCAGAAAGAGATAGATTGTAGTCATTTTTGTCCAATCTTTTCAAGTGGCATTGATTTTAAGTCATGATTTCACTACGTTGTGTGTTTGTTGGCTCAATCCCTTCTTAAAATTGTCTAGGCCATTATGTTGTTATATGTGGCTTCTCAATACATATTTGCTTTGAAGTGTCAGTTCTCTGTTGTCACTGAATTTACTTCAACATCGCAGCAGTAGCCTAACTAGAATTGTTCCTGATGGCACTATTAAGAGGCTGGCTGTCACTTTTCACCCAGTAGTCTAAAATCTATCCCTATCTAGATGTCTAATTGAAAATTGGACAATCAGCTAAAGTACTGGAGGGCTGTCAGTGTTGATCAGCATGACACCAGCAAAAGTCAGAACCTTCAACAGTAACAATCTGCACTAATAAACTGCATTTACCATGATGAAATATCTCACCACCTTTAAAAGCAAAGTGGGGAAAAGGTTGATGAAGGTGACAAACAAAGATTTGGGCAAATGTATTGAGGAAGTGACTGAAGGCATGGTTAAAAACATAGGTCCTGAGGGTTGAAAGAAATATAGCAACGTTGGATGGGTTTTGGAGGAGAATTCCACAGCATAAAAGAAACAAGAAAGGAGAGAAATTTAACAAATAATTGAACATGAGCATTGCTGCATATGTACCATGTTGTAGAGTATGCACAAAAGGAAAAATACCAGTGTTTTCATATTATTTCATAGATTGTCTCCCCAAATACAATTGCATTTATTTGAAATGTAATAGGTTATATCCTTCACATGTCCAACTATTTTACAGCCTTATCTCATGTATCATTGTGAGGAAGAAGCAAAAGATCTGCATTCCCAAAATAGAGGAACAAAAGCTTAATACGTTGGGTCCCTCAGACAGGCTTTTGGCTGACTTCCAGTTATGAATGGTTTTACAGCAGTGTTAAGAGGCCTGAAGCTGTTTGAAAAGGCTTATGTGTGGCACCTTATCATGTACTTATTTGAAAGATGTTCCAATATAATACTATATCAATAGTACATCAAAAGTTTCAAAATATTGAACACTTCTAAATTTTATTCCAGAGCAGTTAAAGTATCATACCTTGTATTGCATTCCCAACTGAACACAACTCCATCCCAGCTGATCTAAGTATTGTTTTCATGTCAGAAATGTACACCTTTGTAACAATTGTGAACTTTGTTGTAGAGCAGCTAAAATCCCAAATTAATTGATCCTGTTATTTATTTTAACAGCTTGTGCAGGTGAGTCTGAATAGACGTGGGTCGACAGAATGGTGAGAAATAATCTTTAAAGTACTTTTACACTTAAATTATAATGTTTGTGTGTAAATTAAGATGTTATTTATACTTGGCTGAGGTTTCCCCCTCTCCATCCTTCTGGAACTTGTGCCTTTTACCAGTTGTTCCAAAAGCCATCCAGAAAGTAGCCACAAGGAAGAATCTTTCACGAGAGAGTTCTGTTAAATAAGAAGTCATTGCGTTGTTCACTGCAGAGCTTCTTTCCCAGGCCTTCCATTTAATGAAAATCCAATCTGCGTACAATTCACAAAAAGAAAATAAACTGCAAGTGCTGGAATTCTGAAATAGGCCTTTTGTCATAACTGGAAACTGGAAGGTGAGTGACCTCTTAACACTAAACAAGAGAAGGAGAAGTGACTATTGTCTCCTTTATTTTGTCAGAGTTATGAAGGGGTTCACTTATCTTCCATTTCCAGTTCTGACAATTAATCCACTTCTGCAACAAGCTATCTTTGCTCTGAAAAGTTGCATTTGTGAGCTTTAGACCTGTAAATTGGAAACTTGTAAATATTATTTTAAATTTACCCTCATGTTCTATTTTATTCCTTCACTACCTGTCACCCATATATCATATAGCAGTTCCTATTTTCTTCATAGGAATCAAGACTTTTAGGTGTCCCTCTGACTTTAGTGAAGACATTTGGCCAGGATTCTCCCAAAAAGAAAAGTGCCCAACTGGCAGGAAACGGGAGATTTCACCCCCCATTTCTTACTGGAATGAGTCTGTGGCAGAAAGAAAGTGGGGGTGGGCCTCAACCTGCTCGAGAGGCCAACAGCATAGTGCTCATCAGGCCATTGCACATGCCCAGATCTGTCAGTAGGGATTTCGGCGCACGCACCCTGTCCTCTCCCATCGTTGGCCTCCTGATCTCTGGCTTCCTGATGTTAATCCCGACCCCCACCCCATGATTGCTGGCCCACTGGATACCACCCCTCCTCCCCGGACCAACCCCAGTCACCAGCCATCCCAATGGCTAGCCCCAAATGTCCCCCACCATGGCCAGCTCAGATCTCCCTCTTCCCTCCCTTCCTTCCCCACCAATCCTATTGCAGAGTGTGCAGCAGTCCCCTCACCACCAATTGAACCCCCAATAGGTCCTGTCCACAGAGGGCCCTGCCCCCTGTAGCCCTACCCACTTGACACTGCCAGGATTCACAGGATAGTGCCAAGGTACCTGATGTGCAGTGCCAGGGTGCCAGGCTTGCACTGCCCAAGAGGCACCCCTTTCTACCGGCCTCACAGGAGGCCTCAATGGCCTCTTTCTCCACTGATAGGGTGAGCCTGCTCCCATTGGTGGAGAGCAGTTGTAAACCCCACTGGTGGGGATTTCTCCTTACGCAGGGCTGATTGTGTTAGGAAAAAGGGCCTGGGAGACTCGCAATCAGCCGGACACCGGGCAGGAGTGCCAATACAGGCCCCCCCACTGATGTCTCCCGGCCCACTATGCTACTTGAACAGCATAGCAGGCTGGGAGAATCCTGGCCTTCATTTCTGCAGACCACTACCTTTGTGGTGAGCGATATTGTTTTATTTTCTATTGCATGGCCAATTCTTTTTGTCATGTTTGGTTGCTATGGAGCCCAAACATTCTTTACAAACATGGAAGAATACTGTATGTGTTTCTTCCATTGTTAATGATTCACTAACAAAACACAAGAAAGTGGATTTGAAATTTCTGAGTGTGATTTCATTAGCTTATCCTTAATTGCTAAGATATAAAATTCAATCTACATCTCTGCAGCTTCAATCAAGTACAAAGTTGATCATTCTGAGTTAATCAAATTTTATTTCACTTCAGTGCTCTCCCATAGCTTTGGCACCAAGTGGCTCTGGTAATTGAAGACACTCCTGCCACATTATCTTGTTTGCACCCAGATTACAGTATATCTAGGCATGTCTGAGGAAATTCCAGACCAGAAAGATCCTAATTATGTGCAAACAAGACCAACCTGCACATAACACAAAAATTGTGACAACAAAATTCTCTGCATTGAAGTAAAACATTTGGCTAAGCTTCAAAATGTGTGTATTATTTTAATCGTTTACTGTAATCTACGAGAAAGACAGCAGAGTATGTTAAAATTTTTGTTTTTCTCTTCTATTCGCTTGATGTTGACGATTGATTCTGAGATAAATTCCCTTGCTTACACGGCTTCAATACCTCACGCAAGTGGTAATTATTTATGTACGAATAGAAAATGAGTTTTGACAGACTATTATAACATTGATGTATTGAAATCCATTGGATTAATTGAAACCTGGAAGATTGGCTGAGTTTTTCTAGCCTTAGTTCATAGCACCATCCTCAGATAACAATCCATCCTGAGGCCCACCTCATCCATATAGGAATAAGGTAGGTGAACTTGGAGCATGGATTGGTGCTTGGGACTATGATGTTGTGGCAATTATGGAGACGTGGTTAGAACAGGGACAGGAGTGGTTGTTGGCAGTTCCAGGGTATAGATGTTTCAGGAAGAGTAGGGAAGGGTGGAAAAGAGGTGGAGGAGTAGCATTGTTAATCAAGGGTAGTTTATCAGCTGCTGAAAGGCATTTTGAGGGCAATCTACCTACTGAGGTAATATGGGCTGAAGTTAGAAATAGGAAAGGATAGGTCACGTTGTTAGGAGTTTTCTATAGGCCCCCAAATAGTAGTAGAGATGTGAAGGAGGAAATGGCAAAGCAGATTATGGATAGATGTGGAGGTCACAGGTTAGTTATCATGGGTGACTTTAACTTTCCAAATATTGATTGGAACCTTTATAGGTCGAATAGTTTCGATGGGATACTTTTTGTACAGTGGGTGCAGGAGGATTTCCTGACACAATATGTGGATAAGCCGATGAGAGGTGGCGCCACATTAGACTTGGTACTGGGTAATGAATCGGGCCAAGTGTTAGATTTGTTTGTGCAAGAGCACTTTGGAGGTAGTGACCACAATTCGGTGTCCTTCATTATTGCAATGGAGAGGGGATAGGGTTACACGGTAGGGCAAGGTTTATAATTGGGGCAGGGATAATTATGATGCGATTAGTCAAGAATTAGGGAGCATAAGATGGGAACAGAAACTATCAGGTATGGGCACAAACAAAAAGTGGAGCTTTTTCAAGGAACAAATACTGCGTGTCCTCTGTAGGTGTGTCCCTGACAGGCAGGGAGGAATGGCCGAGTGAGGGAACCATGGTTCACAAAGGAGGTTGAATGTCTTGTCAAGAGGAAAAAGGAAGTGTACATAAGGATTAAAAAACAAGGTTCAGTTGGGTCGCTTGAGGGTTGATTTAGGGACCTTGCGGTGAAGGATCCTCTTGGGGAGAGTGATCATTGTATGGTGGAGTTTCTGGTGCAGATGGAGGAGGAGAAAGTGGGTTCCTGGACACGCGTCCTTTGTTTGAACAGAGGGGAGTACGGTAGGATGAGAAAAGAATTGGCGAATGTTGACTGGGGGAGCGCATTGGAAGGTAGGTCTGCTGAGGAGCAGTGGAGGATCTTTAAGGAGACCTTTCTTGGTGCTCAGCAGAAATTTATTCCGATGGTTAAAAAGGACCGTAGGAGGAGAGGTAATAAGCCGTGGATAACGAAGGAGGTGAAGGAAACTGTTAAATTAAAAGCGGAGGCATTTAGAGTAGCTAAGAGTAGTGGGCGAGAAGAGGATTGGGAGAGGTTTAAATGTCAACAAAGATTGACAAAGAAGTTGATAAAGAAGGGTAGGAGAAACTATGAAGCTGGGCTAGCGCTTAATATAAAAAAGGATAGCAAGAGTTTTTATAAAATATATAAAAAGGAAGAAGCTGGCTAGGGTGAACGTTGGACCCTTACAGGATGAGAGGGGGGACTTAGTGGTAGGGGATGGGGAAATGGCTGAGGTCTTGAATAACTTTTTTGTTTCGGTCTTCACGGAGGAGGACGTGAATAATTTGCCGGGTGTTAGCAATGGAAAGGTGGTAGGACTGGAGGGTCTCAATGACATTATTGTTACTAGAGAGGCGGTGCTCGACAGACTGGAGGGACTGATTGTGGACAAGTCCCCAGGACCGGATGGAATGCATCCGAGGGTTCTGAAAGAAATGGCGGAGGTGATAGTGGATGCCTCGGTGGTTATTTTCCAAACGTTGCTGGATTCCGGGGAAGTGCCGGAAGATTGGAAAACGGCTAATGTTACGCCGTTGTTTAAGAAGGGTGCCAGGCAAAAGGCAGGGAATTATAGGCCAGTTAGTTTAACGTCTGTTGTGGGTAAAATGTTAGAATCCGTCATCAAGGAGGAAATAGCAAGGCATCTTGAGGGGAATTGCTTGATAGAGCAGACACAGCACGGTTTCGTTAAGGGGAAGTCATGTCTGACAAATTTATTGGAGTTCTATGAGGATGTGTCTAGGGCGGTGGATAGAGGAGAGCCGGTGGATGTGGTGTTTCTTGATTTTCAGAAGGCGTTTGACAAGGTGCCTCACAAGAGGTTATTGCAGAAGGTAAGGGGGCATGGAGTTGGGGGTAGGGTGTTAGCGTGGATAGAGGATTGGTTGTCAAATAGGAGGCAGAGAGTGGGGGTCAACGGGTGCTATTCGGATTGGCGGATGGTGACAAGTGGAGTGCCCCAGGGGTCGGTGCTGGGGCCTCAGCTTTTTACCATTTATATAGATGATCTGGAGGAGGGAACCGAGTGTAGGGTGTCGAAATTTGCTGATGACACCAAGATTGGGGGAATGGCAAATTGTGCGGAGGGTGTGGAGAGTCTGCAGAAAGATCTAGATAGGCTGGGCGAATGGGCCAGGAAATGGCAAATGGAATTTAATGTTGGCAAGTGTGAGGTGGTCCACTTTGGTAGGAATAATGGTAGGAAGGACTATTACTTACGTGGCGAAAAACTGCAGCAGGCAACGGTGCAGAGGGACCTCGGGGTCCTTGTGCATGAGTCGCAAAAACCCAGCTTGCAGGTGCAGCAGGTGGTCAGGAAGGCAAATGGGATGCTGGCCTTCATAGCGAAGGGGATTGAATATAAAAGTAGGGAGGTCTTGCTGCAGCTGTATAGGGCATTGGTGAGGCCACAGCTGGAGTACTGTGTGCAGTTTTGGTCGCTGTACTTACGCAAGGATATTTTGGCCCTGGAGGGTGTGCAGAGGAGGTTTACTAGGCTGATACCGGAGTTGAGGGGGTTGAGCTATGAGGAGAGGCTGAATAAACTAGGCTTGTACTCGTTAGAGTTTAGAAGAATGAGGGGAGATCTCATTGAGACATATAAGATGATGAACGGGATGGATAGGATAGAGGTGGAGAGACTCTTCCCGCTCAGAAAGGACAGTAGGACTAGGGGGCACAGCCTCAAGATAAAGGGGGGGCAGTTTAGAACGGAGCTGAGGAGGAACTTCTTCACTCAAAGGGTGATGAATCTCTGGAATTCTCTGCCCGTTGAGGTGGTGGAGGCTGCCTCGCTAAATATTTTTAAGACGCGGCTTGATGGGTTTTTGATAAGCGAGGGGATTAAGGGTTATGGGGAGAGGGCGGGAATGTGGAACTGAGCCACAACAGATCAGCCATGATCTTATTGAATGGTGGGGCAGGCTCAAAGGGCTAGATGGCCTACTCCTGCTCCTATTTCTTATGTCCTTATGTTCTTATGTACAAGGTAGCTAGGAATGAGTTATCAAAAGGGCTTAGGAGAGCTAGGAGGGGGCATGAGAAGTCGTTGGTGGGTTGGATAAAGGAAAATCCCAAGGCTTTTTACTCTTATATGAGAAATAAAAGAATGACCAGGGTGAGGTTAGGGCCAGTCAAGGATAGTAGTGGGAACTTGTGCATGGTGTCAGAAGAGATAGGTGAGGCATTAATTGAATGCTTTTCTTCAGTGTTCACTAAGGAGAGGGGCCATGTTTTTGAGGATGAGAATGTGTTACAGGAGGAGGTAAATGTTCTGAAGAAAGATGTATTTTCAATTTTGAAAAATCTTAGGGTCAATAAGTTCCCTGGGCCAGATGGGATACATCCTAGGATACTTTGGGAGGCAAGGGATGAGATAGTGGAGCTTTTAGCTTTGATCTTTGGGTCCTCACTGTCCATGGGGATTGTGCCGGAGTACTGGAGAGTGGCAAATGTTGTTCCTCTCTTCAAGAAAGGAAATAGGCATGACCCTGGTAATTATAAGCCACTTAGTCTTACTTCAGTGGTCGGTAAGTTAACGGAAAAGGTCCTGAGAGATAGGATTTATGACCATTTGGAAAGATGCAGCTTAATCCAAGATAGTCAGCACGGTTTCATGAGGGGTGAATCCTGCCTCACAAATTTGATTGAATACTTTCAGGAGGTAACTAAGTGTGTAGATGAAGGTAGAGCAGTTGATGTCGTATACATGGATTTTAGTAAAGCGTTTGATAATGTTCCCCATGTTAGGCTCATGAAGAAAGTAAGGAGGTGTGGAATAGAAGGAAATTTGCCCAATTGGATAAGTAATTGGCTGTCTCATAGAAGACAGAGGGTGGTGGTGGGGGGAAAATTTTCAGACTGGAAGCCAGTTACCCACAAGGGTCAGTGCTGGGTCCTCTGCTTTTTGTGATTTTTATCAATGACTTGGAAGAGGGGGATGAAGGGTGGGTTAGTAAATTTGCTGATGGCACCAAGATTGGTGGAGTAGTGGATGAGGTGGAGGGCTCTTGTAGGCTGCAAAGAGACATTGAGAGGATGCAGAACTAGGTCGAAAAGTGGCAGATGGAGTTTAACCCTGATAAGTGCAAGGTGATTCATTTCGGTAGGACAAACTTTAATGTGGATTACAGGGTCAACAGCAGGGTTCTGAGGAATGTGGAGGAACAGAGAGATCGTGAGGTTCATAACCACAGATCTCTGAAGGTTGCCACTCGAAGGTTGTCAAGTGGATAGAGTCATGAAGAAGATTTATAGGGTGTTAGTGTTTATTAACAGGTGGTTTGAGTTTAAGAGCTGTAGGGTTATGCTGCAACTATGCTGGACCTTGGTGAAACCACATTCGGAATATTCTGTGCAGTTCTGGTCACCTCACTATAAGAAGGATTGGAAGCATTGGAGAGAGTGCAGAGGAGATTTATCAGGATGCTGCCTGGTTTGGAGGGTAGGTTTTATGAGGAAAGGTTAAGGGAGCTGGGGCTTTTCTCTTTAGAGTGGAGGAGGATGAGAGGCGACAATAGAGATTTATAAGATGATGAGGGGATAGATAGAGCGAAAGCGCAGAGACTATTTCCTTGGGTGGATGTAGCTGTTACTAGGGGGCATAACTTTAAGGTTCATGGTTGGAGGTATAGGAGAGATGTCCAAGGTAGATGCTTTACTCAGAGAGTGGCTGGGGTGTGGAACGCACTGCCTGTTGTGATAGTGGAGTCGGACACTTTAGGAAATTTCAAGCAGTTATTAGATAGGTACATGGAGCACACCAGAATGATAGGGAGTGGGATAGCTTGATCTTGGGTTTGGACATAGCTCAGCACAACATCGAGGGCTTAAGGGCCTGTACCATGCTGTACTGTTCTATGTTCTATATGTATTGTTTCAGCTGCTCCTGAGGACTGAATCAGATATAAAATAACTGCTCGAAATGTAGGATAGATTCTTAAACATGAGGATGTTAAGCCCTGAAAGTGCAGAAGGAGATTTAGTAGAATGGCATAATGGATGAAAGACATCAATTAGATGGAGAGACTGGGGAAATTGAAAAGGAAAAGGAAAGAATGCATTTTCTGCTTTTCACAGCCACTCTAAGTTTCAAAGCATTTATAGGCAATGAAGTGCTTTTGAAGTATATTCGCTGTGGTAATCAATGAAATGTGGCAGTCAATTTGTGCACAGCAGGCTCCCACAAACAGCTACACGATAATTATTTTTTTGTAAGTTGATTGAGTGCTAATTATTGGCCAGGAGAGCAGAGATAACATTCTTGTTCTTTTTCAAAATAGTCATGGAATCACTTCTGTCCACGTGAGAGGGCAGGCAGGTCCTTGGCTAAATACCTCTCCTCAAGTTGACACATCAAGGATTGACATGGAGAAGATGTCTCCATCTGTGTCCAAAACTAGAATCACAAATATATGATGGTCAACATAAATCTAAGTGAGGATTCAAGAGAAAATGCTTTGCTCAGAGTGATCAGAATGCAGACCCTGCGTTCACATGGAGTTATTGAGATAAACAGTATTGATACATTTATGAGAAAACTAGATAACTATATGAGGAAGAAAGAAATAGAAGGTCATATTGGTAGCACAAGAAAAATTTTACATCGAGCATAAATGCTGGCACAGACATATTGGGCTGAATATTAACTGGAGTCATACCTAGTACAAAGAAAGATGATTGTAGTTTTTGAAAGCCAATCATCTCAATCCAAGGGTATTGCTGAATAAGTTCCTTAGGGCAGCATCCTGCAGAGTGGCAGCAGGAGCCCCTTACCTCTACAGATTGCCCCGGAGGCCCTGTGCCAATAAGGTCCACCCATATTAGGCCCCACCTCCTTGGCACTGCCCAATCGGCAATAGCACTTTGCCCTGTGGGCAGTGCAAGGGGGCAGAGGCTGGTACTGCCAAGGTGCTAATGTCCGGGGGCATCTCCCCCAGTGCCTGACCCTCGGGGGGCCTCAAATACCCCCTTCCCTCCAGAGATGTCAGGCTGCCAGCTTTCCAAAAGTGGGGAGCTGCTGTAAACCCCGCTGGAGTGAAATACTCCTGGCCGTAGGTGGGGAGGGAGGAGGGGTGGCGGGGGGAAGGCTAGCGAGCCCAGAGATTTCAGCCCTATGCCTGCTAATGCTATGTAAATGGTAGGGAAATGATGTCCTGCATAGGTAGTGAACACGGCCAGAAATATGGTGCTGGGAGACTCTATTGGGGCAGAGTACAGATCCCGCACATCAGGCACTGCTTGAATCTCCCCTCCTGCTGCATTAAATATTTAGCAGTGGGTTGGGAGAATCACCAGAATCAGAGTAATACATGCTTTGGAAAGTTAGAAGGTGAAGTATTCTGAGTAATTCACCTTCTGACTTTCCAAAGCTTTTCCAACATCTACAAGGCACATCAGAGTATGATAGAATATTCTCCATTTGCTTGGATAAGTGCAACTCCAACAACATTCAAGGAGATTGACACATCAAGGACAAAGCTGGCCATCTCCTCACACCTGAACCCCTTCCTCCCAACCAAGTCATAATAAAGTATATGAAGTGAATCAATTATTTTGAAATAAATTAGGTTCCTTCATCATTGCTGGGTAAAATCTTTGATCTCTCTACCTAACTGTATTTTGTATGAATTTAAACCACGCAGACTGCAGTGATTAAAGAATATAATGCATCACCAACTTCTCAGGAGCATTTAGGGATGGGCAACAAATGCGAATCTTACCAATGACATCCACATACTCTAAGAGTGGGATATTGCAGGCTTTTTTGCTGAATCTTATGGTCTCACCAGTGGTGATCCTCACAGCGGGTTCCTGGCAGCTGAGGGTGCAAACAACAAAAAACCCTGTTGACTATGGCAGGACAGAAAGGTTCCACCAGCAGCCAATGGCAAGAGGCCTCCTTCACTGCAAAACACACCACTGTGGGGCAGAAAATTATGCTCTAAGTGAATTTTTAAGAAAGGCTGGCCTGTTTCTATATCATACATATCATTTAGAAATCTACAGGTGTGGTGACATCATATTCAGAACGAAATTTACACATAATTAAAATAAATGGGAAAAAGTAGATGGCTTAAAGCAAGGAGAGTGGAAGTTTGGGCATTTTTTTGAGAGTTCTGCTGCAGTTTTAAGTTACACATTACTTCACCCAATCTCTCTGTGTCATAACCTTTCTTTCTCCATCTTATTATTATGATGGACGTTCCTCTGAGCTTTTCTTTCTTGCATCTCCTAAACCTCAAATTTGCTGTGCTTTACTTGCTGACTCCAAAACAAACTTACCATGCCTTTCCAACCACTGATGGTCCTTAAGAAGTTCTGATTGGATTGCTATAGATCTGGAAAAACTAAGTAGAGCATGCACAGCACATGCTTTGCCCAGCTTCTGTTGAATTTGACAATGTGATGTCAAAATAGGTAGCCAGTTTCTGATTAGTATATTCAAAGGATTTTTTGAGGTAGTGCTGACTCCCAGTTTGGCAGCTAATGCGCCTCTAACTGGGAGAGATTGTGTGCAGATTGCTGGAGCCTGAAATCCATCTCCCATAAACTCATATATCACTAGAAACTGGTATAGCGTATAGTCATTTCTCCCACCTTTGTTTTTCTTTTGCTAAGCACCATACAACTTTCTGGGCTAAGCACTGACTTAAGTAACTTTCAGTCTTAATTGGCAGTCTTCTATTTCATAAAACAGTAGTTTACACTTTTGTGTTCAACTGGCTGTTAACCATCACCTGATGTGGCTCAGATGCCCCACTCTGGCATAATAGTTTTTTGCCACATTTGCTCAGTTGAAAACGGTAGGCTGAAAAGGTGCAGGACCTGCTGGCCTCTGATTCTCTGGGCCCTTTTCATGGCCAGCTGAACTTTCCATCTCTCCTACCCTTGCAAACAGTCAGCCACCAGAATTACCGCTTCTGGTGACTGTTTCTCAGTTGTCTGTCAATATTCACCATCTTCAAATTTTGCTTTCAGATGTCCTTACAATGGAAGTATGGATGTCCAGCAGGTCATAATGCAGTTTTCAGTCACCATGCATAAAACCTTTGAGTAAATAGTTATCATTCATCTGCTGAATGTGGCCAAATTAATGCTGATGCCATTGACTTGTTAATGAATGTATGCTGATGGAATTAGCATGCTTCAGGACATCCAAATTGGTGACCTTGTCCCACCAACAGATGCCAAGGATACATCAAAGATAGTGAAGGTGCAAATTGTTTGAATTTTTCTTCTGTTTCGTATATGTTGTCCAGGTCTCACTACCTTGGTGGAGTGCACTGAAAATGTAGGCTTCAGAGACAGTGAAGGTGGAAACCTTTTATCCTGTCTAGAATATGTTGTCCAAGTCTCACTACCTTTGGAGGGGTGCACTGAAAGGCTTGATTCACTCAGTTTGATGTTCTCAGAGGATTGCAGTTGTTTCGTTTAGCTTGGATATAATAGTTGCAGCATTCACAATGCACCTCTTGCTTTCAGCATCAGCTGACAAATTGGTAGTGAATGTGGAACTTAGATATGTAAAATTATCATCAATCTCAAGTGTTGCATTGTCAATACTGATAGCAGTGTGGCAAAATGCTGGACCATGATATTTGTCTTCTTGATGCTGATGGTCAAAGCAAACTCTTTACAGGTGTAAGAGAGTCTGTCCATTTGCTGCTGAAGGTGTACCTCAGTATGGAATATTAATATGACATTATTGGCATAGAACAACTTTGCACTGTTGTCCTGGATCTCAGGCGGACAAGACTGTCTGTTCTGGTATGCAAGTAAACACCATCTGCAAATGAATTATGACATTTGACAACAGCAAACAAAGAATAAGTCAAAGTGTCAGTGCCAGAGCACAACCATGTTTGACTCCACTGCAGATCTCAAAGGATTTTGTTGCTGTCCCATCATACTTATTGTGTTGTCATAGAGAGAAGTCACTCTGAGCAACTTTGATGAGCAGCCTTAGAATTTAACTAGATCTTCATTTACAAACCTGTTTAATTTCATTTCATTTCTTTTAGTTCCCCAGGCCTTCCCTCATTCTGTCAGTTATCTACAGACTTCCCAAAAATTGTAAAGCTTTCATCCATTACTTGACTGAGACGATCTGTTCGATCATTCATCTCATGATTCTTCTCTGGGTTTTTATGTATCTTTATATTAATCTTATATATTTTATGTCCATATTAATAATGCCTCTTCACTTCTACTGTTTCAGTTCCAAGGACGAGTCCGTGCAGAAAGTGTCTGTTCTTTCTTTTGATGCTTGCTGGCTTGCTAACAGCAATTTCATTTTTTTCTTCTTCTTTCATGCGATGTGGTGCAGGACAGATATTCTCCTTGTTCTTAGAATGTTCATTAATTTTGAGGTATGATTCTGCAGACACTCAGCACTCAACAGAATGAAGTGTATATGGCAACAGACTTTTTAAACTGGAGATGATGGGTGGGGACAAGGTGGCATCAGTCTCAGTTCAATTATATCCATACCAGACAACGACATTTGAACCTCACAATTGGGATCAGGAATGCTTTTTTTAAATGCATTCCCTACATGAATCTTGTGGGCAATTATAGCTGTCCAAGAACTGCTCAATCTGAGAACTAACTGAGCACACATTGAACTTGGGACCTTTACTGGTCTGAAGGTGTCATCTCTTCACAGCATGATGCACTCACTAACTGGGCCACTTGGGGATCCTGTAGGTCAGATTCTTTTTCTATTTTGTTAACAGATTGAAATATTTGTCACAGATTAGTATAGTTAAATGGGTCACAAGAAAGCTCGGTGATTTCTCAGTGTGCAAATCAGTCCAGGACATTCTGCTCAGGAAGACTTCACAAACCATAGGTATTCAGCCCTATTAATAGGACCAATTTTGTATGGCCTTATGACTTGCATCATGGAAGCTGAGATAACTTCCACTGTTTATTGGAGGAGAAGAAAAGGAAAATAACTATTCCAGGCCAATAGGTTGTGAGTGGAAAGCAGAAGTCTATTAATTAGTGTGTCTAGAGGACCACAGATGCAAGAGGGAAGTGGAAGAATAATGAAACTTGAAGCTGTATTATTAGCACCACTACCGCACACTTTTAAAGCAACTACATGTTAAGGGATGTGAGTATTCTTGTAACCAAGAAAATAAATTACTAAAAAAAGTCCTTTGTTTTATAATGATGGCATTTTTAATGTTGGATTTTTATTCTAATGTTGGATAACATTATTGTAATGGCAAACTCCCAAAACATCATCTGGTCACTTTTACTTTACCAAGAAGAATATAAGACTACATAGATCAAGGAATGAGTGAAAATAATGTGGTTCATCAAAGCTATGACTTTTTTTGTGTTGTGAACCAAAGTAGGCAACATTATTGCTGGACAGCTGATGACGTTTCTATTTCAATAGACAGCATAATAGCTAGTTCAATAGATCCTCTTGATCACACAAATTGAGATACATATAAAACTTTACAGTTGGTTATGAATACTTATATCAATTGCAGTGTATATGAAATTGAAAAATGCATATTTAAATAAATATATTTTTGTAACTTTCCTAGGTCAGCGTAATTGATTGAATTTTATGTGTAGTCACTTTGTCAATTTCATAATAATCCAAATGACACCAGAACTAAATGATTAAAATCATAAGGACAGCTTACACAGAATGGGTTTGTATCTCCTCAAGTATAGAAAACTAGGGGGTGATCTCTAAATTGAGGTGTTTAAGATGATTAAAAGTTTTCATAGAGTACATAGTGAGAAACTATTTTCTCTGGTAGAAGAGTCCACAACAAGGGGCATAATCTTAAAATTAGAGCTAGGCTATTCAGAGATGATGTCAGGAAGAATTTCTTCACAAAAAAGTGTCAATCTGTAACTTTCTCCCACCAAAAACTATTAAGATCGGGGTAGGGGTGGTGTGGAGTCAAAACTGAATTTAATAAATTTTAGTAGATAAAAGGATTAAGTGTTAAACAAAGAACAAAGAACAACCCAGCACGGGAAACAGGCCCTTCGGCCCAACGAGCCCGTGTCGCCGCATCACCCTACACCTATTCTACCCTGCATGTCTACGAATGGAACCCCTAACTTAGCCAGATTCAGGGGAGAATAGTGTCAATTTGGTAAAACCAATCAGCCTAAGAGCACATCTTTGGGGTGTGGGAGGAAACCGGAGCACCCGGAGGAAACCCACGCAACCACAGGGAGAATGCGCAAACTCCCACAGACACAGGCCCAAATCCATGTATCTGCACAGCTAGCAGTGCTAGTCACCGAGCTGTTGCGGCGCCCTTCTACCGGTCCAGGATCAAGCACACACACCGACACGAAGTACTAGGCCACTCCCGGAACTTCCAAGAGCAGCCCATGTACGACCCACCATGTGCATGCCCCTCGTTTGACACGCGGTGGACCTCCACCTGCGGAATAAGAAGACAAAAACGTTAATCTTACAAGCCTGCTTTTCTGGTGTCTCCCGAGGTTCTAACCTTATTTAATAGCCCCTACTATAACCTTCCATCCTCGTTTCACTCATGTGTCTATCTAACTGAACCTTAAACGAGTCCAACATTCCTGCCTCCACCACCCTACTCGGTAGCGCGTTCCACACCCCCACAACTCTCTGCGTAAAGAACCCTCCTCACACTTCCAAATTATACCTCTCCCCCCTCACCCTTAAATCATGACCTCTCGTGTTTGTGCCCAGTCTAGGGAGCAGTCTCTCACTATTAACTCTATCAATTCTCTGGAATAAAGTCAGAAAACCTGCCAGAGACCGACATGAACTTCATTTGTATCCTGTTAATGGGTTGCAGATGAAGGCCTGACCACTCATGCCAGATTCTCTATGATGCCGACTTGAAACATGTTTGGAGCAACGTGGCATGCAGTTGTCAGGACTCATCTGGACAATGCCTGGGACTGGCTCCAGAGTTCAGGGTAGAGGCCATCCATAATCCCAGACCCTGGAACACCACAGCAGTGGGTTGGCAGTGTATCTGCAGATGGATATTCCAAATTAGGTGTTTTGGGGAGGGTCTATCTTTCAGTCTCAGAGTGCTTTGGGAGATCTATCTTCTTTTCAGGAGATCCACCTTCTTTCTTCAATTGTGGGTCAATGATGTTGGACACCTTTACAAAATGGCACCAGACATCCTGGTCTGCACCCTCCCCCCCACCCCCTGCCCTCAATTGAATATGGCGTGAAAGAGCTAGGTGCATAATTAATGAGTTCAGAGCTGGAAGATTTGTTGTGTTTTCTTGCTGTCCACCGCAACGGGAAACACTCCATGTTTCCCGCCACTGCACTTAGCCTAAAAATGGCATGAATTTTAATTTCATGATATTTATCCACATAATTAATGGAAAAGTTTAATCAGGCGAGAAATTGCTGTTAAATCGGATGGTGAATATCTTATTTTACACTATAATTAATAACCTGCCAACAAAATTGCAGAAAGCCCTGACTAAAACATTTCAATCTCTCAGACTGAAATTCTGAGGGAAGGCCATTTGTTACAAAGAAAAATCTCTTACATTATTCATTAAAAATCAACTTTATCCATTGTCTTTTATATTTGCAATATCTGTTGGCTTAATATTAAGTGTGGTTTTAGAACTGGCCACATGGCTGAATTTTCCAGTTTCGTGTGCCTCTCTACAACTGGCACTGAGAATGGAAAATTTGGGACCGGAAAATCCCAGCCGCAGGCAAGGTCAGAAAATCTAGCCCAATGTAAAATCAGATCATCAATAAATACCAATTATACTATTACATAAAGCATTTCTGCAAGGAAAGGGAATAGTAGAAGTGAGACTTTATCTGCTGTGGAACCATATTTAAGAACCCTTTTCTTACTTTTGAAATGTATGAGATCTCAAGGAGACTTGCCAAGGTAGATACAGGGAGGATATTTCCACTTGTAGGGAGACTAGAACTAGGAGACACAGTTTAAAAAAAAACTGAGATTTTTTTTTCTCTCAGATGCTCATTAGTGTGTGGAATTCTTGTCCCCAGAAAGCAAAGAACAAAGAAAATAACAACACAGGAACAGGCCCTTCAGCCATCCAAGCCTGCATTGACCATGCTGCCTGACTGAACTAAAACCCCCTACTCTTCCGGGAACCATATCCCTCTATTTCCATCCTAGTCATGTATTTGTCAAGATGCCCCTTAAAGGTCAGTTGCAGTGGGGACTGGGTCATTGATTTTTTTTCTCAAGGCTGAGTTAGATAGATCCTTGATACATAAGGGAGTCAAGAGTTATGAGGGGCAAACAGGAACATGGAGTTGAGATCACAACCAGATCAGAACATAAGAACATAAGGAATAGGAGGAGGAGTAGGCTGTCTAGCCCTTCAAGCCTGCCCCGTCATTCAACAAGATCATGGCTGATCTGAAGTGGATCTGTTCCACTTTCCCGCTTTCTCCCCATAACCCTTAATTCCCTTGTCTATCAGAAACCTATCTACCTGTGACTTAAATATATTCAGCGAGGTAGCCTCCACCATTTCAACAGGCAGAGAATTCCAGAGACTCACCACCCTTTGAGTGAAGAAGTTCCTCCTCAACTCTGATCTAAACTGCCCCCCCCCCGCCCCCTTATTTTGAGGCTGTGCCCTCTAATTCTGCTATCCTTTCTAAGCGGGAAGAATCTCTCTACCTCTACCCTATCTATCCCCTTCATTATCTTATATGTCTCTATAAGATCCCCCCTCAGCCTTCTAAACTCCAATGAGTACAGACCCAGTCTATTCAATCTCTCGTCATAGGCTAAGCCCCTCATCTCCGGTATCAGCCTAGTGAACCTTCTCTGCACTCCCTCCAAGGCCAATATATCCTTCCACAAATGCGGTGACCGAAAGTGCACACAGTACTCCAGTTGCAGCCTCACCAGTACCCTGTACAGTTGCAGCAAGACCTCCCTGTTTTTATATTCTATCCCCCTCGCTATAAAGGCCAACATTCCATTCACCTTCTTGATCACCTGCTGCACCTGCAGACTGGGTTTTTGCGATTCATGCATAAGGACCCCCCAGGTCCCTCTGCACTGTAGCATGCTGCAGCTATTCGCCTTTTAAATAATAATCCCTCCTACTATTATTTCTACCAAAGTGGATAACCTCACATTTGCTAACATGGTACTCCATCTGCCAGGTCCTCGCCCACTCACTCAGCCTATCCAGGTCTCTCTGCAGACTTTCCGCACCTTCCACGCAATTTGCTTTTCCACTCATCTTCGTGTCATCAGCAAATTTTGTTACCCTACACTCAGCCTCCTCCTCCAGATCATCTATGTAAATGGTAAACAGTTGTGGCTCCAGCACTGATCCCTGCAGCACTCCACTAGTCACCAACTGCCAACCAGAGTAGCACCCATTGATTCCAACTCTCTGCTTCCTATTAGACAACCAATCCTCTATCCACGCTAACACATTACCCCCAACTCCGTGCACCCTAACCTTTTGCAGCAACCTTTTGTGAGGCACCTTATCAAACGTCTTTTGGAAATCTAAAAACACCCCATCCGCCGGTTCCCCTCTGTGTACCACACTAGTCACATCCTCATAGAAATCCAATAAAATCGTTAAACACGACTTCCCCTTAACGAATCCATGCTGTGTCTGCTTGATCAAACTGTTCTTTTCTAGGTGCCTCGCTCTTTCTTCTTTCTTGACGGATTCTATCATTTTTCCAACTACGGACGTTAAACTAACCGGCCTATTATTCCCTGCCTTTTGTCTGCTACCTTTTCTAAACAGCGGTGTAACATTAGCCGTATTCTAATCAATTAGTCGTTTTCCAATCTTATTCAGATTCAGAATCCAGATCAGCCATAATCTTGTTGAATTGTGGAGCAGGCTGAAAGGACTGAATGGCTTACTCCTTCTCCTAAGTCCTTTGTTCTTCATCTCTCCTGGATTGTCTATGCATTAAAGCCATACACACCAAAGGATCATGAATCCCAACCATTATATAATTTTGATTGTATTAATACTATGCTATTGATTGTAGACTAATCACTGTGGAAGCAAACCCAGCTGTTGTAATGTTATAATGATTATGTACACATAAGAATTCTTTTTTTCCAGTGAATTATTTTTCTCCAGTGAATTATTTTCAATTTTACAGAGTTGGTGGAAAAATTGATTTCTCATAATGCAAAAAAAACTCTATTAAGTTGATGTGATCAGAAGATGGACTGCCTGAGCCATCCCTTAAGTCTGGATTCATATGGCCTTAGGAATTAATTTAAGGTCAAGTACAAGCAATGACAATAAAGAGTAAATAGTCAGTTGAAGCTCCACTCCTGAAGTTGGCCAAATTTTCTACTAACAATACAGTGCTCTGTAAAGGGAATGCTTCATTGTGGGAGACATTGTCCTTGAAATGGAACATCGCACTGAGGCCCTGTTTGCTAATTCCAGTGGATATTAAAGATCACAAAGCACTCTTTGAAGGACAGCCAACATTCTTTCCTCAACACCACTAAAATATATTAGATGGTCATTCATATCATTGCAGTTTGTGGGATCTTGTTACTTTTGCCTTCAACCCTACAATCATTGTACTTTGTTGTAAATAAAGTAATGTTTGGCGTTTCTAAGATTTAGTGAGTTGCTGTATAAATTCAAATCTTTCTCCATATTGTTTCTTCTTTAGGAAGAGATTTCCAACTGATTATTAGAACAGATGATTCTGATGAAGACTGGGGAAAAGGTGCAGAAAGGAAGAAAGGTGCTTTTGATGGGAAGGATTATGAAGATGACAGTGAAGAAACTGAGTTTGAAGATGAAGTTGACTTTGGAAAGGCAGCACAACTTGAGCAACATATGTCAAACACTACAGGTGAAGTACAGGTTTATTTAGAAGTATTTTGTGTTCAAACCTCTGAACAGGTACATATAAGTAGAATATCCAGAACAAAACTCTTATGATCCAAAGTTCAAACCATACCATGCTGTCTATCTTATATCTCGCATAACATTTTATTTGACAAAAAAACTGTCCAGCTTAGTCCAGAATTCGTTGAAATTAATCCCAAGCGGTATCTCTCTGACAAAAACTGTGACTTCAAAAATATTTGACCACTTCGAACCTACTTTACTTATATTCATTTATTGTTATCTAAAATGTACAAGGTTACGGGAACAGAGATTCTTTAGTTCCATGTGGTGAATGGAGATTTGGCTGAGTGCCAAACTCTCTGTTCTCACTAGTAGTAGTAATGGGGTGTGTGAGACCAGAGAATTCTGACAATCTGTTGAACACATTCACCATTTTCAATGTGAAGCAATTAATTCTCAACTGTTGAAATTCCATCCTTTCTAGTTAAAGTATTTGTGCCTACATAACATTGGCCAGAATTCTCTAAAGGAAAAGAAGTATACTGCTGCTGACAAATTTAAATGATAGGATAGCAGAAGAATGATGCAAATTATCAGGTCTTGACTATGCACTGATTTTCATGCAGGCAAAACCGTATCAGCAATGATAGAATTTTAATACAATTCAATAATAAATCTGGAATTAAAAGCCTAATGATGACCATGAAATCAATGTTGATTGTTGTAAAAACCCATCTGGTTCACTAATGTCCTTTAGGGAAGGAAATCTATTGTTCTTACCTGGTCTGGCCAACATGTGGCTCCAGACCCACAACAATGTGGCTGACTCTTAAATGCCCTCTGAAATTGCCTACAAGCCACTCAGTCTTATCCAACCATTGCAAAAAGAAGGAATGAAATCAGATGGACCACCCAGCTATCATCCACAGCAATAAGAGCAATGGATACCTGGGAATACCGCCACCTGGAACTCCCCTCCAAGTCACTCACCATTTGGACTTGGAAATATATTTCTGTTCCTTCAATGTCACTGGGTCAAAATCTTGGAACTCGTTCCCTTGCAGCACTGTGGATGTACCTACATCTCATGAACTGCAGCGGTTCATGAAGACAACTCATCACCACGTTGTCATGAGGGATGGGCAATAAATGCTGGCAAAGCCAGCAACACCAACCTCCCATAAATTAATATTAAAAAGTTGATATTTGCACATGGGTTACCTCATTACCCTGAAAGAGGCAAAAAGCTTTGGCTTTGTCATTTCCTGAAAACAGTAAGATTAGGAATAGAGTATTTTCAGAGTGGATCATGAATGATTTGGATAGTGAAGAAGGACTGGATAAATTCTACAAAAAGGATTGCTTTTGGAAATATATGAAACGTTTGACAGATTTAGGAAAACAAATGATCAGTCCATGGAGGAATATATTATGGACTTTGACAAATGGTAAGAGTTGAAGAGATTGAACTTGACATGTTGGAGTCCATATTGGCATTTAAGTACTTGAATGTGCCCACATTTCTCTGTTGAATTACTTTTAGTATTAACTGCGGTCAAATTTCAAAGTAGACTCTCTTTTAGACCAAATGGCTACTGCCCTAAAAAAATTCTTGAAAAAGAGTCAATTACAGCTACTTTCCTATTGAACACAGGCAACTCTGTGACACCGCAAAGGATGGAAGTTTTATTGGTGACTGTAGTAGCCCTTTAAAGAGCAAGCTCCTGAAGGGTCATGTGATCTATTCAGCCAATCAGGCCAGAGAATGTGTATCCATAAGTTGACTGTAGTTTTTCTTGCAGTTAGATGTCTGGAGTCATGGGGTACAGTAGTCTTTCTATCACACTGTACATTGTTACTTACCGTAATAGACTGTTCATTTGTTGATCTGCTTGCTGGTCGCCCATCTTTGCAAGATACCGCAGTGGCTGAGTTTCGAGGTTGACAAAGCATTAGAAACAGATTCCAGTGCAGAGATAGACTTACTGATAGGCTATCTGAAGATTGCTGTACTTTTAACCAATCTGAGAATCAAGACTAAAAGTGGGTCTGGGATGGCAACCTCAAAGCTAAGAAATGCATGGGGAATGGTTAATTGATGTTACTGGTATGATTCAAAATAACAATATGCAATGTCTTGCCAACAGCAAAAGAATCAAGTCCTTGAAATAACCCATGAAGCAGATAATTCTGAGACTGAAAGTGATGATGGAGATTGTCATGAAGGAACTGTGTTAGTCACTGACAATTTAAATTCAACGATGAGTATTTTCATGTCTGAGTGGTTGCAATTCCGTAGTACATGGGGTGGACTGGCTTAGCTGTCACCTGAAGTCTCTTGATGAGACAGTCAAGAGGCCAAGTATTAAAGCTCTTCATACTTTGGTTTGGAGATGACAACATAATAACATCTTCCAAAAGTGTCATTCTCCCTTGCAGGATAGCTGAGATCAGTCTTTTCATCAGTACAGATGTGGTTTCCTGTGGCATATCTCTCCTCTTAAGCAGGTCTATGATGAAGGAAGTGTAGATGACATTAGAAATGAAGAATGGCAGAATGATCATGTTTGGGAAGACCGGATCTACATTACTGCTTGTCAAATCATTACTGCTTGCAATTAAGGAAGCCAGAAATTTCCCACTGAAGTATTCAAGAAGTCTTCTTAATTCTGGGTATACGAATTTGGTGGACAAAAAGAAAATTTTTTGAAAGTTCCATATTCGGGGCCACAAAAACTGAAGGATTTACTGTGAGACGCTGGAGTGCTTGATGACAAATATAACTTTATTGAGCAAATCAAGGCTCAGTGTGAAGTTTGTATAAAATATCGAAAGACCACATCCTGTTGTGAGCTTCCTCCTCTCCAGGGAGTTTAATGATGCAGCAACAATGGACTTTAAAGTATGGAACAGGGGTATTTTTCCACTGAACTTTATAGATATGGTGACTAGATTTAGCTTATCCAATATAAAATACAGTAAGGACAAATAGATCATTATTGATAAAGTCATGGAGAAATGGATGGGAACAGGATTAGAGACTCCAGCAAAATTCCTGACAGATAATAAAATTTGTCAATGAGACATTTCTAGACATGTGAAAATTTGAACCTTGTCATTATGCACACTGCAGCTGAGAACCTATTCAGTAATGGTCTGTGTGAGAGGAACAATGCAGTGAGAGACATAAAATATTGGCCGATAAACCAAATTGTAAATTGCAAATGGTGCTGGCGTGGGCATTCAAAGAACTTCTTGCAATTAGTCGGGGGTTCAGTCCGTACCAATAGATGCATTGCAGGAATCCAAAGCTGTCGTGGGCCCTATTAGATGATTCCCCCCCCTGCTCTAGAGGGGGCTAGCATTAGTTTACTTACGGGGCGAAAAACTGCAGCAGGCGACGGTGCAGAGGGACCTCGGGGTCCTTGTGCATGAGTCGCAAAAACCCAGCTTGCAGGTGCAGCAGGTGGTCAGGAAGGCAAATGGGATGCTGGCCTTCATAGCGAGGGGGATTGAATATAAAAGTAGGGAGGTCTTGCTGCAGCTGTATAGGGCATTGGTGAGGCCGCAGCTGGAGTACTGTGTGCAGTTTTGGGCGCCGCACCTGCGCAAAGATATTTTGGCCTTGGAGGGAGTGCAGAGGAGGTTTACTAGGCTGATACCGGAGTTGAGGGGGTTGAGCTATGAGGAGAGGCTGAATAAACTGGGCTTGTACTCGTTAGAGTTTAGAAGAATGAGGGGAGATCTCATTGAGACGTATAAGATGATGAATGGGATGGATAGGATAGAGGTGGAGAGACTCTTCCCGCTCAAAAAAGACAGTAGGACTAGGGGGCACAGCCTCAAGATAAAAGGGGGGCGGTTTAGAACGGAGTTGAGGAGGAACTTCTTCACTCAAAGGGCGGTGAATCTCTGGCATTCTCTGCCCGTTGAAGTGGTGGAGGCTGCCTCGCTAAATATTTTTAAGACGCGGGTTGATGGGTTTTTGATAAGAGAGGGGATTATGGGTTATGGGGAGAGGGCGGGAAAGTGGAACTGAGCCACGACAGATCAGCCATGATCTTATTGAATGGCGGGGCAGGCTCGAAGGGCTAGATGGCCTACTCCTGCTCCTATTTCTTATGTTCTTATGTTCTTATTAGCTCTACTTTTACTACTCATCTGAATGCTTTTCATACAAGTAGAAAGGTTTTCATTAAAGCTGAGGTTTCAGAAAAAATTCAGCAAGCATTGTCGCATAAAGAATGCAGCTTAGACAGGGAGACCTGGTGCATTACAAAAGAAAAAGGCAGAGAGAATGGAAGGAAGCTGATAAGGTGATAGGCAGTGAAGGAAAAGTAGCAATTGTAAAATATGGGAATCAGACCATTAGGATTCATGCCCCAAGGCTAATTGGCACTGACTATATCTTTACAGGTTCTAGACAAGAATGAAGAGAGTGAAGAGGCACAATGCACTTCACATGCACATAATGGGCAATTATGAGGAACCCAACTAAATTGATTGATGATGAGCAAAGTAGCATTGAAGCACAGGATAAGGCAATGTATTCAAAGGAACAACTGCCCAAAGTAAGAACAAAGGAAACATACATGCCAGAAGGGGCCAACGTAGGAAGAGCAGAAAAGGCCACTGGTAAATATACATAATGGTTAAATGTACAGGATGAAGGTCAGGAGACAAGATCTGTGGATCAGCAAAAAGCAGTAAAAATGTAGAAGGCCAGAAAATACAGTTTAAGGTCTGACAGTGAACCAGAAAGGTGTTGTGATACAAGGAAAGATCTCGGACTTACAGACAAGAATCTGACCACAGGCAGGAAAAATCATGTCACAGCAGTCCAGGAACAGAGAAGGAGGGCTGGGGGGAGGGGGGGAGGGGAGGAGTAGGGCTTGACCAGAAAGAGAGCTACAGAACGAATTAGGAATGCCATTAGAAGTAAAGCCCTCATGATAGGGAAATTTTAATAGCTAAGCTACCAGAAAAGTTTCCAGTTTTAGAAGATAAGCTGATAAAAGAGGCAAAACAAAAAGAGCTGGAAAGTTGGAAAAAATATGTATTATATGCTGAAATACCAGATTGAGACAGCCAGCCTTATTACACAGGTGGATATGCATTGATAAAGTGCTTCCTCATGGCACAACACAGCTAAAACTAGACTGGTACGTTGGGGTTTTGAGCAGAGACTTGGGTTTAAACATATCTAGAAAATGTAGTCACATCTCAGTAGGGGGCATTTTACAGCCTCGCTCAAGCAAGATTGGAAATTCCCGCCCAAGGTCAATGAACATTTCCGTTGTCTGCCTCTTGCCCACTCTGATTCCATGGAAAGCGTGGCAGTAGAATTCAGGCGAATATTTTGGGTCAGACCTTCACAAAAAGAGAAGCTAGCGTCCATGGATGAAATTGATCAATTGAGAAATTTAATTGGGCGGTTGAACTGGTTATGCACTTGGACCAGATCTCATGCTAGTTGTGACATATTAGAGCTCAGTACCATGATGAAGTATACCATGATAGAGGAGGTTATGAGAATAAACAAAGCATTACATAAATTAAACTTGGAGAAATATACACTCAAGTTCACAGCCCTGGTGAACCAGATTGTAGTGATTGTAGCATCTATCTCTTTAAGACAGCACAGCAGAAGAGAGTCACCTGTTTGAAAGACCAAAGGGAATGGAAAGCGAATTATCACCCTAGAGGGTAGAGTCCTTTCTCATGCAGAATCTTCCAGCTGCCGTGTAGTAAACATGTAAAAACTGGGGCTCAGCCCATGGTAGCCTTGGGGCAATCCCCTGTACCTGATTTCTCTTTATCAATAAATACTTTTTGTTCCTAACAAAACCTGAAGTGTCTTGACATCTCCCCAGGGATACAATTACACATTATATGAGATAGGTCATCCTTAGCAATGCTTCACATGCCAATCTTCTGGCTGGATATTCAAGTGCCACATGGTTCATCATATTTTTGGTAGGAAAGGATGATAAACGTTGCACTTTATCTTGGGAAAACAGAAAAATTAAAAGGATAGTAAAAACACCTGAGCTGCAGAAACCTTGGGTGTTGGTTGATGCAATAGATATGGAGGATTTACTTATCCAATATACTGAGAGAAATAAGACAGATGGTAGCAGTGGAAAGGTGCGTTTTTGAATGGAGGGCTGTGACAAGTGGTGTTCCTCAAGGATCAGTGCTGGGACCTTTGCTGTTTGTAATATATAAAAATGATTTAGAGGAAAATGTAACCGGATTGATCAGAAGGTCTGGAACGACGCACAGGTTGGTGGATTTGCAGATAGCGATGAGGACCATCAGAGGATACAGCAGGATATAGATCAGTTAGAGGCTTGAACGGAGAGATGGCAGATGGAGTTTAATCTGGACAAATTGAGGGAATGCATTTTGAAAGGTCTAATACAGATAGGAAATATACAGTAAATGGCAGAACCCTGAAGTGTATTGATAGACAAAGGGATCTGGGTGTACCGGTACACAGGTCACTGAAAGTGGCAATGCAGGTGGAGAAGGTAGTCAAGAAGGCATACAGTATGCTTGCTTTCATCGGCCGGGGTATTGAGTTTAAAAATTGGCAAGTCATGTTGCAGCTTTTGTAGAACCTTAGTTAGGCCACATTCGAATATAGTGTTCAATTCTGGTCACCACACTACAAGAAGGATGTGGAAGCTTCGGAGAAGGTATAGAAAAGATTTACCAGGATGTTGCCTGGTATGGAGGGCACTAGCTATGAGGAGAGGTTGGAGAAACTTGGTTTGTTCTCTCTGGAGTGATGGAGGTTGAGAGAAGACCTGATAGAAGTCTACAGATTATGAGAGGCAAGGACAGAGTAGATAGTCAGAAGCTTCTTCCCAGGGTGGAAGAGTCAATTACAAAGAACAAAGAAAGGAAAATTACAGTACAGGATCAGGCCCTTCAGCCCTCCAAGCCTGCACCGACCATGCTGCCCGACTTAACTAAAACCCCCTGCCCTTCCGGGGACCATAGTCCTCTATTCCCATCCTATTCATACTTGTCAAGGCGCCCCTTAGAAGTCATTGCTCTATCTGCTTCCATTACCTCCCCCAGCAATGAGTTCCAGGCACCCACTACTCTCTGTGTAAAAAACATGCTTTGTACATCTCCTCTAAACCTTGCACCTCACACCTGAAACCTATGTCCCCTTGTAATTGACTCTTCCACCCTGAGAAAAAGCTTCTGACTATTCACTTTGACAGCCAAGATGGTTTTCCAAAGCTTTCTGTGATTTAGTTGCTTCCATGTTCCATATGGCAATTGGTTGAGACAATCTAACTACCAACTGCCCAATTAATTGTCTTTGACTCAAAGTAATACAGCATGAATAAAAATTGGATGGGCATAATTAAAAGACTTGGATTTGAGTGGACTGGTTTCTGAGTAAGCACTAATGTTAGCAACAGAGCCTGAACTGTAGGTAGCTGGTAAATGCTGTTGCTGAATTGGTGGCAATGGGCTTTCCCTAAAATTGCCAGCAAACAGAAAAGTGACATCTTGGTAGTGCCAAGCTTGCTTGTCAACATAATGTTGACAGACAAATTTTAGCTTTTAACCTTTGTATTTTGTCATCACCTGTGACTCTAACAGTTACTCTGTGGCTTTCGAGGTTATTGCAGAAGGTCGAGGGACATGGAGTTGGGGGTAGGGTATTAGCGTGGATAGAGGATTGGTTGTCAAATAGGAGGCAGAGAGTGGGGGTCAACGGGTGCTATTCGGATTGGCGGATGGTGACAAGTGGAGTGCCCCAGGGGTCGGTGCTGGGGCCTCAGCTTTTTACCATTTATATAGATGATCTGGAGGAGGGAACCGAGTGTAGGGTGTCGAAATTTGCTGATGACACCAAGATTGGGGGAATGGCAAATTGTGCGGAGGGTGTGGAGAGTCTGCAGAAGGATCTAGATAGGCTGGGCGAATGGGCCAGGAAATGGCAAATGGAATTTAATGTTGGCAAGTGTGAGGTGGTCCACTTTGGTAGGAATAATGGTAGGAAGGACTATTACTTACGTGGCGAAAAACTGCAGCAGGCGACGGTGCAGAGGGACCTCGGGGTCCTTGTGCATGAGTCGCAAAAACCCAGCTTGCAGGTGCAGCAGGTGGTCAGGAAGGCAAATGGGATGCTGGCCTTCATAGCGAAGGGGATTGAATATAAAAGTAGGGAGGTCTTGCTGCAGCTGTATAGGGCATTGGTGAGGCCGCAGCTGGAGTACTGTGTGCAGTTTTGGGCGCCGCACCTGTGCAAAGATATTTTGGCCTTGGAGGGAGTGCAGAGGAGGTTTACTAGGCTGATACCGGAGTTGAGGGGGTTGAGCTATGAGGAGAGGCTGAATAAACTAGGCTTGTACTCGTTGGAGTTTAGAAGAATGAGGGGAGATCTCATTGAGGCGTATAAGATGATGAATGGGATGGATAGGATAGAGGTGGAGAGACTCTTCCCGCTCAAAAAAGACAGTAGGACTAGGGGGCACAGCCTCAAGATAAAGGGGGGGCGGTTTAGAACGGAGTTGAGGAGGAACTTCTTCACTCAAAGGGTGGTGAATCTCTGGAATTCTCTACCCGTTGAAGTGGTGGAGGCTGCCTCGCTAAATATTTTTAAGACGCGGGTTGATGGGTTTTTGATAAGAGAGGGGATTAAGGGTTATGGGGAGAGGGCGGGAAGGTGGAACTGAGCCACGACAGATCAGCCATGATCTTATTGAATGGCGGGGCAGGCTCGAAGGGCTAGATGGCCTACTCCTGCTCCTATTTCTTACGTTCTTATGTTCCAGATGCCAACACCTTTATCTCCTCAGGTAGCGCAAATATTACCTGCCCAATTCTATCCCGTGCCATCTGAAGAGCTCTGCATAAGAAAAGTGAACTTCACCAAAACAGCAAATAGGGCAGCACTGAGCTGATGCATGAAAAGACCTGCTTTAAACACCAATGGTCTGTATGCCTTTTTTTTTGCTCCCTGATTACTGTTGCAGAGAAACCCCCATGGTTTCCTGTAATGATTCTGTGACAGATAAGTGGAGGATAGTGAGCACCTACATTACCACTGAGAGCTTTGCAGACAGAGGAGACCATCTGTAGGTTTAGCAAAGCACTATATCATCTTCAAATAGAACCCTTTCAAGTATATTTATATAGATATTATAGACAAAGAGTAATTTACGTGCGCAGTCAGAAGGAAAATAACAGACGACTCTTAAGATGGCTGCTATTTTTGGATAGACTGTATGATCATCTACATCAAATCTGTTGCTGGTAAAATATTCTCACAGCTCCTCTAGCACAAGCTTCAAACAGAATCATAGTTTTAATGCATTTTTAAAAATATCTGAAACCTAACTTTCACACGCCAGAGTCGTCTTTTAAGATGTATTTGAGTGACTTTGCATGAAATCAAAGTGCTGAAAATGGTAATTAGGTTTCATGGAAAAAGTATTTTTTAAGCTAAGTCATGTGAAAACATTAGGGATTATTTTTGGGGTGCTTTGCTTAAATAGCTTTTAAAATTGTTAACATTGAACCATTGATTACAAAATATATGTACACAACCGCACTGCTACGCTACATTTATCAGACTAGTGGTACTTGGAAAAGAGATACCAATCAATCATGAATGAACTGACTCACGTAGGTGAAAGGACTTCTGACAGAGACATTAATAATATTGATTTTTTTCCATTAAAATCAATGGCTGAGGAATTGCTTTCCATCTGATTTTGGGTGCAGAATGTTTGAAATACCAGGAGTAGCTCCAGAATACCAATCCGGTCCAGCTGATTTGCCAGTAATAGCCTCGGATTAGTTTGTGTGGGTTTTGAGGTGGGGGCTGGGAGGAGAAGAATAAGAGGCAATGCCCCAGAGTAGTTGATTTGACATTCCCACTGCTCCTGGCTCCACAGGAAGGTGAGTTTGAGAAAACGCTTTCCTTCTTGGTGGTGTCCTCCAGTAATCCTTTTAGGAACCACTGATTAGACAGCAGAAGAAACTAACAGAGTGGAGTGGGGACTGTCTACCATGTGGAGGACAGGAAATCCTTTCTCATGTTCAGCTGCTCTCTTTGGGTGCACCAAAAATCCATGGGGCCTTATTCACACTCCTGATGCTCACATACTTCTTCCTGCAGTTCCATTGTGTTGCTTCCTTTCTCTTAAAGAAAGTGCCTCTCTCAGCCGTTGCAACCACTAAAAAATGTGTACTTCCACTATATTTTACATCTCGTGACCAGTGAGTTGCCTGCAAGCTGTTTGTCTAAATTATGATAATGAGGGGTCACCCAGTAGCCAGGACTCTAGCTGGTCTACTCAGTGTGTCACCTCATCTGACTGGTCTTCTGACTAGACCACCAACTTCCCTGATCAGGGAAGATGGGCAGGGAACACACTGGGTCTGTGAACAGACATATTTCTAATTAAAGGTCAACAGCATGGGTTGGAATGGATCAATTGAACATGGATTTTTGAGGCTGCAGAACTACAGAGAGGAGATCTGGAAAGGCTGCTCCACAGATCTGTTCGCTGGAGGTTACGTGCATTAGGACATCTTGCCTCTGTTTCTGGTGTCACCAATTTGCATGAGGCCACAGGGAAACAGGGTCCTTCAAACTTGTCTGTGCTCCTGAACAGGCCGATTAATGTTATTAAGGCCTTGTTAAAAGCCCATCTCTGCAAAGGTTTTGGATGTTTTCTCCTTGGAGAGAGACAAAGGATGAGGGGTGACCTGATAGAAGTGTATAAGATGTTGAGAGGTACTGATTGAGTGGACAGTCAGAGGCTTTTTCCCAGGGCTGAAATGGTTACCACAACAGGACACAGGTTTAAGGTGTTGGGGAGTAGGTACAGAGGAGACATCAGGGGTAAGTTTTTCACTCAGAGTGGTGGGTGCATGGAATGGGCTGCCAGCGATGGTGGTGGAGGCAGATTCAATAAGGTCTTTTAAGAGACTTTTAAGTAGGTACATGGAACTTAGTAAGATAGAGGGTTATAGGTAAGCCTAGTAATCTCTAAGGTAGGGACATGTTTGGCACAATTTTATGGGCCGAAGGGCCTTTATTGTGCTGTAGTTTTTCTATGTTTCTGTGTTTTCTGTGTTTCTGGGAGCAGCAATATTCAGCAGCTGTCTGCCTCAGACCAGTAAATCTAGAAAATTTTCAAAATGATAAGTGTACATGCTTGTCATCAGTTAAAGGCCTTACCCCTTTGAAGGTATAGTTGCAACAGCCCATCATAGGTCAGGGGAGGAGCCAGCATTAAAATCTTTACCAGCTCAGGGGCTCAGCAACCTCTTGACATCACACGGTCATCTAAGCAGTGGGCAAGACTGTTTGTACTTCAGTTGAGCACCAGGAAGGATACAGCTGGGTAAGGGTGTTGCACCTTTGGAAATCAAAGCCGTTGGAGATGAGAAGCAGCAGCTTGCACAGGAAGAATAGAGTGCTGGACATCAGGAGGCAAGAGGAGAGGGATGAGGGGCACAAAGGAGAAGAAGGCGCTACCCTGAGCACGAGTCCTACAGGCAAAAACAAAACTGGTTTGTGCATAAGGAATCCTTCAACACCTACCACTCAACTCCCTGTATACTTTTGCAGAAGCAAAGGCTTGACTGAGAACTAGTGTCAATGGAGACTGCAACTCTTTTAAGCAGATGGTCACAGACTTCCGTGCCCTCGTCCATGTGGATCTCTGCAGCATTACACAGGCGGCTGCACACCAGTGCACCACCCATGTTAACAGATGCCCTTTTTGCTAAGGCTGGTCAACACATTAGATTCACAATGGATGAGGTATCACAGGTTCGTGAAATCAAAGGCCCCTTAACAAAATCTTTAGGGAGCTAAGCCATTAATTATCAACAAGCGAATTTTTCACTTCCTTTCCTAACGCTTAGTCCCTCCATCAACTCTTTGAAAATTCAGATCTGTCCTGGAGGCATCAGAATCTTGAGATGACCTCTGACAATGCAATTTTTAAATTCCTCCTGTACAGTGTCCAAACCTATGGCCTTTTAAACATCTGGCACATTGGATTATGCTACTGTGCCTATAAGGAATGTATTTTAATCCTGTTTCTCTGCTTTTTTATCATTGCCGTGATGTCTGTTGAAGGCATATAATGGGCCTGTTTGTTTATTTTTAATTTGGGCCTAATGCAATGTTCTGGAGTTTTACAAGCTATATGACCCTTTTGAATTGTTGGATGAAGACTATTTGAATAGATCAGGTGCTTTTGGACAGTTTTTTTAAAATAGGGAAATCCAGAGATTTTGACTTTCAGTTTTAGTGAGAAGCTGTTCAGTGTTAGTGAGAGACTGCAAGCAATGATTTTGTGTCTCTCCCTGGGATTGGAAATTTAGTTCTTGGTAACTTCCAGCTAGTAGAGGAAAGGCGTGTCTCCGTCTCTTGAAGTGTGCTGTAAGTATCAGGGTTGAAAGGCTTCAGTATTTTCAACTCACCATCCAAAGGATTAAGCCACAGCAGGTGTTGCAAAGCTGCAAGATCCAGTATCATATGAGCATATGTATTTTCTGTGCTGAACTGAAACAGGGGTGTATGTTGGTGAGAATGTTGTGTTGGAACAGTATTCATAGTTGTTAAGATTTATACAATATCATGGTTGTTTTTTTTTCTTGCCTGTAATTTATAAAACATTATTGCTAACTGTCTTATTTTATGTTTACTATATTCTTAATTAAACTTTGTTTGATAAATGCTCCCTAGTGGGCCATTTGAATCATACCTGGAGTGAAACATATTTACCCGTGCCAAACTACGAAGTGCAAAACCTATGATCTATGCTCACTTCATAAAACACCTTGGAGTTTCTGACCAGGATTATAACAATTGTTCCTGATGTTTAACTTGAAGAATTGGCTCCTCGTACCTATGATGATATGACTTTCTCCAAAAACCCTTTGCCCCTCCTCCTCCACATTCTCGCAGCTTGTCCTCCTTTCTGTGGCCTCTATTGATTTTCTATGTTACATTACGGCATGATTTTACCATCAAGTTGTGCCCATTTTTGGGCGTGAAAACTTGGTAAAGTCAGGCATGAGTCGATTAGCACGATCCCACACCATCTCCGTGCCAGTTCCCCCTTTACCAAGGCCTGAAAATGGCCATGATCGGGTCATGCCCAAAATTGGTGTGACAGCCTTTAAAAGTATTTGCATGCATTTAAATTGACTTAATGGGCTGCACACTCAACCTTACCAGCACTTCCCCGTTTACCACAACATTCATCCGTCCAGATTTGGTGCAAAACAGACATCCTCTGCAAAAGTCCAATTCAGGTGCTCCAACTAGTGAGGAGGAAGTGCTAAGCATCCTACACCTCTCTGCTTGAGATTGGGGGGAGGGGGGGTGGTGGTGGTGGGGGGGGTGAGTCCACTGCCACGCTGCCTGTGATCAGTGAGGGAGCAGGGGAGTCTGCTGCCATTCTGCCTGTGATCAGTGAGGGGAGGGAGGAATCCTCTGCCACTCTGACTATGATAGGTGGGGGGCGAAGGAGAGAGGGGCCTGCAATCGGTCTGGGTGGCAGAGGGGGTGGGGGGATAAGGGGGTCAGTAATGTTATGAGAGTAGAGCAATGTCTGTGGGGGCCAGGGGGAGGCATTACCCAGTCCAAGGGAGTTGCATTCTATCTTTTTTTTCTGCACCTGCACAGTTGGTGGTGCCAACTGGAGCTGCAGGGTTTCGGGCATGTTAAGCCTGTCCACTGGCTTCTGCAGCGCGATTCGGAATTGCTGATATTTTTCAGACAGAGTGCATATGACAGCACCTCAGAATGGATCTAAGAGTTGGATTTGAAACACTGTCCGTTTCATGTCCACCAGCACTTAGGATTAAAATAGTAAAACAGGGCCCAAGATTCCCAGAAGAATGTTTACCAACATACCCATATCTGGGAGCAAAGTTTGTGCATAAACTTTGAGTTGTGGAAAGGATCTTTCAGCACATACCAACCAAGGCCTGTACACTTTTGCAACTTGGAACAACTATATAAACCACCAAGCTCTTGTGGATTTAAAGCAACCGCTAGAGGAATTCAACCGGTATCTGTGCATAGTCAATTAACCTTTTAAACAGAGTTAATGGGGGGTTCTCCATGTTGTTAAGCATGTTCAGCTGTGCAAAAGGAGGGCATCAAGCTCCAAAATGGCATTAATTCAGCATTGATCACTGATTAAGATCATGATCAGCACACTTGTGGTGACCATTTGCGTTGTGCATGGTAATGGCTCAACAGGTGCGATTCGCCCCACAAATATGCACATGCAACACACACTTTAGAACTCTATGGGCGCTCTAGCACCTAAAAAGTGAATGCTAATGAATCCAATTTCTCATCCTTTACTTTTTGTGATAAGCAAGACATCCTGTTATGAACTAAATATAAAGGTTAATTAATGTTCCAGAATTATTTGAGGTTCCATTGCTCCTCTGCCCTCGTCTGTCACATTGCAGTAAAATGCTGAGGTTCTCTCATGCATTGTACATTAAGGAGTAACATTAGGTATTTTTCATATTCCTTAATGAAGTCCCTATTTACTAAGTAGCACCAGTGAGTTTCAGAGCCAAAGTAGAAAATTTAACAAATAGGATTCTATGTGATAGGTTGTTAGCTGTGCATTCCATTCTCCTCCTCTATCTAGAGTTAGAGCCAGCAATATGGCCTTTAGATTTTTGCTATATGAACATGCAGTATTTAATTGTATTAAATAACTCAACAGCACAGGAACCATTATACTGATAATAATGATCAAGATTTTACCATGAGATACATCGAACACTTAGGATAGAATTTGCCCATTAGGGACTAAGTCCCACGGTGGGAATGAGGGACCTGACCTTATTAATTATGCAACCTGGTGTTTTGCGCTGTAATCGATGTAGGGCAAGCCTGATGGCATATCCTTTGTTGTATCTGGGTGCCATAGTGGAATCATGCCCAACATCACTAACCCACTATTGAAGGAGGAGGCTGGACCTCCTTAAAATGAAGATGGATCTCCAGGAGTAATCTGAGACCAAAGATGTACATCCTCAGGATAGCGAATCTGGAATTTCATCTCTGCCCCAACCACGGGTCCAGGGTTGCTGGTGGTCTTTATTCCAAATCCTGGAGGCAGCCTCAGACATTGTTCAGGTGAGTTCCAACTTCTGCACACCATATTGTTCCAGACATGACTTGCATTGGTGTTCTCCTTTTGGTGTTGCAGAAAATTGGGCATGGATGGAAAATTCCACCCTTTAACAGGATGTAAATCAGTTTCATGCCAGCCTCCGGAGGGGGTTTCTCGATCTGCCATGGCGGGCACCAGCAGAAGATACCATGGGAAATTCGTGCCAACATGAAATCAGTTTTTGCATTCCCGCCAAATTCTCACCCTTGCCCACCATTGAACATGCCTACAGGGCCATGGGAGAATTTCCATTGTACATTTTGTAACAGAATTTAATTCAGTCTTAAATGATACAATTGCTTTATCAACCAATATAGTTACCAAGCTTAAGAGTTCAGACTGAAGAGTGTTAGAAAACATAAAGGTGAGCTCAAGGGATAGGAGATAGTTTAGAAGTGAATGTTTAAAAAGAAATGGAAGAAAGTCAAATTGAAGCGATGGTATTGAGCAAATGTGGATTAGCACCTTAAAGAGATTTTTATTGATAATTAGCAAGAGTTAACCATCTGGACATAAATATTTGATAGACATAATCAAATTAGAGAACACCTAGGCAGCTGGAATCATAGAAATGTCTTATCAAAGAAGCTTAGGATGTAGAAATTTTAATTCCCTGATCAAGTACTCCCAATGAGAATAGCATTCACATGGAGTGTTTTTGGGAAATCGTAGGTCTTGCATTGCATTCATTCATTTAAATGGTCTACAAATCAATGGTGTTGGAATGTCATTTCCCCATCAAAACCAAATACAAATGTAAATGAGAAAAAAAAGCTTAATATTATCATTTGTGAATAACGTCATTTGTCCCATTGTATTGTTCAGTAAATTTCAGCTTGGGCAATGACCTGACATGCTGAGTTAAGAATACTATATAAATAGAATGAACTAGGAAAACAAACAAGTGTGCCGTTGCGTGGTAAATTTCAACAGCAGGACCAAAATAAACTTTGGAATTATGTGAAGAAAAGGAAAACTACAAAATAAGAACAAAAATAGGATCAATCAAGTTGGGAGTCCAAGAGGGAGGTATTGGGCCCCATTGACATTAGTTTTAATACGGATCCAAGGGCAGAATAATTCTCTCTCTGACTCCACGCTAAATTAGTTAATAAACATGAACTTACCTTTTAGGTGATAAACTTATTGGGATCACTTGAGGTTAACAGCTAAGCACTTGAAAAAACTGGCTGGTTTGTTGCTAATTTCTCACAAAAAGGCCTAAATCGAGTATTGGGATCCAAATTTGTAGTTGCAGTTGGCTTAACACCCATTTCAAGTGCCCACGTGGAATCCCACTCAGTCGCTTAATCTGATCCAGTGGACAGCGAACTTCAGGCACAGATGAGTGCCCACTTGTTATCCACCATATTACATTCTTACGCACCTACTTTGCATCTCTTAAACAGGAAGAACAGGATCAGATTTATAGGCTGCTGTACATAATAAACCAATAAAAATAGTTGTATCCCAAAGTGCAAGAATTCAATGAGGCCAGAAGTAGGACTGTGCCACAGGTACTCAGTAGGAATTTACCCAGTCTTCATTCTTAATGACACAACCTAGTAAGCTATTCTATCCTCCAGCAATATGTTCCTTGATCTTAAGGACGAAAGAAAGAATTCTTCAAAAAAAGTAGTATAAATTATGCATAAATATCATTAATGAATCAAAGTCTATTTGGCATTTCTATTATCGTAACTGCACCAAAAAATCAAATATTTAATTTCCTTTTATGAACCAGGAGACCCTTTAACAGAAATAACAGGAAATAATTATATTTCTGATTGGTTCAACAACCAGTTGTTCTGTGACATTTATCAAGTTTAACTAAAATACTTATTAAGTTTAACTAAAATTACCTTCTGAAATACATTACTTGGCAGGAACAATTGCTGAAATAGAGTCTAATCCAATATACATCGCTCATTATTCCCTTAAATTTATGTCTCCAACTAGTTATGATGAATAATGAAGATCTAATGGCCACATCCTTTAAGAAGAAACTTCTGAAGAACCCATTAACTGGTAAAAATCCTTGTATTAACTTCATGAGAAGAAAGTCACATTCCCTGTAATCAGTGCCTTTTTGTGCTAACTGAAGGGTTTGATTCTTTAAGTAAGAAATGTTAGCTCATTAATATATTGCAAGGAAGCAGCATGACCAGACGGCTATTAGATGAGAGAGACTAGAAATGTTCTAGTGACAAATTTTGATGTGTGGGGTCCTGAGATTACCCAACAATTATTACCAACTCTTGACCTCACAATGGTCGGCACTTCATGGCTACTACCTGGCTTGTCATGAGGTCTTTGAAGTAACCAGCTGGATTGAATGGATGTCATGATGTGGAGATGCCGGCATTGGACTGGGGTAAGCATAGTAAGAAATTTCACAACACCAGATTAAAGTCTGACAGATTTAGTTGTTAGCACAAGCTACAAACTTTCGGGGCATTGCCCCTTCATCAGGTGAGTGGGAGTTCATCAGTCACGAGCATTCAGCCTCTGATCTTTGGGTAAGCAGTCTCCAAGGCAGCCTACGCGACACACGACAACGCAGAATCGCTGAGCAGAAACTGATAGCCAAGTTCTGCACACATGAGGACAGCCTCAACCAGGATCTTGGGTTCATGTCACGCTACCTGTAACCCCCACGATTTGCCTGGGCTTGCAAAATCTTACTAACTACCCTGGCTGGAGACAATACACATTTTTTAATCTGTGCTTAACCCTCTCTTCACTCACATTGTCTGTACCTCTAAGACTTGATTACCTGTAAAGACTCGCATTCCAACCATTATCTTGTAAATTGAGTTTGTGTCTATATATGCCCTGTTTGTGAACACAACTCCCACTCACCTAATGAAGGGGCAGTGCTCCAAAAGCCTCTGGCTTGTGCTACCAAATAAACCTGTTGGACTTTAATCTGGTGTTATGAGACTTCTTTTTGAATGGATGTGGCATCGACCTGCAAAAAAAAGGCAACCCCCTCCATGAATCTGCCTGCTGTAGTCCAGCTGTTGAACATTTTTTTATTATGATCTCCGTTGAAACTGATGGCTTTTAAAAAAAATTTGAACTAACAGTTATAAACAGGAAAACGTTGGAAAAATTCAGCAGACCTGGTACCATCGGTGGAGAGAGAAATCTTAATATTCAGAAGAAGAGCCTTATTGGACTCGATATTAACTCTATTTCATAATGAAAACCCTATCCTTGGGTGCACTTTCTCCTGAGGTCTGCAAGCTGAACCAGAAATACTTCCGACTCCTGCTGCCCATCTCAAGAAAAGAAATCCCATAGAATCATGAAGGGACTTGGAAGGATGGTTACAGAGAGGTTGTTTCCTCTTGTGGAGGTGACTAGAACTAGGGGATATGGTTTAAAAATAAGTAATTGCCCTTTTAAGGAGATGAGAAACTTTTTCTCTGAGGATGGTGAATCTGTGGAATTCTGTTACCCAGAAAACAATGCAGGCAGGGTCATTGAATTTATTCAAGGTTGAGTTAGATAAATTTTTGACAGACAAGGGAGTTGAGAGTTATGGGGGACAAACAGGAAAGTGGAGTTGGGACCACAATCAGATCAGTCATGATTGTATTGAACAGTGAAGTAGACCCAAAGGCCTACTCCTGCTCCTAAATTCCAATGTTCTGTAAGTAGACATTTGATTCACAAAATCAGTTAAAATGATTCTTAGCTCCCAAGTGCTTTCTGAAGCCTGAAATTCCATCTCCAAAACTGTCCTTAATGATAAGAACATTATTGAAGATCCTACCTTTAGCACAAGCTAGGCAAATCTTCCAGCTTTGTTTTATCTCCTTACAAATTAGATATTTTCAATCCGACTTCCACCCATATTCTGGCACGGGTTAACTCTAGAAACTTTCAGCATCTGGCATCTCACTCTGTCATGATGTGGAGATGCCAGCGGTGGACTGGGGTAAACATTGGGGTAAACATTGTAACAACTCTCCATTCACCTGACGAAGGGGCAAACCCCAAAAGCTTGCGAGTTTACTATCAAATAAATCAGTTGGACTTAAACCTGGTGTTGTCAGACTTCTTACTGTATCTTACTCTGTCCCAGACCCTGGCAAACTGTGTAAGTTTTCAGGGTTTTCTTAGAAATCCTTCCCCTCCCAAAGTCCATTTCTGTAGTAATATGAATCATATGGGCTTTGTATCCAGGTAGAGGTGCTGATTAGCTACTCTTGAGAAGCCAACTCTCTTTTATCTTGGAACTAAACTTGGAGTTTAAAGCGCAACTGCTTTACTGCCCAACATTCTCAAATCTTTTCTAGGACCTTGAAATTTGCAGTCTATCCAACGTTAGCACAAGGGCTGCTTGCCTTTATGTTCAAGTAGAAACACTTGTATGTTCTTCCAGCAAAACAATCTGGCTCCTTTTAATCTCTAACAATCAAACCACTCAGCTTGCTATCAAGCAAACCTCTTAACAGGTAACATGATCTTATATTAAAACACAGTCCAAAACATAATCATATAAACTTTGTCAAAAGCCTGGCTAAAATCCATGTATGTTACATCAAATACTCCCCTCTTGTTGACTCCTCAAAAAATTAAATCAGGTTACTTAGACACATAATCTTCCCTTAACAAAGAGAAAAGCAAATTATTGCGGTTGTTGGAATTTGAAACAAAAACAGAAAATGCTGGAAAATCTCAGCAGGTCTGACAGCATCTGTCGAGAGAGAAAAAAACCAACGTTTCAAGACTGGATAATACTTTAGTTTTCTAGCATTTTCTGTTTTTGCTTTCCTTAACAAATCCTAGCTGATTTGTCTTTGATTAATTTATCCTTCTCAAAATGATGATATATTCTATGTCGGAGTAGTTTGTCCAGTAATTTGCCCACCACCAAGATTAGGTTGACCCACAGCCTGCAATTATCAAGATTTCAAGTAATGTAGAGAAATTGAGCTCAGTGCAGGATATGATGAGGGCAATAACATAATGGACAAGTTTTAATTATAGTTTATATTGATATGGAACTCCTATTCATCAATTGATACAATCTCAAACAAATTAATGGTTATCTCATTATAGGTTGTGGGATCTTTTGGGTATACTTAGTTTCACGAATCTCCAGCACTCTGTGCTCCACAGAATTCCTCAGAGGGATTCACAGCATTAAGGGGAAGGGTGAAGCCACATCCTACTGGAAAGGCCAGAATCAGCATGCTGAGTAGACCACTGCGCATTTGCTGATCTGTCAGTGATTAGATTGGTACATGTGTACTGGTTTACCCCCTCCCCACTCCCTCTCCCCCCACCCCCACATCACTGGCCTCCAGTCGCAGATATCCTGATTTCTTTTCCAGTCCCCCTCCCAATCACTAGCCTCCCAGACCCCCACCAGATCACTTGTCTACCTGAAACCCCCACCTCCGGGCTAGACCCAATCACCAGCTCTCCATGGTCAGCCCCTACCTCCCCCATGTGCAGCCCCAGTCTCCCCAATCCCCAGCCATGGCCACCGTTGATCACCTCCTCCCTCCCCCTCCCAGTTATCCCATTGCAGAGTGTACAGTGGTGCCCCCATACCACCACCAATCAGCCCCACCCCCTTATAGGCCCCTCCATCTTGCCCTACCCTTGGCACTTCCCAATGCCTGGTGGGCAGTGCCAGGGTCCTAGGCTGGCACTGCTAAGGTGCCAGGCTGATAGTGGCAAGAGGCACCCCCTCCCTCCCCACTTCCCAGAGGGCCTCAATGGCCTCTGTGCCCACCAGCAGAATGATCACACCTAGTCCCCCTTGATGGCAACCAGCTTTAATCCCTGCTGGTGAGAACCCTTCCCATAGCGGGGGTGGGGGGTGGGGTTGGGGGAGGAGGTTGGGGGGGAGGAGGTGTGGGTGGCAGAGATGTGGGTGGCAACACTAACGAGCTCTACTCGAGCAGCGCAGCAGGCTGGGAAAATCACCCCCTAAATATTTCAATAAACACTTTGACATATTTAACACCAAGTAAAAGGTATATGTATCAGTGTTGACCTTAGTGTGTCAATGACTTGTACGAAACAACCAATATAAATTTATGGGAATTGTAATATAGAAGAATATTTTTTGACATTTTCACAACAAAAATTGCTTCACTGTGCCTTGAGATTGAGGCCAGATTGATTTAAAGTTTGTCTTTATCTTTTAATGCCTATATAGCTCCTTGTAGCCAGCCAATGGATGAAGGTTCCTGTTCACAATATGAGCTGCTGTGGTATTATTCTCTAGAAAACGATGAATGCAGACCATTTGTGTACAGTGGCTGTGGAGGAAACAGCAATCGGTTCCCTTCAAAGCAAGGCTGTATAGATAGATGTATGGAAGGGAGAAAGGTATGATTGATTTCTTTTTCTGGACTCATCAATTTCAATTCAATTTTTAAAAACTATATTGTGAAACTCTCAGCGTCACGCTTTCCTGAGCCAACTATATTGTTAATCTGATGCACAATATGGCTTATCCTGCTTTTCGCCAATCAAGCAAAGCTAAACAAACATAAATTTCCTATTTCCCACACATAGACCTGCCTAAATGACAATGATAATATCAGCAGTTTTGTACTCTTTGTTCCTACCCACTTGAAACTGGGTTGAGATTTGACAATATGCATTTCTGCTGTGATTCTTAAAACAAGCAAAAACTTTCATCTCATCAGTCTGCACTTGATCTAAGCATAGGCAGTAGACATGGAAGAACAGTGTTCCTATCCAGTGTGCCTCCCAGCTGCTGTGAGATAGTTAAGCATGGAAGTTAACAAGATGCTCTTAAAAATAATTGGAGTCCTTGTTAATTTAAGTCTGACATAGTATAAAAAACATTTTACTTGCCCTATCCTAGAGGTGCAAACTGCATGAGTAATTCAATTGAAATCAGACTGATTTAGGATAGTTCAGACAGAAATAGTTTTTTTTAAGCTTATTTATTAATGTCACAAATAGGTTTACATTAACATTGCAATGAAGTTACTGTGAAAATCCCCTAATTGCCACACTCGGGCACCTTTTTAGGTACCCTGAGGGAGAATTTAGCATGGCTAATACACCTAACCAGCCTATTTTTCAGGCTGTGGGAGGAAACTGGAGCACCCAGAGAAAACCCACATAAACACAGGGATAAGGTATAAACTCCACACAGACAGTGACCCAAGCCAGGAATCAAACCCGGTTCCCTGGCGCTATGAGGCAGCAGTGCTAACCACTGTGCCAATGTGCAACCCAACGAATAGTGAATGGGTCCAATGTTTAAGGATCCCCTGTTCAGAGATAAGGATGGGAAGTCCAACAGTACAGGTTTCCTGAACAATTTGCATGTTTTAACTGCTGGATGTCATTTACATTTTTCTTCCACTTCCACCTAACAGGAAGTCTGATTGACAAGGCTGGCTGCTGGTAGGGCAAGAAAGCTTGAAGCTGAAGGAGGACTGCTACTTGGAAAGTGTGAAAGAGGAAATGATCATGGGGGGAACAAAATGGTGGTCACTGATGGGATGAGACAATGGTGGTGAGGAATGGCAGGAATTCAAGATGGGGTAATTGGGGTAATGATCATTTTGTGGGGGGGGGGGGGGGGGGGATGGTGGAGAGTGGTGCTCACAGGTTAGCTTGTTGAGCTGAGAGGAAGTACATCTCCTCCGCCTGGTTCACAAGCAGTTTTGTAAATATCCTTGTTAGCAATTTTCTAGGATCTTAGGTTCGCATTACATGCTGATCATTTCCTTTTTCACAGGAGCAAACCCCAGTCGCCAATCCTGATTGCTCATTGAATTGGGCACCATGGCTAAATTGAGATTCTCAACAGATGTGAGGGTTATCAGGATTCACCTAACCTGCTGGCCCTGATCTGGCTGAGTGGGGGTCTGAGGGGGTGAGGAGGGAGGAAGAGGCTGAGTGGGGTCTGAGTGAGGAGGGGGCTGGGTGGGGGTCTGATGTGGTAGGTGCTGAAGAAGGTGGGAAGGAGAATGGAGCTTGGGTGAAATGGCCTGAGGAGAATGGGGGCTGAGGAAAATAGGGCACCTTCATGCCTGTATGGTGCTGCCGCAGGGCAAAGGGGTGACCCATTATTTGGTGGGGGGAGGATGCCTCTCTTTGCTGAGAGGTTGATGGTGTTCCATTGGTCAGCAGCTGGTGTGGGGTAGGCGCCATTTTGTTTTTTTGTTGGGGGGTCCTGTCTCTGACTACAGAAATCAGGGTGTCTTTTATAAACGGTGCCCCAATCTGGGAAAAACCAGGCAGGCCAGCGTGATTCTCAGGATGGGCTCATTTGCATCTTTCAGGCGGTAAATCCCTCCTGACAGATGCTACCAGCATTAGTGGGAAACACTCTGCTTTTCCTGTTGGTGTGGACTTAGTTGATTTGATTTGATTTATTATTGTTATATTTATTGGTATACAGTGAAAAGTATTATTTCTGGAGCACTATACAGAAAAAGCATACCATTCCTATATAAGGAGAGCGTGCAGAATATAGTGTTACAATCATAGCTACAGTGTAAAGAAAAATCAACTTAATACGAGGTAGGTCCATTCAAAAGTCTGATGGCAGCAGGAGTCGGTTGGTACGTGTCCTCAGACTTTTGTATCTTTTTCCTGGCGGAAGAAGATGGAAGAGAATATGTCAGGCATGCGTGGGGTCAATAATTATGCTGGCTGCTCTTCCAAGGCAGCGGGAAGTGTAGACAGTGTCAATGGGTGGTAAGCTGGTTTGAGTGGCGGACTGGTTCCAACCTGGGTGAATTACACCCTTTGTGTTCACACATAGGTGGGCGTTGGGGAGTGGGGGGCATTTTGGTTTACGCCTTAATACTTTTACCTAACAAAAATGTCCAAACTTTTTTTGCTGTTTTTTCACACCCAGTGGGCTGATTACATTGTGATTCTTGTTTCCTTAGGCAATATAGTGGATAATATGTAGGCCATTTATAAAAGTTATCGAAGGTGACTGACTTTAATTTTTTGTTCTTTATCACAGGATTGACACAAGGAAGATAAATGATGACCTGCTCCTTTGAAAAAAGAATTATTTTTTACCTTGATGGTCAATTAATGTGCCTCTGTATTCAACAAGATAAGACATGAGACAACAAATTGAATAAAATGGCAAGGAATTTTTTTGCTGAAAAATGACATCCTGACGCACGAATGCCCAAAAACTGGGAAAGTTCTAACCCTAGAGATGTTCACGTATAAGTGCTCCACAGAAATTGCTGTGATTTCACTATCAGTTGAATGCACCAATGACCCATGTGTTCGATTTATTTTCCTGTTTATATTTTTCAGAAATTAATTCATGTTGATACTTACAGTTGAAGAAAATCTTAGATTTTTCATGTACTATTCATAATAGTATGTGGATAGTTTTTAAAATTTTTCTTGCCTTGTTTTATTTCAAAAAATTAAACAAAATTATAAATTGAAAGAATATGGACAAACTTTTAATAAGCAGTTATGCTTAATTGAAAAAAAACTCAAATTTTATTGTAACAAGCGAAAAATTGTACATTGGTTTTCACAATATCGTACTGATATATATTCTCAGCATGATATTTCAAGGAATGTTGACTGCCTATTTGTGCAGTAAGTTAACATGCTTCAGGCCTGAGGTGGACTGGGGTTGCGACCATCGCAGCTGCCCAGGGGAATAAAAGATTTTTCATCTGCTCCTTGACAGAAGTAAAAAGAAGAAAAATAACTTGCTTTTGCCCTTATGCCACTGAGAAAGTAAGAATTATATTAGACAAGACAAAGTTGTTGGCTAAAACGATGTTGCAAGTTGTACAGATTTGCTACATAAGCAATTACATTGAATTATACAGCACAGGAGCTGTCAGAGTGTGATGTCAAACAGCTGTTCCAGCTGATCTAATGCACATTTTAGAAACTTGGGAGTGTGGGAGTCCAGTGTACACATGTGTTAATCACTCTCAGCTGAACACAGTTCAATAGCATGAAACATCAGCCCCACTTATACAAAGGGACAGTTACCATTTTCCAGGTGAGGTGCTTTTGACTTACGGCAAAGTTTGGAAAATTAATGTTTTTTTGAGGTCTTTTTGTTACTTGGTGCATCCTTTCAGGGATGGCAGAAAATTTGGCCACCTAAATCTGCAAGAGAACTGGGGCTCTGTAGTTGTAGTGTCTCTAGATCTTCAACATTAGCAACAAATGTAGTAGTAGCTGCAGAGAGGGGATGAACTGTGAAGGGGAAGGTAGAGGTTAGCACTCCACAGAAGGTTCTATTGACCACAAGTTTTCAGAAAGCACTGCTCATAATTCCACTTCATCAGGAGCAATGCACTCAAATTCAAAAAGGATGTAGTCAAAGAAGTGTGCTATCTCTTTCAAGAGACCTGAAGCCTCACACCAGGGCAAGGGTTGCACTGCCAGCTCACATTCACATTCAAGGTCAGAGTCACATTCAGCTTCCACACTATTGGATCATTCCAGGCAAAGTCGGCAACATAGCAAACATTGCCCAATATACTGCCCAGTGTCCAGGAGGTAATGGAGATCCTATATGCTATATTCACTTGAAGAAGGATGAGTGAGCACATGGATTTTTCAGGCTAGTGGGATTTGTAGTTGTGCAGTGAGCTATTGATTGCACACAAGTAGCTCTGGAGTCTCCGCATGTCAATGAGAAGAGGTACATTTTATCTATGTGCAGCTACGCACAAACCATAATGTTGATGAATGTCCATTAGTTTGGTAGTCGCCATCATGCCTATGTCATGAGACAGTTTTCCATTCCTGCCTTTATGGAGCCTTCAAGAATCAGAGGGTGGCTGCTTGGAGACAAGGGCATCTACATATGACTGATGACTCTTCCTTCACCACCCAACTACGCAAGGACAACTGGTGTACAAGGAAAGCTATGCAGCCATCAAAAACATTGTAAAGCAGATCACTGGTATTCTCAAACAATGGTTCTAATGCCTGGATCAATCAGGAGGTGCCATACAATACACACCAAGTTTGTCTTATTTGCTTTATCCTCCATATGCTCGCCAAAGTGTAGCCATTGCTACCAGGCATTCAAAGACCATTTTAGGAAGAGAAGGAGGAAAAGGAATAAAATGAGGCAGGGATGGTGCTGCTTGGACTCTTGCTCAGGAGTTCTCAGAATGCCTGCTCAGTCTCTATTCCTTTTGGAAAACTTCCCTTCACCACCATAGCTTCGCCATTCCTCACATTATCCTGTATATGGAATGCCCCATCACAGTTTGAATATGATATTTATCCAAAAACATGTCCACATATAAACAAAACTGTGTATCATTGTGTATTCCTTTAGTTCTTTTGTTGCACTGCCTTTGCCTTTTCTAGTGCTCCGATGCAATGTTATCCCACTGGCCACAGAATGGCTGCTAACTTTCACTGGAGGAGGTTGCAGGTGACTTTACTGGATGACCTTGAGCACCTCCAGCCCTAGAATCCCAGTTTCAGATTCCAACATCTCGGCAGCAGTCTGACTGTGACGCAACAGCTAAAGCACTGGCAGTAGGGAAAGCATGATTGCTGCCATCCTGAGAGAGGGCATGATGGCACCACCACCACTCCCATTGGTAGTATCTCATCAATCTGAAGAACCTGTGTTGAAGCATACATATCTCTTTCAGCCCTGAGATCGGCAGCCATGACACAATAATTTTGAGCCTGCACGGCAGCAAATATGGATCCAATGACTACTGCCCGAGTTTCCATTACAGCACGGAGACATTGGGTGACTTCTGCCTTTATGACACTGGAAGTTGAGATAGCAGCCATCAGAGATTGCATAGTTGGGTTCACAAGTGTCATTATGGAGCTGGCCACCATTTTGACATTGTAAAGGATGGGCTGTAGGTTCTGCACAATACCCTCCGCCACGTTGAAGCCACACTTCCCAATGCTCCTTAATATTGACAAGAGACTGCATAGTAGGCTTGCCAATGTACCAAGCATCTTTGTATGCATCCTTATCAGTGGTCTACTGTATTTTGCCCCATCAAAATCCTCACCTGAAGCCCCTGTAACAGAACTCATCTGCAAACTCACCCTCCAGTAAGCTGGCACACAAGCTATCCCTTCCCCCTAGCCCTGTTGCAGCCAACTCATGTCCAGTGACTCACCATATGTTGATCCTGAATCTATTCTTAGCCTCTAAAGTTTGCGCACTGCCAGTACCTGAATTGATAACTGTGAGTGTCAGATCAAGGTATTTCTTCATCAGTGGTGTGTGTTGCTCTCTCTCTCTGCCTCTCTGTCTCTCTTCCTTCTGAGCTAGCTTGGACAGCTGGCTTTCTTAAATATTGAAAAGAGGAAAATCAGTAGAGGAGGATTGTGGTGAGGGATGTGTGATTGATTGGAAAGCAAGAGGTCTATGAGGTCCCACAGAATTAGGGTGATGTAGGAGTTATGAAGGGAGAAAAGGCAAGAAGGTACAATCATCCCCAAATTCTCAGCAGTGGTGGAAGAAATGAGATCTGGCGGAATCCAGGATGCAGAACACCGTATCTTCCTCAGGATTCAGAGGATGCAAACATGCCTGTTCCCAGCTACTTCTGCTCCATTCTCTTCTATTGCATGGTACTCTATGCTGAAAGATAAAAGGAAGAAGGCTAGTTTGGGCGTTCCATTGAATTTGGGTGATGTGCCTGTTGTAGTCAAATGGCTATAAGTATGTGGAGGTTGTGAAAGCTACTATGAGGCTGACATTATTGGAAGATATGTCACAGATGGAACAGCTGTTAGGGACTGCTAGTGGGCAGATAATGGGGTGTGGTGCATTGAGCAGCATGAGAGGTTGGTGGTGTGGTACGAGATGCCTTGTGAAGATGCATTTACTAACCTTAACTACTCGATGAGGTAAATGAATTTCTTGGGTTAGTGCTGCGATCGCCTCAGGTCCAGCCTTCTTGCACTGACCTGGCCACCTGCTCTCATTCTCTTCAGAGGATGTTCCCTGTGGGCCTCCTGATTTCCTGTGGAAACATGGTCTTTCTCTTCCTCTTCAATAATACAGCCTCTAAAGCTGCATCTGTGAACCTGAGAGTTCTCTCTGTCCTTATGCTCCATTAGTTTAGTTTCTTCTTGCAGCCAGTTGCAATGATAGTCAGTGCAGCTTGCCTTTAAGAGGGGAAGATTGCCTTGACGCACTTGAGGCTAACTGGAACCTATGCCAACATTACATGTTGTTAGGCACCCTGTTGTAAGTCCAGCCACGCACCTGTGTGAATCATGCTCAGCTGGATGTTATAATCAGGAAAATGAGGAGGTGGCACAAAGGTTCTTTGCTACTTACCTTAATGGAACAAGGTTTGGGCAGATAATGAATTGCAATCTCTGTGTCCAAAATAAGTGCTGGTTAACTTTTAGCCTCTTGGCCTAACCAAGGTTTGATCCAAGTTTAAATAACTTTGCTACTTTTCAATTCTATTCCTATATAAAAGAACACTTGGTTTGCTTGGTTATGGTCTTATTAACCTGCTTTGCAATTTTTAGTAACAAGTATTTTTACCCTATTTAAATTCTTGTTTTTTTAAAGAATATGCTACCTTCTTATTTTGTTATCAAAATGTAATGCCTCACATTTGCCTTTGTTAAAATTGCTGATTATATGTTCGATTTTTATGTTTATTAATGTCTTATTTTAATTTGTTGCAATCCTCCTCAGTGTGAAATGTTTGATCAATTTGGTGTTTTCTGCAAAATTAGAAATTTTGAACGTGTTTTCAGTGGAGGAGGTGGAGTAAGATAGGGTGGGTGCCCACCTCACCACCTTCCTGCCAAGCACCAAGCTCACCCCCATAACTTCAGCACCTGCCCACCATATTTATGACGTGGAGACGCTGGCATTGAACTGGAGTACGCGCAGTAAGAAGTCTCATAACACAAGGTTAAAATCCAACAAGTTTATTTGATAGCACAAGCTTTCGAGTGCTGCCCCTTCATCAGGTGACTGGAGAGTTGGATCCACAAACAGGGCATATATAGACACAGAGTCAATTGTGTCAATTGCTACCAAATAAACCTGTTGGATTTTAACCTGGTGTTGTGAGACTTCTTATGCACCAAATTTAAGTGAATAATCAAGTGTTAGTTACACTTCAGAAAATGCTGCCTGCCCCATAAAACGTTTGCTGTGATGTGGATAACCAGCCAGAGTAGGCAGCCTGATTTTTTTTCACTGAAATGCTTGGTGTGGGAAGAAGGGATTGGGGGGTGGGGGGTCACTCTTCAGAGGCTGCCCTTTGCCAATCACAGAAAGGCCCCCTCTAAGATCAAACCACCCCTTTCCACCCTACCTGTTCCCTTCCTTAAACCCAGCCCCTCTCCCAACTCCTCCCAGCCCAAGAAGTCAGACTTACCTGCTCCAGAGATCCATGGGCTTTACAGAATCACAATTCTTCATCACAGTATGCCCTTCCGCCTATTTTCGTATTATTGGCAAATCTAGAAACCTTATATTAATGACCTAGAAGAAGGAACAGAACGTAATTGTGAACAATTGTGACCAAGAACTGATCTTTACAGTACACCACTTCTTACATCTTTCCATCCTGAAAAGGACCCATTTATTCCAATTCTCTGTTCAATGTGACAGCCAGTTTTCAATCTATGCTAACGTACTTCCTCCAATTCCATGGGCTTTTACTTTATGCACCAGCCTCTTATGCAGCACCTCATCAACTGCCTTTTGGAAATTTAAATGCAGTACATCTACTGCACTAAATCTACTGCATTATCCTTGCGTACTTTCTCTGTCATCTCTTCCAAGAACTCAAATGATGTTTGGCAAGTAAGACTTTCCTTTTGAAATCCATGTTAACTATTCATTATATTTTTGGTGCCTAGATATTCTTCCTATTTTATTTTTCAATACATATTCCATTATTTTTCTATCATTGATGATAAACTGATGGATATATGGATCCATGGACATGCTGTTCCTCCATTCTTAAGTATAGATGTAATGATGGCATACAATAATGCTGTGGCACTCCCCCCTATTCCTTTGGATCATGAATTATTAGATATGTGTCGTAGTAGATTATTTTAGAATGCAATCTGAGATGAACCATGGGTTTAATCCTTTTTGAGTTTGATTAGTTTATTTAATATTGTTCTTCTTTTCCTTTTAAATGCAATTGTATAATTTCTTACTTTATCTTCCACTATCATGGACATTCAATCTGCGTCCTTGGTAAATACTGAAGCAAAATAATAATTTAATATTTCTGTCACTTCATCATCACTGTCTGTGATTTTATCCTAATGGCCTTAATAATCCCATTCCTATCCCAATCTTCCTTTTTCATGCGCCTATAGGATATTGTACTAGCTTGTTTTATGTTCTTTATTAAATTATTAAATTATACCACATTATATTGTGATAATTATTGCCCAGATGTTCCCATAATTTTACTATAACACATTTCCCAGATCCAGTAGTGAGTTCTCCTTTATTGGCCTTATTACCTAATGGGTTGAAAAAGAGTCCTATGCACATTTCAGAACTTCATTCCCTACCCCTCTTTATTTACCTCTCCTGATCAATTTATTTCAGGGCATCCCCATTCATTAATGTATGTTTTGTTACTCATTTGGTTTATAAGTACTATGTTTAATAGAATACATTGTACCATGTTTTCCATGCTATGTAAAAATTAAATAGGATCCAAAATGAAATGTAATTTACTATACTAAAATAGGATAGCTTTGGTGTGAAGTTCTGTTGATGTACATCAGAAGACAAATAAAATGGTAGAGTTTTGAAAAGGTTTGTAATGCTTAGTTGTTTATCCCTTTTTGTGTTATGAAATCAGCTGATGCTACCACTGGGCAGTAAGATATCAAAATGGAAGTCCAGCTGAACCTTCCCCCCCCAATTATTACTCCCTGAGTGAGAAGGGATGAACTGGCTCCCTTGCGTTATTCAACCCCTTCTGCTGATCACACAAGGTCAATCTTAAAAAAAAGGATCCTTCCCTCATGGATACGTTTACCCAGTCCCAATATTTATCTTTTAAAAGGAACCAATTTAACCAAGCTTTTTTAAGTTAGAGTGAGATTATTAACCACTAAAGGCAAGAAAATGGTAAAACGCATACATATCGATTCATATAGATTAGAAGTGAGAACTGAGTCCAAAGTCAGTAAATAATTAAAGGCATACAAAACAGCCCTTGACTTGTGACAAGCTGATGATTGAGCGTTGCAGTTGTTGCAATTCAAAATTCCAGTAGCACTGACTTCAGAATGCGATATAGACTGTTCGGCTAAGCTATCTATGCAGTCTTCCAACTGGGTTTTCAAATAGGATTCAGCTCAGGTCACTGCATTCATGTTTTGGTAGTCAATGAATAAAGCAGAGGTGAAACTAGATATGAAAAATGATAAAGATTGGGAAGGCTGTAGAGTTACATTTCACTCGATCCGGGCATCTTTGCATACCATTGACGAAACCAGATGTTTCTCGTCAAGAAGTTCAGGCAGTATTCAGGAAATAAGAGTTCAAATGATAGGAAGGTAAGTATTTGGAAATTGCACAGGTAATTCACACAATCTTTATCACAGAAATTAAAAACTCAGTTGCATAATGCTGGAGTAGCTGATGAGGAATATGAGATTCTTATTCAGCAAGTTACACCTCAACACGATATTTGTGTCAAATACCAGAGAACACCAATACATCCTGTTTCTTCCACCGGCTAGAGAATTTTAAAGACTTAGTGGCTAAGGACTTAAATATATGGGATAAGTTTTGAGGGTTTTTTTATTACACTTTGTGGATAGAACATAGAACATAGAACATAGATATGACTACTAAACTCAGCCTATCTATAGTAATAAGTGGAAAGGACAAACATCGTAGACAAGGTAATGAAAAAATGGGTACTGGACTAGGAACACTGACAGGAATTGTGATGGATAATAGAAGAGAATTTGAAAATTGTGAATTTCAGACCGTCTGCAATAATTTGAATATTGTCGTCATAAACACTGCAGCCGAGAGCTTGTTCAGCGATAGTTTATTTATATAAAAGGAATCATGCAGCAGTAATTGATGTGATATTGCTGATGGCCCACGGTGTCTCATGAATGTCCAATTTTGCACTCTATATCTGTTCTGAATCAATCCCATTTAGCAATGGTAATGCTACACAACATGCCTTCATTGTGAAAATAGGACTTTATCTCCACAAGGACTATGTAGTGGTCACTCATACCAATACTGTTATGGACAGATGTATCCGTGACAGGGAGATTGGTGAGGTTGAAGTGAGTGGCACCATGCCAACAGTTTTGAGCACCAGTTCCCATGGGACTTCTGCATCCTGGTTCCACACACCATTTTTAAAGGTCCATAGAAGCATCCCAACCTCATGAAGTCTATTCACTTAAAAGCACCAAGTTTAATTGACAGGAATTTGAGTCACAGAATCAATGCAATGCTGTCTTAAATCTATTTCTGATTTGTAATTAAATCTAGCATGATTTTTTTCATGCTGCTGTGCAGCATTGTTGAGAGAACTTTTCATGTATATTTTGGTTTGATAAACATTTGTGAAAAGTTCATTGGTAAAGACTGCTGCTTATCCTGCTAGAATATGCACAACTATCCATCATAAAGTACAAACTTATTCACCAGTTTAGATCTGTAAGACTGCTGTTAATTCTCCATGCAAGGCACATAGACCCAATATATGGGCCCCATTTTATATTCATTTAAATAAATTATTTCCTTGGACGAGGTGATTGAAAAACCAATTTCATAATTTATTGGAAAAGATTTAGCCACTGTAAGAAGCAGAGTAGAAATTGAATTGATCTTATTATTGGCAGATATTGTTTTAATGTTAGTTAAAAGCTTCCAGATCTTTTTGGATTTTTAGCATTTATTCTCACAATAACTAAGACCCCCCAGAATATATCTGGTACTTGCATACTGTTAACTGCACACTAGATGCCACCCTGTTGAGAGTAATTACAGTCCAAGATCTTGTTTAATTGCTATGTTATTTTTTGACAGAATATTTTAGATGATCTGGAAATAAAATCAGCTGTTATCAACAATTTATGTTTACACCAGATGAAATTGTGGCAACAAGCTAAATGGCAGCTTATTGTTGAAGAGATTGTACATTGGGCATCTTTGTCACTTAGATAAGGATCTACCTTACCACTGATTTTTATTTTATCAAGATTGTATTGGAAAAATCATTAATAAATAGAGTTGCTGGAAGTGAATTTGTAAAAAGACTTACATTTTATCTGAGGGGCAATGAACATACAATAGATGCAAAAAAGGACAATTTTGCTTACTATCTGTGGGCGGACAATGTATATTTTAAGTAAAATGAACATTCTTGCCCAGATTAAAGACAAAATGTGTACAGTTATGGTCCAAATAGTTAAAGGGTTAAAGAGCCTGAAGCTTCTTTTTATTTCAGAACAATTCAGGCTTACTCAGAAGAGGCAAAGGGATGATGAAAATGTATCTACATTAATGGTGGAACTGAATAAACTTTCTGAAACATGTGACTTTGAATGTTTTGTGATTGTGAAGCAAAGAAGTTTTATAAAGCAAAGATCAAGGCAGCAGAAAATGGCTGTCAAAGAGTGACCTACGGCTCTGAGGTCTGTTGACCAGCACTTGGGATGGAGACTGTTGTTGGACATGCTAATGAGTTACATGTCACATGCAATTAGTGTCAAGGAACTTCAGCTCAGACTTATTGATCTTGAGGCTGAGCTACAGATACTGCAATGTATCAAGAAGGAAATAAGTAAACTTGACACTTTTGGAAGACACTCACGCCACTTAGACTGGGGTTGTCTGATTTGATCCATGGTCAGAAAGTTGTGAGTGCAAGTGTCACTGGTAAGCAGAGTTAAAGTGTAAAGTGCAGGAGCCTCAGCTGTTGAAACTGTCCAACAAGTTTGAGATTCTAGCAGCTTGTATAAATGAATGTGGGGGCTGCAGGCTGGATGAGTGCAGTAATCATGGCACTGTGGGTACAGTCATTTAAACAGAAGGAGTAAACAGGAATTTAGTGGTAGCAGGAAAGTTAGGGATATAGGTGTAGTTCTCTGTAGCTAAGAGCAAGAGTGTAGAAGGCTGTCTTGCCTGTCTGGTGTCAAGGTTTGGGACATTTGGGTGGTGAGTGAGTGGAATCGGCTGCCATCGGTGGTGGTAGAGGCGAATTCGCTGGGGTCTTTTAAAAGACTTCTGGATGAGTATATGGGATCTAATGGGATTGGGAGTTACAGATAGTTCTATTTGTAAAAAATACTGGGGAAATACTGGGGAACACGGGGTTTAGTGAAAGGGAGGAACTGAAAGAAATCAGTACGAGTAGGGAAATGGTGTTGGGGAAATTGATGGTATTAAAGGTTATTAAATCTCTAGGACCTGATAATCTCCATCAAAAAGTACTTAAGGAAGTGGCTCGAGAAATACTGGATGCATTGGTGGTCATTTTCCAAGATATTATAGACTCTGGAACAGTTGCTACAGATTGGATAGCTAATATACAGGGTAGATAATATAATCCCACTATTTAAAAAGGGGGTGGAGAGAAAACCAGACCAGATAGTCTGACTTCAGTGGTGGGGAAAATGATTGAGTCTGTTATAGAATATTTAATAGCAGAGCATTAGGAAAAGAGCGGCAAGTACAAAGAACAAAGAACAAAAACAGCCCGGGAAACAGGTCCTTCGGCCCAACAAGCCTGCGCCGCCATTTTAACATTACCAGGAAATGGCAAATGGAATTTAATGTTGGCAAGTGTGAGGTGGTCCACTTTGGTAGGAAGAATGGTAGGAAGGACTATTACGGGGCGAAAAACTGCAGCAGGCGACGGTGCAGAGGGACCTCGGGGTTCTTGTGCATGAGTCGCAAAAACCCAGCTTGCAGGTGCAGCAGGTGGTCACGAAGGCGAATGGGATGCTGGCCTCCATAGCTAGGGGGATTGAATATAAAAGTAGGGAGGTCTTGCTGCAGCTGTATAGGGCATTGGTGAGGCCGCAGCTGGAGTACTGTGTGCAGTTTTGGGCGCCGCACCTGCGCAAAGATATTTTGGCCTTGGAGGGAGTGCAGAGGAGGTTTACTAGGCTGATACCGGAGTTGAGGGGGTTGAGCTATGAGGAGAGGCTGAATAAACTGGGCTTGTACTCGTTAGAGTTTAGAAGAATGAGGGGAGATCTCATTGAGAAATATAAGATGATGAATGGGATGGATAGGATAGAGGTGGAGAGACTCTTCCCGCTCAAAAAAGACAGTAGGACTAGGGGGCACAGCCTCAAGATAAAAGGGGGGCGGTTTAGAACGGAGTTGAGGAGGAACTTCTTCACTCAAAGGGTGGTGAATCTCTGGAATTCTCTGCCCGTTGAAGTGGTGGAGGCTGCCTCGCTAAATATTTTTAAGACGCGGGTTAATGGGTTTTTGATAAGAGAGGGGATTAAGGGTTATGGGGAGAGGGCGGGAAAGTGGAACTGAGCAGCGACAGATCAGCCATGATCTTATTGAATGGCGGGGCAGGCTCGAAGGGCTAGATGGCCTACTCCTGCTCCTATTTCTTATGTTCTTATGTTCTTAGTCCCCCCTCCACCCATGACCCTTATTTATGATTATGGCATTCCACATTGAGGGAAATTAATTTAGGGACAATTTATTACCTCCAATCAGCCTAATAGCACATCTTTGGGGTGTGGGAGGAAACCGGAGCACCCGGAGAAAACCCACGCAAGCACGGGGAGAATGCGCAAACTCCCACAGACACTGGCCCAAATCCATGTGTCTGCACAGCAAACAGTGATAGTCACTGAGCTGTCGTGTTGCCCAGCATCTGGTCCAGTTTAAGCGCACACTAACGACATGAAGCACTAGGCTACTCTCGAACATCGAAGAGCAGCCCAAGTACGACCCATCGCGTGTATGCCCCTCGTTGGACAACAAGGCGGACCAACTTAAAACCTGTGAATTAAAAGAGAAAAACATTAGTATCATTCCACATCCTTATACATTACCAGGGGTAACATGGCGATTGGGGGAAGGGGGAGGAGGGCTTCCTTGCAGCTGTTGGCAAAGGCCAAAGTGGTTGGGTGAGAGATGAAGGTGGACATGGAAGTGGTGTGTGAGGGGTCCAGCAAATGACTGCATGAGGATCACTGACCCAGGTTGAGCAAGAAGATTCTTCATCTTTATGCAGCGTTACTGCCCCATTGTCTTCTGCAGTGAGCTTGCACTCACCAGGGCTGCCACTGCATCTGTAGAAAGATAGATAAGAAAGGACTATTATAAGATTGCCAGGCTCTGCTAGGTTTATTTTGCTTAATCAACTTAGATGTAGAATTTACATTAAATCAGTAATGTGCAAGTTTTCAGTAGTAATTCGTCTTTTAATACTAAGTAACAATAATTATTTGCTATACAGTAATTAGTTAGTCCACATATATGTATACATATGTTTTGTTTATATTGACAATGAACAAACTTATCAAAATAGAGTATAATCAGGGAATATTCCGAAGGCAAGTTGATTTGACCACATTTCTTAGAGGTTCAGTTAACTTCACTAACAAGACCATAAAATACTAATGGCTTTAGTAGGGCCCCTTTATCAATCAAAACAGCCACATGTAGCACAGTGGTTAGCACTGTTGCTTCACAGCGCCAGAGACCTGGGTTTGATTCCTGGCTTGGGTGATTGTCAGTGTGAAGTTTGTATGTTCTCCCCGTATCTGCATGGGTTTCTTCCAGGTGCTCCGGTCTCCTCCCACATTCTGAAAAACATGTATTGATTGGGTGCATTGGCCCGAACAGGTGCCAGGCTGTGGCTACTAGGGGAATTACACAGCAACTTCATTGTGATGTTAATATAAGCCTTACTTGTGACTAATAAATAAACTTTATGTGAGACTGTTTTAATGAAGCTGCTTTGAGAGGCTGCTATCAAAATAGAGACATTAGATAAAGATGTCTGACTGAAAGAAAGATTGAGGTAAGGGGCTCAAGGACAGTTCACAAGGCTTGATGGTGATATATTGGGTGACCCAGAAGATACCGTTATCACACAGCCCAGGGATGTTCAGTATTTCGTTCTATTGGATCAATATGTAGTGTATTTCATTTGTAACCCTTTTGATTGGATTGTGTCCAGCTGACTGTGAACTGTAGAATTGTATAAACCATGATGATTTTCTTTGTCCAGTGGAGTGATGTTTTGACCCTTTGCATCTAGCACTCTCCCCTTGCTGGCAAATAAAAAATAAAGACAATCTGTTGGTTAAGTATCTTGTGTTAATGTGTGTTTATGTTAAAGTCAAACGCGGAAGTCGAGATTTCGACACATCCCAGAAAGGGTAGTGACCTTAAGAGAAAATGCTGGAAAATCTCAGCAGGTCCGGCAGCAACTGTAAGGAGGGAAAAGAGCTGATGTTTCAAGTCCAGGTGACTCTTCGTCAAAGCTAAAAGGCACAGAAAAGAGTGGTGACCTTAGTGGAAGGCCTTTTTCTGGAGTGGGAGTAAAGAACATTCTGCTTCTGCTCCACTCCATCGAGAAGTTTGGTCAGGGCTCCCTCTCAGGCTTCCTATCTGCCATCCCCTGCAGTGGCTGTGGAACAAGTGCTGGGAAGCCGTTTATATGGAACTCTACAGTGACTGGCGCAACTAAGTGGAGCCATGCAGGTGAATTAGAGGGAGGCTGCTGCAGGCACGGCGTGATCATCGTGACCATAAAAACTTTTGTCAATGAGATTCAACATGTGCTCAGAAATTACGCTGGAGCCAGTGGTGCAATTCACTCAATTTTTCTTGCCGGAACCAGCACTCTGCCAAATTCTGGTAAAATTGCACCCACGGTTTAAAATTGAAACCAAAAAATCCCATACATGCAAGCACTTTTGTTTACCATGCATCTGACCATGGTTTTATCCTTTCTCACCCAGTAACACAGAATTAAACTCACTTAAATCTATGCCTTCTAATATCCAACCGTATAAACATAGATTACTTAAAACTACCTCTGCTTCTTGGCAAAGTTTCTCACCCACGTCTGCCCAGAATCACAGATTTTGCTGGACAAAGTTGGGGAAGGGAAGGATGCCTTCCGTGATACAGAAAATAATGGTTCATCAAGCAGGGCTGCAGTGAGTTGACAGGATTATTTGACTTTGGAAGTGCACAAAACTGGCAGAACCAAGAAAAGCTGTCAATGAACTGTTGTACTAAGCAACTAACTCAAACATAACTCTCAAAGAATCTCTGATTTTCTTATACTTATGTAAGTCAGTTCTAAATACTATAGAATGCTAATGTAATGCCAACTTTCCAGTACTTCTACTGTTATTTGGAAAGTGAGCATAGATAGCTGCATCAGTCACCAAGAGAAACAAAAGCCTGTTGGAGTCATGCATCTGGTTATTTCCTTGGCATGACTATTGATCTATCTGTTCAGAAAGACGCCTTAGATTCATGGTTGCATTTCCAGATTCAATTGTGTTAACAAGTATCATCTATTATATTGCATTTCACATCCAAATCCTATTTCTTATGCAGACCAGAACAATGAGTGCTCCAGCACTGATTCCAGAGAAATGCCACTCAGCACATTCCTATATTTCAAACTAATACCTCCTTAGCTACTGAGTTTGAGTTTTGTAGTAATCTTTCATGTGCAACTTCATTAGAAAGCTTTCTGGCAGTAGACACATTTGCTTGAAAGTATCAGAAGCTATTTGTTAGAACTTTTCTTAAGGTGTTCATTTCATTGATGACAATGATTTTGGCATGACTTTTAGCTATGTAATTTACTATTGCAACTATGTCAACATTTCTCATTAAATTTGTTATATTAATTGTTGTAATGTAGGTGCAATCTCCAGATACCAGCTAGCTCTGTAGATACACTTGCAATTCCATTGTCATCTTGTTTGTGTGTATGTATAAAATATATACCTGACTAAGCAATGCCATGGGAAGTTTACAAATCTTACAGCTTTAATATTATTAAGTCACACTTGTTGCACAGTGGCTTACTATTACACTGAGACACATAGAGATGTTAGACCAATGATTCATACAGCCAAAGAGGTTCATATTTATCAATCTTTTGGTGATAAGCTTCAATCTCAGCTGTATCAACATGAGTGGGAATAGACACAGAGCGAAGACATAGTTCATTTCCCACAAACATGAAGGGAGAACTATGGACAGTAATGCAGGCTACATTTCGCACATGCCAGTTGGCAGTTGTAGAGTAACAGTACTTGGCAAAAAGAATCAAAAAGGAAAAGTGGGGAAAATAACAATATATATACTGTTGTATTCATCTACCAAAAAGGTCTGATATGAATTTTTGTGGAAGAATTTACCATAAGGTAGTTCATCAATAAATTGGTTGAGACTGCATATTAGCCTCCATGTTCCAGTGATATAAGCACAAAACACTATTGCTTAGTATTTCAGTGAATCATGAATCATTTTCTGTGTTCTCTTTTTTCTGACATGAACAACTATCATATCTGTCAGACGCTTTGACTAATTAGCATCTGCAGGCTTTGAAACATGTATCCTGTACTTTGATCAGGCAAATTAGTGAGGAAACTTCAAGTCTAATCTCACATAATATGAGAAAAGCAGTAAGCATTTTAAAAGGTTATGAAGAAAATAAAAATGCATTTACTATGTGCAAGCACGGAACTATATAAACATAGATGGAAGAATTACTTGATGGAAATGTAAAGAAATAGAAAAGTCAATACATAATAAGGCAAATTGGCAGAATGTTGAGCAGAATCACAGACTTTGGCTGAGTTGAAACACTGTACCTCTATCTGTGCTACCAATATTCCTCAACTGGAGAGAAATCGGACAAATATCCCACTTCTGATCACAATCCCTTGCTGTCTATGTGTCCAACTTGTCCAACAAGAGCTGCAAATATTTCTTTCATTCATTCGAGCAGCATGGGTGTCGCTGGCTGGCCAGCATTTATTGCCCATCCCTAGTGGCCCTTGAGAAGGTGGTGATGAGCTGCCTTCATGAAACGCTGCAGTCCACATGCTGTGGGCTGACCCACAATGCTGTTAGAGTGGGAATTCTAGGACTTTGACCCAGCAACTGCAAAGGAACAGTGATATATTCCAAGTCAGGATTTTGAGAGGCTCGGGGGGGGAACTTGCAGGTGGCAGTGTTCCCATGTATCTGCTGCCCTTGTCCTTCTAGATGGAGGTGGTCATAAGTCTGGAAGGTGCTTTCTAAGGATCTTTGGTGAATTTCTACAGTATACCTTATAGATAGTACACACTGTTGTTACTGAGCATCAATAATGGAGGGAATAGATGTTTGTGGATGTGATGCCAATTAGGGTAGGTTGCTTTGTTCTGGATGGTGTCCAACAGTGTTGTTGGAGCTGCACCCATCCAAGTAAGTGAGGAGTATTCCATCACACTTCTGACTTGTGCCTTGTAGATGGTGGATAGGCTTTGGGAACTCAGGTATGTTACTCGCCGCAGTATTCCTAGCCTCTGACCTGTTCTTGTAGCCACTATTTTTATGTTGCAAGTCCAGTTGAATTTCTGGTCAATGGTTAACTCAAGGATTTTGACAGTGGGGGATTCAGTGAAAGTAACACTATTGAATGTCAAGGGGTGGTGGTGAGATTGTCTTTTATTGGTGATGGTCATTGCTCGGCACTTGTGTGGCACGAATGTTACCCGCCACTTGTCGGCCCAAGCCCAGACATTGTCCAGATCTTGTTGTCTTTGAACATGGACTGCTTCAGTATCTGAGGAGTTGTGAATGGTACTGAATATTTTGCAATCATCGGCTAACATTTCAGACGGTGTGATGAAGCAGGTGAAGATGATTGGGCCTAGGACACTACCCAGAGGAACTCCTGCAGAGATGTCCTGGAGCTGAGATGACTGACCCCCCCACAACCACAACCATCTTCCTATGTACCAAGTATGACTCAAACCAGCAAAGAGCTTTCCCCTGATATGCACTAATTCAGTTTTGCTACGGCTCCTGATGCCACACCCGGTTAAATGAAGCCTTGACGTCGAGTTGTTACTCTCACCTCATCTCTGGAATTTAGGTCTGTTGTCCATACTTGAACCAAGGTTGTGATGAGTGACCGTGGTGAAAAAACAATGTCACTGAGCAGGTTATTGCTGAGCTGCTGCTGCTTGATAGCACTGATGATACCCCTTCCATCACTTTATCAATGACTGAAAGTAAACTGATGGTGCAGTTATTAGCCTGTTGGATTTGTCCTGCTTTTTGTGTACAGGACATACCTGGGCAATTTTCCACATTGTCAGGTAGATGCCAGTTACTGTACTGGAAGAGCTTGGCTAGGGGAGCTGCAAGTTCTGGAGCACAAGTCTTCAATACCATTGTCGGAATGTTGTCAGAGCCCATTGTCTTTGCAGTATGCAGTGCCTCCAACTGTTTCTTAATATCATATGGAGTGAATTGAATTGGCTGGAGACTGGCATCTGTGATGCTGGGGACCACTGGAGGAGGCCAAGATGGATCATCCATTCAGCCCTTCTGGCTGAAGATTGCTGAGAATGCTTCAGCTTTGTCTTTTGGGCTGATGTGTGGGGCTCCCTCATCACTGAGGTTGAAGAAGTTTGTGGAGCTTCCTCCTCCAGTAAGTTATTTAAACCCACCATTCACAACTGGATGTGGCAGGACAGCAGAGCTTGGATCTAAACAATCCGGTGATTGTGGGATCATTTGGCTCTGTCTATGCTGTTTATGCTATTTGACGTGCAAATTGTTCTGATTAGTAGCTTCACCAGGTTAATACCTCATTTTTAGGTATGCCTGGTGCTGCTGTTGGCATTCCCTCTGCACTCCCCATTGAGCCAGGGTTGATCCCCTGGCTTGATGGTAATGGTTAAGTGGCGGATATGCCAGGCCATAAGTTTGCAGATTGTGATGAAATACAATTCTGAAGCTGTTGATGGCCACAGTGCTTCATAGATGCCCAGTATTGAGCTGTCAGATCTAATCCAATCTAGGACCCAATGAATATCACTGGCCAGTGATATTAATTTAGGGATAGAGTTAGTTAGTAAAAAATCATGCTGAATCTCAATTTACAAAATAAGAAAAGCTATTGGTGATTGTGAAATTATATACAGCATAGATAAATGAGATGAAAAAGACTGGGAGATAAAAACAGACTGCCACTCTGTCTCAAATGTCAGTTTTTAAATTCATGTTCAAATGTTTGCAAATTAATCTGTACCTAAAAATGAACTAATTTTCAGCTGGCAGTTAATAACTTCCCAGATGGTGAATCCATATTTATTTAATTCTGATTTTTAAAAAAATAGCACCCTTGACTTGTTTCTAGGTTAACATCATAGCAGAATATACAGGGAAATGACACACCATATCTTGGGATTCATTAGAACAAATAACTCCTGCAGTTTAATGAGCATGATTTATGGCCTGTAGTTCATAGGGTGCCCAGTTGAATTGTTGCTCTAATGAGGTAGCATCAAGTAGGGATGAAAAAATAACAATTTTCACCAAAAAACCCAAACTGGGAAAAATGCCACGAGATTTGGAAGAAATTTTATTTTTACAGGTTCAAGGTTCCTCTTGCAATGATTTAATCATGTATGTATCTCCATGATTTATGTATCACTGATGTGCAACATTCTCAGTGTTAAATAATATTTTTCTCCCTTTCTGAAGTCTCCTGACTAAGCCTTCTTCATTTACAGGCATCTACAATTCAGCTTAGAAGATTAGGCAGCTCTGTTTAAAAATCCGCCAATGATCGTAGTCTGTTTTAAATCATTATGGGTGTGAAATATAACATTTCTTTTCTTTTTACTGTATTCAAATATGTTAGAGTTTTATAGCAATTGTCTTCCGATTTGAATGTCTTACTAATGTCTTTAGTAAGTGTGAGCATGCACGAGTGATATTATCCGTAACGCGGGCCTTCGTGGGTCTGGTCTTAAATAGAAACAGAAAACAGGAGCAGGGGTAGGCTCTTTGGCACATTCTGCCTGCTCCACCATTCGCTATGATGATTGCTGATCATCCACCTCAGTACTATGATACCACCTTCCACCCGTAACCATTGATCCCTTTTGCCTCAAGGGCTACATCTAAGTGCTTCTTGAAAAATCACAATGTTTTGGCCCCAACAACTTTCTGTGATAGCAAATTCCAAAGGCTGACCACTGTCTGGGTGAACATATCTCTCTTCATCTCAGTCCTAAAAGGTTTACCCCGTACACTTAGACTATGACACCTGGTTCTAGACACCCCACCATTGGAAACATCCTTCCTGCATCTACCACTGATTAGTACATTATATAGTACCTTTTCAAGGCTTCTTTTGGAAATCAAGGCATATTACATCTTCTGTCTTACGACCTCAAAAGATTCAATGAGATTAGTCAAGCAAAACTTGCCCTTTTGAATGTTCCCACTGGAGTCTGCCCCGGCACTGCCTTTGACACAGACTGGCACTGCTTTATTAGCAATGACAGATTCATGTTTGGGTGAACTTGTTGTAAACCACACCGATGTGACATCACATCAGTGGGGTTTGAATATATGGTGGGGTGAGGAGTCAATATGTGGTGGGGGGATTAATGACATGAAAATGACATCAACAATGACTGTTGGCTGGGTTGCTGAATCCCTCGTAGCACGTCCTGCCATAACAAGGGCAGAAAACCTTACCCTCTTTCTGGGTCATGTTTATAGTGACCAAACCAAAGAATTTAAGACAGCTGAATCTCTGCTTCTACATTTGTGTTCTACGGTAGAGATAGAACCAGGTGTCATAGTCTAAGCATACAGAGTAAACCGTTTAGGACTGAGATGAGGAGAGTTCAGTCATAATTCACGTTGTTCCTAAGTTTTTATCTATAACTGCATTTCAGACATGGTCAAATATTGGGGAAGGATGGTAGATTAGTAAATCTATGTTCTTTATTTATTATGTTCTTATCTGAATATAGTCTTTTCTTCAAATAAAGACCTTTCATAAAATATTATCAAATAAAGATTTTTGTTTCACCAATCCTTATGTAGGATTGGTAAACTTACATTGAAAAGGAACAGTGCGTGCAAACTTGCATATTGATATTCCTGTGATTTGCTACTAGCTGCACATTGATGGAATTGTATCCCCTTCTGTTTACACATGCTGCTGGTTCATGCTATGATATCCTGCTGGTGACATGTGCAGTCGATGATGCACTGTATGTGAGCATAGCTGGCCACATTTGCAGAACTCTGATCTCTCCTATTGGCTTCTTGACATCAATGGGAAAGGTAATGAGGGCATTGTTACGTGCTTAATGCAGTTTTCTACTGCAGACAAGGATACATGACTGATATGTGTTTTCATAGGCTGAAATGATTCCAAGGGAAAGAAATCCAAGGTTGTGGTAACTTTGAGAGCCGGTGGCAAAGCATGTCCCTGGTCCAGAAGACAGGTACTGTTTGGGACATTGGAAAACTTGGAATAGTTTGCATGGAGACATTAATCCTCCTCTCCCACTACTGCCTAGACAGATACAAGATGACCTTCTCATTCAGGAATTTGCGTATATCATTCTGGTTAGGCGTTATTCATTGGTCCAAAATCTAAAAAAAAGTCAGTTAAATTGGTAGTGGCTTAGAATGGTTTGGTAATACTATCTGAACCCTGCATATGCTGATGCCTCAAGTAAGTTGGATTAAAATTGCTGCAACAGTAATTAAAGGGCAGAGACAAATAAATAGAAGTGATGAAGTAGAGATAGAAATTAAGGAGGAGAGAAACAGAGAGAAGGCAAACAATAGGCGGAGGAAAACTGAAATAAAAGCCAAAGAGAGGAGAGGGAAATATTGAAAGAAATGGAAATGCCATGTCCAAGAAATACTAAATAGAACAGGAATTGGATGTAATATTTTAATCATGATTCTGTCTTACTGAAAACAATCAGATACAGCCCACTTCACTCATTGTATGACAAGGATCCAGAAGGTTAGATATCCCTGCTATAGCGTTAACTCCATTCTCCAATTCCCTTTGTAGGGAGGTCAAAGAGGATGAGGAGGCATAAAGCACTATAGTGATACATCAAAATATAATTTGACTTTGTCTTTTGTGCTGTGAGATGGGTGGAAGTTGGACCGGAGATATAGGAGATGCGAGCTTGGAATTAGTTGTCAACAATACAACATACAAAATGTAATCATCCTCACAATCATTAGCTGTCACGCCAATACAATGACAAAGGCAGAGAAGTTCATATTCAAACATTATTTATAATTGTAACTACTTGAGAGATGTGAAAGAATTTACTGTTGATTACTGGCTTATTAGTATTCATAGAAAATTAATGGAAACAAATTCCAGGAATTAAGCACTTGAGGTGCTTGTAGAAATGAATCCCAAAACCATTTGACATCTGAAGGTAGAATCTGCTGATACCATGACTAGTAATTAATCAGAGATTTTCTTTTCATTTATTTGTGAATGGCAAATGTTGCCTAGGTATGGTTATTTAATTACTGGATGGCCTGCTCTCAAATATTGGAATCAGACATGATTTAGGCCAAATGTGCCCTGCAGGAAAGCTAGTAATAGCCACAAATTACAAGACAAAGTTGTTTTTGTGTTTACTACTTGTGCAGGTTTCTTTGTACCTAAGAATAAACGTAAGTAACCATGCTGTAATATATTGAAATACAATAAAAAATCCATCCTTACCTGCATTGAATTTGAAATATTCCTCAAAAGATCATCGCCATTACTTTGGAGGCTTAAATTGTTGAGCTGCTATGCTAAACATTTTATAGTTTTGCATGTTCATCAAACCAGCGTTAATAGCCCAGAAACTAAGGAGGAGAGAAAGAGAGAGAAGGCAAACAAGAGATAGAATGAAGATTCCATCCTGCATTATGCTACCTGCCACGATTTCAGCATAACCCCAACCTGGCAGAAGGTCGGGAATACCATCCAACAGCTAAAGAACAACATCAGCAGCAGATGGAATCCCAAAGAAAGCATTAAAACATGGCAAAGAAAAGGTATCGGCACAAATATGTGACTGAATCTCCCTTATCTAAAAGGAGAAGAACATGCCAGGAGATCTCAGAGACATCCTAATGACCAAAAGAATTAAAGAATCTTAGAATTCTGACAGTGCAGAAGGAGGCCATTTGGCCCATCGAGTCTGCACCCTCAAACCCAGGCTTTCCCCGTAATCCCATGTATTTACCCCGCTAATCCCCATGATCTTATGAGGTCATAAGATCACGGCCATTTACTATGTACAGCAAGATCATGCAAATCACTTGGTTGGATAGGCATACCAACGTCAGACTTTCCATTCAGGCCGACATCCCCAATATTGAATCATTAACCACACTCGATCAGCTCTGCTAGGTGGGCCACACCATCTGCATGTCTAACATGTGACTCTTGAAACAAGTGTCTATCAGAGCTTTGACACGGCAAGTGAGCCAAGGAGGTAGAGGAAATGTTTCAAGGACATCCTGAAAGCTACCTTGAAAAATACAACATCTGGGAATCCCTGGCCCAAGACCACCCAAAGTGGAGAAAAACAAGCTGAAACCAAACATCAACAATGAAAGCAGCACATGGCAACCTGAGCACCCCACCCACCCGTTCCTCCAATCACTGTTCGCTCCACATGTGACAGAGACTGTAGATTGTGCATTGGACTCCTCAATCACTTGAGGAGGAGGTCAAGGGCAGACAGGAATCAGATCACTGCCTCTAGAGAGAGGACTGAGGTGGCAATGGAGGCTAATATATGGCCAGGCCCTGAGGTTAGAACACCTGTCTTTGTTTCCTGGGGCATCAGCCAGTTCTAAATGATGACTATCGCACCCTCAGACTCTTAAACAACCCATCCACCCCGATACCCCCCTCCCATGAGTATTTATAGCCCCCATGTGTACTCCATGGTCACTCCTTAGTATTCTGTTGGTGTCTTTGAAATGGACACTAAAAATACACAAATCAAATAATTTGATTCCATTCAAACACGCTGTCCGGAAATACCCTCCCTCAAGAAAAGCCATCCCAAAATAAATCCCCCTCAAGTGCTCTGTTGTAAAATCAAAAAAAATTTCACTAACTGCAAAGACAAATAATCATTTAATAACCTCTTAAAATTTTCAATCAAAATGCCTATGCAGTCCCCTATTGAGGCTTGTGATTAGTGAAGATTGTGGAAGCATCAAAGAATAGGTGACCGGACAGGAGAAGATGGAGAAAGATGATCACCAGTATTGTGGTGACCCCAAATGAAATAGGAGAAGCTGAAAGCAAGTTTAATGAACGATTAAAGTTATTTCAAAGCAACCCTTGTGTAATTGGACTGAGACAGGATAAAAGCTCATTTTAAGTTTGGGCCCCAGCTACCAGGAAAAAGAGAGACATTGTGATTGAAACTTCCATCTCATCAGCCTGGCTGAATGTGAATCCTGTCCCCTAAGATGTCTTGATTCATTGTATGTTTGTTCCTTAAGTAATAAATCTATGAATATCTCACAATCTATTGAATTGAAACTGAACCAATCATTCATAATGGCCATTGCTGACGTAAGAAATCATTCCAGCCCCCAGATACTAAAGGCTATTGAAATTGCAAAAGCAGATGGTTACTTTTTTTAAAGGTACACTAGACCACCTGTCAATTAAAGCAATCCAAGAGTAGGAGGAGGACTGTTTTCCTTTTCTCTCTAATGACAGCTGCTGAAGGTTATTTTCATTTTTGAAGGACTCTGGGCATTTAAGTCATTTCAGATTATTACACTACAGATCCCAATTGCTGAAATGAAAATACATCTAACTTACAATAATTTATCAAATGATTGAATCTGAAAGAACAAATGTTTTTAAGTTTATTTCCAAGCCTGTCAATGAAAGAATTCCATAAGCAGGCAACTAGTTTTTTGCTTCCCCAGTGGATCATGCCTCCTCTGAGAGGCCAAAAACCAAGTCTACTTACTTAGGGGACCTGACTCCACTAAAATTGCAAGTGGGCTTTAAGTTAACCACTGCCACAATGTTACTGGCAAGGAAGGAGTGCAAGGTCCTGGCTTACTACCTGCATCGTTATCTCACATTGGCGAAAATTGGCAGACACTGGCGTGCAGTTGGGGATCCCAAAATTTGGACTTGCCCTTTTTAAAGGCCTGCAGAGTTGGACCAACTCCACAAAGAACAAGGCTCTGGTCTAAAGAGACTTACCTTTTCCACATTTGGCATAACTGGTGCCCACATAGGGTTTCATGCTGCAAATGAGATCAGGATCTCCAAAATCAGGGGAACACTTTTTTTTTAACTTTTAAAGTGTTCTCTTGATACAGGGGACAGCAGCCATCTGTTTTAGGGGTCAATCCAATACTTCTCTGTTGCAATAAGTTTGGCTTACGGTTTTGCCCTCTTTGGTACAGAAAATGGCACTCAGAATTCCAAAGGCTCGCCGGTTCTGGTCCCTCCTCTCAGTCCTACAAAGTTTCGTGGGAACAACGGTGTGGTTCAGAAGCACAATTGAAGCATTGTTGCTTTGTAATTCCAATAAATAGCCAGACCAAAAAGTTAGCTTTTCCAGGGCAGTTGAGAAGATATTAGTTACCAAAGTGCATTTAAAGAACCTTGCAGTCAGACTTGCAGCAATGTCCTGTGGCTGCTTCTGAACATTCTTTCCACTGTCTTCACTAAGAGGCTATGCAACAAGCCTTGCCAATGTTTTTGACAGATCTGCAATATTGGGACATGGATTATCCAATGTGAAACTATCTTGCACATGTTTTCTGGAGTACAAGAAGCAGCAACAGATAAATGTCAGGTCAGACTGCAACAGAGGTCTAGCTGCTTCTAGCCTCTCACCTGCACTTACAGATTCAGGCACATTTACTCACTGAAGACTCTATTACTCAAAGCCAGCAGAGACCTAGATTCAGAGCTGTCTGCATGGGTTTCCTCCATTTGCTCTGATTTCCTCCCGCGGTCCAAAGATATGTGGATTCGGTTGATTGATTGGCCAAGCTAAATTGACCCTAGTTTTGGGGGAATGAGCAAGGTGTATATGTGGGGTTACAGGAATAAGGTGAGATTGATGGGCTGAATGGCTTCCTTCAGTACTGTAGGGATTCTATGAATCTGTTATTGCGCTGCACATCCTTCTGTGGGAGCAAAAATCAACTAGGAATCCTATAACTGATGATGTTCCAACGACCCCCTACTAGAAAGTGGATGCCATGACAGAATCAAATGTTGTCTCTCATAGTCAAATAATCTCCCAACATTCAGTTATTAGACTTTTTAATGAAGAGTGTTTTGGTAATCTAGAGGACTATAAACACCCTGGAACTGTAATGCTACAAGTCATTTGAAAGAAAAGTTGATTGAAAAAATCAAAATGCTTGATACAAAATTAAATAGTTTGAAGAACAACACATCAGAGATTTTGACCATGTGACAATATTAATTCTTTAAACATATGGCTTTGATTTTTTTCACATAATAGCATAAACTCCCCTCTATCAGAAAGCATGCATGGAATTTGTCAGAAATTTTATTTGTAAGGCTAACAAAGGCAAAAGAACCGCCTACACATTAAACTTGGAACTGCATGCCTGCTAATATCTTTAATTCTGTTGCATCTTTTACTGCAAATTGTTTTATTTTTGTACAATGCCATATGGTCCACATTTTCTCAATAGTTATTTTTTTCGAACAGATGAAAGAACATCTCAAAATTTCATTCTGGAATTCAATAGATTGTAAGATATTCATATATTTCTTACTTAAGGAACAAACATACAATGAATCAAAATATCTTTGGGGATAGGATTCACATTCAGCCAGGCTACTGAGATGGAAGGTTTGATCACAATGTCTCCTTTTTTCCTCGTTGCTGGTGCCCAAACTTAAAATGAGCTTTTACCCTGTCTCAGTCCAGTTACACAAGGGTTGCTTTGAAATAACTTTAATCATTCATAGAACTTGCTGCCAAACCAGTTCTCCTTTCAGCTTCTCCCATCTCATTTGAGGTCACCACAATGCTAGTGATCACCCTTCTCCATTTTCTCCTGTCCGGTCGCCTATTCTTTGATGCTTCCACAATCTTCACTAATCACAAGTTACTGGTTCCTAATATTGACCCTTTCCCCCACCCCTCCCCACAACATTTTGGTTGTCCTTTCTCATCATCCACTCATTCATTTCTGTATTTACATATCATGAGTATTTTGATTTGATTTATTATTGTTACATGTATTAGTATACAGTGAAAAGTACTGTTTCGAGCATGGTATACAGGCAAAGCATATCGTTCACAGAGAAGGAAAGGAGAGAGTGAGAATGTAGTGTTACAACCATAGGCAAGGTGTAGAGAAAGATCAACTTAATGCAAGGTAGATCCGTTCAAAAGTCTGATGGCAGCAGGGAATAAGCTGTTCTTGAGTTGATTGGTACGTGACCTCAGACTTTTGTATCTTTTTCCTGACAAAAGAAGGTAGAAGGAAGTATGTCTGGGGTGCGTGGATCCTTAATTATGCTGGCTGCTTTGCCGAGGCAGCAGGAAATCTAAATAGAGTCAATGGATGGGAGGTTGGTTTGTGTGATGGATTGGGCTACATTCACAATCTATTGCAGTTTCTTGTGGTCTTGGGCAGAGCAGGAACCTTACCAAGCTGTGATACAACCAGGGAGAATGTTTTCTATGGTGCATCTGTAAAAATTGGTGAGAGTTGTAGCTGACATGCCAAATTTCCTTCGTTTTCTAAGAAAGTAGAGGTGTTAGTGGGCTTTCTTAACTATTGTGTCAGTGTGGGGGGACCAAGGCGGGTTGTTGGTGATCTGACCACCTAAAAGCTTGAAGCTTTTGACCATTTCTACTTCGTCTCCGTTAGTGTATACAGGGATACGTTCTCCACTATACTTCCGGACGTTGATGACAATCTTCATTTTTTGACATTGAGGGAGAGATTATTGTCATCACATCAGTTCACCAGATTTTCTATCTCGTTCCTGAACTCTGTGTCATCACTGTTTGAGATCCAACCCACTATGGTGATGTCATCAGCAAACTTGAAAATTGAATTGGATGGGACTTTGGCCACACAATCATAGGTGGGCAAGGAGTATAGTAGGGGGCTGAGAACCCAGCCTTGTGGGGCACCGGTGTTAAGGATGATCATGGAGGTATTGTTACCAATCCTCTCTGATGGTAGTCCATGGATTAGGAAGTTCAGGATCCAGTTGCAAATGGAGGAGTCAAGGCCCAGGCCACGGAATTTGGAGATGAGTTTCGTAGGAATAATGGTGTTGAAGGCTGAGCCGTAGTCAATAAATAGGAGCCTGACATAGGTGTCTTTGTTATTCAGGTGTTCCAGGGTTGAGTGCAGGGCCAGGGGGATGGTGTCTGCTGTGGACCTGTTGCGAACTGTAGTGATCCACACAGTCCGGGAGGCTGGAATTGATTTGTGCCATGACTAACCTTCCGATGCACTTCATAACAATGGATGTCAGAACCACCAGAGAATAGTCATTAAGGCATGCTGCTTTAATATCCGATAAGACCATAAGAAATGGGAACAGAAGTAGGCTATTCAGCCCTCTGAGCCTGATCCACCATTCAATAGGATCATGGCCGATCCAACATTTCTCGTGCCCATTTTCCTGTCCTTTCCCCACAATCTTTGCTTCTCTTACTGATCAAGAATCTATTTCAGTCTCAAATAAACACAATAACTCTGCTCCCACTGCTCTCTGTGGCAAGGAGTTCTAAAGATTTACAACTCTCTCAGAGGAGAAATTCCTCTTCAGCTCAGTCTTAAATTGGTACCCCTTTATTCAGGTCCTAGGCTCTCCCATGAGGGGAAATATCTGCTCAGCATTTACCTTTTCAGTAAGATCACCTTGCATTCTTCTAAATTCCAATAAGTAGAGACCCAACCTGTTTAACCTTTCCTCATAAAACAGTTGAGTTGAGGGGGTTGAGTTGAGGGGGTTGAGCTATGAGGAGAGGCTGAATAAACTGGGCTTGTACTCGTTAGAGTTTAGAAGAATGAGGGGAGATCTCATTGAGACGTATAAGATGATGAATGGGATGGATAGGATAGAGGTGGAGAGACTCTTCCCGCTCAAAAAAGACAGTAGGACTAGGGGGCACAGCCTCAAGATAAAAGGGGGGCGGTTTAGAACGGAGTTGAGGAGGAACTTCTTCACTCAAAGGGTGGTGAATCTCTGGAATTCTCTGCCCGTTGAAGTGGTGGAGGCTGCCTCGCTAAATATTTTTAAGAAGCAGGTTGATGGGTTTTTGATAAGAGAGGGGATTAAGGGTTATGGGGAGAGGGCGGGAAAGTGGAACTGAGCAGCGACAGATCAGCCATGATCTTATTGAATGGCGGGGCAGGCTCGAAGGGCTAGATGGCCTACTCCTGCTCCTATTTCTTATGTTCTTATGTTCTTATGTAATCCCTCCATACTGCGGATTGTCCTTATGAACCTTCTCTGAACTACTTACAACTAAATTATATCTTTACTTAAATAAAGGGACCAAAACTGCTCACAGTGCTCCAGATGTGGTCTCACCATTACCTTACACAGTTGCAGCAAGACTTGCCTACACTTATACTCCAAACCCTTTGAAATAAGGACCAACATTCCAATAGCCTTCCTGCTTACCTCCTGCACCTGTGCGCTAATTTTCTGTGTTTCGTGGACAAGTTCTACTTGTCCACGAAACACAGTCCACGACACTTGTCCACGAAATTCCAGCACATCTCCATTTAAGTTCTACTCTATTTATTTGTTCTCCCTTCCAAAATGAACAACTTCACATTTTCCCACATTATACTCCATTTGCGAACTTTTTTGCCCATGTACTTAACCTACCACAATATCTCTTTGTACACTTCTCTTTATGTCCCTTTCACACCTTGCCTTTCCACTTATTTTTGTGTCTTCTGCAAATTTGGCTACAGTACAATTATTGTTCCTCTCTTGTTAATGTTGCCTAAGTTTCCACACCTTCTGCAAAGACATCCACTATGGGTGCCCCACTAAGGAAATCATTGCAAGGAAGAAGAGGAGGTTCTCTAAGATGGATCAAAAGCTTAGGCCCCACAATGAAATTCTGGGTTTCTGCTATTCTTGATTTACTCCCTCTCCTTCTCCCGACTGTAACACCATCCTAATTCTGACTCACTTCTGCAAATGACAAGGTTGTTTTCACAATTTAGCTCATCCTAGAGATTCTTCCTTTCAGTTTTAACAATATTTCTCTATCACATAACTCTTCCCTGTACTTCTTCCAATCACTCCAGCCAGAGTGAATCTGTTGCTTAATGTCTATTTCTATACTTTCACCTTCTGTATCACTGACTCTACTACACACCATCTCAAGTCTTCACCTATCATCATTACACTTTCACTTTGATCCTCTTCCCTAGGTTCAAACTGACAATCCACAAATTGGTCTTTGATTTACTGATCTTCATACCCATCTCTTCCAGTGCTTTGCATCGGTTCTTTGTATTCAGTCATGTTCTCATCATGGCCATCACACAGCTCAATGCCATCTGCAAACACTTTGGAATCTGCAAACACTTTGAAAGACTTTGGAATCCAGCTTTGGTTTCAAAACTCTCTCACTCACCCATACTGTCTCTTAATCTTGTCTGACATTCCTTGTATATGTTCTGTAACAGTTGTATGTACTTCTCAGGGACTCCACAAATTCCAGCACATCTCCAGACTGGCTCCCTAGGTGCCCGATCATAAGCTTTCTCTAGATCAATTAATACAAGCAAATCTTGTTGCCAAACCACATTTGTAAAAATTCTCACAGAAATATTAAGCCCTGCAGGTTTCAAGTGTACAGTAGAATGTGGATTGGTGGCTGACTACACCAAAGATAATGAGTTAAGTGTATAATATCTAATGTCAAAACAGCTGGTTCCTGCAAAATTCTAAATATAGTGATCATTCTTTTTTAATCTGAGCATGTGCTGATTGAGAGGAACCCTTTAGGATTTAAGTGTTATAACTGATTTCATGTGAACAGTATCCTCACTGTCCTCATAAAAGGAAACCTAACTGGGAAAGGTTTGGGAGGGTGGCATCAAATTCAAATGACACCTGGTCTCATTTGTATTCCAGTTGCTTACCATGAAGGAGTAGAAAGAGCAACTAGATAGTTTCAGATGGATCAAAATTGCAGAACTCACCTGCTCGTACCAGGGTAAGTCATTGAAGGAAGTGGGTGAGGTGGAATTAAGGTGATGTTACAGTCGGGAGAAGGAGAGGGAGTAAGTCAAGAGTAGCAGAGACCCAGACTTTCACTGACGGGCCTAAGATTTTGATCCACCTTAGAGAACTTCCTCTCCTTCCTGATTTCTGAGTGCGGCACCCATAGTGGATGACTTGCTCAAGAGGGAATTAATATGTTATTGGATTTTCATAGAATCCCTACAGTGGAAAAGGAGGCCATTTGGCGCATGAGTCTTTAGCGATTCTCTGATAGAGCATCTTACCCATGCCCTACTCCTATAACTCCACATATTTACACCACTAATGTTCCAAGCTACACATTTTGGGACACTAAGTGGTAATTTAGTATGGTCAACCTACCTAACTTGCACATCTTTGGACTGTGGGAGGAAACCAGAGCACCAGAGGAAACCCATGCAGACATGGGAAGAAAACACAAATTCCACATAGACAGTCACCAAGGCTGGAATCGAGAGAGGGTCCCTGGTGCAATGAGGCTAAAAGTGCTAACTTTTATGCCACTGTGCCGCCCTAAACTTCTAATTAAATCATTCTACCAGTAAGAGCCACTATGAGCATTGGTTATTCTCAACACTATAGCCCACCAGTGAAGGTTAAGACAATCCCAATTCACAAAGAGGGGGATAGTGGGACTAAAGCTATAACGTGTAAGTCCTGTTTTGCAAAATTAAACAGCTTTCCATCTTATATGTGCAGAAATTCTGAAAACCCATTTAAAGCTCTGCCTGAAAATTGAACAGTGTCCAAGGTGCTTGTTTTTTTCAAGAAATCACAAGCAGCAGTTGAAAATTTTCCTAAATTTCTTCTTTCACCTTTCTAGTTGTATCTCTGACATTTCAAACAGACTCTCTGATTGGATTTCCAGCTGTCTCTGATTTAAATATAATGATCGCTTTAATAACATGGAGTTACTAAGACTTCCTTGATTTTGAATATTTGACATCTCAAATTCAAAAATAAACTGTTGTGAGATACAAAGTTAACCAATCACACAAATTAGTTTATGTTTGAATTACTTTTTCTCTCTCTCAAGCCTGCAGCATTGTTTTGGGACACCCCTGGCATAACATTTCTGGCTTTACCTGGCTACTTATCTTTGTCAGGATTTCATAGCTGCCACTCTGGACTTTTTTGGAGTTCTGAAATGGTCCTGGCATCATAGAACATGTTTGGGTGTACTGAAACAAAATACAAATGAGGGAAAAAGTAATTTCTGTTTTTTGCAACACTGGATGTCAAGGACAAAGGCAGCTTAATTCCACTGTGATGAAAATTAAAGTTCTTCATTTTACTTTGCGAAATCATTGTCATATTGTCATATACTAGGAAACAACCTTGTATGTGGGTGACTAGTTTAATTAAAATGGAGACAATTAGATCGCAAACATCAAAACACAATCAACTCTCTCTCATTGTCAATAAAACAAAGGAGATGGTCATCGATTTCAGGAAGCGTAGTGGAGAGCATGCCATGTCTGCATTAATGGGACGAAATAGAAATAGAAATAGTCAAAAACTTCAGGTTTTTAGGTATCCAGATCACCAATAACCTGACCTGGTTCCGCCATGCCAACACCACAGTTAAGAAAGTCCACCAACGCTTCTACTTTCTCAGAGGACTAAGGAAATTTGGCATGTCAGCTACAACTCTCACCAACTTCTACAGATGCACCATAGAAAGCATTCTTTTTAGTTGTATCACAGGTTTGTATGCCTCGTGTTCTGCCCAAGACCGCAAGAAACTACAAAGGGTTGTGAACAACCAGTCCATCACTCAAAACAGCCTCTCAATCATTGACACTGTCTATACTTCCTGCTGCCTTGGAAAAGCAGCAACGCATCCCAGACATACTCACTTCCACGTTCTTCCGTCAGGAAAAAGATACAAAAGTCTAAGGACACTTCCTAACTGACTCAAGAACAGCTTCTTCCCTGCTGCTATCAGGCTTTTGGTTAGACCTACCTCACATCATGTTGATTTTTCTCTATACCTTTGCTATGACTGTAACACTACATTCTGCACTCTCTCCTTTCCTTCTCGATGAACGGTATGCTTTGGCTGCTGAGTGCATAAGAAACAATACTTTTCACTGTGTACAAATACATATGAAAATAATAAATCAAATAAAATCAAATAAATTTGCTGTCGAGACAAAGGTAGGAAAAGAAATTGTGGAGTGAACATGAACAGTCTATGAAGGGATTTGCACAGATGGAGTGAATGGGCAAAGATTAGCAAATGGAATATAATGTGGGAAAATGCAAACTTATCTACCTTCACTGGAAGAATAGAAAAGCAGTAAATTATTTAAATGGAGAAAGATGGCAAAATGTTATGATGCAGAGGAATCTACGCGTCCAGATGTATGAATTACAAAAATTTAGTACATAGAAACAGCAAGTGATTCGGAAAACAAACAAAATGTTGGCATTTATCACGAAAAAAATAAAAATAGGGAAGTTTTGCTACTGTTGTGTAGGCATTGGTGAGACGACATCTGGAGTCCGCCCTAAAGTAAGCTTTTCTACCCAATTACACTAGACCCTAGCTATGACTGTAACACTGGGCGGACTTTTACGACCTCTTTATGCCCAATTTGCGGCAGAAAAAGGTTGTAAAATCGGGCATAAAGCAGCTCGAGTGAACGGCACCGAATTTCATGCCTGTTGCAATTTTACCACACTTGGTTTCCTACTCGGTCAACTTTTCACCGGAAATTTATTTAAATAATGTAAATAGTGCTTTACATCTGTTTGGCGAGCCCAACACTCAATCGTTTGGGCTTGCTTGCCTTTATGGCCTACCTGGAAGAGGTTCTCTCTGGCGAAGAAAATACCCATTCCCAGGGAACAGTCATGTTGGCCTCACTGGTGGAACCAGAAGCCATTGAGGCCCCCAGGGAGACTGGGAGCAAGGCAGTGGTGCCCCTTGGGCAGTGCCATATTGGCAATGCCATCCAGACATCTGGACAATGCCAGCTTGGCATCTGAGCAATGTCCACTGGACACCTGAGCAGTGCCAAGTGGCGGAGGCCTGTGGCAGCAGTGCCAGGGGTGGGGCCAATGGGAGCAGGCTAGGGTTGGGGCCAATGGGGGTAGGTCAGGGGGTGGGGAAATGGGGGGAGTGGGCCGGGGGCAGTGAGGAGTGGAGCCAATTGGGGTAGGCCAATGGGGAAGGGAAGGCCTGTTGCCACTCTGCATGCGATCGGTGGGGATGGAGGGAGGAGGAGACCTGCTGTCGCTTCGCAAATGATTGGTGAGGGAGGGAGTGGGGAAGGGGGCCCACTCCCACTCTACATGCGATCGGTGGGAAAGGAAAGGAGACCTACTGCTACTTTGTATGTGATCAGTGGGGGAGGGAGGGAAGTGGCCACTGCCACTCCGCTTGCAAACAGTGGGGAAGAGAGAGGGGCCCACTACCACTCTGCCTGCAATCGGTGGGGGAGGGAACAGGGGTCGTGATCAGTCTGAGTGGCAGGGGTGGCAGTGGGGGCTGCATTTCAGGGGGAGCTAGTTGAGGCTACTTGCAGTAGCAGAGGCCTAACAGCTCTTTCTCCCTATCTGTCAGGCCCCTGCTACTGTGAATGCACATCTGCAGCATCAGAGGTTTGCACATATGTAATACCTCCCCATACAGGTTGTCTGGCATGTTAAGCCCCACCCACAACCTTTCTGGTTAGAAACTGACTAGCTCATCTTTTTAGAGACAGAGTGCATAAGATTGGGTGTGAAAACTTGTCCAAAAAAGATCATGAACTCTCCCATTTTCAGATTAGCTGGACACTTAGAAAAAACCTGGTAACATTCCATGCAATACATTCTGCACTCTCTCTTTTCCTTCCTTACGTGCGGTATGCTTTGTCTGTTTAGCGCACAAGAAACAATGCTTTTCACTGTATACTAATACATGTGATAATAATAAATCAAATCACAATAGAAGGCGTGAAGGCAATGGTTGAAATGATAATGAACAGGAATGAAGAATAAGGACCAGGGATTTACATTTGGCAGATAAGAGGAGTGATTTTAAATTTGACCATTGGATTTCAAAGGAAACATATAATTGGGAGATTGTATTTGGGTAAATGTACTTTATAAATAGAGTACCATAAAGTAATTCAAAAAATAAGTTGACCATTTCTGAGAAGAGGAACTTATATTTGGACAGTAGAAATAATAAAGTGGAAGATCGAAGGAGAAAAAAAATATGAAAGTGAAACTAAAGGGCCATGTGACATATTGAACAAAACACTGGGGAGGATTCTCTGGACTCCCCGCAGCGTGTATCTCATTGCGGGAGGCGGTACACTGTTCACTAGCGGTAGCAACCTCTGATCATAGAAACCCTATAGTGCAGCAGGAGACCATTCAACTCCTCGAATCTGCATTGAGCACAATCCCACCCTGGCCATATATTTACTCTGCTAATCCCCCTGACACTAAGGGGCAATTTACCATGGCCAATCAACCTACCCACAATTCTTTGGACTGTGGGAGGAACCAGAGCATCTGCAGAAAACCCACACAGACACGGGAAGAATGTGTCAACTCCACACAGACTGTGACCCGAGATGTGGCTAATCACAGTGCCACTGTGCCTCCCACTGTTGTCAATAGAATTTCCATTGATTGCCTCTCACGCCACTTGGAAACCGACAGTGAGGTGCACTGTCAGCAGAACGAGAAATCCCACAGGAATGAATATCTGGAGAATTCTGGCCAGTGTATATTGAAACTGGATGTGTGAACACTGGTTTTGTCACCATTGTCAGAGAGGAAAAGCCAGTATAAGATCTCCCCTAGAGCAGCAGGGGTTGTGTGGCAATATTATGGGAGTTTTCCATAGATTTAAAATCTATGAGGGCTATTGCCATCAAAAGGGAGTTTAGCTCTGAGTTTACTTAAGTCAACTTTTTCAGGAAACATTTGTAGAAGTTCTGTTAACTGTGGAATGGTGTTCTTGTGTTTTAAGTGTTATTTTCCTTTTTGTTTATTTCAATAAATGTTTAACTTTACTGTTTAAAATGATTACAAGTGGTCTGAGAGTTACTTATCTTGACTTCAAATATATTCTCATAATAAACAAATTGAAAATCATTGTAGCAGCTTGTTTTAAGTTTCCCTTTGGGATTTGGGCAGCTTGGCACATATCTTCTACTGTGCCATAACAAAATTGAGAGCACTTTGCAGGGTTTAAAATTCCTTAATTGTTTCGGAATTGGTGAATTTAAAGGCAATGCTTCTGAGGAGGAAACCGAACTTAGGAGTGATATTGTGGGGATTTTAAAGTGGGAGACTGCAAAATGGCTTTGGCAAGTGCTAAGAAGAAGATGTAACCTTGAGTGGTTTATAAAAGGTTAATAAAACTCAGTGGACAGAATTGGTGGATAAGTTACAGTTAGGATTATTTGCAGGAACATGGAGAGTAGACATAATTAAAAGAATAGCACAGCATTTGAAATTGGAAGGGATAGCCAAGAGACTGAGTTCTCCAAAGGGTGAGTCACTTGAATTGGCTAAGATTTAGCTGCAAGTGAAACAGAGAAAGAGAAAGGAGCAACTTGAATTGTAGGCTAATGTGAAAGAAAAAGAAAGACAGAAAAGGAAAAAAGAGGGAATGGAAAGGAAAAAAAACAAGCATTTCAGGGGGTACAGGCAGAAAGACAACAATGGCAGGAAAGGGAATTGGAAAATGTGAAATTAGAAAAGGAAGAAAGACAAAAGGAGAGAGAAAGAGAACAGCGGTATGGTAGCACAATGGTTAGCACTGCTGCTTCATTGCACCAGGGAACCAGCTTGGGTCACTGTCTGTAAGGAGTTTGCACATTCTCCCCATGTCTGCATGGGTTTCCTCTGGGTGCTCCGATTTTCTCCCACATTCTGAAAATCATGTTGGCATTGACCTGAACAGGTGCCAGATTGTGGTGACTAGGGGAATTTCACAGTAACTTCATTGCAGTGTTAATGTAAGCCTTACTTGTGACTAATAAATAAACTTTAAAAAAAGCTGTGAAGATAACAATTAAAGGAGAGGTATCAGAGGGTGGAGAAGGACTTATTTCCAAACCAGAACCCACAAGGGAAATATTTAAATTTGTACAAGCTCTTCTATAGTTTGAGGAAAGAAATGTAGAGGCACTCTTTCTTCTATCTGTTGGAATAAACTCTCACCTGATGAAGGAGTAGTGCTCTGAAAGCTCGTGCTACCAAATAAATCTGTTGGACTTTAACCTGGTGTTGTGAGACTACTTACTGTTCCATTTGAAAAGATAATTAATGAAATAAAATGGCAAAAAAGATTTGGACATTTTTATGAGCCTCTTAGACAAATAACTCCTTAAGAAAAAATTAAAGATACCTGCTTGCCACCAATTTTCTTAAACAATGTTTCCTCACTACATTCGGGGTGTGGATATTTGCACAAAAGGAAAAGATGTAGTGTGCATATGAAGCTTCAACTCACATAAAAGTTTATTTAAATAGATGTTCTCTGCACTGCAGAGTACAAAACTGAAAATAAACCAGCAGTCTCTGCAAACACCCTAATGACATCACCATCAAATCATGTGATCAGCACTTAAAGCAACCCACAACACTTTTAGAAATATAAGTGTTAGTATTTGTTGAAAAAGAGTTCTCTGCAGTGAATACGGTCTTCAACACGTTTTTGAATTTGTTCCAATTTAACTTTATTTAACACTGTCTCATTAAGTTGTCCTTCCTCTTGATTTCATTTTATCCACTTTTGCAGCTTTTTCTTTGGCTCTCTCCAGAGATTTAATTCTTTTTGGTGATTCTTCTTTATGTTCAACAGCTCCTAGTTTGAAACTTCCAAGTCTCTTAGCATACACTGGTTTTAATCTTACTTTACATTTGTCTCATTGAAACATTGATCCATCTATTCAGTTCATCTGTTTCTGATTTTTTTTTCAAGGTGAGTCCATCCTTCTCTTTGAACGACATTTGGTAACGAGCTCTTCCTACTTGCTTTGTATATTTTCAGGGGTGGGGGGATCTGCAGGCCAGCGGTGGGGAGTTGCAGGGCTGGCCAGTGATCCAGCTGGCCAGCAATTGGGAGGTTTGCAATGTGGGACCACTGTGCATGCACTGATCTCCACTCTGACAGATTGGCACATGCGCACTGGCCCACTCAGTGCTATGCTGGGAGGAATAGACCGTGCCCTCAGATTTCTAGTTTGAGTCACGCTGAGGCACTGTTTGATGTACAGTGTTGGAAATTCATTCTGGAAATCAGACTGAAAAAACCAGCAGGATTTACTCCCATTTTCCTGCACATTGGGGACTTCGAATTTTTTTGGGAGAATCCCGATCATCTCATCTGCCATTAAATCATAGAATCACTACAGTGCAGAAGGAAGCCAATTGGCCCATCGAGTCTGCACCAATTCTTATCGAGGCTTACCCCATATATTTACCTAAGCCCCCTAATCTTGGGACGTGAAAGAGCAACTTAGCATGGCCAATCTACCTTACCTGCACATATTTGGACTGTGGGAGGAAACTGGAGTGCCCAGCGGAAGCCCATGCAGACACGGGGGAGAATGTACAAACTCCACACAGACAGTGACCCAAGACTGGAATTGAACCCAGGTCCCTGGCACTGTGAGGCAGCAGTGCAAATGTGACACCAAGGTTGGAAACAGACCTAATTTCGCATGTCAGGGAGAGGGATAAAGTCATTATCAGAGTTTGGAGCAGGGACCAAAAATGATTGCTTCTGCCTACCCAAAGTTTATTATACAGAGAGTGCTGAGAACACGGAACTCACTACCACAATTAGTATTGAAGTGAAGATTACAGATACATTTAAGAGGAAGCTGGATAAGCAGATAAAGGAGAAGGGAATAGAGGATTGTGTTGACATAAGTTAGATGAGAAAGGAGAGGAGGTGAAGCATAAACAAGACATAGGCCAACTGGGCAAATGGCCTGTTTCTATGCTATATATTCTAGGTAATTAACACAGCTGAAACATCAAAGATTGAATATGATTATTCATATGTACAGTTGACAATTACAATCATTTCAAAACTTTCTGTAAGTAAGGTATTTTATATTCAGGTTAAGTACTCATATTGTCACTATCATAGACCAGAATATACACTTTATTCAAATGCATAGTTTTCCCTTTGAAGCAAAATGATTTTGCCAAATACTTCCTTTCTTTGCTAGCCTCTCTTCTAGTGGAACTATAATAACTGAAACAAATGTCATTACGTTCTGCCAAAGATGAACAGATAAGTTGATGAAAAATGCATGTCCTTCATGCATAGTGCTCTTTGATATAGGAGATTTTTCAAAAAGTTTTGACTAACTTGAGTAGCAGTGTATAAATCCTTCTGATTCTGCCTGTAGTTTTATTTGTATTGACTAAAATATAAAGTAAATAATCAACTGGTTGATGACACATCATCTTCAAAGCAGAGTGGAAATTTGCACAGAATGTGCCTACAGGATCATTGACAATTTTGATTTTTGTGAAATATGTAAACATAGAAAATAAGAGCGAAAGTAAGCCATTCAGCCCTTCGAGACTGCTCCACCATTCATTATGGCCATCCAATTCAGCAACCTGTTCCCACTTTCCCCCCACATCTTTTGATCCCTTTCACCCTAGGATCAATAGCTAAATCCTTCTTAAAAACATACAGGCTCGAATTCTGCGACCTTGCATGCAGCTGGAATCCTCCAGTCCTGCTGCAGTGAACAGAGTTTTGGCTGAACGCCAACTTTTCGTTGGCAACAGTGGTTGTGGGGGGGGCGGTGCGGGAAGAGGGTGAATGAGATTGGAGAATTTCACTGGCAACAGTGAACGACGGGGGGGAGTGTGAATGAGATCAGAGAATCCTGGTCACCATTGCTTCAGCCTCAACTGCTTTCTTTGGTACACAATTCCACAAGCTCACAACTGTCTGGAAATTTCTCCTCATCTCAGTTCTAAATAGTTTACCTCTTATTCTTAATGTGTGACCCCTGGTTCTGGAATTCCTCCCTCCCACTCTCCTAAGTCCAGTGCACAAAATCCTAACTAACTCCATCTCTCCTCATGTCCTGCCATTCCAGGAGTCAGTCTGGCATGCCTTGCAGGTGCAGCAGGTGGTCAGGAAGGCGAATGGGATGCTGGCCTTCATAGCGAGGGGGATTGAATATAAAAGTAGGGAGGTCTTGCTGCAGCTGTATAGGGCATTGGTGAGGCCGCAGCTGGAGTACTGTGTGCAGTTTTGGGCGCCACACCTGCGCAAAGATATTTTGGCCTTGGAGGGAGTGCAGAGGAGGTTTACTAGGCTGATACCGGAGTTGAGGGGGTTGAGCTATGAGGAGAGGCTGAATAAACTGGGCTTGTACTCGTTAGAGTTTAGAAGAATGAGGGGAGATCTCATTGAGACGTATAAGATGATGAATGGGATGGATAGGATAGAGGTGGAAAGACTCTTCCCGCTCAAAAAAGACAGTAGGACTAGGGGGCACAGCCTCAAGATAAAAGGGGGGCGGTTTAGAACGGAGTTGAGGAGGAACTTCTTCACTCAAAGGGTGGTGAATCTCTGGAATTCTCTGCCCATTGAAGTGGTGGAGGCTGCCTCGCTAAATATTTTTAAGACGCGGGTTGATGGGTTTTTGATAAGAGAGGGGATTAAGGGTTATGGGGAGAGGGTGGGAAAGTGGAACTGAGCAGCGACAGATCAGCCATGATCTTATTGAATGGCGGGGCAGGCTCGAAGGGCTAGATGGCCTACTCCTGCTCCTATTTCTTATGTTCTTATGTTTGCTGCACTCCCTCCACAGTTATCACATGCATCCTCAGATAAGGAGATGAAAACTCCGCAATGTGTGGCCTCACCAAAGTCCTATTTATTTGCAGAGCAATGTAGTTGACTCTTAATTGCCCTTCTGAAATGGCCCAGCAAGCCATTCAGTCTAGCAATTAAGGATGGGTTACAAATATTAAGATGGATAGAAAACTGGTTGGCAGATGAAATAAACAAGTCTTTTTCCAAATGGCAGGCATTGACTAGTGGGGCACTGTAGGGATCAGTACTAGGACCCCAGCTATTCACAATGTATGTAAACGATTTAGCTGAGGGAACTAAATGTAATATCTCCAAATTTGCAGTCACACCAAGTTGGGTGGGAGAGTGAGTTATGAGGAGCTATGAGGAGGAGGAGGATGTGATTCAGTGTGATTTGGACAAATTGAGTGGAGACACAGCAGGCCTTGGCTGTGAGTCTCGACAACTTAGCCTAAATTCAGAGATCTACTGCTGGACACCTCCATCTCCTATGTGCATCCTGGGGTAGCACCTAAAAGAATCAGTAGACCACCCCTTCCTCCCCCCGACTATTGGCCAAGAAACATGTGTCCCCAACCTTAAGACTACCTGGGCCAGGGTGGCAGAGTGCATTCGGAGTACAGGCAGAAATTGAGTGGCACCAGGAGCAGGATCCCAGTGTACACAATAGCAAATCGTCATCATCCTGCAGCCTTCAAACAAGACTCACAACCATTGTCAGCCCAGGGGCATTAACGGGTTCAAATGTTTCTGGGAGATAGGGTGGTGGGATGACAGAGGCTGGGGAAAGGTGATGTGGTGGTTTGAGGGCCCAGGTCAATTTGGAGGGAGATTACGACTGCATTTGCTCCTGGGATGTGGTGGATGTGTGTTGGTTGCAGCCCCCTCACTGCACAGCACCAGCTAGGTGAAGCAGGCTGCAATCAAGGCATCCCTCGCTGCCCTTTCTACCGGACATCTGCCTGCAACCATTGATGATCCTCATTAAATGGTTTCAGACAATGTGAGTGTTCAGGGAATGGAACCATTTCCTGTTTACAAATTGTTGCAGTCCACAAGGCGATGTGGGACGCAAGGCAATGTGTGTCTCATCCACTGCTCCCTGGATATTGGGATACCAGCAATGGAAGTGAAGCCAAGAGCCTGGGCCTACTGCTGTGCACAGCCCACATTGGAATTTATGTATTGCCCTGCTTGGACATATACGGCATCTGTGACCTGCCGCACACATCCGTGCACGGAGGCCTGGGAGATCCCAACTAGGTCGCCATTGGGTGCCTGAAATGAGCCGAAGGCTTAAAATTCAGGGTAGTCGTAATCTTCAAGTCAACAGGGAGTGGGAGGCCACCCCTCCCCTGAGATGCCAGGTGTGCGAGCACCTCACAAAAGGTGTCGCACCATGGTCTTGGAGAGCCGCAGCCAGTGCCAGCACACCTCCTCCAAGAGAGCCTAGATTGAATTGGGGAGCCTGACCTTCTTGGCCTTGGCACCTTCCGCCTTCTATGAACCCTCTCGGGAGTCTGCTCACCCACTTCCTGGCCCTCAGTGGTAGCCCCCAGCCCTTCTTCCTGAGGGATTGGTAGTGGCTGCTCCTGGTCTCCATGCCCGCCACCTCCTGAGCCGCCTCCTCCTCCTCTTGCTGCCACCATAATGGCCAGCTCCAAATCGAGCAGTCCAAGATCCATCTGCACAGTGGGTTTGGAACAAGCATTGAATGAGGGATTATTACCATCGGCTTCATGGACCCACACACCCCAATCCCTCACTTGGGCCAGTACCTCCACTTGAGGATGCTGGTAACACCACACAATCCATAGTGCCATGCATGACCCGATTAGGGTTGTGTGAGATTCCCATCATGACAAACTCTGGCACAGATTATGCAGGTTGGTGTGCAGCCGTGGGCAATGCACACCCTTGAGCCATTGCTATGTGTGCAGCTGCAGCATCTGTTACAGGCATGTGTTGCTGGTCCATGTCACAGGGCAGGGACAGACTGCAAATCAGCGCCAGATGTGTGCCCAGTGACAGCAGATTCCATGCAGTCCACGTCTGAACCTCTGCACCCCAGCTTCATCTGGTTAGGCCTCAGTCAGCACATGGTACACACCTCCCTCACCCTGGAACACCAGCACTCATCTGAGTCCCTGACTACATCCCGTGGCAAGACAAAGTCCTTGTAAAGTGCCCTGGAGGGGAAGGCTGAGCAGGAATCCTTGAAGGTGCCTCCTACACTGAGTTACAGCACTGCCCTGGTGGGGAAGGCTGAGCAGGACATGTTGAGGGTGCCACCCACACTAAGCTACAGCGCTGCCCTGGAAGGAGGGCTGAGCAAGACTCCTTCACGGAACCTCAACCAGAGAGCTCTGAGAAAATAGAAGCCCCCCCCCACCCCAGATATCACTGGTCCATGGGCCAGCACTTGAAGACAGCAGGAGGAAGCACACCAGGCATTTCTAGGGCCTGCCTGCAACATCCCCCACGCTCTGCTGGCAGCACTTACCTCCTCATGCCAGTTCAAGGCTGCCATGCCAGGTTGAGACTCTTATATACCTACTCCGATTCGCATCAAAGTGACATCACGCCAAAGAGATGGGAGATGCTAATGCGGGCAGGGATTGCTGTGTCGATCCCTATAATGGCATATTAAGATATGGAAATTAATGCAAATCAACAGCATGTTGGTTTCCTGTGTGGTCCCGGCGGCACCATTTTTTTCCAGTTGGGAGATGCGCACAGGTCGTAAACGCTCGTGGACAATTTGTGAGATGACCGACACGTGCATCTCCTGACCCAATCCGCCAGAAAGGGAGAATCACCCCATCTCCAGGAAAAGAGAGAAAAGCATACCCAATGCCACCCTCATCCTGGTGGCCAACTTTGTGTTCAGCTACATCAAGCTGCATATAGAACCTCAGTATGCAAAAAACAAACGTCACTGCAAGCTAAGTTCTATCTTCCCCAGTGAAAAATGAGTATGTGTACTTCCCCGAAGGATGAGTCTGACCAAATTGCTACTAAAGGTTCCATTCAGTTTGCTGTACCACACTACCTGTTGCTCCCGGAAATGGTTGTATAAACATCTTTGACCAAAAGTCAAACAGAAGGTAGTCCACATGCAAAATCCTCAAGGCCCTGCAGGAAAAGGAGATGATGGACGCCATTGGATGGTTCCCTGAGCAGGCTAAAAAACTCATATGGCAGAATGCCTCATTGCCAAAACACTCAAACAAGCATCAAGACATGGCTTAGTTGATGGAGTCTCCCCGTCAAATCTATCCTGCATGCCCTAAGTCTCAGCACCAATGCTTGCTGCCCTCGAGTTGAGTGGAGTGAGGAAGAAACCTCTACCCACATCCGCTCGTACACCCCACCCCCCCCGTTCTTCCCCAGCCTTCCATTGCAATATGCCTTCACAATTCAAGTCAGGAAAGAAATTTAATGTTTTATGTTGAGGTTTATCCTGATCAGCTCCACAACTCAGCAATAACTGGTCTATAGGCTGGGGCGGCGGGGCGGAGAAATGGGAAGGAGGGCGATAAAATACAGAATGAGATGAAACAAAATGAAATAAAATAAATGGAAATGGGGTGAGGGGAGAGTTCATGCTCTGAAGTGGTTGAACCCTATGTTCAGTCCGGATCACTGTAAAGTCCCTAATCTGAAGATGAGGGGTTGTTCTTCCAGTTTGCATTGAGGTTCACTGGGACATGGCAAAAGGCCAAGGATGGAAATGTGGGCAAGACAGCAGGGTGGTGTGTTGAACTGGCAAGCAACAGGAAGGTCTGGGTCCTACTTGTGGACAGTCTTTGCTCTGTCTGAAACTAATTGGTCAATGACTGAGAGTTGCAGACTGGCACATTCCAAGGTCCTAAGTGGATGCTTAGGAATGTACTAAAGCTTTGAATAGTTGCCAGAAAGGTTCAATGGGGAAAAGCCACTGTTTAAGGCTCCCCTACTATAACATACAGAGAGGATGGAAACCATGTGAAAACCTTCAGGCTGTATGCAGTAGAGGACTTTTAACATGTTATGTAAATGACGATATAGTGTAACCTGTAATGGCAAATGTAGTGAGGCACTTTATGCACTGTTATGAAAGAAACTGATTTGAATTACACTTTATGTAATGTCCAATTTGAAATATTACATAATGTACATAACATCTCCTGAAATAAGGAGACCAAAAACATACAGTGTATTCCAGGTGTAATCTCATCATTACCCTGTATGTGGTAACAAGACTTCCCTACTTTTAAACTCCATCTCTCTTGCAATAAAGGCCAACATTCCATTTGTCTATCTAATTATTTGCTGAACCTGCATGCTAATATTTTGCAATTCATGTATGAAGACATGGGGGTAAGGAAACAGGCACAGTTGTCCCTCACCATTTTGGCAATGCTGCCTCCAGTTTTGTGTTCTCCTGATGTACAAACATGAGAAATGTGTCAGTAAGTGTGGTGTAATTTACTTTGATGATGTGACCATCATGGTTGCAAGCTATGAGGTATGGGGTTGAGGCTTGCAGCTATGCTACATGTATGAGGGTGAAGTGAAGCTGTGTCTATTAGTTATAAGTCATGATTGACAAAGGTTGTTAGTATTTGGTGAATTGAGCACTGTGTAAGGATAAATGCAGTAAGCAGGATGTGGAATTTGAAAATATATTCACTGATCTTGACCACTCAGGTGAGGTAATTGAACTTGTAACAGCACCACATCTGAATCCTTGGGGCTTGATTCTTGGCATCAATCACCATAGTTAGCTGGTCCCACTGTCTGCAAAGTTTGTCTGGAGGTCACCTGGCCTCCTGTGGATTGGTCACCGTGCTTCTCTCCGCCAAGGCACCCTGTGCAGTATAAGGGAAATCTTGGAGAATGGTGTCTCCCTTATTGTGACATAATTCACACTTTTTTCTGCTCAGATTCTCTTCCACAAACAGTTTCAGCATCTGTTCCAGCCAGAATTCACCTCCCTTTTTAGAGCTGCAGGCTCACTTTCAGAAATGCAGATTAGCTTCAAGTGTTGTTAGCCTCACACAAACTTAGGCCCCCTTCTGAGGTATGCAATCCTTCCACAAAAGAAAGAAAGACTTGCATTTGTATGGCACTTCTTACGAACACAAGATGTCTAAAAGCACTTTACAGCCAATGAAGTAATTTTGAAGTGTAGCCGCTGTTGTAATGTAGGAAACATGGCAGTCAATATGCGCACAGCAGTCTGATAGTGGCCAAATAATCTGTTTTTCTGATGTTGATTGAGGGATAGATATTGACTAGACCACCAAGGATAACTCCTCTGCTCTTTTCAAAATAGTGGCCAGAATTCTTCAAATGCTGCTGGGATTCTCCAGTCAAATTCTCCAATCAAATAGTTCCAAATTCTCTATTCCTCCTGGCAGCAGTGGTGGGGCAAAAGAGATCAGAGAATCCAGACCAGTATCTTGGGTTGTTTATATCCACCCAAGCAGACAGATGCTCGGTTTAACATCTCATCCAAAAGTTAGCACCTCCAACCATGCAGCACTCCCCTCCCTCTATATATAGTTTGTTACAACATAAAATTGATCGCTAATCAAACATTCATCAGAATACTCTCATGGTTTAGCAGGCAAATGAGCTACAAATAAAGTTTGTATGGTATCTCCTGATATGTTAGGAGTTAAGTTGATCTCAAGCAGGGCATCGATGGGAGCACAGTAATTAGCCACAATGCTTCCGGCCTAATAAAAGAGGTAAAAAATTAAACAGAGTGGCTACTCCAAATGGTAATTGGTAAGCATACCAGGAGAGGTCTGGATAAAGCGCAGCTGTGATTTTTATTTTGTGCTGATATTCATTGTTTATGTTCACCCCTCAAGAATTGCAGGGGTGAACATAAACATGAATGCAGTGGCAGAAACTGGCTGGAGTCAGTGTCATAGCATGAATCGTGATCTTGAAGGGAGGCAATAAGAAACCTAAAAACAAAATTATTCTTGTTTCAATCATGCAGGTTCAGATCTACACAATTTCGTTATATTCATAGATATAAATCAAAGCAACCAATTGCAAATTGCCTAAATTTATTACCTGAGGAGTGCATGTAATGAATTTATTACAGATTTGCTTAAAGATATGAAGATAACTGTAAATTATACTTTTAATTTTAAGAAAGTTTTAAATTGATTCTATGTTTAGATAAAGTAATTGCCAAAGTCATGGGAGAAATAATAACCACTGAGATCTTTCCTGCCACAAACTATTGTTAGGATTAGAGTTATACAGAGTTGACTCATTCATTAGTTCTTCAAAAATCTACTGAGCTAATGTAAAGATTTCAGCCTATTTCTGGTCAATATCCTTTTTATGATTATTTACTTTCACTGTCATACTTCCTTTGCTTATTATTTTGATGTAAAATTAGGAGTGATGATGAGATACTGGATAATGAGTTAACATACCACTTTGGCTTTTCACCTCTGTAATATGATTTTGAATCCAAACCAGGAGACAGAACAGAGGTCCCTTTTGTCTGACTTACTCGCTGAGTCATTCCTCAGGGCAAAGACTTGACCAATTAAGGTCAAGGAACTAGTTTAAATTTCAAACAATGCCTGGCAGTTAACTGTCAGTCACCATCAACTGGTGCATTTTCTACCAATCAGAGTCCACTTGTCAACCAATCCGACCTCTATTCTCATACAGTAATAACAAAGACCAGTCCTCCACTACAGTTGTGCATTATTAAAATAAAGAAAAGGACCATATCCGTGGCTTACAATAACTAAAACCAGTGCTCCAGACCTACAACAGCCTGGTCCAGACTGTGAGTGTCAGTTTTAAAATTAGGAAGGTATACTTTTTGCCACTTGGTGACTGGTTTAAAAACAACTTGAGACATCACCAGATCTGGAGGCTTGAATCTAACTGGGGACTTCTGTTTTTGAAGGGAATGCCTAAGTATCACTGAAGTGGGTTCTTCTTCAGGGTTCATTTCGTTCATGGCATCTGCTTCCTCAGCTTCCACCTCTCAGTCTATTTCTTCATCATCTGGAAGACTGGAATCTGAGTTAGCCTCAAGCTGTTGTCCTGAACAGGCAATGGCTGCTTCCATGATTTGATTTGATTTGATTTATTGTCACATGTATTAGTATACAGTGAAAAGTATTGTCTCTTGTACCAATACAGACAAAGCATACCATACATAGGGAAAGAAAGGAGACAGTGCAGAACATACTGTTACAATCATAACTAGGGTGTACAGTAAGAGCAACTTAATGCAATTGGTAGCAAGGCCAATTCTAGGGCAGGCTCTGTGCTCCTCAGGTGGTCTAGGTACTTTTCACAACCTTGTCAGTGGCCTGGTCTTCTCTATTATGATTCCTGGGACCCAGCCAGGACCATGCCCAAAGTTCCTCACATAAACCTGATCATTTACCACTAGTTGTTTCCTCATGCCAGTTGTAAAAGTTTGCACAGCCTGTTCTGCCAACTCATTTGAGGACAGTTGGTAAAGTGCCGTCTCAACAAATTTGATGCCATTAGAAAGTATGAAGTTTTGGAACTTGCTGTTGGTGAAGGCTATTGGTGTTGGACAGATGCTTTGTCTCAGCTTCTCATTTGTGGCATGCGAGGTAGTAGAGTTCATGCAGTGTACCTTGAACTATTTAGAGTGTGCATCCATCAGGATCAAGAACACAAAGCCCATAAAAGGCCCCGCAAAGTCCATGCGCCCTTTCACCCATGGCCTACCAAGATACTCCCATGAGTGCAAAGAGGCAAAAGGAGGAAACTTTTGATTCTTCTGGCATAGTTCACACTAAGCCTGCCAATCTCTGATTCTATGATCCCAAGTCAAGGCCAGGCCACCAAACATAGCTCCAGGTCAGCATTTTCATTTTCGATTTTCTAGGTAGCCACCTGTAGTTCCTTGAGTTCCATTGAATGCTATCCTGGATGAAGGACAACCACCCAAGACCTCCAGAAGATACCACCCTCAATACTGAGCTGGTTCCTTTTTGTCAAGTAGGGCTTCAGCTCTTCTGAGGTTCGTCCTTGGAATGTACCATTCAGGATCAAATGCCTCACTTTTCATAAAATTGGGTCTCTCTGCATCAAGGTCTTAATCTGCTTTGAAGATACTGGTAAGGTCCCTAAACAATTTAAGGTCATCACAAATTCTTCTAATGCCAGGAAAGGAGTAGGACTCATGGGCATCAGAAGGTGGCTTAAAGCATCAACATTGACTATTCAGGTTCTGGGGCAATGTTTTAAAAGGTATTTATAAGCAGCAAGTAGTAGAGCCCAATGCTGTAATAGGGCAGAGACAATGGGGGAATTGCTTTATCTTCTGTGAATAGCCTAGAGATTTGTGGTCTGTCACTACTTTGAAGCATCTAACACAAATTTACTGATTAAATCTTTTTATGTCAAAGCTGACTGCCAAACCATTTTTTCAATTTGTGAGTACCCATGCTCAGCATCTGAGAGGGTCCTGGATGCACAATTAAAGATTTTTCTGATCCATTTTTCCAACAATGCAAAGGAACAATGTCATTCCTATAAGGGGTGTGACACATATCAGGATGAATTCCTTCTTGGGATCAAAATAGGCGAACAGGTTTGACAATAATAATAATTGTTGTTTCATCTTAGTCTGGGATTCCTTTTCCATCTTTGGTGCTTCAGCAAGGGTGTGCAAGAGATCCAGTAAGGTAGCCAAATCCAGAATGAATTTCCCATAATCCTAAGAAGGATTTTAACAATGTGGCATTTTCAGGGCTGATGCCTCCTTGATGACCCTTACTTTCTCTTTCATAGGATGTAAACATTTTGCATCCACAGATAAATCAAACAGGTCACTTCCTTCACCTAAAAGGCACATTTTTCTCTCTTTAAGCATATCCCAGCTTTTGAAAATCTTTTAATATCCTTTCCAGATTCATTAAATGGTCTTCTGAGATTCCTGCGACTAAGTATACTACCACTTTAGGTCATCACTGAATTATGTTTTCCATCATCTGCTGGCATATGGCACATGCCAATGAGACCCCGAAGGGCAAGCAGGCATATTCATACAAGCCCTTGTGTGAATGGATTGTAATGTATTTCGAGGACGGCTCATGTAGTTCAAGTTGAAGATAAGCATGGTTCATGTCCAGATAGATGAACGTCTGCCCGTCAGTTACTTTAGTGTACATGTCCTCAATTCTGGGCATAGGGTATCTATATAATTTAGAGACCAAGTTGACTATTGACTTATTGCCCCCACAAATGTGGACATATTTATCTGGCTGAGGACAGGGGTCGAAAATTGTATGGATCTTATAAGATCCAGGTTTTCAAGGTGTCCGAGTTCAGCTTCCACTTGCTCTAATAGGGAGTAATGGACAGGTCTTGTGCTGTATTATTTGGACTTGGTGTTAGGGTCATCATAAATTTTGGCTTGAGCCCCTCTTATCTACTTGAGTCTTTCCTGAAAAACTTCAGGATGCTTGCTAATGATTTCATATAGGCCTCCCTCACCTAGCCGGAAGATCTCCAACCAATTTTAACCAGATTTTCTGGAACCAATCTCTTCCCATTAGTCCTGGCCATTGCCCACACAAAACAATGTGTTGGAGTCAGGTGATTGCAGTCTGTAGGTCACTGGAGTCATAGTATTGCCCTTTATCCTTAGCAGTTCAGAGTTGGTGTAGCTGGCTAGTCTGGCCTTTGTGTTCTCCCATTTCAAAAAATGAATACCAGTTTGGGGGTAATTAGAAACCTGCTCCCCAGTAATGTGGCTCCTGTGTCCCCCTCTATCAGCAGTTCTATCATTACTGGGGCAACCTTGATTGGGACAATGTGATTTAGTTGCGTTTCTTGAGCTGGCAGCGAATATACCTGCATGGTATGAGCTAGTACTAGCCTTGGCCTCCTTCTGGAGCAACACAAATTTTGTTTATTTCTGCAGCTGTGACTTGGCCAAGTCAGCTGACTGTACCTACAACAGCACTTGCACTTGCAAACTTCAAGAGCATGATCTCCTCCACATGGGGGAAATCATTGCATTTCCTTAACTGCCAAGCAATGTAAGCTGCATTGTATCAGGAATCTTGACATCCTACTTGTGCAGGTACCCTCAGTAGAGGGATGATTACTATCACTCATGATTTCTCTTCCTATCTAGGAAACATCACCTTTGGGTGCCCCTTTTAGCTCTTAAGCCATTTTTTCTGCATTTTTGTTGACAAGGCTCTTTCTTAATTCTCTTTAAGTCCAGGTCAGCTTTTGCCAATAATTGTTTTTGGATTGTTGTTGTCTCTCAATGTTCCATTTAGTGATGACCCAAATGCACAATATCCAATCAGTTTCCACATCTTGGCCAAAAAGTCTGTGATGGGCTCCCTGCAGGGTCTCCCTCCCCATAAAACAATGGGCAAAATTTTCCCATCCCGCCCACCACAGGAACTATAGCGGGCAGGGGCGGACAATGCAAAGATCTGTTGACCTCGGATGGGAATTTCCGGCCTTAGGGCGAGTGCAACCCAAAAGTCCTGCACAAGATCGCTAGAGTATGATAGAAAGCTTTGATTCATAGTGGTTTTTAGCCAAATCTGAAAGTTCATTAAATGTCTTTTAATCAGGGGTAAGTTAGGCTTTTGATTTGGCTGAATGCTGCAACCTCACATGCTGTAAGATTACTTTCTGTCTTCCATTCTCCTTAATATTGTTTGCCTGAAAGAAGAAGTGCATACACTCTATGTTTTGAGCCCAGTCTTCTCTGTTCACATCATAAAGTTCAAGTTTGCCAAAGGCATTTTTTACAGTGGAGAAAAAGTTGCTTTCTGCTTAAGGATAGGTTACCAGGAGTAAGAAAAAAACTTGTTCATCTTCATCGCCTATGTAATAACCTCACCAAGGCCAGTCCTCTGGTACAACAGTGTTGTATTGAAATAAAGAAAAGAGCTTGCACAATATTGAGAAAAGAGAGTCCACAGCTTACAATAACTCAAATCAGTGTTCCTGGCCTACAATACCCTGGTCTAGGTTGTAAGTATAGGTTTTAAACTCCTGCTGCACATCTCTCCCTAGCCGAGCTCCTGCTCATTCAATAGGAAAAGTCATATTCTGCGAAGTCCATGGGAGATCCATTAATGATGCCCCATGTCCTTTGTGGCCACCATTACACACAATATGAATTGTTGTTTTCCCCTTAAATTGGTATTCTTGTGAAATGTCCTGATGAGCGCAAGATGAAAAGCTTCAACGTATCTCTTTTTACAGCAATACATATTTTATTATATTAAGGATATTACATAAATGCATTTTTTTTCTGTTACCAGAACAGATCAGATTCCTCATTTCGGGTAGTGGGACATTATTGTGTGGCAATTAGCTGCCTAGTACTTCCTCGACATTAAAGCACTTGAGAGCACCAAGATTATGAAGAAATTATGTTAATACTACTCCTCTTCTTTCTCCTTTCCTAAATTCAGGAACCCAACAATTCCACTCCTTCCAAATTCCACATAAAGCCTATCTTAATGTGGACTCTAAGTAGTCTCACAACACCAGGTTAAAGTCCAACAGGTTGATTTGGTAGCATGAGCTTTATATGGACTCTAGTCCATGTAATATCCTTAGAGAAAGATCTATGTCAAAACTCTGCTTTCCAAAGCTAATTAAGCAGAACGCCTAGAATATTTACTCATCTGCCTATTTCTATACTGACTTGTTGCCCATGCCTTAGTAACCAACATTATTATGCCAATTTTTTAGTCATCTTCGCCATCTGTTTGATACCATTAGGCATCTCTAAAGAAAACAAGATCAATGAATGAAACTGCCATCTGTGACCTACAAGGTTGGTGGCCTGCTTCAAATTGAATAGTTTACAATTCTCTTTTCACCTTAACAATTTTCTGTGTTATTATAATTCCCATGACACAATGGATGCCATAACTCAATTTTACTGATCAGTTCAATCACATACTAAAATCTCACATCACCTTGGGTGAAGAAATTTTTCAGAAGTGTACCTTATATTTTAATTCCAACTTGTGAAAAGACCTAATATATGCAATGCATACAGTAGAATGAATAAGTAATGAAATACAGTAGATTAATCATCAAACTGCAAAAGTATCTGAATGAGAAAAAACACTGAGAATGAATGCATCTCATTTTTCCGATTTTGAAAATATGCCAATTATAAACTTTATAAAAGGAAGATTGTTTATTATTTATTTTTTAAAAATTGCACGAAGAAATGGATACCGTAATGACAATCAGTTAATTCAGGCCAAATATTTGCAAATTACATCCAAAGACTTTAAAGGATCCCACAACCAACGATCAGATCTAAGCTCTGCAGCCACATCTTGCCATGAATGGTGCTGAACAATTAAACAACTCACTGGAGGGGGAAGCTCCACAAACAATCCCATCCTCAATGATGGAGAAGTCCAGCACATCAATGCAAAAGATAAGGATGAAGCATTCACAGTAATCTTCAACCAGAAGTGCCAAGCGGATGATCCATCTCGGTCTCCTCCAATAGTCCCCAGCATCTCAGGTGCCAGTCTCTGGCCAATTCAATTCAATCCACGTGATATAAAGAAACAATTTGAGGCGCTGGATACCGCAAAGGCAATGGGCCCTGAGAACATTATAGTGATAGTGGTGAAGACTTGTGATCCAAAACTTGCCACTCCCCTCACCAAGCTCTTACGTACAGTTACAACACTGGCATCTACCCAACAATGTAGAAAATTGCCCAGGTATGTCGTGTACACAAAACACAGGACAAATCCAACCCAGCCAATTACTGCCCAATCAGTCGACTCTCGATTATCAATAAAGAAATGATGGAAGGGGTCATCAACAGTGCTATCAAGCAGCACCTGCTCAACAATAATCTGCTCAGTGACGTCCAGTATGGGTTTTGCAAGGGTCACTCAGCTCCTGACCTCATTACAGCCATTACAGATTCAAACATGGATGAAAGAGTTGAATTCCCAAAGTGGGATGAGAGACAGCCCTTGACATCAAGGCCGCATTCAACTGAGTGTGGCATCAAGGAGCCCTATCAAAACTGGAACCAATGGGTATTGGGGAAAATTCTCCACTAGTTGGAGCTGTACCTGGCACATAGAAAGATGGTCGTGATTGTGGAAGGTCAATCATCTTAGCTCCAAGACATTTCTGCAAGAGTCCCTCAGGGTCGTGTCCTAGGCCCAACCATATTCAACTGTTTCATAAATGACCTTCCCCCCATCATAAGATCAGAAGTGGGGGTGTTCACTGTGATTGCACAATGTTCAGCACTATTTGCGGCAATTTGTGACTCCTCAGATACTGAAGCTGTCCATGTTCAGATGCAACAAGATCCAGACAATATCCAGGCTGTGGCTAACAAATGGCAAGTAACATGTGCACCACAGAATTGCCAGGCAATGGCCATCACCAATAAGAGACAAAAACCACCATCCTTGACATTCAGTGGTGTTACCATCATTGAATCTCCCATTATCAACATCCTTGGGGTTACCATTGACCAGAAATTCAACTGAACTTGCCACATTAATACAGTGGATACAAAAGCAGGTCAGAAATTACTGAGTAACTTACCTCCTGACTTCCCAAAGCCTATCCACCATTCACCATCTACAAGGCACAAGTCAGGAGTGTGATGGAATATTCCCCACTTGCCTGAATGGGTGCATCTCCAACAACACCCAAGAAGCTTGAACCCATTGTTATGGTTCAGATCAGAAACAAAAGAGTTGTATGGAGCCCGCCTGTATCATTGGCTTTGCATCTTGAATTGGCTAGGATAAGCACGAGATGTTTCATTTCAGATATGATTCAAAGGACCCACTAGGGAGCTTTTATCAAAGTTTATTTAACAAATAGTTAACACATGTGGAAAGAAAATTAGCAAGCACTTTTATCAATTACAAACAAGGAACTAAAATGGCCACTGTAATGTATGGCCCTTAACAAATATAACTAACGTCTTCTAATCAAAACCAAGACCTTCCGTAGACAAAACCCTTTAAACAAGTTCAACACAGCAAAGACTAATGCTCACATGATACTGGAAATTGAGTGCTTTGGTTGAAGTCTGCAGTTTTCTGGATTCACTCAGAACAGTATGAAGTCAAAACAGCTTTCAGAACCCCAGGGAGAGACTCTCTGGTCAAGCCACTAATCACAGAATCTTTCTGCAGGAAGGCAAATCCTTGCTTTCAGATATCCAGCAGAATTTCCAAAATAAACAAGGAGTGAAAGAATGCTTTTTTTCAGCTGGCTGTCCCTTCTCAAAGAACCGAAAATGAAAGAAATTCTGTCACCTAACCTGCCAACTTTTTTTTCCCTCTTAACAATGCAGAGTTATAAAAAGTCCCAAAATAAAAACAAACAACTTCCATCCAAGCCACTTAAGGAGTAAAAAAAGGACATTGCCAGTCAAGCCAGCACCATAATGATATCAGCTAAGGCTGTGAACTGAGAAAACACTGAAATTGAGAGTACTGCAGAAACCATGATTTAAAAAAAAAACTTTCTTAAAGGTACAGTAACATCATACCATCCATGACAAAGCAGCCGCTTGATTGGCGCCACATCTACAAACATGCATTCCCTCCACCACCGACACTCAGTAGCAGCAATGTGTACTATCTACAAGATGCGCTGCAACAATTCACCAAAGATCCTTCTGACAGCACCTTCCAAGCCCATCACCACTTTCATTTAGTAGAAGCAGGGCATCAGGTACATGGGAACTCCACCATTTGCAAATTCCTCTCAAAGCCACTCATCATCCTGACTTGGAAATATAACGCCATTCCTTTGCCGTCACTGGGTAAAATCCTGAAATTCCCTCCCTAACGGCACTGTAGGTCAACCCACGGAACATGGATTGCAACCATTCAAAAAGGCAGATCATCATCACCTTGACAAGTGCAACTAGGAATGAGCAATAAATGCTGGCCAGCCAGAGACACCCATGTCCCATGATTGAATGAATAAAAAGGAAATGAATTTTAATCAAAAGAGACATGAAAGCTCTCAACATCAATTGTAACCAGCAGGAAACACTAGTTGATAACTTATGCAAACGGCGACATCCGACCACAGCGACATGTGGTTTCAGAAACTCCAAGCAGACATCAGCCCTGCAAACAATGGCTGCAAACAGATCATCCCAAACCACTGGCAAGGAAAAATCTCATATGCAGCACTTAGGCAGATTTTGTCTTTCTTGGGTCGGCTTGATTAGCCATTAAAATAATTCATATCTCACCTCACCAAACTCTGAGGCTGATTCCCCCAACATCTATTGTGACTGGAAAATTGAAAATCAGTCAGTCAAAACCAGTACTGGAAAAACACTGACCTGCCTCCCTTCAGCTGTGAGTTTAGCAAAGTTTTCAGGAAGCTGTGGCTGGAAGTGGCAATAAGCTAGTTCCCTGGATTCAGTGCAGAAAGACCATAGACCATAAGACATAGGAGCAGAGTTAGGCCATTCACCCATCGAGTCTGCTCTGCCATTCAATCATGGCAGATATTTTTCTCATCCCCGTTCTTCTGCCTTTTCCTCATTACCCCTGGTACCCTATTAATTAAGAACCTGTCTATCGCTGTCTTAAAGATACTCAATGACTTGGCCTTTTGTGGCAGAGTTCCACAGATTCACTATTCTCCCATTGAAGAAATTTCTCCTCATCTGTTTTAAAGGACTGTCCCTTTAGTCTGAGGTTGTGCCCTCTGGTTCTAGTTTTTCCTACTAGTGGAAACATCCTCTCCATGTCCACTCTGTCCAGGCCTCACAGTATCCTGTAAGTTTCAACAAGATTCCCCCTCATCCTTCTAAACTCCAATGGGTACAAACCCAGAGTCGTCAACCGTTCCTCATACGACAAGCTCTTCATTCAGGAATCATTCTTGTGAACCTCCTCTGGACCCTTTCCAAGGCCAGCATATCCTTCCTTAAATATGGGGCCCAAAGCTTTCACAACACTCCAAATGGGGTCTGACCAGAGCCTTATACAGCCTCAGAAGTATATCCATGCTCTTGTATTCTATCTCTCTCAACATGAATGCTAACATTGCATTTGCCTTCCTAACTGCTGACTGAACCTGCACACTAACCTTGAGAGAATCTTGAACAAGGACTCCCAAGTCTCTTCGTGCTTCTGATTTCCTAAGCATTTTCTCATTTAGAAAATAGTCTGTGCTTTCATTCCTCCTTCCAAAGTGCATAACCTCACTTGTCCACATTATATTCCATCTGCCACTTCCTTGCCCACTTTACTAACCTGTCCAAATCCTTCTGCAGCCCCCCTGCTTCCTCAATACTACCTGTCCCTCTACATACCTTTGTATCATCTGAAAACTTGGCAACAGTGCCTTCAGTTCCTTCTTCCAAATCATATATATTGTGAAAAGTTGTGGTCCCAGCACCAACCCAAGGGACACCATTAGTCACCAGCTGCCATCTTGAAAAAGACCCCTTTATCCCCACCCTCTGCCTTCTGCCAGTCAGCCAATCTTCTATCCATTCCAGTAGCACCATGGTTCTTAACTTACTTAATAAGCACTTTAATGACCCAAGTAGTCCAGGGACTACAATGATGCATTAACCTAAATTCTGCTATGCACATGACTCCATCCCCTCACTCTGCCTTGTAAACCTACTTCTGAACATTACTCTTCACACTCACTTATCTTGCAGGTACACTCCCCCCCCGCTTCTCTTTCAATGCACTCTCTCAGATACCCACCGATTCATCCACCATTCACACTCCCCCCTCCTCTTTATGCAATGTTATTCCTCTCCCTCATAGTTACCCTCACTTTTTTCTTCTTCTTCCCTCCTTGTAGGAAAAGACAACACAGAACAGCAATGAAGAAGCAAACCAGAGGGGACACACCTGCACAAAAATATTTTTTGTGGTTGCACACCAGCTGCACATTGATAGAATAAAAGCCCTTATAAATGACATACAATTAGTTGTTCTTGGGATGCCCAGATTGTACCTGCAATTGATGGTGCCCTGCGCCTGTGGGAAGTCAGCCAGAGGACCAAATAGACTGCTGTTTATTGTGGCTAGCATCATTAGTGATAAAGTTGGTATCATTGCTAGCCCTAGTTAGCATCTCATAATCCACCTGTCATGGGTAGGAGAGGATTTAAGCAATTCTGATTTCTTCTCTTAACACCCCTAAACAGAAAGGACTTTTTGATTTCCCCTTTTATAAGTATTTTTCACAATCCTTCCATTTTGGAGTAATCCAATCCTCTAAAAATCCCAGCAAACATGAGCTAAGGTAAGATAAGATTAGTTTATTTTATATACACACAAAATGCAGGAAAGGAGTTTGCAATGTTCTGCCCTTTTTGCTATCATACAACAAAAAAGGATAATGGAAAGAAATAGGTACAGAGCTAAGGCCACAGACTAAATAAGAGTTATTTCTTCACGTGAGTCCAGAGTCCAGTAAATTAATGTCCAATGAAGGTTCTTTCCTGCAGAGATCCTAGTCTTGGTCCTCAGAACTCGGTTGCAGATTGAAGATGCAGCAAAGCATTCTTGTATACTGCTAATTAGTTCATTTATAGGCGAAATATAGGATTCTTTCTGAAGATCTGACTTTGAGAGAGATGGAGGTCAAAGGAAGGCTGCTAGCCTGGAGTCCGCTTTTTTGTTCAGAGGTTATAATATTTATAAAATGCAAGGAATGTCATATTGTCTATTTTTAAAATGCTTAGCAACTGCCAGAACTACTATCATGTGGTCAGTTGCAGCCATTTCATCAGTCGAGCCATTTGTCCCTTTAAAGATAATTTTAGAAAGTAGCCAGGATGACACAGACATATACGTTTTCCTCATGTCTTCTGGGTAGGATACACCTGTCTTCTGCATCTATGTATGGTCAATTGGGAGAACCTGCAAATGTCTGTGATAAAACCCCTGAAAAATCTGGAGTCAAAAAAGTTGAAGATGGTGCTGCCTTTGGCAGCCATTGGTAATGCAAGGCCATTGGGTTCAGCAAGTTGCAGGTGATCTTCTATGAGGTTGTAGGTGTCTGACATCACCTGAGCATTCTAAGACACTTCTGTTAAAACATGTCAAAGAAACTGATTCTCTGTCTGCAGGCCTGTTTTATAGATAGTAATTTCACCAAGCTGCACTTTTCTGCTGGTCCCCTCCCTGTTCATCTGTTCTGCTGGTCCTCTCTCTGCTGTGTAGCTACATGTCTGTAAGCAACAGGCTTCTACTGGTACTGTTTCTAGTCATCTTGGTTCCCCATCCAAGATCCAACCAAGGGAACAAATTCCCCAAGAAAGTGTTACCCAATCAAACATCTGAATTATTCTCCTTCTCAATTGCACTTCATCCTGCCGAGCCTTACAAGCCTGGGGCCCAGTTACCACACAATCTTGGAACAATCCAAGATGTTGCTCCTGCAAAATCTCAGTCTCTTTCCCCTTAACAAGCCCACTCCAAACTCTCAGAGATGCTTATATTCTCAAACCTGCCAGATCATTACCCGATATAAAGTAAATACCTTCAATAGGCAAGCAAGAATTAGGAATTCCCACAGAAATAACTCTTTTTACTAAGTTACTTTGTAAATTAACTTTATCCAAGGCAACACATTAAAAACTCCCATGAATACTACTTCTATCAATTCTTTTTCTTTCAGCAAACCAGCTGGAAGAAAAATCCAGCCACCATCAATGCCCTAGTATCTCCCAAAATATTAATTTGTTTGCTTGGATTGTTGGGGAGAAAAGGAATACATTCCCTATAGAGACAAATTTCTAAAGCCTCCACAAGCCTGACTCACTTCATCAGTATCTGGAGATAATTCCTCTTGAATATTTTGAGCCATATCTGTCACTCATGTAGGTTCTGAGGGAAGACTCTGTAATTCTATTATTGGTACTGTCTTATTACCCATTTCCTTTAATGATAGGAAAGGGGATTAAGGGTTATGGGGAGAGGGCGGGAAAGTGGAACTGAGCAGCGACAGATCAGCCATGATCTTATTGAATGGCGGGGCAGGCTCGAAGGGCTGGATGGCCTACTCCTGCTCCTATTTCTTATGTTCTTATGTTCTTATAACAGTCTTTTTTGAAAACTTCTTAGGTACCCTATTACTGCTACTGATTTAACTTTCAATTTTCAACAATTCACTTTTACATGCCTCATCTTATGGCAATGAGAGTATACTGATTTCTTTCCATCACTTTTATCCTCCAAACTATAATTTTTATTGACTAGAACAGCTACTACATTCTTCCTAAAGCTAGAATTTTTTCCATTCTCAAACTTTCTGTTCCTCCTGCATCCCTGTGGGATTACAAATGGAAATCTACTGCCCCCTGTTTGTGTGATATATCATACCTGTCTATTAGAACTACACCTTCCCTTATTTTCAAAATCATACAGTCTTCCAGGTGTGACCCAATAGTTATTGGGATGCCGTTTCTAAACTCTTCCATTACTATTGCTACCATTACATTCACAAAATATTAGTTGGTTGAAACCAATGGTTAAACAACAGCCCAGATTTTGCTCCTAGGTGAGCAGCATAAAAACAAGAGAATTCCTGGTTCTCTCAAGCCAACCTATAAAAATAACTCCCTGCAGTTGGGACTTTTGTTCTGGGAACACAAGTTGAATTGGAAGTTGGGCCCACCATTCGTGAAATGCAGGGTGAGGAGGAGGGCTGGACAGATGTCCTGGCCAACTCCCCTTGACATTCAGTGGCATTGCCCCCACTGAATACCCCAACGTCAATATTCCAGTGATTACCATCGACCAGAAACTTAACTGGACCAGCATCTAAATATTGTGGATACAAGAGAAAGTCAGAGGCTGGGAATTCTGCAGAAAGTATCCACCTCCTGTCCACCATCTATAAACTACCAGTTAGGAGAATGATGGAATGCATTCCACTTTCCTGGATAAATTCAGCTCCAACAATCAAGAAGTTCAACACTACCCATGACAAAGCACCCACTTGATTGGCACCCATCCACCACCTTACACATTCACTACCTCCACATTGGCACACAGTGGCAGCAGTGTGTGATATATACAAGATGAAATGCAGCAATTTTCAAGCTCCATTCAAAAGCACCTTGTTAACCTTCAACCTCAACCACCTAGAAGGACAAAGGCAGCAGGTATATGGGAACTTCATCACAAGCAAGTTCCACCTCCCCCTAACCACATATTACCTTGACTTGGAACTATATTGTTATTCTTTCACATTTGCTGGGTCAAAAACATGCCACTTCTTCCTAATGGCACTATAGCTTAGTTATGCCAGATGGAGTGCAGTGATTCAAGAAGGCAGCTCACCACCGCCTCATCAAGAGCATTTAGTGATAGGCAACAAATGCTGGTCTTGCCAGAAGCACTCAAATCCCATGAAAGGCAAAACGGAAGATTCAGCTTTAAAAACTCAATTTCAAAAATTAAGCCATTACTGAACAATGCAGGTGTGCAAAGAGTAAATTAAGAAAATATATTCTGTTCCTATAATGCTATCATGCCATACACAGATAATTATGCACACAAGATATCCAACAGTTTTGAAACCTTTTCATTTTCAGCATGAACTCAAAGAAAGATGAATGTATCCAAAATAACTCATTATCTTGACACGATATAGAAATAGGAAAAAAGGAAAGGTGTTGATCATAATCAGAAGTATATTATTTAAATTTAGAGCCGGGCAATTGAATGTCATAAAACTAAACAAAAAGGCACAGATTATGTAGTGTGTAGGGATTTCAGGTTGGCAAAGTTGTTGAATTTAGTGCAAACTACCTAACAACACATATTTGAATCATAAATTGCTTTAGTTGACAGGATGCAAACTAAAAAGGATAGCAGCTATTAAATTGAAATTTTTGGAATGTTCTTTTCATATAACTGAATGGTCATTTGGATAAGTTATGAAAATCATAACTTAGATGTAAAGAATAACTTTGTTTTTCTTTCTCCATTTCTTTATGCATCCACTTTCAGTTTGGCTTTAGGAACTCTCACTTTGCTCTTCTACAACATCCTGAGGTCAAGAATTCTAAAGTTTCACAACCCTGAGTGAAGTAATTTCTCCTCATCTCAGTTCTGAATGATTGGCTCGAAGGACCAAATGAACTCCTTCTGTTCCTATTTCTATGCTTTCCTTAGACTCTATCCCTATGTTTTAGGTTCCCTAGCTGAAATAATCTTGCAACACATATTCCTATCATTCCCCTTCAGGATCTTGAATGTTTCAATAAGGTTGTCTCTTATTCTTTTAAACACTGAAAATATAGACCTGATTTACTCAGACTCTCATCGTAGGGCAACCCTCTGATGTCAGGGGCCAATTTAGTGAACCTTCAAATTCTGTTTTAAATCTGCCAACCTTTTTCCTAAAACTATGACCTACAAGAGGAAACATCCTCTCCATGTCTACTTTGTCAATCCCCTTTATCATATTGCACATCTCAATTAGGCCTCCTCTTATTCTTCTAAACTCCAGGGAGTATAGACCCAAATTGCCCAATCTCTCTTCGTAAGTCAAACCCCCATTTCTGAAATCAATCTAGTGAACCTCTCTGAACTACCTCCAATGCAACTACAAGCCTCCTCAAGTAAGGGGACCAAAACTGTATAAAATATTCTAGATACAGTTTCACTAATGCATTGCACAGTACAAGTATGGGGACCAAAACTGTATCCAATATTCGAAGTGCATTACACAGTAGCAACAACATTTCACTATTTTTATATTCTGTTCCTTTAGTAATGCATGCAAAGATTCCATTTGCCTTATTATTTGCTGTACCTGCATATTGTTTTTTTGTGATTCATGCATGAGGTGACCCAGATCCTTCTGCACCAAAGTTTCTCTCCATTTAGATAATAGTTAGCCAAAATGGATAATTTCACACTTATTCACGGAAAACCTCATTTGCTAAATTTTGTCTGATTCACTTAACCTATCCATATCCATTTGTAAATTTATTTAATTATCACAACTTACTATCCTACCTATTTCAGTCTTGTCTGCAAGTTTGGCTATAGTACCTACTATCCCTGCATCCAAGTCATTTACATGGATTGTAATTAGCTGGGGACTGAAGAACGAACCCTGTGACACCCCACGAATTACATCTTGCCAACCAGAAAAAGATCCATTTACCCTGACTTGCTGCTTTCTGTTGGTTAGTCAATCCTTATCTAAGATAATAAATTACACCTAATCCCATGTGAACTAATCTCGTGTTTTGTGTGGCACCTGAACAAATGCCTTCTGGAAGTCTGGATATGCTACATCTACAGGATCCCATTATCCAGCTTGCTTGTTATATCTTTGAAGAACTCAAGCAAATTATTCAAATATGATTTACTCTTCATAAAATCATGCTGATTCTGATGGATTACATTTCAACTTTCTAAATGTCCTGTTATTACTTCCTTGATAATGGATTTTAACAATTTTCCAATGACAGATATTAAACTATTTGGCCTTCAGTTTCCTAAAGTTTTGCTCCTTCTCTTTTTTGAATAAGGGCATTTATATTAATATTTGCCAATCCAAAGAAACCTTTCCCACATCCAGGGAATACTTTAACCAATGGATCCACTGGCTCCAATGCCACTTCCTTTAAAATCAAGGATGTAGGTCATTCGACCACGGGGACTTGCCTGTCTTCAATCCCAAAAGTTTGTTCAAGAGAATTTTAGCCTCTCATCATATTTAGCGACCAAGTGGGATTTGTGCCCATGGATAACTGGGCTAGAACCCTCAATGCCACTTCATTTAAGTCATGAATACATTGTAAATAGCCCAGCAAATCTTCCTTGCAGCACTCCACTCGTCACATCCTGCCAACTTGAAAATGCTCTGTTTATGCCCACTTTCTGCTTACTGACTGTTAACTGTAATGTTTATGTAAGCATGACATCAGGGTCAGATGACCAAGAGGTCCCAAGACAGCAGGTCACAGAATAGATTGTGTCCTTGGAAGAATGTACTCACCATGAAGTCTTAATATAACAGTTAAACTGTGACCTCCAGCTGTGACTCATGGCATCCCAAATGACATAGTGTCAGACAATGGTCTACAGTTAATGAACAAACATTTCCAGCACAGTGGAGCCCGAGTTGGTGTTGATGTTGTAACATTTGTGGAAAGAGAAAAACAGACAATTCAAATATGATTCTTCTTCAGAACTGCTTCTCGAAACATTAACTGTGTTCCTCTCTCCACAGATGTTGCTAGACCTGCCAAGTATTTCCAACCCAGCACTTTGTTTTTATTTCAGATTTCCAGCTGCAGTGTTTTATTTAAAGCTTAAGAAAAGGTTTATGTAAGCTAGTAACAGACCAGATGAATTTCTGCATAGTTGATCATTTGTCATGGACTTCTCAGTCGCCACCACCAACATAAGTTTATTTACTTAAAGATGGCAGCCAGGATCCCCAAGTCCTAGCAACCTGTCCAATAGTGTTACAAGTCAGGAAGTTCACAGGTTCAATTGACTTTCTCTGCAGAACTGACTGATTTTGACTGGATCTTGATAGATTCAGCTGAACTATGCTAAGAATCAACATATTTAAGCATCAATTTGATGCAACACTGTGGGAATATTCTCCAGGAATGTATCAAATATTCCCCAGCTGTATATCACCCTCACAATTTTAAAAATCACATAGTTCTGTGCTTCGGTTCCTGTTAAACTGAGAAGGATCCCATGATGTGGCTATCCCAATTCTGGGCCAGGTTCTCATCCTTGAACACATGGAGCCTTGCACATCCAAAACAATGGCGGGTCATGTACAGGCCCCCGCCCCACCCCTGGCCCAGTACAGAATTCACCCTAGCCTAGAGCCCTACTCTTGGTTTTTGACCATATCTTGCTACATCTTTTCCTTGTTTAGCTTTTTCAGCAATATGGAAAATGTCAAAATGCTTTTTGAGCACCTAATCAAAGTGATTGTTGAGAACTCAGCCAAAAGTCTCCTGCATAACAGCCACAGGAAAGCTCAAATAAATGCTCTTCCATCATCAGTTGCAGGTTCCCTCATTCCCACCTTAGCTGCTCCCCTAAAGATAGACTGTGTTTCTGGAAGAGAGAAACTGGAGCAGCCGGAGCAGCCAACATGAGACAGCCAGAATCTGTGACTGGAGGAGCAGTTTTTCACAGATTCTGTCTCTCCCACTCTTGCAGCTCCTCCAATCCCAACTCTGCATTATTTCCCATCTTTGCTGATGCTAGTGCTTTAAATTGTTCCACTTCATTTAGACTAGCTCAGCCAGACTACAGAGATGGAGGTCAGAGACATATTTGGAATGGCGAAATTGCAAACTTCAATGCTGGAAATCCACCAAACAGCAGAAATTTCTCCTCCTTGGACTTAACCCTCCTGATTGGAGGGCTCTGAAGACAGCAAAGATGGCCTCCATGAAAAAGTCCCTTTGACCTCCATGCTAACCCTCTGCTTGTCATCTTGTGCTTTAGCTGCAGCAACATTTTAAATGCTATTGCTAAAATTATGTCCATCCTAGTGGCAGAGATCAAGTAAACTGTCTTCAATCCACCCTGCATCTTTAATTAATGCTTCTTTGGAAAATGCATTTGACTGTATGGAAGTTCTTTCCTGCCATCTTTCGGTTGTGCTAAGGAGAGTTTAGGCCATATTCTCATTAGGATACGAATACAGACAACTGATACATAAATGACATATTGAACAGTTGATATTGTGCAATACTTTTAAATTATCTCTTCAATACAACAAAACTATGGACAAAAATAGTAATGAAAATATGCAGTAGCAATCTTACTTTTCTAACGAATCTATGATAATTAACAGGTAACATGTAGACATGCCATATTCAGAGTGAGTGGGTGCAAGAATGAAGCAGGTGAACCTAGAGGGTCGAAGCTGCAGCTGCCATAGATCATTAGAATGATCACATCATTTAATATCAAGCCCAGAATTCAATCACTTTACTAAGTGGATGTCTTGAAACAGCAAATTGATTCATTGTTAGCTTATCTGTTGCAGTTTTTTTTATTGTTCCTGTTACATTATGGTATATTGTCATTTTATTCCAAATTGATCTAAGGATACACGTATATTCCTGTATATCCAGGATGCAGTAAGAAGTCTCACAACACCAGGTTAAAGTCCAACAGGTTTATTTGGTAGCAAACACCACTAGCTTTCGGAGTGCTGCTCCTTCATCAGGTGAGTGGGAGTTCTGATCACAAACAGAGCATATAAAGACGCAAACTCAATTTACATGAACAATGATTGGAATTATTCATGTAAATTGAGTTTTTGTCTTTATATGCTCTGATTGGAATTATTCATGCAAATTGAGTTTGTGTCTTTATATGCTCTGTTTGTGATCAGAACTCCCACTCACCTGACGAAGGAGCAGCTCTCCAAAAGCTAGTGGTGTTTGCTACCAAATAAACCTGTTCGACTTTAACCTGGTGTTGTGAGACTTCTTACTGTGTTTACCCCAGTCCAACGTCAGCATCTCTACATCATATCCAGGATGCCACATTGTTTAATACTGCAGTCAGCATACTATTGCAACAATGTACCATTCCGCAACATTATGGTGAGACCTGAAAAAACACAATCAATGAAAGTTCCAGTTTATGTGTCCAAAAGTGTGATTATTTTAAACCTCTGGGGACCACAAGACATAACATGGTGGCAGCAGATGTTTGAGTAAAATCCAAGCATTATGAACAAAATGCTGAATTAGATTGTGAAAAATCAATTTAGTACCAGCAGGAATAATTAAATGAATCATGCACAAACAAGATGCCCACCACCACAGAAATGAGTGTGCAATTGCAACCCATTTTGAATTAGGAGGCTGATCCTCGTAGAGGTGTTAGAGAAGGTTAAGCAAAATGCAGATTGACACTCAGTAATTTTGTAAAAGGCACAAAAGGAAAGGGTCAGTTAAATCATTTTGCATATAGGAGAGAAAGCTTCAGATCTGTTCAATACCTGGGAAATAGGACAATAGTAAAAACCCAGGCGGAATTTGAGAAATTCAACACACATCTCCAGCCAAAGTCAAACCATTGGATTTGATTTGAATTTTAGAGCCTAAGCCACATCACTCTACCATTCTGACTTAAACAAAATAGTGTGAATTTCACGTCATTATGACCAGGTGAGCCTGACAACTTCTTAAGGAGACTAAGAAATGTAGCCTACAATTATAAACTAAAAGAAACAGAGATGAGTGTGCTAGCCACCTAAATTCAGACCTACTCAAAAATCATATTGGAAGCCCTAGGCAACAAGTATTTATTTTAAATTTTCATCTTGCTGCAGCCCTGTTAGCACAAAGCAAGGTGACAGTGACATGAAAGTCACACCATTTTTTTAAGCCAAAATGGTAGAAAAATGTGAGGAAGCATAGCAATTCATTGTATTGTATTATTAAGGAAACATTGATTGAATTACATGATCATAACTATTGTTCCAAATGCTTTATCTGCTATGAAATAAAGTAGCCCAACTATTCATATCTGGCCTCATCTTACCATATTTTTCTCAAGGCTAAGACTAACAGATTTTTGTTAGGTAACAGTATCAAGAAATGGAGCAAAGCCTGGTAAATGGAGTTGATATACATGTTGACCATGATCTAATAGAATAATGTAACAGGTACAAAGGCTTTAAAGGCCTTAAAGGGTCAGGGATTATTAATAACTTCACCCACACAATTGAACTGAAGGACAAAATGATCCCAGAAAGTCAACTTAAATTGCTTTCTGGCTTTCTGATGAACAAAAAAAAACACATACAAAAGATGCAGCTCATCTGCATGTGAGCACTCAGCTTAAGAAGACAAATACAGGAAGTGAGATTGCAATGAGGAAATGGGCTGAAAATCATAAAAGACTAATAATGTCACCTCTGTAGCATGTGAATATTTTGAAGCCCTCACTGGAAGTTTCCTGCACTTTCCATCAGGTCCACAGAATATGTATGTGATGTATAAAAACAGCAGAAACTGAACACTACAGGTCTTTGATCCTTTTCCCAATGAGTAGCACTCAATGACTAGCCAGATATGGTTCATTATTTACATGAAATTTGGTATGTAATTGTCTTGATGTCAGATAAAGGAATCAAGTAGAGTTTTGACATCCCTTGTATAGCTTCACACAAAAATAGTCATTTGAGCTAGATAATGGAAAAAATTCCTAGTGTCATTGAATCCGTTTTATTTATTTATTTTTTCATAGGATATGGGTATCTCTGGCTTGCATTTATCACCCTTCCCTAATTGCCTTTGAGAAGGCAGTGGTGTGTAATTAACTGTATCCCAATATCAACCACATTCTAGAGAGTGAAGACAATTTAGGAAAAAAGTATCACCAACGTAAATATGTATTTACATAAAAAATTCAAGGAGGATTAAATTCAGATTTCCTAAATTTGTCACTGACGTAGAATTACTTGGCATTTACAAAATTCAAAGCATCAGTTGACGTTAGTCAGAGTGAGCTGGAAAGGACCAGGGACTAACAACAAAAAAAAATGTCTGAAAAGAATAAACACGTGTGGGTGTTGATATTAATTCTAATGACAAGATCAATGGTCACAGATTATAGGAAGCAGTGAGAAGGGATTGGGAATATTTTACACTAGATTCCTGCAGTATGTGATGGTGATTAATAGCTCAAAAAAATATTAAGGCGCATTGCCAATAGCATGGAGTCCAAGTTCATACATGTAGTATTTAGTCCGAGTCACAGTTTCCAAAAAATACCTTTTTCTTATTACATAATAGCTGATGTGTTTCTTGATTTCTTTCATATCTTATCATCAGTAAAATAAAAATCTGCAAAACTGATGCATTATAAAGGGGCAAAATTTCCAGACCAACTATTCGACTGGCTCACAGAATAATTCTAGTAAAGAGCTCAGAAAATGTTCAGCACCCAAATGCCCAGGTCCCAACTTTGTTTGAGAAATACCATTCAATCTCTTAGTGGCTGAGGCCTGTGGGCACTCCTTATAATGGAACCAATATCAAAAAGGGTGGGGCAGGGGAAGTTCCTACTTTTCATGGAGTCATAGAATCCCGACAGTGCACAAAGAGGCCATTCAGCTGAGTGAGCCTGCACCAACAACAATCCCACTCAGGCCCTATCCCCACCTATTTACCCTGACACTAAGGGTCAATTTTTCAGTATGGCCAATCAACCTAATCTGCACATCTTTTGGACTGTGTGAGGAAACCACAGAACCCAGAGGAAACCCATGCAGACATGGGGAGAACATTCAAACTCCACACAAAGTCAGCCGAGACCGGAATTGAACCTCGGTCCCTGGTGATACTTATTGACTTATCTCTATATATTGAATAACTTTAATGGCTTCAGTAATCACATGAGTTGCATGTAGCTAGTTGTAAGGGATAGGCTTATGAATGACCTATCTTGTTTCTATTGCTTGTTAAGAATATATAGAGAAAGACAATTTGTTTTGGTCACAAGAACATTGGAAGTATTATTGCTGATATTAGCAGATGAACAGTTCGTACAATTGTGCGACAGTTTTCAACTAGCACATCCTTTTAAAATAAACCAAGGGTGGGATTCTCCCAAAAAAATTTTCAGTGCTGACTTTGCATAAAAACTGGACTAAATCCAGTTGTTTTTTTTCAGCAGGACTTTTAAAATGAATCTCCCATACTCTGCACATCACAGAGTATTCTAGAGTGAATCATGCTAAAAATCCGGGGCTGGGACGAATTCCCACTGGAGAGGTCAGCAGCTGAGCACTGAGCAGGCCACTGCCCATGCGCTGTTCTATCAGTGCCAAAATCGGGGCATGCACAGTAGCCCCACAATGCCAGCCTCCCAATCACTGGCCAGTCCCGCAGATCTGCTCCCCATCCCCCAATTACTAGCAGTCCCAACCAACCCCTGCAATCCCGAAACCCCCCCCACCCTTGCCCGCAGTCCAGACCCCGCCCCACCCCCACAGCCAGCCCCAGTTGCTGGCCTCCCTCTTTCTGTCACTGATCCAAAGTGTAGAGGGGCAAGCTCTTTCCAGAGGACCCACCCCCATAAGGAACCATCCCTTGGCACTTCCTGATGGCCAGTGCCAAGATGCCCCCGGGCATTGCCATTTTTTCCCTTGGGCAGTGCTGGGTGCCAGGCTGGCAATGGCCAGCTGGCACCCCCCTGTTCCACAATCCTCTGTGGGGGCTTTTCTGGCCCCCTTTCGCTCCAGCGGGGTCAGACCACCAGCTCCTTGTTTGTGAAACACTCCAGGTGGGTGGATGGGAAGAGAAACTAGCAGATCTGGAGACCTCAGTCCTGGGTCCACTAACAAGATGTAAATGATGATCTACATAATTTAGCACAGTGGGCTGGGAAAATCACCTCCTGACTGTTTATTCAGAACCTTGGTCTCACATGTCAGTGCAGCATGAATTTCTACCTCATATTCCATCTTTGTAACATTACCCTGCCTCAGTTCACCTGCTGCTGAAACCCTCATTCATGCCATTTTTACCTCCAGACTCAACTACTCCTATGTGTACCTGGCTGGTCTCTCACATTCTATACTCCATAACTTGAAGTCACCCAAAGACATAGCCACTGCCTATGTCTTTATACATACCAAAACCCACTCCCCAATCAGCCTTACGCAGGTAGTGGTGACCAAAAGCTTGGTTAAAGAAATAGGTTTTGAGGATGTTTTTAAAACAAGAGTGAGGTGGAGATTCAAGGCCGTGAAAGTAGTCACAGTTGAGGGGCAGACAGCTGGGTCAGATGACTTCCTCAGCACCCACTGCCTGGGCTAACTTGACCAGGCCCAGGACGTCTCCAACCAACAAGCAGTAGAACAGAATGCCATGACATGTCTTAACAAGGGAGGAAGGAAAAAAGGCGGCGGATGTGCAGCGGCAGGCCATACAGGGAATCCCGTTGTGTCGAACAGAAAGGCACAGAGAGTTCTTCTATTTATACAAGCACAGCTGGTCGGTCTCAATTAATAACTTTCACCTGAATATAATTAACAGACAATTGGTTTACAATTAACTGACTCCCATCTCTCATCAAACAAAATTATCAAAAATAGACTTGACTACACAACCAAAATGGCAAAAAAACTAAAGACTTAACAAATCCTCTACAAAGCATTACACTGTGAGACAAGCCTCTCCTCCAGGACTCCTGACAATTCCTTCACACTTACATTTCATCAAGTTAAACAGTCTGCCAGATGATGGCTTGTACCCATCCGTTTAAGATTTCCTTTCTCTTCAGCATTTATTTCAAACCATCAAGAGCAATTCACAATGTTTTCTCATTCACACATTTCATACAGTGCATATTATCCCATAGTGAGCAATAGTATACCCACTAGAGGTTATATATCAAGTGTTCACTTTCATTGTATAGAATGTTATTTAAGGATTTTGCCAAATAGAATCCCATATCCATTACCTACACAAAAGATTATGTTTCAGGAACTAGAGTAATTTTCACAATTATGCTTATTTTCTTATCTTCCCATTTTGATCCACAGTAAATATTATGAAACCAGGTAAATTAGAATACCAATCAGGGAGATTAACATGCAAAGAATTGCTAAAGATGACTAGCTTCAGTACAGCTAAGACAATTAAGGGTGGGAACTTACATACAAATTTATCTAGATTAAATGTCCTTTAATGTTTTATTTGCCTTACAACATTCCCTACTTTAGAGTGTTTTTCTTGAAGTACTTATCTCCAACACTCCTAAATTGGCAACAAGACTCTTCTGAGTGCACGACTGGGGTTCAACTGCTCAATTGCTCTGTCTCTGTCATCCTTCTGTGATGACCTAGCATCATTAACAGAGATGGGAGTAACAGTCTCTAAATAGGACTGTTGATTTGAAGTTACACCAGCCCAACTTTCTTTGAATCTAAATTAGTGTACTTAAAGCCTCCAAAGCTTGACTCCCAAGTTTAATTTCTAACTAACTAACTAACCTTATTAATAATATTCTTCAAATTCTGCAATACCACACCATTGGATACTAGTAACTTGCAACATGAAGATCCCTGCAAGCTCTCTTTACAGCATTAATAAAATATTGTGGGATCTGATTTTAGCTGAATACAACATAATTTCAACAAAGCAGAATCTGAGTTTTTAGAATTATTTCCAATTAATCGTGAGAAATAAATATCAGCAATTTGACTGCCATTGCAGAAGGTAAGGGGGCATGGAGATGGGGGTAGGGTGTTAGCGTGGATAGAGGATTGGTTGTCAAATAGGAGGCAGAGAGTGGGGGTTAATGGGTGCTATTCGGATTGGCGGTTGGTGACTCGTGGAGTGCCCCAGGGGTCAGTGCTGGGGCCTCAGCTATTTACTATTTATATAGATGATCTGGAGGAGGGAACCGAGTGTATGGTGTCGAAATTTGCTGATGACACCAAGATTGGTGGAAAGGCAAATTGTGCGGAGGGTGTGGAGAGTCTGCAGAAGGATCTAGATAGGCTGGGCGAATGGGCCAGGAACTGGCAAATGGAATTTAATGTTGGCAAGTGCGAGGTGGTCCACTTTGGTAGGAATAATGGTAGGAAGGACTATTACTTACGTGGCGAAAAGCTGCAGCAGGCGACGGTGCAGAGGGACCTCGGGGTCCTTGTGCATGAGTCGCAAAAACCCAGCTTGCAGGTGCAGCAGGTGGTCAGGAAGGCTAATGGGATGCTGGCCTTCATATCGAGGGGGATTGAATATAAAAGTAGGGAGATCTTGCTGCAGCTGTATAGGGCATTGGTGAGGCCGCAGCTGGAGTACTGTGTGCAGTTTTGGTCGCCGCACTTACGCAAGGATATTTTGGCCTTGGAGGGAGTGCAGAGGAGGTTTACTAGGCTGATACCGGAGTTGAGGGGGTTGAGCTATGAGGAGAGGCTGAATAAACTAGGCTTGTACTCGTTAGAGTTTAGAAGAATGAGGGGAGATCTCATTGAGACGTATAAGATGATGAATGGGATGGATAGGATAGAGGTGGAGAGACTCTTCCCGCTCAAAAAAGACAGTAGGACTAGGGGGCACAGCCTCAAGATAAAGGGGGGGCGGTTTAGAACGGAGTTGAGGAGGAACTTCTTCACTCAAAGGGTGGTGAATCTCTGGAATTCTCTGCCCGTTGAAGTGGTGGAGGCTGCCTCGCTAAATATTTTTAAGACGCGGGTTGATGGGTTTTTGATAAGCGAGGGGATTAAGGGTTATGGGGAGAGGGCGGGAATGTGGAACTGAGCCATGACAGATCAGCCATGATCTTATTGAATGGCGGGGCAGGCTCGAAGGGCTAGATGGCCTACTCCTGCTCCTATTTCTTATGTTCTTATGTTCTTATATAATCATCGTGACTTTAGTAATTAGAAGGATTGGCAACCACTAGCTAGTATGTAACAACCTTTAACAATTCATTTACAATCAGATAAATACACAGTGGGTGTAGTATCGCCCTCCTCCTCAGCTGATTGCCTCCCTGATCCTACCCCCCACCCCGGCCTATTGGTGGGAAAACTCCCCTCCCCGCCAATCCCCAATGCACAGCAACATCCCTGCAGAGCTCCCCACCTTCTCCCTCCCTGTCATGGACCCACCTCATGTCATGGGCCTGCACCATCAAACTCCACCCTCTCCCCTTAGGCCCCACTCCCTGGCATTGTACTGTGCTTGGTGGGTACTGCCAAGCTAGCAGTGCCAACCAAGGGACACAGCCAACCCTGCCTCCAACTGACCCAGGGGCTTCAATGGCCTCTGTTCCCATCAGCAAGGCCATCACATTAGGTCCCCGTTGGTGGGGACCATATGTGATCACCATTGGTGAGGGCCTCCACCACGAGCAGGTTAAGGATAAGTGAGCCTGTACAATCGTGTTTGGGACTCACTAAGCATTTTAAAATCAGGTACTAAATACTTAAATGAGTCTCGCACCTGGTGATTTCACTGGCAGAATGGGACCAGTAACATCTCAAGAGCCAAAAACTGGGCACACGCCCAATTTTTTGCCTCTCGCCTTTTCTTACTGGCTTGCAACGTCAATCAATCAGTATGCCCACAGTCATTCACGATATTAACACTTCCAGTTCTTGGATGTACTCGGTCTGCAAAATCTCACAATCTATCAAGATTCCTGAACTCATTCCCCATTGCCCCTCCAGATGTACACCCCTTAAAGGGGTCAGCTACTATTATGACCTATTAGCTTACCAGCATCTTTCCATTTCAATCGCTTGAACTGAAGTGTCTCAGATGGTCTAAAACAATGCCTCACTCAGTACTCTATAAATTGTCCTGATACTATCTCTCTGAGCATTTGACTGCTCAGAAAAGATGTTGTTAATTGTACCACCTTCTAGAGCAGGAAGATTCTCAGAAAACACAAAGTAATGTAGGATTGTGCATCCAGATTATTTGATAATGACTATATCCTCCAACCATCTGAAATGGATTCTTTGAATGAGGTGCCCCAGATAGGTAATTAATAACTTACTCTCTGGTTGGTCAGCTAAACCTTTACACATCATAACATGATATAAAGGATCTCAGTTGTTGTGTTCATGATAATAATATTTGAATTCTCATCAATATTTCAGACTGTATAATTGTAAAATTCATCACCATGATCCAAGAACATTGTTGATATCACAAGTCCATTCCCTGTCAGCTTTTCCATAATTTTATCTATGATAATTTTTTTTCCTTATTATATGCTGGTGCAGAATAGCCAGTTCAATAAAATATTTTCATCCCAAATCTTTTGCTCCATGCAACTACATCATTAAAATACTTGATAATAAACTACAGTTATGTTGGCTGTGGCTTTTTAAACAGCTTTACAATTCTCATTAATCTCTCCTATTAGCCTTGTAAATTGTCTATCAACCATACTTGCAACATTTACCAAAATGTTTAAATTGCTGACAAGGAAGATGAGCAAATTATCTATATAACTTTAAGACATTTTTTCTCATCCTTATAACCTGATTCCATTAATATTTGCCAAATATTCTGACCAGAAACAACAAATTTTGTTAAGAGGGTATGACAATGCCCTGACTGGGTAACCTGCAAATCAACAAACTTTCCAAAAATGATTGCCTTTTCGTGTTCCATGTCGTTTCATTTTTAACTTCTGCGTGGAAAGTTTACTTAATCACATAGGCATCTCACAAATGACACCATCCTTTCTTATAAAATGGCTTTTTCCACCTATTTTACATGAAATTACTACATTCAAGAGTATTTCAGAAATTGCCATAGTTACAATCTCCGTAAAGGCCGAGAACTTTTAAAACAAGATGCAAATTTCCAGTTTTTAGCTGAAAGAATAACATGACAAGACTTCACATTTTAAAACTTTTATTGTAACAAATGACTAAAACACTATTGACTATGCTGTATTTTCTTTTCATAGGCAACCTATTGTCACAGACAAGTAATTATGACTATAGATTTTATGGATAACTGCCTTAAAAGCACATTTCTGTTTTCAAACCTTAACGTTAGTCCGTAACGTCCAGGCTCCATAACATTGATTCTGGGGGCTACCCCAAAGATGCAGTGGGGAATCCCTCTTGGAAGTTCCCACGTAAGGGTTTACTTGGCAATTATCCAGAAGTGTTAACTTTCCCTGGACAATTGCACTGCACTAGGAACCGTCAGACAAAGCAATTTAGATCACTAACTCTGGATGGTTTTGTCAGTGATATGCTAATGGTTACTCTGAAAGAATTAGAAGAAATAAAAGCATTTCTAATTTCGGCTTAGCTATTTTAAATGTCCAGATCAACCTAGCACAGGGCATCCCCTAATCCCCAGGGTATTCTCCCACACCCCGCTCCCCAATTAAGCATCCCAACCCCTCAAAAGATTCCCAACAACAAGGGTTTCCTCTAACCTGATCCCATCGCATCCCTGAAGTTCAATCCCCACAGCCCCCAAAGTCCAACTCCACCCCCAGCTGTTGTCCAATCTTCCCCATATTGGCTTTCCATTGTCTGACTCCACTCCCATGTCTGAACCACCAGCCCCACATCTCGTTCACTTACCCTAGACACTTGCCTCCTCCCTGGCTTGTTTTTTCAATGGGAGATTTAAACTGGGGCATTTTGTTTGCATTTCAGTGCTGAAGCCAAGCATCTGCTGCACTGTTTTAATCTCATCCAGCCTGAGTCAGGAAAGTTGGGTGAGACAACGCTTAAAAATTTTATTGCAGGCTAGTCAGTTATGGAGTGGTAATCTGCTGCTGATAGGGCCATAACTTCCTCTGAGTAGCATTCAGCTTGAATTTAAAAGCCTTTTTCAAAATAGAAGTACAAGCAGGCCAAACAACACCTTCTATGATTTATTCAAACCTGTCAGACTCTTATGTCTACACCTGGATATGAAAAGTCATTAAAAATGGAAAGACCCCATCAGGATATCCACTGAATTCCAAAAGGCGTGAAAAATCCTTTTATTTCTGAAGGAATAGGAGAAGACAAGAATGGGCTTCAACACACCTCAACATAATTATCTTATTTGCCTGATGGAATAGCGCTTCACCAGGATTAACATAGCAGACATTTTGTTTTGGTTGCGATAAAATCAGGTTGAAAACACCATTTTGTGTGCAGAACCCTTGGAAGAATTCTCAGAAACACTTTCTGAGACAATTCTTGGCCAAGGCAGAGCAAAGCAAAAGGTATTTAAAAAATCACGACTATTCTGCCAAAAGAGTGCAGATAATTATCAAGTGCCATAGCCTAGAATTTATAAGGAATAGGAAATCTTCTCTCTCTCTCCCAAAAATATGCATTCCCCACTGAAAAGGCAACTTCTGAACAGTCAATTGCAGAAGCAATCACAGCCTCTGGTCTTACGTGCAAAACTCCAAGAAGAACTCTGAGAAACACCTTCAGCGAGGATTTTTGGCTAAGGAAATGTAAAGAGGAGGGTATTAAGAAATAAACTGCTGTTCTGCCAAAATAATTCAAGCAATCTACAAGTTCCATAACCATAGTATTTGTGAGGAATAGGAAACCTTCTCTCTGTCTCGCAAAAAACTTACTGACATGCTGAGTCCACTTGAAAAGATAGACTGCAGAGTCCATCAAAGTTGCTAAAGTGAACCTCAATTTTCAATTCCTTCACTTTTGAAAGGAGGAATTCAAGCAATAGGGTGCCAATAATATCGCTAATTTAAAATCTTACCTATAAGTATCTTTCTTCTTTATGTGCATTTAATCTTTACATTTGTGATTTATTTAGTAACTTTATCACTTTTACCTAAGTAGCTTTCAGCAGTAGCTTTTGTAATAAACTAATCTTTACCTTGTTTAGAACTAAAGTTTGGCTGCTAGGTTATTTTTAAATTGAACCACTCAAATTACAAATTCTTGGTTCATGGACTACTTTAAGGAAACACCTTTTATGTGGTCATAATATACTACAGAAATAAAAGGTCACCTTTTATACTTACCACACATCACACTCTCCACTGAATTACACTTCTTACAGCAAACTGTCTATAGTCATTTCCAGCTTCCAACGGGTTCCCCTATCCCCATTTCACCGAGTAGTTACTTTGAGTGACTGTCTTCAGGCACTTTCCTCAGTTTTAGAAGAGTTTCTTAAATCTACCACCAAAGCCTATTCCAATGATTCTTCTTCCCCTGGCTGTGCCAAAATAAATCTCCCAAAATAAATAGAAGACTGCAGGATGAGTCACTATGACTAGAGACTGTCTCCATCCAGCATCCAGCTTTGTAACTTGCACAGTCAAGCAACCTTTTCTCTCTGTTGATCGCTCAGATCTCGCAAGATCGGTCTTCCTCTCTCTCTCTCTTTTGCTCCAAACGTCCTGGAGCCAACAAGTCCACTTTCCCCCAGCACAAACGCTCTGGTGCTTTGCCCCAGGTGGGATAATTTGATGCCTTGCCCAGTACAATCCTGAACTGAGGCCTCTTGTTCCCACTGCAATTAAACCAGGCTCTTTATCAAAAAATGAACTCCTTTGTGTAAATTAAACATACAAATAACATATTGTAACATCATCACCAAATCTAAAGTAAATAGTGTGTGTATGTTCCTTAACCTTGCAGGAGCATCTCTATTTATTGAATCAAGATAACATTTTAACCAATCTACTCAACATACTATTGTTTTACATGCACTAATAATATACAATTAAGGAGTCCACAACTAATACTTTCACCAGATGATTAAATTTGCGTCCACTATAATCTGTTCATATTCATCATTATCTTCGCCCTCTTCCTCAGAACCATCTTCAAGTGTCACTTCAAAATGCTATCTTTTTACTCTTGGCAATTCACCATCAAATTATACTTGGAGTTACCTCTAAAGCATCCATTAACCTTTCTTTAGGCACTGCTGCAATTGGTTCATCTATTACTCTATTGGTACTGTTCCAATTTCATCTTCTGCTGCTTTAACCAGATTTTCTGTAGTTGATTTCAACACCATTCTCTCTGTCTCTAATCTTTCCCTTGCACTGATAACTGCATCCAGTATTTAGGCTATTTTAAAATGACAACCATCTCATCTTCTTATGTCACAATGGATTGTCTCATTTGCTCTATGAAGGCTATAGAAAATGACTGTTTCCCCATGAATTTTAAGGCAACAGACATTTGATCCAAGACTACTCTTATCTAAAAACTGAACACCAGTTCAATCTAAATGATTGTCATGTGGGACATCTTCGCACTATGTAGAATCATAGAATCCCTACAGTGAAGAAGGAAACCATTCAGCCCATTGAACCTGCATCAACAACAATCCCACCCAGGCCTTATCCCTAGAACCCCACATATTTACCCTACAAATCCCCCTAACACTAAGGGTTAATTTAACATGACCAAACAACCTAACCCGCGCATCTTTGCATTGTGGAAGGAAACCAGAGCACCCAGAGGAAATCCACGCGGACACAGGGAAATCGTGCAAACTCCACAAACAGGCAGTCACCAAAGGCCAGAATTGAACCTGGGTCCCTGGTGCTGTGAGGCAGCACTGCTACCCAATGTGCCACCATGCTGCCCATATCTAGTATGTAAACACTAGTACCAATTCAAGATCCGCAAATTGAACGTTGTCAACCTTAAGTCCATGATATCTGATATCTTCGTCCATGGAATGACCAGACTTTTTCCAAAATCTATCAGATTCTTACCAGAGCTCATAGACATTTGACAGGTAATCTTTGTTGTAGGCTTGATCCAGGAATCCTACTGGCAAGTCCAAACTTTCATAACTAACCAATTGATTGGCATCAATCTCAGAAAATCCCTTACTCTGATTTTAATTTGTCCAGAAAGTGACAAAACTAAAGCCATACCATATTTTCTCTTTGGTAGAACAGTAACCTATGGTTCACATATCAACCTCATTCATCCGCTGATCATATGGTTCAGACTCTGTTTTCAGGTTGTTAACCAATTGTCATTCCATGCTAATATATTCCAATTCCAAGAATCCTGATCTTGTTTAATAACATTTTGTGCAGCACCTAATTGAATGCCTTTTGAAAATCCATATATATTACATACATTAGTTCAGCTTTATCCACCCTGCTCATTACACCCTCAAAAAAGCTTTAACAGATTTGCCAAGCATGATTTCCCTTTCATGAAATCATAGTGATTTGCCAATGCCCTGTTACTTGCAGCATTTTCCCTTATTAACTTCAGGCTAAATGACTTGTAGTTTCTGTTCTCTCTTTTCCTTCCTTCTTGACTGGCAACATGACATTTCAATTTACAAGAGACTATTCTGGAATCTAGGCAATTCTGGAATATCTAAACCAATGCATTGAACGTGGCTGCAGATACTTCTTAAAATTATTGTGTAGAAGCCATTGTATCCAGGAGACGTGTCAGCTTTTAGTCTTTTCTTCAGTGCTTTTTTCAATTAGTATTAATTACTTTTAAGTTCCTCATTTTTATTAGACTCTTACACAATTTATGCTATTCTCTTTGTGTCTTCTATTCTGAAAGCAAACATAATGGTCAGAATTCTCCAGCCATTCATACTCCATCATCAGCGAGAATAGAGAATTTGGCGTACAGTTACGGTGAGGTTGGAGAATCTAACCCAATATATTTGTTGAACATCTCTGTCATTTCCTTATTCCTCATTATAATTCCTCCTGTCCCTGCTTCTCATGAATCCAGTTGTTTACTTTTACTCTTCCTTTCGACATGCTTGCAAAACTCTTTACAGTATGTTTTTATATTTCTTGATGGTTTTACCTTCATATTATACTTTCAACCTCTCAATCAATTTCTTCATTATGCTTTACTGATTTTTAAAACCTCTCCAATTCTCTGGCTTACCACTCATTTTTAACAACATTGTAAGTTTCCTCTTTTAATCCAATACTATCCTCAACTTCTCCAGTTAACCATGGCTATACCACTTTTCCAATACAGTGTTTATTAATTAAGGCAACGTATACTTGTTGGGGGTTATGACTACTTCTTTAAACGCTTGTCATTGCTTAGCAACTATCACATCTTTAAACCCAATTTCTCCATTTACCTTGGTCAATTTACTTTAAAAATCTCTCAGCTTCTCATTCTACTCAGATCGGATCTTATTTAATTAGTTTTGGGATGTCAACAGCCTCTGAGTTTGAGTTTTTGCTTTTTTCTCAAACATTTTAAGCCTATCCCTTAGCTCACAAATTATTTTGTCAAAGTCATGGTTTGAACTGAGTTCCATATCTTTTAGTTTCTCATCTGAATTATGTGACTCCACATTGATGCTTCAGCACAGGCAGAAATAGTTATTTCAGGCTTAGTTGCTATTAACCCTTCGGATTATTCTGAGATCTCAATCTTTTTTGTGGAACATTTTGACTTGAGAATTCTGCCTTTTTTAACTCATTTGGTTTGGATTTAGCCTTTTTAACACAAGTGACTTTCCTCAGCTTCTTTGACAGAATGGGAAATCTGCCTTACTGTCTCTTGACCTGTTTGTGGTCCCTGTTTAATTCTATGGGCTCTGGCTTAGCAATTTCAACCTTTATGGGCAATATCATCTCCTGTAGAGCATCTGAACCTTTTAAACTGTCTGCAACTTTACAGATTCCTGCTTCTGAAATTGTTGTTCGCACAGTTCCTCTGGGCTGTTTTTGAGTTTTGTGAGGAAATACTTTACAATCTGTGAGGTCATTTCCTAGCGAAAGGTCTATCACTTGTATGGGCAAGCTTGAGATTACGCCTATTGCCACCTACCTGGTAATGAATTCATTCTTTAAGGTGAATTTTCATCAATGGTCCCTCGATGCCTCTTCCAATTTGTGCTAGGACTATGACTTGGAATTTGTCCTTCTTCTGCATGGAGAATCCTCAATTTTTCCAGTTAGTTGTGTCTGTAAAGAACCTGTATTCCAGAGAATGTTAATCCATTTTCCTGTTTCTTTGGAACTACCAGCGACCATTCGAGCTATAATCACAAAACCCTGACAGGTTTCGGTGCCTTCCTTAGCATTTGCACCAAGGGTTAGGATTTTCATGAGCACAGATATGGACTGCATTGGAATACTGCTTATGGCTTCCTTTGCCAGGAGCGTTACTTTATATGGTCCGACTTGTCACAATCAAGATGTGGAGATGCCGGCATTGGACTGGGGTAAACACAGTAATAAGTCTCACAACACCAGATTAAAGTCCAACAGGTTTACGTGGTAGCAAAAACCACTAGTTTTCAGAGTGCTGCTCCTTCATCAGGTAAGTTATGATTTACCTCTGACCTTCCCGGTCTCTCTCTTTCCTACAGTGGCACAATGGTTAGCACCGCTGCATCACAGCATTAGGAACCTGGGTTCAATTCCAGCTTCGGGTCACTGACTGCGAGGAGTTTGCATGTTCTCCCCATGTGCGTCTGGGTTTCCTCCAGGTGCTTCAGTGTCCTCCCACAATCCAAAGATGTGCAGATTAGGTGTACTGGCCATGCTAAATTGCCCCTTAGTGTCCAAAGATATGTAGGTTTAGTGGATTAACCATGGTAAAAATGTGGGGTAATAGGGATAGAGCCTGGCTAAGATGCTCCTTTGGAGAGTTGGTGAAGACTTACCAGGCCAAATGGCCTCCTCCTGCCCTATAGAGATTCTATGGTTCCAAGAAATTCTGGTTCTTTTATTTTTCTTGGGTTTTAAACTCTGGCTTAATCTTCAGCTTCTCCAGCACTAATTTTGCAAAGTAACCTGGTCTGGTTCTGAATCAGTTTCTGCCATCTGTTCTGAATCTTGACTAAATTCAAAATGCTTAGCCAACATTTTCAGGAATTCCTGTCCTTTTGTTTCACTGGAGAACTCAAGTCCTATCCATTTAGCAATGGCTTTGTGTTGCTCCATGTCTAAGAACACTAACTTCTGTCAATTCAAACTCCCTGATCCATAAATTCTTGTACATCAAAAGTTGCTCCCTTAATATAGTGTTAGTACTTTTTTAATACATAAAGCTTATTGCTGTAGCTTCTGGTTTGGTTGTAAACAATTTGAACTATGTTATCTTCCCTTCCACTTCCAATTTCTTTGCAGTTCAAAATCTGGCTCTTTTCAGAGCAGCTGAAATCCTGGCTTTGGCTCATTTTGCACGTGTACAATCTGGACACAAGGCCCTTTTTTCAGATCATCCAAAGGGTTGTCTACTTACTTATAATAGGTAACAGAAATTTGTTTAGCCTTGGCTGCCAGAGATCCAAACCATAAGTACCCCGAACCCTCATCAGAGTGTTTCTCTGGGAATCTACCAGTTAATGGGTGGAAAGAGAGATCATAGAATCCCTACAGTGCAGATTGAGGCCATGTAGCCTATCGAGTCTGCACCGACCACAATCCCATCCAGGCCCCATTCCCGTAACCCCACATATTTATTCCACAATCCACTGACACAAGGATCAATTTAGCATGGCCAATCAACCTCACCCACAAAACTTTGGACTGTGGGGGGAAACCAGAGTACCTGACATCTCCCTTTTCTCAGAAAACTCTAGATGGCAGAGAGATTATGGGATTTTGGTCGTTAAAGGCACCTTTGTCAAAAACAGCAGGGCTAGGAAGTGGCAGAGCAGGTGGATATAGCTTTTGCAATAATGAAAACCATAACCCAATTGAGGCAAAAGTGCAACAACTTGCAAACATTTGCTAAGGTTGTTAGCTGTTCAAATAGCTAAACAATGTTCTGCAACAACATGCTTATAATACTGGAAACATGGGATATGAGAATTGCTGGCTAAGCTTACATTTGTTGCCTATCTCTAACCATCCTTAAATTTGGGTAAGTGGCGTCATTGGCCATTGCAGAGAATATACATGATTGTGAGCCTGGAGTCACGTGCAGGCCAGACAGGGTAAGATCAGCAGATTTGCTTCCCTACAGAACATTGTTGTAAAAACCCATCTGGTTTGCCAATCAATGATAGTTGTCACGGTCACCATTATTAAGACTAACTTTATATTCCAGGTTTATTAACTGAATTTAAATTTCACTTTCTGGTGTGTTCGGATTTGAAACCAAGGCCCTAACCTGGGTCTCCGGATTACCAGTTCAGTGACATTGCCACTACACCATTGTCTCCCCACAGAAAACTTTAACAATGTAAGGAATTACAATCAGACAGAATTCTTAACTCTTTTAATTCAGTTCCTCTTAGAATTGTGTAGGAAATATACTTCTTACATTTAAGGGTCATTAGGTGTCTAAAGTTCATCTCACTTGAGGGCAATGTGATGCAACAAAACTTAAAGTACATTAGCAGTCAGAAATTATATCAACCACAGTTTTGACACAATAGACTACTATATTAACTAGCTAACCTCTTAGTCTTACGAAACTTGTCAGTCTGATGATCAAGTCAAATAGAAAACGTTGCTATGTTAAAAATCTTGGTAACACAAATACTAATGGAAATATCAGTATTGATCAGCAACGTCTCTAAGGTAAAATGTTGAGGATTCAAAACGCGCATCAGATACTGAAGCACAAAATCTAGCCAGAAACATTTGTGTAGTAGTGAGGAATGCATTATTGGAGGTGCTGTCTTTCAGGTGAGAGGTTAACTTATTCCATTATTCATGTAGCAATAAAAGATCTCATGATAATATTTGAATAGGTGAGGAGGTGTCTGTCTTAACCAAATTTAAAATCCTCCATCTGCATCAAAATAAACAGGAGCAATCAAACTCAGTATCATTAGCTTTGGATTCTGTTGCTCAGCAACTCATAGACGTTATCTCCGTTGCTCAAACCAATTTCCTGGATTTATAATTTTAACATAGGTTGTTGCGCAAAAGGGTCATTTCAAATATAGCTTTGAACCTGATCAGTGCAAATACCCCAATAAAAACTAATTAAATTTTTAAAATGTAAATGTATTTGGCTGTTTCATATGTTAACCATGTTACAACTCAGCTAATTCAGTGTTAAGGGGAACTTGAATTTCCACTGTCTAAGCAGCTCTGAAGTAATATTGTAAAATTACATAATAATATTCCAACATGTTCAGTCCCCCACAAAGATGATTAAAGCATGAAGCAAAGCCATGCAATTTAATCAACTCAGGATCCCCAATTCCAGCAATAGATTGGCTTGAATGCTCATTGTAACTATCTGCAAATGAGGCAAATTTGAAAACTACAGTTTGATAGTCTATTGCATTTTAACAACATGATGTAGAATACTTTTGAGTCATTTTACTCTTAGGAATGCAAACCTCTTTCCATTCACCATCCCACTTTATGCTTGTTCCTTCTTTCATAGTTCCATTAATAGATTAAAATGATTTTGAACATTTAAGAATACAAATGAGAATTGTTTAACTATTGCAAAGAAAATGTTTAGACAAGAATAAATTCATGAGTAAAGGATACAAAGGAATAAACATAATTACATTAGCTGTATAATGCTGCTAACTTGAATGATTTATGCCCATTGCATTTGTACAATTTATATATGCGCAATGGTAAATCAAGAAAAAATGTTATAATTGAAAAATTTAGGGGTACTGAAGTTGTACAAGATGAAATGTTTATTTCAGCTAACGTTATGTATAATAATACTGCAGTTAAAGAAGGTGACTATTATGACTGGGAAAAAAGTACCGTGAATAGTTGAACTTTTGAAATAAAGTCACAGTTCACGGCTATCCACTTAGTATCAATATGTTTAATGACTGGAAGGATTTCATGTATGTATCTGAAGACATTAGGAATGTCAGATGTGACAGAATGAACCTGTCCGTGGCGCTGGTAGCTTGTGCTGTTTTAATGAAATCATCTTTTAAAGATGCACGACGTAAATGTTACGAATCCAACCCCGTGATCTCAGAGTTTGATTTAAGAGGCAGACAGAGCTGTTTTAAGAGGGGGGAAACAAACCATTTCACGGAAAAAAAAGTTGGGGGGAAATGTAAGAAAGAAATCGAGAGGTAAAATCGAGCGACTTGTTGGTTCCAGTTTATAATTAAAGAACATTGAAGTTTGACAACTGAGTTCTCTCTTCGAGATATTCAGCTGACAACAGCAATCTGTAAGTAAACATTTAAGAGTGTTATAGAACCTAATGTTGTGAAACCTAAGTGAAAATTAACTTTTTTAAGGTTTAAAATGACTAGAGTCCCGATTATTACTTTTTCAGAAGTTGTTATGGCAAAAGATTTTAGAAATGAATAAATTCCAAATACTACCTGATTAAACTTTTCAATTGAGTGAACTGGTCTTACTCGTTTGGAACTGATCGTACTGTCTCGATTTAACATGATGAGTGACTCGATGTGGGTTACATTCCCACCATGTGGATTTTGGTCGGATCCCATTTAGTTTGAGACGGAATGGGACCCCTTCCCTTTATTCACAAGATTAACCCGTTCCAGACCCGAAGAATCGCCAAGTTACAAGTTGATGGAGCAGGTTTTACCTGGCGATTCTGTTCGTCTCCTTATACTCTCGCGACTCGTATCTCCTGGTAATTTATGGCTCTGCCCACCTCCTCCACAATCCACATCTTGGATACTCTTCCCCCTCTTTGTCTCGATTCATCCTCCTGATTGTCAGCTGTTGAGTTGCGCTCATCCCCAGCCACCAACGACAGGAATTGTCAGCGTTTTTCTTCTCCCTGCCCTTTCAAACCTCTGGTGTGGCACGGCACCCTGCAAATGTTCATTCTCAATTCCAGTCCCTGTGCCTCTTCCCAAACTTCCCAGTCTCTGGAATTATCACAGTATTGCCCCATCCTGCTGGCCCCCAAACTCCTCCGATTCTCAGCGGCACACGGCATGTCTCCCAAACTCTTCCAAATTGCTCATGTTCCTCACAGCTTTGCTTTTTTAAAAAAACACAGCTTCTCGAAGATTGTACATTTTCCGGCCGCTCTCTGTCTTAAATGTTTTGTAGCCGTTATTGACAACTACATCCCCCCCCCCCCCGTCCCATTGCAAAATCCCCACATCTAAGATTCCTAACGGCATTTTTTTTCTTCAGCTTCTCCATCCTATGATGAATTGCAAACCATATTTCCTGTGAATACCCTTCTTTCGCCGAGTTTGTCAGCAGCATTGGTCTCTCGATCCCTTTTGCCAGACTTTTCACTCCTTTTTCTCGCTAGTGTTCAACTTTTGCCTCATTTCTTATAATTCCCGGTCCCTGTTGATTCCTATTATCCCGAAACGGGACTCGGGCAAATTTCCCCGAATGGATTATTTACTCAATTCCTTGGGTTTCCCCGTTCTCTGAGACGATTATCCGGATTATTGCCCTCTCTTCCCGGATATCGAGCTGCTATCTGAGATGATTCTCGATTATTCCATTTTCAGCATTTTTTTTATAAATTCATATTCCCTTAAATAACCCAGTATTACTTTCCCCCCCCCCCAATCCATTTTATTTTCATATTTCCTTAAACGGTTCCCTGGATTATTTCTCCAAACCCACAACTCCCCTGGGTGAATTTTAGAATTGTAACCCCTCTTGCTCTGCTCTTTTCCTACTTCCCACCATTTCCAATTATGTTCTCGGGCTTTATTTTGTGTGTGTGACGTGATACTGTCCGTTCTTGGGCTGTTTCCCCTCCCGTTTACTTGGGAGCGTTTCGACCCTCGCTATTTGCATCGATTCCCCGCTGCGCGCTCGTCTCGCGCTTCCAACCGTCGCGCTCGAGCTCGTCCCGCGCTTCAAACGGTAAGCGTCCGCGTGCGGCTGCTACGGTGCGCGTCCTATGCAGTCACGTGATCGCGCCCTCTCCCAAACACCTCACCTGTCTTCAAAACCTTACGCTTGTGCTCTGAAACACCTTGACAGGCATTTTAAAATGGTGAAGTAACCTGACTAGATCAGATTAAATTTCTGTTGGGTTTCAGGCGCAGTAGGGTAGAAATGGAGCTTTTCTGATTGCTTGTAGTTATTTGTTGAATAGAAGTGGACCTACCTGTTGTTAAGTTGATCTTTCTCTGAACTTTAACTGTAACACTACATTCTGCACTCTCCCGTTTCCTGCTCTATGAACAGTACATTTTGTCTGTATAGCGCACAAGAATCAATACTTTTCACTGTATGTTAAATCATGAGACAATAATAAATCATATGTATTACTTATGGTTTTTTCAGGAGTTACTTCGACCATATGTAACTTTGTCCAGTTAAGGCAACATTGACAGAATTTTCCCAAATTGTGTCATTAACTTTTCTTGGTAAAATAAAAATAAAGTTCTGCTTATAACACTTCTAAATTACCATTTGTACAAAATATTGTTTCTTATACCATGACTGAAAAAATGGTCTCATATTAATTTGTAAAATCCCCATTGTATGAATTCCAAGCTTATTAGAGAAGGAAATCTGCCATCCTTACGTAGTCTGGCCTACATGTGACACCAGATCCACAGCAATGTGGTTGACTCTCAAATGCCCTCTGAAATGGAAGGCAGTTAGGGACGAGCAATAAATGCTGACCCTACCAGTGATGCCCACATCCCATAAGAACATAAGAAATAGGAGCAGGAGTAGGCCATCTAGCCCTTCGAGCCTGCCCTGCCATTCAGTAAGATCATGGCTGATCTGAAGTGGATCAGTTCCACTTTCCCGCTTTCTCCCCATAACCGTTAATTCCCTTGTCTGTCAAAAACCTATCTACCCGTGACTTAAATATATTTAGCGAGATAGCCGCCACCACTTCAACGGGCAGAGAATTCCAGAGATTCACCACCCTTTGAGTGAAGAAGTTCCTCCTCAACTCCGTTCTAAACTGCCCTCCCTTATCTTGAGGCGTTGCCCTCTAGTCCTGCTGTCCTTTCTGAGTGGGAAGAATCTCTCTACCTCTACCTTATTATCTTATACGTCTCCAGAAGATCCCCCCTCATCCTTCTAAACTCCAACGAGTACAGACCCAGTCTGTTTAGTCTCTCTTCATAGTCCAACCCCCTCATCTCCGGTATCAGCCTAGTGAACCTCCTCTGCACTCCTTTCAAGGCCAAAATATCCTTGCGCAAGTGCGGTGACCAAAACTGCACACAGTACTCCAGTTGCAGCCTCACCAGTGCCCTGTACAGTTGCAGCAAGATCTCCCTGCTTTTATATTCTATCCTCCTCGCTATAAAGGCCAGCATTCCATTCGCCTTCTTGATCACCTGCTGCACCTGCAGACTGGGTTTTTGCGACTCATGCACGAGGACCCCCAGGTCCCTCTGCACCGTAGCATGCTGCAGCTTTTCGCCCTTTAAATAGTAATCCCTCCTATTATTATTTCTGCCAAAGTGGATAACCTCACACTTGCTAACATTGTACTCCATCTGCCAGGTCCTCGCCCACTCGCTCAGCCTATCCAGATCCGTCTGCAGACTTTCCATACCCTCTGTACAATTTGCTTTTCCACTCATCTTTGTGTCATCAGCAAATTTCATTACCCTACATTCAGCCCCCTCCTCCAGATCATCTATATAAATGGTAAATAGCTGAGGCCCCAGCACCGATCCCTGCGGCACTCCACTAGTTACCAACCGCCAATCAGAATAGCACCCATTGATACCAACTCTCTGCCTCCTCTTAGACAATCCCGTAAAATGAATTTTTTAAAAAATACTACTGATCCCATGCAGTTTAGGGTTGGGCTGCAGTTATGGATTAATGGCTATTGACAACACAGATCTAGTAAATGTGGTCTTTAATTTTATTTCTGGTTCCTGAATCTGATTTCTTTTTCAACTCGTTCACCTGCCCTTCAGTTTGAGGTTGAATAAATTACTTCAGCATTTTTGATATAGAATATTTTATAATGCAAGTTGTTATAGAACAACATCAAAAGCATTTAAATGATTTTACAATCTGAACAGTAACTCCACCTCTCTTTTTAAATTGTGCCAAAGTATTCTCTGGCTTGCTTTTCCTCTTAACTGGCTATATATATATATGTCTGACTTGTTTTGATAGTAAGAGTATTTGATAGTAAGACTGAATCTTCAAGAACTAATTAATATACCTGGTCCAAACATATGTCTTCAGATGTTGTCCAAATAAAATTTGTTATTTCCTCTTAGCTTAATGCTAATTAATGCTAAAAAAAAATTCAAATTGACTCAGGCCATGGAAAAAGTTGTTATTTTTGATAATGACTATTTATTTGATTCTGTGATAAGGATGAAAGTTATCTTGGACAAGCTAGAAAACATTTTTTATGTGCCATCTACAGCCAATAGATCAAAGTACAAATTCAATTAAACAACTTCTAATTCCACATACACAGTGTCTATATTATATGACTGGAGAGGGGCATCGCTATTAGACTTGTTTCTGTGCCCCAATCTCAAGATTTTGCCCTGGAAGTGCAAGCTGATATTGGCGTGGCCAGGGCATCTGGGACCTGTGTTAACAACTGGAACAATGGTAAATCTTCTCTGCTGATAAGGTTTAAGGATTGTGAAAGAAACAAAGGAATAACAGAGAAGGGAGTGAATTCAATGTCAAATCAAGTGCAGAATAGAGAATAAAGCAAAACAAAGATCAGATTAAGAGAAAATGGGGAAAAAGACAGAAAAGTGAAGACTAAAATTATGTTTTTTTAAATCCTGATTTCACTGTTTGAAGAAATGTGACTCCACACTTTAAATTGTTTTCTTCTTGGGTCAGAAATTCTGATTGGCTGCTGATAACAATTATTGCATTGTTCAGTATGATTAATGACTAGAAATAATTTTCAGTAGTGAGTTTAATGGTCAATTAATGTGTAAGTGGAGCAACATCAAGAAAACAAGGGGTGATTAAGAGAAACATGGTGTTTTTATGAAGACCAATGGCAAAACAATAGCAAGCAATCTGGGAAATTTGCATTTTGAGATTCATCTCTTCCTTGCTACAAGTTGCTGGCCAATTTACACATTAACAACAATCTGTGTTGTTCGTGTACTGTTACTTTTTTCAGTAAAGATCAAGTGATCAGATGAAGCAAGTTTGGAGGCTGCAGATAATGGAACCAAGGGGATACACAATTCACTCCCCTCTATATGCACTCCATCCTTATTCTTACATAATTTATTATAAAATCTTATGTCCACATTTATAATGGACACTTTAAGCACTGTGAATACATTGTTCTGTCAATGATTTGATTTTGATTTGATTTGATTTATTATTGTCATATGTATTAGCATACACTGAAAAGTATTGTTCTTGCGCACTGTGCAGACAAAACATATCGTTCATACAGAAGGAAAGTAGAGAGTGCAGAATGTAGTGTTACAGTCATAGTTATGGTGTAGAGAAAGATCAACTTAATGCAAGATAAAGCCATTCAAAAGTCTGACAGCAGCAGGGAAGAAGTTCTTCTTGAGTCAGTTGGTACATGACCTCAGACTTTTGTATCTCTTTCCAGACGGAAGAAGGTGGAAGAGAGAATGTCCGGGGTGTGTGGGATCCTTAATTATGCTGGCTGCTTTGCCGAGACAGCAGGAAGTGTAGACAGAATCAATGGATGGGAGGTTGGTTTGCATAATGAATTGGGCTACATTCACGCTCTTTTGTAGTTCCTTGCGGTCTTGGGCAGAGCAGGAGCCATACCAAGTTTTAGAACATAGAACATAGATCACTACCGCACAAACAGGCCTTTCGGCCCACAAGTTGCACCAATCATATCCCTACTTACCAGGCCTGTCTATAACCCTCAATCCCATGTAATCATCCAAAAGTCTCTTAAAAGACCCCAACGAGTTCGCCTCCACCACCACCAACAGCAGCCAATTCCACTCACTCACTCACCACCTTCTGAGTGAAAAACTTACCCCTGACATCTCCTCTGTACCTACTCCCCAGCACCTTAAACCTGTGTCCTCTCGTAGCGACCATTTCAGCCCTGGGAAATAGCTTCTGAGAACCCATCCTATCTATACCTCTCAACATCTTATAAACCTCTATCAGGTTGCCTCTCAACCTTCATCTCTCCAGGGAGAAAAGACCTAGCTCCCTCAACCTATCCTCATAAGGCATGCTACCCTATCCAGGCAACATGCCACCCAATCCAGGCAACAGAAACAACCAGAACAAAAACACCATCTTGCTCTTAATCACCCCTTGTTTTCTTGATGTTGCCCCGCTTACACATTAATTTACCATTAAAGTCACTACTGAAAATTATTTCTAGTCATTAATCATACTGAACAATGCAATAATTGTCATCAGCAGCCAATCAGAATTTCTGACCCAAGAAGAAAACAATTTAAAGTGTGGAGTCATATTTCTTCAAAGTATTCTTTCTGGTTGAAACAACCAGAAAGAGTACTTTCTATGGTGCATCTGTAAAAATTTGTGAGAGTCGTAGCTGACGTGCCAAATTTTCTTAGTCTTTTAAGTAAATAGAGGCATTGGTGGACTTTCTTAATTGTACCCTCAGCATGGGGGGACAGATCACATTGTTGGTGAACTGGACACCTAAAAACTTGAAGCTCTCGACGCCTTCTACTTCACCCCCCTTGACATAGACAGGGGCATGTTCTCCTTTACGATTCCTGAAATCTCCTTCATTTTGTTGACATTGTGAGAGAGATTATTGTTGCTGCATCAGTTCACCAGATTCTCTATCTCATTCCTGTACTCTGTCTCATCATTGTTTGAGATCCGACCCACTTCAGTGGTGTCATCAGCAAACTTGAAAACCGAATTGGAGGGGAATTTGGCCACACAGTCATGGGTGTATAAGGAGTACTTATAGGGGAATAGGGGACTAAGTGCCTTGTGGGGCACCAGTGTTGAGGATGATCGTGGAGGAGGTATTGTTGCCTATCCTTAATGATTGTGGTCTGTGAGTTAGGAAGTTCAATGCTGATACAAGTGCCTATGCTGAGGTACAAAATATTATAGCAACTTAAAGTTGAAGTTTAGAGTTTTCAGTGGCTCATATTTTGGAATCAGCAGCAAGTAAACATGCTAACCATCCTTTACAGTTAAACGTGCTCATGGACTTTGATCTTTTTGTGCTGGAATGTGCAATGATTAGAAATCCAAAACAGCAAGGTGCCCTGTACAGGGAATATGGGCCTAATGTGATTAGAAAGCTGCAGTGCACTTCTAATCAATCAGATTGCAAAAGCTTTGCTGAGTCGTATAGGCTCAAGCCAGGACATTGAAGTTAGAATATGTAATTCCATGCCAAATCATGTACAGAAGGGAGGGTGAAATTAAGATAGAGATATGAGACAAAGATATTTTTTAAACTCCAACAATAATCCAAAGATGTAGGGATGAGACTGTACACTAGTAAAAGTCAATTTTCAGTGCTAGAGAGGTTGATTGGAAATAATTAAGACTACTCATGCCATTAAAAAATAACAAACTAATTCACAGAAACTGGAACAGGCAAGTCCTAACTTTTCGTGACACGTTAAGTTGGCATTGATCATATGTACCCGTGTCTTGCAATGCATGTATTTCAGTATCAAGCCTCTACAGGAAATCAGTATAAAACATCTTCAAGAGAAGCAGGGAAACCTAGACAGGAATATCCTGATTTTCACTTTTAACTGTGCAAGTGCAACTGTTGGAAGTTGCTCCATGAAAATTTCTGCAGGATTTACACTTTAATAATAGTGAGCACGCATAGTCTCCCTTGTTATTTTTCAATACATAACAGGGCCAATATATAACTGGTAAATCACCTATTTTACCCAGTTGATTATGAACTTGCTGCTCAAGCATGGGACTGGCGTCGATTTCAAGAGAAATGAAAATTGAACAGTTTCTGTAATTGGCAGCCAATCTGCAGCACCATTTTATACTCAGGCAGCAAGATAAAAATCTATGCCAGCTGATTAAGAAGATATGGTCACCCATCTCTTCTATCATGATTTTGCTTAATTCATAAGTTCATAAGATATAAAAGCAGAATTAGGCCATTTGGCCCATCGAGTCCACTCTGCCATTCAACCATTTCTGATATACTCCTCATCCCCATTTTCCTCCTGCCTTCTCCCAATAGCCCTTCAACACATTACCAGTTAAAAATCTGTCTAATTCCTCTTAAATTTGCTCACTGTCCCAGCATCCACCGCACTCTGGGGTTGCGCAATCCACAGATTCACAACCCTTTGGGAGAAATAGTTTCTCCTCAACCCTGTTTTAAATTTACTACCTCTTATCCTACGATGTCCTAGAATGCCCCACAAGAGGAAGCATCCACTCCATGTCTACTTTATCCATAGCTTTTATCATGTACACCTCAATTTGATCTCCCCTCAATCTTCTAAATTCCAGAGAGTATAGCCATGTACACCTCAATTTGATCTCCCCTCAATCTTCTAAATTCCAGAGAGTATAGCCCTAAACTTTTCAATCTCTCTTCATATGACAAATCCCTCATCTCTGGAATCAATCTTTTTTCGGTGTCTCTTTCTCTTTTGCTTTTCTCTCTTTTAACTCTTTTTGATTCCCTCTCTTTTTCTCTTACACTTTCTGTACTTCTTTCCCTTTCAGTGGCAGAATAGGAGCCACTAACAGGAACTGTAGATTGCATTTGGGGTAATAAAAATATAGCTCTTGGTCGGTCCCTTCACATCTTCTCCTGCATCACTCACACCTGGCACTTTTCTTCCATTTTGCCCCTACCCCATCATATTTCAGTGATTCCCTCCCTTTCTACCCCTACCCTCTCCTGTCCCTATCCTTGTCTCTTCCATGTTGAACCATCTGCTCAATTTCTATCCTGCATTCCTCTTACTGCACTGTTGAGGGCTTACCATTAACCCACCTTTTATCACAAACTGTGCACCATCCCACATCATTCATACAAGTGAGCCTCAGATGTTAATAATTAAAGACAAGGGGTGCCCTCTTTTTTTAATTCAGTCTCAGAATGTAGCCATCACTGACAATTATGGCATTTATTGTAGTCTTGAGTGGCTTTTTTAGTTAAAAAAACGGAACGGTTTACTAGGCCGTTCAGAGTCAGGATGCTGTGTCAGTCTGAAGTTATGTTTAAGCCATACTGCATAAGAATGGTAGCATTATTAGTCTAGTAACATAACTACAACAATACCTCACTCCTCCCTATCTATTACTATGAGAAGCTTTGCTTATTTTCAAAGTATTTTTATTCTTTGATTTTTAAAAATTAGAATGAGAAATGAAACTGTTCCACTTTCTCTATGACATTCTCTTTCAACTAGCTTTTTTTCTCTCACTGTTCAAGAAAATATCCAAATCACATTTAATATCCTTGTTCCCTTTATTCTCATTTCCATATTATCATTATTTTTAATTGAATAATAAGATTATAAGCATGGTAATATAATTATATTTAATTAATGATTTTTTAAATTCATTTGTGAGGCATGGATATTCCTGGCTGGCCAGCATTTATTGCCAATCCCTAGTTCCCCTTGAGAAGGTGGTGGTGAGCTGCCTTTTGGAATCGCTGCAGTCCATTTTCTGTGGATTGACCCACAATGCCATTAGGGAGGAAATTCCAGGATTTTGACCCAGCAATTGTGAAGGAATGGCAATATATTTCCAAGTCAGGATGGTGAGTGGCTTGGAGGGGAACTTGCAGATGGTGGTGTTCCCAAGTATCTGCTGCCCTTATCCTTCTAGATGGAAGTGGTCATGGGTTTGGAAGGTGCTGTCTAAGGACCTTTGGTGAATTGCTGCAGTATATCTTGTAGATTATACACACTGCTGCTATTGAGTGTCAGTGAAGGGGGTGGACCTTTGTAGATGTGGTGCCAATCAAGCAGCTGCTTTGTCCTGGATGATGTCAAGCTCCTTGAATGTTGTTGGAGTTCACGGAGGAGGACGTGAATAATTTGCTGGGTGTTAGCGATGGAAGGATGGTAGGAGTGGAGGGCCTGAATGACATTATTGTTACTAGAGAGGCGGTGCTCAACAGACTGGAGGGACTGATTGTAGACAAGCTAGATGGACTACTCCTGCTCCTATTTCTTATGTTCTTATGTTCTTATTATGAACCCATCAAGGCAAGTGGGAAATATTCCATCACACTCCTGACTTGTGCCTTATAGATGGTGGATAGGCTTTGGGGAGTCAAGAGGTGAGTTAGTTGCCACAGTATTCCTAGCCTCTGACCTACTCTTGTAGCCAGTATGTATATGTGGTGAGTTCAGTTGAGTTTTAGGTCAATGGCAACCCCCAAGGATGTAGACAGTTGGGGATTCAGTGAAGGTAACATTATTGAATGTCAAGGGGCAGTGGTTAGAGTGTCTTTTATTGGTGATGGTCATTGCCAAGCACTTGCATGGCGTGAATGTTACTTGCCACTTGTCAACCCAAGATTGGATATTGTCCACATCTTGTGGCACCTGAACATGGACTGCTTCAGTTTCTGAGGAGTCGTGAATAGTGCTGAACATTGTGCAATCATTGGCAAACATCTCCACTTCTGACCTTATGATGATGGGAAGATTATTGATGAAACAGCTGAAGATGGTTGTGCCTCGGACACTACCCTGAGGGACATCTGCAGAAATGTTCTGGAGCTGAGATGACTGACTCTCCACAATCACAACCATCTTCTTATATATTAGGTATGACTCCAACTAGCAAGAGTGTTTGCCCCCCTGGTACCCATTGATTCCAGTTTTGGTAGGGCTCTTTGATGTCACACTCAGTTGAATGCGGCCTTGATGTCAGTCTCACTTCACCTCTGCAATTCAAGCCTTTCGTCCATGTTTGAGTCAAGGCTGTAATATGGTCAGGAGCTGAGTGACACTGGCAAAACCTAAACTGGGCGTCACTGAGTGGGTTATTGCTGGGCAGATGTTGCTTGATTGCACCGTTGATGCACCCTTCCATCACTTTACTGATGATCGAGAGTCAACTGATTGGGCTACAATTGGCTGGATTGGATTTGTCGTGCTTTTTGTGTACAGAACATACCTGGACAATTTTTCACATTGTTGAGTAGATGCCAGTGTTGTAACTGTACAGGAAAGCTTGGCTAGGGGAGCAGCAGGTTCTGGAGCACAAGTCTTCAGTACTATTGCTGGAATGTTATCTGCGCCCATAGCTTTTGCAGCAACCGTTGTCTCCAACTGTTTCTTGATATCACGTTGAGCAAATCGAATTGGCTGGAGACTGGCATCTGAGATGTTGGGGACCACTGGAGGAAACCAAGATGGATCATCCACTAGGCAATTCTGGCTGAAGATTTCTGCTAATACTTCAGTCTTATTTTTTGCACTGATGTGCTGGACTCCTCCATCATTGAGGATGGGGATTTTTGTGGAGCCTCCTCCTCCAGTGAGTTGTTTAATTGTCCACCGCCATTCCCGACTAGATGTGGAAGGACTGCAGAGCTTAGATCTGATCCATTGGTTGTGGGATTGGTTCGCCCTATCTATCACTTGCTGTTTTTGCCGATTGGCATGCAAGTAGTCCTGTTTGGTAGTTTCAGCAGGTTGACACCTCAATTTTAGTAATGCCTGGTGCTGCTCCTGACATGGCCTCCTGCACTGCACTCTCCATTGAACCAGGGTTGATCCCCTGGCTCGATGGTAATGGTTGAGTCAGGGATATGCCGGGCCATGGGGTTGCAGATTGTGCTGGAATACAACTCCGCTGCTGTTGATGGCCCACAGTGCCTCATGGATGCCCAATCTTGAGTTGCTACGTCGGTTCGAAATCTATGCCATTTAGCACACTGATAGTGCCACACAGCATGATGGAGGTTATTCTCAATGTGCAGGCAGGACTTTGTCTTCACAAAGACTGTGCAGTGGTCACTCTTACTGATACTGTCATGGACAGTTGCATCTGCAGATGGCAGATTGGTAAGAATGAGGTTAAGTATGTTTTTTCCTCTTGTTAAATCCTTCACCGCATGCTGCAAACCCAGCTTAGCAGTTATATCCTTTAGGACCCGCCCAGCTCCATCAGTAGTGCTGCTGCCAAGCCACTCTTGGTGGTGAACATTGAAATCCCCCATCCAGAGTACATTTTGTGTCCTTGCCACCATCAGTGCTTCCTCCAAGTGTTGTTCAACATAGAGGAGTACTGATTCATCAGCTGAAGGAGGATGGTAAGTGGCAACCAGTCAGAGGTTTCCTTGCCCATGTTTAACCTGAAGCCATGAGACTTCATGAGGTCCGGAGATGATGTTAAGGACTCCCAGGGTAGTTCCTTCCCGACTGTGCCACCACCCCTGCTGGGTCTGTCTTGCTGGTGGGATAGGATATATCCAAGGATGATAATGGTGGTGTCTGGGGTGTTATCTGTAAAGTATGATTCTGTGAGACTGACTATGTCTAGCTGGTGCTTGACTAGCCTGTGAGACAGATCCCCCAATTTTGGCACTAGTCCCCTGATGTTAGTAAGGAGAAACTTTGCAGGGTTGACAGGGCTATTTGTTTTGCCATTGTCTTTTCCGGTGCCTAAGTCGATGCCAAGTGGACCATCGGGTTTCATTTCTTTGTTGAGACTTTGTAGTGATTGATACAACTGAATGGCTTGCTAGGCCATTTTAGAGGGCAATTGAGAGTCAACCATATTGCTGTGGCTCTGGAGTCACGTGTAGGCCAGACCCAGGTAAAAACGGCAGATTTCCTTCCCTAAAGGACATTAGTGAACAGGATGGGTTTTTCTGACAATCGTCAATGGTATTATGGTCATCAGTAGACTCTTAATTCCAGATATTTTTTATTGAATTCAATCTCCACCATCTGCCTTGGCAGATTCAAACCCAGGTCCCCAGAACATTATCTGGGTTTCTGGATTAATAGTTGAGCGATAATACCACTTGGCCATCGCCTCCCCCATATCATGTAGTTTATTCTACAGTTTACAATTCATATAAATAATTTCTCACTTAACTAAAATCTTATGCTTATTAAGCTTTGATCCACTTGCAGGTGCCCATAATAATTATTTAAGTCACCAGTATTAACACCCACATATCTTCATGAGCTTAATGTAATTTTGAAAAGTAAAAATACACTTGCATTTGTATAGTGCATTATTGCATCTTTCACAACTGTCACAAAATTGCTTCATTTTCAGGGACCCAGATTCAATTCCATCCTCAGGTCACTATCTGTGTGGCATTTGCACATTCTCTTCATGTCTGCAGGGGTTTCCTTCAGGTGCTCTGGTTTCATCCCACTGTCCAAAGATGTATGGGTTAGGTTAATTGGCCATGCAAAATTGCCCTTTAGTGTCAGGGGGAATATCAAGATAAATATGTGGATTATGGGGATGAGGCCTAGTGGGCTTGTTTATGTGCAGGCTCAATGAGCCAAATGGCCTCCTTCTGCATTGTAGGGATTTTATGAAATAGTGAACTAGCTTGAATGCACAGAATATTATATTAGCAAATTAAGCAGCCATTTTGTGCACAAGTTCTCACCAATAAATGAATGATTAATTTGCATTTGCTGTTATTAATTGAAAAATACATGTTCATCAGAATATCAAATTTGATTTTGTTTTGCGAAACAAAATAAAATAACCTGAGAGCAACACATTAACGACTGGAGATGAAACAAATTTTTGAGAAGAAAGCTCAAGATTGAAGATATATTCTTCCTGTTCTGATTGCACTGGGGGATCATCAGTAGATTTTCCTGTGAGCCTCATAGATTATGAGCTCCTCTATTAAGCAAGTGGAGGGTTGCTCAGTAGGGAAGGAGCAGCAGGGGAGGTGGGGTTATAATTAGCTGCTTCCACTCAGGCTGACAGTTAAAAGACCTGCACTCTGTACTCACTGAGCGGTATCCCGAACACACTGAAAGATCAGGCCGTTCCTGGATCATGTGCTGCAAGATAGACTGGTCTCTGGAATTAACAATGGCAGAACCAAATTTGCAGCTAAAGAAGGCCATTGAGATAGCTCAATCATTAAACCCTCAATTTTTTGAACACCTTATCAGTGTCTGCAAGACAAATGAAGACCTGGACGCTAAAAGGCCCAGTCCTGTCTAAATTAAAAAATATAATATTACATGGGGGATCTAGAGGACAGCCCTAAAATGGAATGCAACACAACTGGACAAAGAAAGACAAGTTCAATGTTGAGGATTTCCCACGTAGTTGTCCCTTGCCCAGGGCAATGTCCAATACTTACGGAATTAAACAATAGCCATCCTGGAATTTCGAACATGAAAATGCTAGCAAGGAGCTACGTATGGTGGCCCAGCCTTGACACAAACATTACGGACTTGGTCAGACAGTGAATTGTACCAAGAAAATCAAATATCCCCCCTCTCCCTTAGCCTCCCTACATCCATGTGAGTGGCCTAGTAGGCCCTGAGTACGAGTGTGTGAAGACTCTGGGCCTTTTTTGGGCTCCATGTTCTTAATTATGGTTGACACGGACTCCAAATGGTTGAAGATGCATTGCATGGATACCACCAGATACTATACTATCATTGAGAAGTTATGACATAAGAACATAAGAAATAGGAGCAGGAGTAGGCCATCTAGCCCTTCGAGCCTGCCCTGCCATTCAATAAGATCATGGCTGATCTGAAGTGGATCAGTTCCACTTTTCCGCTTTCTCCCCATAACCGTTAATTCCCTTGTCTGTCAAAAACCTATCTACCCGTGACTTAAATATATTTAGCGGGGTAGCCGCCACCACTTCAATGGGCAGAGAATTCCAGAGATTCACCACCCTTTGAGTGAAGAAGTTCCTCCTCAACTCCGTTCTAAACTGCCCCCCCCCTTATCTTGAGGCTGTGCCCTCTAGTCCTGCTGTCCTTTCTGAGCGGGAAGGATCTCTCTACCTCTACCCTATCCATCCCTTTCATTATCTTATACGTCTCTATAAGATCCCCCCTCATCCTTCTAAACTTGAACGAGTACAGACCCAGTCTATTTAATCTCACTTCATAGTCTAACCCCCTCATCTCCGGTACCAACTCTCTGCCCCCTATTAGACAACCAATCCTCTATCCACGCTAACACCTTACCCCCAACTCCATGCCCCCTAACCTTCTGAAGCAACCTTTTGTGCGGCACCTTATCAAACATCTTTTGAAAATCGAGAAACACCACATCCACCGGTTCCCCTCTGTCTACTGCACTAGTCACATCTTCATAGACATCCAATAAATTTGTCAAACACAACTTCCCCTCAACGAATCTGTGCTGCATCTGCTCTATCAAACCATTCTTTTCTAGGTGCCTCGCTGTTTCTTCTTTGATGATGGATTCAAGCATTTTTCCAACTACAGACGTTAAACTAACCGGCCTATAATTCCCTGCCTTTTGCCTGCTACCTTTTTTGAACAGCGGCATAACATTAGCCGTTTTCCAATCTTCCGGCACTTCCCCGGAATCCAGTGAAGTTTGGTAAATAATCACTAAGGCATCTATTATCACCTCTGCCATTTCCTTCAGAACCCTGGGATGCATTCCATCTGGTCCACATGACAGAGCTTATGCATGCAAGGGATACCCAAAGTCCTGGTCTCTTACAACGGCATTGCTTTTAACAGCACCAAGTTTTAGACCTTAGTGCTTTCCAATGGCATAACCACAGCAGCCTATCACCCGTCATCAAATGGATTGGCTGAATGAGAAGTGCAGAATTTTAAGCCCTCCATGAACAAACAATCTGCACTATCCATAGAGGCCAAATTGGTGTGATTTTTATTCAACTACAGGATTACTCCTCACACAACAACAGGAACCACCCTAATGGAATTGTTAATGGTGTGGAGGCTTCAGACCAGATTCAGCTTACTGCTCCCAAACCTAGTGGAGAGGGTTGAGTCCCAACAAGGGAACCGGAAAAACAACCATGATTCTGTAAGAACAGACAGAACATTCAGAACTGATGACCCAGTCCATTTGAGGAAATTTGCAGATGGCCGCAGTTGAGTGCCTGGGATCATGACTGAGTAACTGAGGCCCAAGTGTAGGGTAAAATTGTCTAGAAGTACCTGGACCATCTCAGGACCAGGGAGCCTGTGTCAGTACAAGCCTCATTGCCAGCCATGGGGACAACCACTGCCATATCGAGCCACTACTGGATGCCAACCCCACTACTCCACTCCATGTGATGAGGACATGGATCCTGAAATGGAAGTGGAAGAGATCGGCGACCCCTCTGAAGTGAGACCTCAAGAAGAACCAGTTTAGTTGCTTTATGGCATTTCCTTCAGAAGTGAAGGTCTCCAATCCGCTTCAAACACCTGATCTGGTCCTGCTACCTATCAAGCCCAGGCTATTGCTCAGTGGCCCAAAAGGCGCCCCTATGGCGGCCGGGGTGGGGGGGGGGCAGCGGAATGAACTTGAGGGAGGAAGGATATTATGACTATGGAGGATCGTAATAGTTCTCCATGTGGGCCTCACCGAATATGAGCTCTCCTATTTGGCAAGTAGAGGCTCACCCAATAGCAAAGGAGCAGCAGGTAGGGCATATAAAACCAGCTGACTCCCCTCAAGCCGAGAGTAGAAAGATCAAGGTCGACCTGCACTCTAGCCACCAAATGACATGCCGAATGCATTGTAAACAAAGGGTGATTGGTGATGGAAGACTGGATTCAGTAAGATTACACTTCTCCTCACCTCTGCACCAACCTCATTCTGCCTCCCTTCTTCTAGTTTGATTTTCTCTTCCTCTGAGCATTGACTTATTCTCGGGTATAATTTTCTGGATTACAATTGTACACCCATTTCAAAAGCAAAGTCCTGTGGATGCTGGAAATTTGAAATAAAAATGGAAAATGCCTAGATACACTTGGACCTGGTAGCATCAGTGGAGAGAGAAATAGTTATGGGTGGAACTTTGTTGAGGCCTCGAGGATCTTGCCTGCCAGCTGGAGAGCTGGCGAGAGGTCCATACTGCCTCTTTATGGAAAAACCCACTGAACCACAACAAATCAGGCAATGGCAAAGTCTGCAGCAGGCCTCACTCTGGAATAAGGACCCAGAGGTGGAAATGTCACCTTGATTGCTCAGCAGTGGCACACAGGAGGGTTGCCCGGAGGACAGGTACTGGAGTCCAGGATCTTGGACTCACCAAAGTTACAGTTAAATAATGTGGTTTGGTGGCGGTGGGGGGAGGTTTTGTGGCTGGAGGTCGCAACGAGAAGGGGTGGGGAGAGATCAGCAGCAAGAGTGGGGAGATGTGACCATCAGTTGGCCCACCTTCCTGGTGTTTAGTCAGTTGATTTGGTACTAAGTGCCTTTGATTGAGATGCCCTCCCACTCCCAGTGGTGATCACATGGCATACACACCACATGGGGACAGTCCAGCTTTTTGAGTGGTCATTAATTGTCAGCATGTAATTCTGGCACAGGCAGGGAGTTCCAGATTCCGGAACACCACCATCCCACCTAATTACATGCCATTCCTGCCTCCAAGCTCCCCATGGATGAGAGCAGAAGATTCCGCCCAATGTTTCAGATCTGTGACCTTGCGTCAAATTGAGAAAAGTTAGAAATGTAATAGGGTTTGATGAGTGAAATGGAGAGAGTGAGAGGGAAGAAACAATAGGGAAGGTCTGTAATAGTGTGGAGGGAAAACCAATTAATGACAAATATTTTCACTATGAAAAGCAAGAGCAAGCTAATAGGTTAAGTAAGGAAATAAAAAAGTGTCCTGATGAGATGTAACTGACAGAATAGCAGCCATCCAAATGCAAAATAACTGGGTTCCAAAAGGAACAAGCAAAATAAAATGTAGTCTGGGTTTATGATCTAAAATTGAATGCAATGTTGCATTCAGAAGGCTGTAAGTGTGCTCAGTCACAAGATAAGGTACTATTTCTTGAACTTTCATTGAGCTTCACTGAAGCAAGTCAAAGGCAAAAAAGATGAGAGTGGATGCAAGATAGAAAATTGAAAAGAAGCTCAGGGTCTTGCTTGCAGACTGAAAGGAGGTGTTGAAGAACTTTGGGAAAACAAAATACGAGCAAAAATAGGCCATTTGGCCTCTGAAGCCTGCTCTGCCATTCAATAAGATTATGGCTGATCTGGTAGTGGCCTTAACTCCACTTTTCCTGCCTGCCCTCTTTCTCCCCACCACCACCCCCCTCAATTCCCGATATAAATATCAACTCACTTGTGTCCAAAAATCTGTCTAACTTGGCCTTGAATATATTCAATGACCAAGCCTCCACTCTCTTTGGCTAATTCCTAAGGTTAACAACCCTCTGAAATAATAAATTCTTCCTCATCTTTGTTTTAAATGGGAAACTGTGCCCCTTGGAGGTTTTCCTCACAAGGGGTATCATCCACCCAGCACTTACCCTGTGAAGCCCCCTCTGAATCTTGTATCTTTCAATAAAACCAACTCTCATTCTTCTAAATTCCAGTTGGGTTTAGACCCAACTTGCTCAACCTTTTCTCATAAGACAACTTCTACAATTTATTGAATCTTCTCCTTCCTTCAGGAGGCCAAAACTATCCACAGTACTCGAGGTCAGATCTCACCATGTCCTGCACATTTGCAGCAAGACTGCCCTACTTTTAAAGCCCATTCTATAGTGAACTTTTCATTTGCCTTCCTAATTACTTGCTGTATCTGCAAGCAAACTTTCTGAGATTCATCTAGGAGGACTGCAGATACCTTCATACCACTGCTTTCTGCAGTCCCTCACCATTCCCACCACGGTGAAAAATTTTATATTTTCCCATACTTCACCAACCAATTTTTTTTTCTGATTTGTCTTTTAATGGCATATCAAAGACTCATGGGGCAGATTTTTACTAACTCACCTGCCATGGGAATCGGAGCAGGCGAGGCAGACAATGGGAAGGTCCGTTGACCTCAGGTGGGATTTTATAGTTTTGGGATGAGCAAGACCATAAAATCCCGCCCATGGAAACAATGGGACTCGGAATATTGTAGAATTTCTGAACCTAAACCTTTAGTTCCTTGAAGTTTAGACATTCTAATTGTTTAATTATGAATATCAGCGTTCATGTGAATTTTCTTTTTAGCTTCTGAACACATTCTTAAAACTGATTACTGGTAATCAGGACACTCAACTCCCACTTTATGAATATTCACTTTATAACAAAATACAATCCTGGTTATTACTGAGGTAAATATTACAATATTCAGCCTTTTACATATCGTTAGGGGACTGAGTGAAGTATGAAATTAGCCCTGGTATTAAAACTAGAACATTTTGCAAAGAAGGCATTTTCACTAGTTTGTTTCCTGCATCTTAAATTTTATTTTTAGTGCTAAAATTTGCAGTTTCTAAACTACTGCATGTGGTTTATAAGTCCTTTTGATGTTAAAATTGAACTTTTTAAAACAAAAATTATATTTTCAGTAAAGCAGAATTAAAGAAATCAATCATCAGGTTGACTTATTTCATTGGGAACAAAACTGCAATGTGACATAATTTGGTGAGATATAAGATGAAATCGTAATTTCTCTGACTTCTCTCATTTAGTTGCCAGCTTCTATTAAGATAAAAGTTTTTGATTAAGATAAGTTTTTGTGCCAGTTTCTATTGTTCTGCAATAGGGTGGCAGTAAGATTTTCCAAAGGAAAAAATATCAACAGGTAAACAACTGATAAATGCACACAAGGAATGTAGCACGCTTAGTGTAATCAATATTTATATTAAAAATGCTGTATCTGCAAATTTCTTGTAGCACCACACATTTTGTCATTACAGTTTATTAATTAACTCGAAGTAAAACACCGGCAAGTTAGAACAGAATAAGCAGATAAGGTGTAAATTAGAAATAAGAAACAACTACAAATTTATGAGGGCAACCAATTCTGAATGACCAGTCAAAATAACTTATTAATAAAAGGAGAAAGCAAACAAATTGAATCGTTCAATGTATTTTTGGGAAAATATTTGTTCATCATTTTTAACTCATTTGACAATTGTAAAGTAAAATTATGATTAAACAAATTTAATAACATCTAATTACAGTAAATTTCACAATGTGAATTATTGTGCCATTGAGTTTGCGTTCCAAATATACCGGGTTGGATTTTTCTCCACTTTCTGGAAATCTAGTAAGATCTCCATCTCACACCCACAGGCTTTTTCTGAAGAGGGCTTCTTCCACAGGCAGAATATCAATGAGATTTCCAATTCCAAATGGCTTACTGCCACTTGGAAGGCGAGAAATGCACTTTAGTTGCATTTAGGAGGCTGCAGCTGCTGAAAGTGTAAAAGTGCTCATAACTAAGGAATATGTGAGAACCAAATTCTGAAATATCAGAAGAGGTGACATTGAGGGCATTGGCTGCAGACAAAGCCTGTACATTTTCAGAAGCTTCTATGGAAGAGGTGGGCAACAAGAGACCGGGGCCTGAGAAACCACCAACAGAGGGAGTGTAGACCATTTCAAGCCACTTGTAAGTAGTAACGTTATGCTGAAAGTGGTTTGATGTCCTTCTGAAATTGGACAAGTGTAATCACAAGTACCCATGAACATCTTGAATGAATTCTGAAACCATGAATGGATGCAACATCCTGTTCATGAGGAATCTCAATTTTCCCATCATTTCCTTGTACTCTCCTAGTGCCTGAGTCCAAGAATGGTAGTAGTGGGACACAATTCTTCTGAACCAGTACTAAGTGGCCATGCCAGCAGGAAAAATGATTGGCAGTGTCTGTCCAGTGGAATTCTCTCGTCTGATGGATGCAAATTTACACATCCCATGAATCACGCTAGCCAGCCCAACTCTTTAGAGATCGGGGTGTCCTTTGTAAAAAGTGCCCGATTTCTGTGGTTCAGGACAGGTGTTCCTCACTCCCCCTTTAACAAAGGGAACACCAATAGGGGCATCCCTTCCCCATCACTTTAATAACTGGTTTTCTGTTCCCTGCATTGCCCCTTGGCACTGACACCCTGGCCTAGAGTCTTGGAACACTTTAATCTCCATTTCCCTGGTCACCTGGCAAGCTTTTCAATCACTGCATCACTCCATACTGCATCAGGGATTTCCCTTTCTCTCTCTCAGAAGCTGCAGGTTTGATGTCACTTTCATGGTGGAGTGGGGGGACTGGGGGAGAGAGACCCCTCCTCAGGGTTCACTCAATCCCATTCTATTCACAGAGCTTTAATTTGAAGTTGCTGAGCCTTCCTACAAATCTCATTGAAATAACTTTCAATCCTTTGAAAACCTTTAGAACAATTTTACCTTTTTGCCTCATTGATTGATAGGCAGGGCAAGATCACATGACAGCTGGAACATCAAGTTCGCACCTGATTTCTCGCCTCTCATGATCATACCAGTACCGGATACCTGGTGAGATCAGCCCGAAAAGGGTGCAAGACTGACTGTAATATTTAAATTCAATGCTAGTAGAATTTAAATATTACGAATGAGCCTGGGGTGCAGTCATCCAGGCTCAGTTGCCTTAGCGGTCTTGAGAATCACATTGTCCACGTTACCTGTCGTGATGGCCTCATCACTAGGACCAGAGGCCATTGAGGTGCACCTAGGTGGGCAGGGGAAGCCCATTAGGCCTACCAGCCTGGCACACTGGCAGCAGGAACTGGGCAGAGGCAGGCAGGACCTAAGGGGAGGCAGGTGGGAGAGGGATGCTGCGCACTCTGCAACAGGCGATCGCTCATTCCATGCAAGGAGGGGGGATTGTCTGGCCCACGTGCAGGCCGGAGTGGGGGTCACGATCAGTCAGGGAGGCCAGCTATTCTGTGCATGCATAGTGGCGCCCTCTGCTGTAATCTGCTGGCTTTGAGATGAGCTTAGCCTCCCACTAACAGGAAACAGATCTTGCTTCATTTTTTTCCTCAGTGTGTTGGTAAGATTGGATTTTTAACTCGCCCAAAAAATCATCACAATCCTCTCCCATTTTCACGTTCTGTCAGCACTTTGATTTTCTTGGTAAGATCGCCCCCTTTCTTTCCATTCAAAGAACAAAGAACAGCACAGCACAGGAACAGGTCCTTTGGGCCACTATGTTTGTGCCAACATAGATGTCTCCCTAATCTAATATTTTCTTATCTCTATGTGGTCAATATTCCTCTATTCCCTGCCTATTCATATATCTATCCAGATGCCTCTTGAATGTTGCTACAGAACCTGCTTCCATCACCTCCTCTGACAGTGTGTTCCAGGAATTCACCACCCTCTGTGTTAAAAATTTGCCCCTTACATCTCTTTTAAACTTTCCCCCTCTCACTTTCAACCTATACCTCCGAGTAATTGACCATGCGACCCTGGAAAAAAACTCTGATTATTCATTCTATCCAAGCCTGCCATAATCTTGTAAACCTCTATCAGGTCCCCTCTCACCTTCTGATGCTCCAGTGAAAATAATCCAAGTTTGTTCAAACTTTCTTCATTGTCCATATCCTCCATACCAGGCAACATCCTGGTAATCTCTTCTGCAACCTTTCAAATGCATCAACATCCTTCCAGTAGTGAAGCGACCAATACTCCAAATGCGGCCTAACCAAAGTCTTAAAGAGCTACAAAATGATTTTACAATTCCTATACTCAATGCCCAACTGATGAAGGCCAGCATGTTATTCGCCTTCTTGATCACCTTTAATTTCAGTCCAGTGCTTTTAACTCTAATTTGATTGACAGCTTTTCTACTCTGCCTCCAGTCAGTTCTGTTTATTTACCTCTCCACTCATTCTTGAATGCATATCAAGTACCCCCTTTGTTCCTAACTACAATGCTTACACAAAAGAGGAAGTACGAAGCACATAGCTTTTTTGAAGCTATCTAGAATTTTTTTACCATCTAGACTGTCTTGAACGTAACTCAATGGCTGAGCATCCACTGCCCTCTTGGGTAGAGAATTATAATGAATTATCACCCTCTGAGTGAAGTAATTCCTCTTCATCTCTGCTCTAAATGGCTACCTCTTATTCTAAGACTGTGTTGCCCAATTTGAGACCCACCAAGGGAAGTGTCCTGTCCTTTCTATATCTATTTGAAAGAATTTGTATATTTCAATGAGATCACCTTTCATTCTTCTAAACTCTAGAAAGAATACAAGCTCAGGGTCCTCATAAGACAATCCCGTCTCCCAGGAATCAGTTTGGTGAACCTTGTTGCACTCACTCAATAGCAGATATATCCTTTGTCTGGAAAGGAGACCAAAACTGTATACAATACTCCTGTTGTGGTCGTATCAAGCCTCTTATTCAATTCCAGCAAGCCATCTTTACTGCTATACTCAAATCCTCCTTCAATAAAAACCAACACACCATTTGCTTTCCTAATTGCTCGCTGTATCTATGTGCTAGCTTTCAGTGACTCACCAACAAGTACAGATCCATTTGGAATCAATGCTTCCAATCTCTCATCATTTAAAAATATCTGCATTTCTGTTTTTCCTACCAAAATGGAGAACTTCACATTTTTTCATACTACATTCCATTGTCATGTTAAAGAATTATAATGGTCAATGAAAGGAATGGGCTTGTTGATAAAATGTCCTTCTATTGTTCTACATTTTGTTTTCCCTATGTTTCCTTTTTTCCCCCTTAGGGCAGTCACTCATGTTGTGGAATGTTTTCACTGGTGCTAGTAGCAATCCAGTGCTTTGCCAAGTACCATTCAGTATTTATATTTCAAGTTGTGATTGTTAGAGAGTTATTCCATCATGGGAAGCGTTATACTACAATTTGATCTTGTCCTCATTCTGTCCTATATGCACACTGACTGAAAGGGATAATAGCAGAATGTGCCTTTCTAATCCTACATAGCCAAGCATAGGGGGAAACAATAATTGTTGTTTCCCTTGCAGCAAAGTTGTGAACTTTGATTTTTGAATGGACTTAACTTGCATTAAGCTGATCTTTCTCTACACCCTAGCTATGACTGCAACACTACATTCTGCACCCTTTCGTTTCCTTCTCTGTGAACGGTATGTTTTGTCTGTATAGCGCTCAAGAAAGAATACTTTTCACTTTATGTTAATACACGTGACAATAATAAACCAAATCAATTTGTCCTAGAACTTCCCTGATGTTAGCTTTGCAATAGGAAAAGCACATTAAAGTTCTGAACTGATGAACTAAGAAGTCATGTCTAGAACATTTATGTCAGTCTTTCCTGAGCTTCCACCTATCCCTGGCCTTCTGTTTTCCTCCACTCCCTTTTAAATAGTATAAAATTAATCACATCTCTCCCTCTCTTAGCCCTAAAGAAGAGTCATATGGACTCAGAACTCTGTTTCTGTCTCTGCAGATGCTGCCAGACCTGCTGAGTTTTTCCAGCATTTTCTGTTTTTATTTCAGATTTCTGGCATCCATTGTATTTGGTTTTATTAACTAAGAAGTTAAATTGGCCACAGTTAGATGCAAAATGGCAAGCCCAACAAAACTTACATAGAAAATGACTCAACTGTACTGTTAACACTGAATAGAAAAGGACATAACTGGTCCTTTTATCCAGTGCCCTGGTACAAACCTATTATGTTTGTTGAAACTGCAGAAATCTCATTTTGCCTCCATTCCAGAATGGAAAGTTGCATTTCATTAGACTGGATGAGATTAAAGCAAGTCACTGAAGTACTTTAACCTAGAGCTTCAAAAATGTCCAGAATGGTTAATTAATTTTGAATATTAATTCAAGCTGAAGCAGTTGAAGATATCCAGCTGTTTAATTAGGTGACTTGAATCCAAAATGGAGTTTGACCATTATAAGGAGAAAAGGCTTGGTTGTTTTAATAATAAAATTTAACACTGCAGTCAACATCACTTGCAGCACTAATTATATCGATGGCATTAGACAGCAGACATCATGACCTTTCAGCAGCAAAATGTATCAAACACCAAAGCTTCTCTAATCAACTCAGCAAGATTTCTTTGACAGCACCACCTAGAAGGGCTAGAACCGCACCTGCAAGTTCTCCTTCAAGACACACACTATCCTTACTTGGAACTGTATTGCCATTCCTTCACTGTCACCGTCAACATCTTGGAATTCCCTAACAGCACTGTGGATGTACCTGCACTACATGACAGCAGGAGTTCACGTGGCTTGCTACCATCTTCTCAAAGGCAGTTGGAGATGGGCAATAAATGCTGACCTAGCCAGCACCACCCATATCTTGTGAATGAATATTTTCAAAAAGTCTGCAAAGACTGACAAGGGTTGGAGAAACTTGCTGGTCTAATGACAATTATTATCTGCCAAGAGGGATTGTTAGCAGCCTTATATTTATATTTTGTCATTAATTTTGATGGTTCATGTGTATAATGGAAACTACTTACATGCAGTTTTCAAGTTTTAATGATACCCTGCTGATAATTGTGGCACTACACCTGTAGTGGAAGGAGGTTGTAATTACATTGTAACAAATATACATAGGCTGATGGTATTATAAATATGCAAATAAAAAGGTATAATGGAAAGTTGAACTAATTGAGCATGAACAAAATACTTCTTAATTACATAGATATGTTTTCAAGAGTTTCTCAGTAAAAGTGTCACTTGCACATGCACATTTTGCTGCCTCACTTTTTAAAAAATCCATTAAAAAGAGCAAACAGCAATTTCTCATTGGTTTCAAATAACCATCCATAGCGTTAGAGACTACCGTGCAATTGACTCAGGATCTGAGTCAATTATTATTTAATTGAACTTGGGATGTATCCATACAGACACCTTTGCAGCATAGTTATACATTATGTATTACAATGTATAATACTCCTGTCTTTTCTTAAAGAAACATAACATTTGACTTGATGATTGAGCAACATCATGGAAAATCCAAAAGTATTTTCTGTATTATAATTCATCTTAAAAATGAGAAAAAATATTCCACACATCAGGCACATGCCAGTCTATCATAAATCTCACAGGACATCAACAAAACAGCAATAATATGAAGTTGCAGCTATACTGTACCTTTCTTTGGATCTGATGACCCTTTAATACTTTCTTCTCTAATTATATTACTGCTGTGTGATCCCTCACATTCTTTACTTTTACTCTTTGAAGGACTTTTATTTTGGTAATGGTAAGTTTTTATTTCCCAAGTGGACATACAGACCAAGGACAAATGATAAACGTTCTGCAACTTATCATAGTCTTCTGTGAGTGGAGTTCCCAAAGCTGCTAATAAATGTTTATAATGTTCCATCAATCTTCTATTTAAACAATATTTTGTACTTTTTAGTTCACCGTTAGAAAAATAGCTGTTGTTCCACTGTTGTTACTGATCTGAATTATCTCCTTTGTGTTTTTGAAATAGGATAAAATGATGTCTTTTATGAAGCTTGTGCTGCTGTTAACTGTATGTTGCACTGCGAGAACCATCTTTGGCTACAGATTGTACAAAATAAACAAAAGCTATTCTTGCAACAACGAGCTGCTTTCTGAAGTAATGAAGGATGAACCTCCAGAAAACTCCTCGCTGAAGGAGAGAAGCTTCACCTATCTACCAACTGATACATCTTCATTTGCTGAAGAAAAGGAGAAAAGGACACTGCCGTTTGCTCGATATAAATATCTCAACCGAACACAATTAAAAAGGAAAATGTACCAGAATAATGCAAGGAACAATCGTCGAACCAAGTTTACCCTGTCCCTAGATGTGCCCACGAACATTCTCAGTATTCTTTTAAACATTGCCAAAGCTAAAAGTATGAGAGCAAAGGCAGCAGCAAATGCTCGCCTGATGGCACAAATTGGTAAAAGAAAGTAGATTTGTAATTATTGAAATTTTATGGTTATTTTCATGTCTGCATGAAACTGCAGCTGCATGCTTATGGCTCAAATCTATTAGCACTAAAAGAAACTTTATTTGGTGGGTGACATGAAATGTTCATTTTGTAAATCAACAGAAAATGAAAAATTAGAGTAGCAGCAAAGGGTTTGTTTAGTACAGGGGTACTGATAATATTTGTACCAGCAAATCCTTGTTAAAGATCATACATTTTTACCATGAAATGAATTATAGGAGAGAAAGGTCAGGACATCAGGAGCTTTCCACAGCGGTTTGACTTTGTGGAAGTAGTTGGCCTTATTTTGTTATTTCTTTGATGATCGTATAGATGAAAACATATTCATCATACAGTGATGAGTTGGAGAATACCAAAAACTATAAAATTCCAGAAGGTTTGTTCCTTTCAGTCAATAACTTAGCAACTTTGTGGCATACAATGGGCTCACTTATGGAATTGATAACCAGAAATTGTCTCTGATTATTTTTCTCTTCACTGAGTTCCATTACTCCTGTTTTTTTAAGGAGATGTAATTTTGTAAGACCATTTTAATTAGTCCACTCAATTCAGTTTCTCCCACCCTAGCAATTATATTGTAGCATAATGGAGTTTTTGACTAATTGTAGCAGTTGATCTCTACCAATTATTCTACAATAGATACAGTCATAACATGAGGAAATGCCCAATCGTAGGATCCCTTCAGTGCAGAAGGAGCCCATTCAGCCCATTGAGTCTGCATTGACTCCCCGACAGAGCAGCTTACCCGCACACACCACTACCGCACCAACGCACACCAACCCCCCCACCCCCCCACACCAGTTTTTACTGGTATGTCAATCCATTGAGGAGTATATGCTTATAAAGAGTTAAACAGAACATAAAGCACAGAAACAGGCTTTTCAACCCAACAAATCAATGCTGGTGTTTATGCTCCACACAAGCCTTCTCCTACTCTTCTTCAACTCATGTTATCCATTCATTTCTCCTGCATCTACTCCTTTAGCTTCCCTTAAATGCAACTACGCTCTTAAGCTGGCAACATCAAGAAGCTTAGCCCTGCCGTCTCCGCATCCAAAACCAGCAAAAAAAAATATACAATAATATGTTTGGCCTGATCTTGCCCAATTTTAGATTGCCTCTCCCACCAAGTGTCAGCTGTTGCTCAGTTGGTATCATCCCTACTCAGGAGCAAATGGCTGTGGGGTTCAAATGCAGCTCCAGGACTTCAGCATAAAACATCACCAAGTATATTTTTCATCTTTTTTCCCTTCTCTAAACCACCCCTCCCTGTTCAAAGAACCCTTTTCAATCGGATTATTAATCACAGTTTCCCCATCAAAATTATATATTTAATACCCACAATATAAAGTGCTTAACGTAAAGAGTACTTAAATAATGCTTTTAAGAAAATAGGTATCTATTTTTAGATGTCAGTGTGATATAGCATGAATATTTGATTGACAAAGTAACTGATACATTTAATCACCGAGCTATACTTTGCTCTTTGGCACTTGAAACTAGTTCAGTGAATTCTGTCCCAGTGTTGAACACAAAGTCAGTAGAAATCAGGAGACAATCAGATGGTTATTTACATTCTAAATCTTTATGCTGCTCTCAGTGCTCTTCCATGTGTGCTCCCCTCCTGACATACCAATTGCACTCTTCTTCCATCTCAAACCAAACCAGGCTCTGGCATCACTTTTTCACTTAACCTGGACCATTTTTGATGGTCGTTCATTCACGATCTATAAATATAAAAAATTGAGCTGATACCTTTGTTACATTTAATTTATCTTGTAAAGTTCTATTCTCGCCAGGTTCTTTGAATTTTGCTCTTTCAAGGTTTGGAGGCAGAGATCAGATTGGAGGTTAGGCTGAAGATTGCTGGCAGGGAATTTGATCATGAGTTGGTATGGGCAGAAGATTGGATCCTGGGGCAGGTTGCCAATTGGGGTTAGGGAGTGTGAAAGATCACTGATTGTGGCAATAAGGAAAGAGAGGCTATAAGTATAATGGAAACTGAAGGATTCCTTGAGGTCAGAGAATATAGTCCTGCTAAACCTGGCAACAAAACATGTTAGAAAATGTGCCTGTCTCCACTTCACTGCCAAGTTTCCTAACTCATACGGAATCCAGCCAGTAGCATTTAAACTGGGCTCCAAATGGCACTGAATGCCTGATTTATATGTTAACGAAGTATTCTACTTCTCAAGGGTGCCACACTTGCTCCTTCCCTGCTGCCATAAAAATTAGCACATATGTGGCAGACTGGGATGGATTCCACATTTTTTAGGGTTGAACTTCCACCCCCGTTCTTCTACCCATCATCAGAGGGTTAATATTGAGACTAATATCTGAATTGGAAGTCCAATAAAATAACTATTAAGCTATCTTACACCTTGAAGTGACGGAGCAACGTTTACCATGTTTGCTGCCTCCATCTCCAGAGCAAGCTTGCTACGCACAGAATACCCATTCATTTTTTCACTGCAGACACCCAAGATCAAATTCATTTAAGACAAGTAGAATAAAAATTGTCTTCCCTCAGGTCCCATCCCAATTTGTAATGGCCATGAGACCAACCTACAGAGCTTTAGATTTCAATGAAAATGAATTGCTTATATTTGAACAAGTGATAAATTACAAAAGCCTCTTCATGAGGGAGAACACCTAGATCACTAGCAAGGTAGTTTATTCTTCTTTGAACTTGTGACTTTGGGTCAAACGTTTGTTAATGGATTCTAATACATTGCATACTGCTGCTGTTGCTTATTAAGTATTATTCCACATGATTAAAGGTAAAGGAGAAAAAAAATTAAGCAAAATGTGTACCTGCTGATTCTAGTCTTACATTTCTATTTCCTAAATTGTTAAAGTGAGATCTGTGATTGTCAATTCATTGGTTTCTTCAGAATTGTAAATTAGCAAGTTTATTGTATGCACCTAATGGAATTTGTCAATGTAAAATGTTGATGAGCTGTTTCCTTGCAGTACCACAAAGCAATTTCTGTTGACATTTCCAGCTTTCTTTCCACATGTTATAGCAAAAAAGCAAATGTAAATATAAAGTCAAATAAATTTGGAATTAGGCACAGCAATAACAATGTTGCAGACAAAAATGGTCTAATTTCAAATTTCTTTTTGCACATAGGATGCATTGTTATTCCTTAGGATGTAATAAAATTCCAACAATGCGGGATTTTGTATTCATATCTAAACATAATTCATTGTCAAGTCTTCTCCCTAACTCAAGGGGAGATCCTACCTCTTTACAGTCCAAAACATGCCATATCTAATAATGTGGATACAAATTATACTTTACTGTACCAGAAACTCGTTTTGCAGTTTGCCCCTCTCGAAGCAAGTAGCTTCACTATAGAGTTCTTTTTTATTGTTCACGAAGTGTTTAATAAAATGGGAGTGACATACCTTGACAGATACATTGTATAAAAATCTAATTAATACTCAGATTGGGTAAAAATAAGGTGCTATGATGGATCTGATCACACCACAGACTTTTGAGTTCTTATTCATTTATGAAGCAGATTGGTTCCAGACTTTTTTTTGGAATTAAACAGTTGGAAAGGATATTTAGAACAATGTAGAAGGAAATTTTCAAATTTTGAGGTCAGTATGGGTTTGGTATCTTACATCTGTCTGAACTAGTGGACTTGAGGTCTGCACAATTTTGAACACTATGCTTTATTTCTATAATGAAGTAGAGTTGTCAGTGCTACTTGCTCTTGCAATTGGCAGCTCATCCACTGAAGTGACAGGCAATTTGGCAGGACTTGTATGTTTTAAAGACAGCCTGCACGTCTTAAAAGAAATGAAGAATGCCAGAAGGTGATTGTTCCCATAGACTGGACAGAATGAGTCAATACACAGCCAAGCAACAACGGACAGAGATAATTGAGCAGAAGAATACCAAAGTCTTGACACCACAGGCCTAGCAGTAGCGTAGGAAGAAATTCAGTGACCTGATCAAAGCTGCTAACTTAGAACACCCATTTGCCATGTTCTTACAATATGCACAGCTCTGGGTGATTGTTCTCTGGCTCCAACATGAGCAAGCCTACATATCCCAGTTTTCTATCTCCTGCAATCACAGCAACAATCATCAATGCACCTGCTTCTGCATCCGTATGCACATGCTACACCTGCTAATGACCTAACAATTACTGACCCTTTTCTCTACACCCACTAATACGTTCTCTTATCTTGGAAGTGATGCTACAATGCCGTAGAGATCTTTACATCACTTTGATAGGTCACACATGAACATGTCTAGGCTTGTAGTAGAAAAAATTGACACACAGCAGGAGGGTGTTTTGCAAATATGGAGGCAGGCCACCAGCAATCCTTAGAAAAAGTGGCAATCAATGTTGCAAGCAGAGAGAGAGCTCAAAGTGTGGCAAATGGCAAAGCTAGAAGAAGAATCCTGTGGGATGTTTGACCATCTTTTCCTGAACTCTGAGCACGTGCTGCATAACAACCTAGTGATCCACACAATGTCATCCATATGCTGCAGCTTTGTATATCTTTTATTCACTCATGGGATGTGGGTGTCACTGGCTAGGTCAGCATTTATTGCCCATCTCTAATAGTCATTGAAAAGGTGATGATGAACTGCTTTCTTGGTCTGCTACAGTCCATATGGTGTATGCACACCCATTGTGCTATTAGGTAAGGAGTTCCAGGACCTTGAAGGAACAGGTGATACTTTCCAAGTCACAATTGTGTGTATCTTGGAGGAGACTTTCCAGGTGGTGTATTCCATTGTGTCTGATGCCCTTGTCCTTCTAGATGGTTGTGTGTTTGGAACATGCTGCCTCAGGAGCCTCGGTGAGTTCCTGCACTGCATCATGTAGATGGTACACACTGCTGCCACAATGCAGAGGTGGTGGAGTGATTGAATGTTCGTACAAGGGTGATTATTAATCAAGCAGGTTGCTTGCCCAAGAAGGTTTCCAGCTTTTGAGTGTCACTGGAGCTGCACTCTTCCAGGCATGTGAAGAGTATTTCATCACACTCCTGACTTGTGCCTTGCAGACAGTAGACATGCGCTGGGAAGTCAGGAGGTGAGTTACCCTCCACAGGATTCCTAGCCTCTGACCTGTTCTTGTAGCCACAATATTTATATAGCTAAGTCAGCTTCTGGCCAATGTTAACCCCAGGATGTTGATATGGGGGAATTCAGCGATGGTAAAGCCATTTAATGGCAAGAGATGATGGTTAGATCCTCACTTGTTGGAGATAGTCATTGTCTGACATTCGTGTGGCATGAATATCATTCACCACTTGTGGACCCAAGTTGGATATTGTCCAAGTCTTCCTACATTTAGACAGACACTACTTCAGCATCTGAGGCATTGTGAATAAATATTGTGCCATCATTAGTCAACATCCCTGGTTCTGACCTTATGATAGAAAGGTCACTAATAAAATAGTGAAATAATGAAGATGGCTTAGGAAACTACCCTGAGGAACTCCTGCAGTGATGTACTGGAATTGAGATGATTGAGCTTCAACCACCAAAACCGCCCTTCTTAATGCTAAGTATGATTCCAACCAGTGGAGAGATTCTCCCTGATTCCCACTGATTCCAATTTTGTTAGGGCTCCTTGAAACCATACTTCATCAAGTGCTGCCTTGATATCAGGGGCAGTCACTCTCACGTCATCTCTGGAATTCAGCTCTCTCAACCCTGTTTGAACAAAGGCTGTAATGAGGTCAGGAGCTGAGTGATCCTAGTAGAACCCAAAGTGAACATCAGTGAGCAGGTTATTGCTTATCCAATGGCAATTGATCGTACTGTTGATGATCCTTTCCATCATTGATGCTAAAGAGTAGACCGATGGGGGTATTTGGCTATATTGGATTTGTCCTGCTTTTGTGTTTAGGACATACCTGGGCAATCTTTCACATTGCCAAGTTGATGCCAATGTTGTAGCTGTACTACAGCAGTTTAGCCAGAGGTGCAATAGGTTCTGGAGCACAAGTCTTAAATACTGTGGGAAATATTGTGGGAACCCTTAGCCTCTCCAGTATCCAGTACCTTCAGTTATTTATTGATATCATGTAGAGAGAATCAAATTGGCTGAAGATTGGCAATTGTGATATGGTGAGCTTCAGAGAAGGCTGAGATGGATCATTTGGCACCTCTAGCTGAAAATAGTTGCAAAAACTTCAGTCTTGTCTTTTGCACCAATGTACTGGGCTCCTAAGTGTTAAATGTTGTTATTCCCTCTTTCCATGACCCAGGGGTCCATCTAGAAATTTCCATCATTCATATCAGTTTCCAAACACAGAAACACCAGCTCCTAAAACAGCTTTCTGAATACCTTAGCAGCTTTCAGAAGTCTGCTGTAGGTAAATCACTTTGTAAAAATGAAAAGGAGTAATGACAGTGGGAAAGAATAGCAAAGACATTTCTGTACAGGGCAAGCTCACATCCAAGCTCTCTATTGAGATCATAAATAAGGAGGAACAGAGCCAGCCTTTAAAATGCGGGCGTGCACCATCAGTTGTTTGATCCATTGGGTGGCCTGCCAGGACCTCCGCACTGTGTAGCAAAGTGTGTAGGAACTTCCAACTTCTGTGAGATTGTAGTGCAACAACAAACTAGTGCTGTCAACCATGCAGCATATGGTCAGCTCTATTGTGCCCAAAGTGTCGGTGCATCTGGTGACCGTACATCATAGCATGGTTAAAGGACAGAAAGATGTCATTTGGCCCATTGTGTCTGTACTTAAGTTTTGATGCAAGGCTAAATGACTTGCCATTCAGAATTGGCTCCGACATCATCAATGGCATCCAACTGCTTTGAGCAGTTCATGTGAAAGTATCAAAAGGGTTTCAGTGCTGTCCCAGCCTTCCTACATCTGCTTTGCCACAGATAAAGGCAACATCGGAAGGGATGGAACCACGACTCAACATTCCTTGTTGCAAAATTTTCAGATAAGGTTGAGAAGAACATGAAATACTATGAGAAGGATCATCAAATGAGCCCATATGGGTTGAATTGATGAAGAAAAAGAACAATCATACTCCTGAGAGATACTATAGACCCCCAAATTGTCATAGGGAGATAGAAGAGCAAATATCTAGTCATATTTCTCAGAAGTGTAAAAACAATAGGGCAGTAATAGTGGAGGATTTTAAGTACCCTAATATTAAATGTGATAGACTGGTGTAAATGCTGGAGAGGGTAGAAATCTTAAAATTCTGGTGACTTTCCAGAAGCTGTAATGTAAGTTCCTCTGGACTTACCCGGTCAGAGCTACAAACAGGAATGAGCTTGATCTCATGCTGGGCCTCAATTAGTGCTGCAGCAGATAGCATAGTATTTGATGTCTTATTAATAAAGAGAAGCTTCACACTGCTCCTAACTGAACTGCAGTCATGGAGTTCTTGTCCAGTACACAACAGTGAAAGTAAGGCCTCTTGCAAACATTCCTCTTTCTGTCTCTTCTCTCTGAAGTTGTAGATCTCTGGACTTTTGGTTGGCACTTCCTACTTACAGCCACAATGGAATCCCAGTCACAAAATCTGTAATGTCAATATGGTTTGTCTAAAAACTATTGTCAAAATTAAAATGTATTCTCAGCCAGATAGCTGAAATTTTAATGTCAGTTCCAACAGCCTAAAAAGCAAAAGCAGCACAATAGCAGCCAAAATGAACAAACAATGATTTACCTGAGATCAACCTTTAAATAATGCTGGAAATACAACTGCCTGACTGTTTCCACCTATGATTTATGGCTCTACTAATGAACTAATAAATAGAGTTGTTGAAAATGGCATTTGGACTCTTAAACAAGCACACAATCCGTATTTGCCTGGACGCCAAAGAGGAGGCCTGATTCAATATGCCATCTGGTGCACTTTCAATGTGCAACAGGCAGACAATACCATTATATATTTCAAAGGGTTCTACTGCAATCATCCATTTAAAACAGGGTAGCTATCTACTGAACATCACCACTATAAAGACAACCATGGAAAACATTTAAACTTGAAGTGAGAGGTCACAAAAGAATAGAAGAATGAACTAGAACAAACTTACTGTGAGGGTGGTGGAGGCAGGTTTGATCAAAGCATTCAAAGGGAATTTGATTGCTATCTGAAATGAAGAAATGTGCAAGATTACAGGGATAAGGCAGGAGAATAGGGCTGGATAGAATGCTCTTTCAGACAGCCAATGCAGACTCAGTGGGCTGACTGCTCTCCTTCTACATTGTAAAGACTCTGTGATTCAGATAAATACTTATACAGGGTGAATAAAGCTGACAACATTAAAAGGCAACCACAGAAAATAATGGTGATTAATTCTTTTTAAGGCATAATCCAGGTGGATCTTTCTGTGCTCTACTGTGGAAGCGCTACATTACTGGAGATCCTATCTTTCTGATGAGACGTTACACTGAGGCCTCAGAGAATCATAGAATCCCTATAGTGCAGAAGGAGGCCATTTGGCTCATCAAGCTGCACCGACAACAATCCCACCCAGGCCCTCCCCTGTAACCCCACGTATTTAACCTGCTAATCCTACTGACACGACGGGGCAATTTAGCAAGGCCAATCAACCTAACCCGCACATCTTTGGACTATGAGAGGAAACCGGAGCAGCTGGAGGAAACCCACGCAGAAATAGGGCGAACGTATAGACTCCACAGAGCCAGTCACCCGAGTCTGGAATTGAACCGAGGTCTCTAGCACTGTGAGGCAGCAATGCTATAACCAGTGTGCTGCCCTCAGATGAACTTTAAACATTTTGTAGCACTGTTTCAAAGAAGAAGGGAGTTCTTCCCAATTCTTACTAATATTTTATCCCTTAACTAATATCACTAAAAACAGATTGCGCGGTCATTATCACATTGCTGATTGTGGAACCTGGATGCGCAGAAATTATTTGCTTCATTTCCTACATTACAACAGTGACTACACTTCTAAAGTGATTTTTTGCTTTTATTGTGCTTTGGAATATCCCGAAGTTGTGAAAGGCACTATATAAATGCATGTTCTTTCTTATGTGCATATAAATGAAATAACCATTTTTAATAAGATAGTGTATTCGGGCATGATGCTCGTGAATCTACAATGCAATAAAAATCTCAGAAAATGATGTGGAACCTTTAAAAGTATTGAATGCTTCATACCAAAGAATGGTTGATGCAGAAGTCATTGAAACTTTCTTTCAAAGTGGGTAAGGACTTACAGCAGGAGAAAACACAAGTTTATAGGTAGAGCTGGGGGATCCAGTCCAAAATCTTCCTTCTCTACTTAAAAGTAAGTAAGTAAAGGCAGGTGTATAAAACCTACTGGGTGAAAGCTGGGGTAAATCATTGGGACCAGTACAGAAGCCTTTAATAAAATATGAAAATAGTTTATTCAAAAGAACTAAACCTAATTTTGCAAACACAGTTCCTTGACTGGCAGAGGAAATTTTGCAAGACTAACCTCTTCTGATTCGCATGATGAGGAGATTCAGCACAGCAATAATCCTCAAATGCTGATACTTATCTTGAGGGGCATATGTCTGATGTGAAAAATTGTTTTGATACTGATATTTTTAGAGTGCATACCCTGGAAAAATATGGCTATGCAGGGCTGTTGGGAAGGTTACCCCATTTACGGAGGTTTTATTGATGATCCTACTGCAGATTGTTGCAGCAAGCAAGGATGGTCCTCTTTTGAGCAGAGGGAAATCAATAGCTGCAAAGGTGTAAGATTCCTGGATGGAGGTATGATAAACATTCAAAGCCAAGACTAGATGAGAAGTTTGATACAACTGCCACAGTTAATGTACCCATGTCTGCAAAACCTAATAACTATTGAGGTATGCATGGTTCGCTCAGCAAGGTATTAGGTAAAGTAGAAAACCTTTCTTTTCCCTTTTCCACACACTTTCCAATTGCACTTAAATAGCTTGCTTTGTGACATTGACATAAATGTTGAAATGTATCCTCAGAAATGAGACTTAACCCCAAAACTACATGTATTAAAATACATTTTCATAGGGAGAGTTGTAGCCTGACACACGGGTGCCTGCCTGGCTGCTCTGCTCATTTCTAAGGTTGTCTTGTACGTGCTTCCAGGAAAATGCAGCTCATAAGCAAACAGCAAGGAATTATCACCTTTGGCTCTGTGGTAGCACTCTCTGTTTTGAATCAAAGGGTCCTGGGTTCAAACCCCACTCCAGGGATTTGAGCATATAATCTATGCTGGCACTTTCAATGCAATTCTGAGGGATTGCTGTACTGTCAGAGGTATCATCTTTCAGATGAGACATTAAATGGACATCTGATCTTCTTGTATCTGTGGATACAAAAGGGAGAGACTCTAACAATCTCCCCTTGACATTCAACAGCATTACCATCATTGAATTCCCATCAACATCCCAAGGGTTACTATTGACCTGAAAGTTAACCAGGCCAGCCGTACGAATATTATCACCACAAGAAGAGATCAGGCACTGGAAATTGTGCAAAGAGTATCCTGATTCACCAAAGCATATCCACCAAAGTCAGGAGTGTGATGGAATATATCTCACTTGCCTGGATAACACTTGCTCTGACAACAGTCAAAAAGCTCAACAGCATCAAGAACATAGCAGGTTGCTTGATTGGAACCCCATCCGCTACCTTAATCATTTGCCCTCTCCATTCCCAATGAACAGGGCCAACAATGTTTATCAGCACAAAATGCACAGCAGCAACTTGCCAAGGCTCCTTTGATAATACCTTCCAAACTCACCGTCTCTAACGTCTGTAAAAACAAGGCAACAGACACATGGAAAGACCGCCATCTGCAAGTTGTTGTCCAAGTCACACACCATCCTGACTTGGGACTATATCATTATTCTTAACACTGTTGCTGGGTTAATCCATAGAACTTCTCCCAAACAGCATTGAGGATGTATTGATAGCTTGTGAACTGTGGTATTGCTAGAAGTCAGCCCACCACACCTTCTCAGGGATAATTAGGGATGATTGATAAATGCTGGCCCTGCCAACAATGCTCACATCCCATGAATAAATTACAGGAGACTTTCGCAGGAGACGAAGGAAATTTGGCATGTCCACTACAACTCTCACCAACTTTTACAGATGCATAGAATCACGGATCCATAGAAAGCATTCATTCTGGTTGTATCACAGCTTGGAATGGCTCTTGCTCTGCCCAAGACCGCAATAAAGTACAGAGGGTCATGAACGAAGCCCAGTCCATCACACAAACCAGCCTCCCATCCACTGACACTGTCTACGCTTGCCACTGCCACGGAAAAGAAGCCAGCATAATCAAGGACTCCACGCACCCTGGACATACTCTCTTCTACCTTCTTCCATCGGGAAAAAGATACAAAAGTCCAAGGACACACACCAGCTGTCTCAAGAACAGCTTCTTCCCTGCTGCCATCAGACATTTGAATGGAACTACCTCACATTAAGTTGATCTTTCTCTACACCCTAGCTATAACTGTAAAACTACATTCTGCACCCTCTCCTTTCTTTCTTTATGCATGGTATGTATTGTCTGTAAAGCAGGCAAGAAGCAATACTTTTCATTGCATACTAATACATGTGACAATAATAAATCAAATCAAGCCTTAAAAAATTTTAAAAGACCTCATGAACAGTAAATTATTGGTTTAAAGCATGCACTTGATTTGTGTGCCTGAATGCCTGCTGCTTCTCCCTTTGCACTCATTCTTTGCTGCCCTCTTGTGTACCATTGAGTTACTGTTGGTGTTGATCAGATTCTCAACCCTGCTTTGATCCTATAAATATTTTTCTACAAATGAAAAGGATTCACATCTTTGAAACTCCCAGCATCATTTTTGCAGTGAGTATATCATCTCCAGCATGATGACCAATTCCATTAAAGTTTTTTTCTCCGGCGCTGGTTTTTTTCATTTCTCATTCTGCTCATCCAACTCTTTTCAACCACCTTCAATCTTCTTGCTTTAAATTTCAATTTTCACATTCGTGTCATGTTTTTGATCACTTTAACCTTCAGAGTAACAGTCAGTAAATCATGCAGTAACATCTAAGAGCCATGGAATACTGAGAACTTTAGTCAGCATGCATACAGTATCTTCCCAGAAACAAACAAATACTTTGAAATGTTGGGAAACACTGGATTTCTGTACCTACATCCTTTTATGTGAAACAGAAAAAATGTCACACACCTTTTTCAGTTATAGACAAAGTTAATCTTGTTGGACTTGTCATGGCATGAAAAGAGACTATTCAATCCATCATGTCTGTACCAGCCATCAAGCACTTATCTATTCTAACTCCATTTTCCAGCACTTGGTCTGTAGCCTTGTATGCTATAGCATTTCAAGAGCTCATCAAAATGCTTCTTAAATGTTGTAAGGGTTCCCGCCTCTACCACCCTTTCAGAATTCTAGATTCCCCAAACCCTCTGGGTGAAAAGGTTTTTCCTCAAATCCCTCTAAATTGCTTACACCTGACATTAAATCTGTGCCCTTTGGTTATTGACCACCAACACCACCCCCCCCCTTCCTATCTACCCTATCTGTGTCCCTCATAATTTTGTACACTTCAGTCAGGTCCCCCTTCAGCCTTCTCTGCTCTAAGGAAAACAGCCCCATCTATCCAATCTCTCTTCATAGTTGAAATGCTCCAGCCCAGGCAACATCCTGGTGAATGTCTTCTTCACCCTCTCTGGTGTAATCACATCCTTCCTATAATGCATACAGTATTCTATCTGTGGCCAAACAAGCGTCTTATGCGGCTCCATCATCACCTCCCTGCTCTTAGATTCTATGCCTCGGCTAATAAAGGTAAATAGCCCATATGCCTTCTTAACCATCTCACCTACTTGTCTTGTTGCCTTCAGAGATTCATGGACATGCACCCCAAGGTCCTTTTGGCCCTCTGTACTTCCTAGCATCCAATCATTCATTGTGTATCCCCTTGCCTTGGTAATGCCCCCAAAATAGATCACTTCCTACTTTTCATGTTTAAATTCCATCTGACCAGCCCATCTACAAATGATCCTCCACCCATCTCACCCTCACTCCAAATGCTCAATGTCCACTCACCACCCACTGTCCTGTAATGCTGGATGTCTCTTGGCATATTTTGGGTGCTATCAAAATGTAAACTATTATTGTTGTGCTTTGGGCAAATCCAGATGACCAACCAAGGCATGAGGACATACTAAGATTTGAACAAGGTGAGGCAAATTAAGTGGTGATAAAGATGCGTTTGAGTTTTCAAAGTCTTTAGCTATAGGGAGTAAGATATTGGCAGAAAATCTTATTGTACTGTATGTTACCACATAATTATATATAAATTACTTGTTTATTTTAAATGGATTAATATTGTTGCTGAAATAGTCTACAAATGAATACTGTACAAATATGTTGATCTTTTCATCTACCGTTGTCCAATCCACTAACAGCAATTTCCGTGTTTCTAATTCTTATTGGGGATTGCATTCAAATAACAACTATTAAGACCAGAAGACATAGGAACAGAATTAGGCCACTCAGCCTATTGAGTCTACTCCACCATTCAACCATGGCTGATATTTTTCTCATTCCCATTTTTCTGCCTTTTCCCCATAACCCCTGATCCTCTTAATTGTCTTAAAATTAAAGACAAAATTCTACTTAATGCTTAACAGTAATACAAATTCAAAGCTTAAATATCACACCCAAGCTTTGTAAAAGATACGTTTTTGCAGGCAAAATAGAGAAGTCTTGTCATTCTGGAATCCCAATTATGAAAATTTAAGTATTTTCTGTTACAAACAGCTCATGGACAGGTTTGATAGGTGCTAATTATGCTGTGATCTCAAAGAATTGAGGTAATCGATCTTGATAATACATTGCTTGATTTAGTCGATCAGACAATTGGCAGGAATAAACAAAGTGTCTTATAAGAACAGTTCCATTTCTAGTAATGTAAAGTGGTGCAGGATGCAGTAGTGGAGAAATTTGTTTAATATTGACACAGTAAAGAGGTTTAAACTTCAGGGTTACCAAACAGTATAATTTACTGAGTTCCATTTCTGAATCTTATGATTTATGAAGGTGATTTCTTTCCCCTCAAAGACCTACTCATCTACTTTCTCTTTTGAACTGGAGATATGGGACTTATTAAGAGAGGTAAGACTTGCAAAGAACGGATAGATTCTATAGCCTCTGCAAAATTCAGGGAAAATTTCTCTTCTCCAGGCCTGAGATCATGGCAAAAAACTTTGAAAGTTTAAAACCTGATTTTGTGCCCACTGAATGAAGAAAATAATATATCTGTCACTGTAGTTGTCCAAAAATTGCAGCATCTCCGCACTGCAGCCATATGTTGAATGGAGAACATGATCTGGCAAGGGGAAAAAGGCAGATGAAGTAAGAAATAACATTCCAATCCACTGCCATTGACCCTGTTGCCAGACTAGTGATGTCACCACATTTGGGATTTTGGGCACAGATGAATTGCGAGGGATTATTTCCTCCAACCATCTGGAGTTATTTATTTGTGAGAACTGCTCATGCCAGGGTATTTTGGTTCATCAGCTAAAATTTAAGCAGCATTTCATCAATCACATTACTAAAAAAAACTTTCAGCCACAATATTCATGACTATGATACTCAAGTCCTCACACATGCCTCTGAACCTGTCATTGGCAAATTCTTCTTCATTATCTGTCAGAAACGAGGCTGGTGTCCCAAGTTCAGTCCCTATCCATTCCTCCATGATTTGACACCCTTACAATGTTTTTTTCATTCTTTCATGGGATGTGAACATTGCTGGCAAGGCCAGTATTTGTCAGTAATTGCCTTTGAAAAACTGGTGGTGAGCTATCTTCTTGAACCATTGCATCTGTTGTGGGTACACCCACAGTGCTGTAGCAAGGGAATTCCAGGATTTTTGAATTAAATCAATGACAATGAAAGAACGGCAATAAAGTTCAAAGTCAGGATGGTGCCTTGCTTGGAGAGGAACTTATAGTTGTATTCCCACATGTATGTGGCCCTTGTCCTTCTAAATGAAAGAGTCTTGAGCTTGCTGTCAAAGAAACCATGGCTGTCTTCTATACGGTACACACTACTACTACTGTGCATTAGTAGTGGAGGGAATGTATATTTAAGGAAATGGATGAGGTGCCAATCCTGAATGGTTTGAGCTGCTTGAGTGTTGTTGGAGCTGCACTCATCCAGGCAAGTTTAGAATGCAGCTCTTTCTATCTTTTATCATTCTATGATTCATAGGGTCATAGAGGAAACATGGAAACAGGCCCTTTGGCCCAACTTGTCCATGCCACCCAGTTTTTACCATTAAGTTCATCCCAATTCCCTTGTTTGGCCCATTTCCCTCTATGCCAATCTTTCTCATGTAGTTGGGGTTTTTGAGGTGGCTGGGTACTGTCAGAAATTTCAGACAATACAAGACTCACAAAGTCAGTGTATTAGTTTGCCTGGACAAGTGCAGCTCCAACAACACTCAAGCAGCTCAAACTATTCAGAATTGGCACCCCATCCATTTCCTTATATATACATTCCCTCCACTACTAATGCACAGTAGTAGTAGTGTGTACCGTATAGAAGACAGCCATGGTTTCCTTGACAGCAAGCTCAAGACTCTTTCATTCAGAAGGACAAGGGCCACATACATGTGGGAACACAACTGTAAGTTCCCCTCTAAGCAAGGCAGCATCCTGACTTTGAACTTTATTGCCGTTCTTTCATTGTCATTGATTTAATTCAAAAATCCTGGAATTCCCTTGCTACAGCACTGTGGGTGTACCCACAACAGATGCAATGGTTCAAGAAGATAGCTCACCACCAGTTTTTCAAAGGCAATTACTGACAAATATTGGCCTTGCCAGCAATGTTCACATCCCATGAAAGAATGAAAAAAACATTGTAAGGATGTCAAATCATGGAGGAATGGATAGGGACAGACGTGTGGGAACACAACCATAAGTTCCCCTCCAAGCAAGGCACCATCCTGACTTTGAGCTTTATTGCCGTTCTTTCATTGTCACTGATTTAATTCAAAAATCCTGGAATTTTTGTAACCTTTATTTTGACCAGCAGCTGCTAGGAAAAATCATTAAAGGGTCGGGGCACCTCTCCAATGAATTTCACATATACAATTCAAAACAGATCAATTATAGATTTTCTTATCAATTACTCCTGCCTTTCATTAGCTTTAAATCAATCATCTTCAATATGCACAAATCAACAATAATGCCTGTCATATAGTTTAGCCAATCGCAACTTACTCTCTGGCATAGTGACATTTTATTAGTCTGTTGGAGTGACATCAAAGTTAAAGAACACAAAATGGTTACCTGGCACAAAATGGAGTCTGGGAAAAGACATTGAGAGGCACTGACTTTGGGCATAGGCAGTACATAAAGAGTTAAAACCTGAAGTGTTTAAATTACTGCAAGAAACAGGTCAGACCTTGAGGCATCTTAAACTTGAGATAAAAGCAGACCAAAAACAATGAGATAATGCGATCAGCCACTGATGGGGGACATAAATGCATAAATGTATATAACAAGATCAGCCATTGATAGGGACATAACTGCATAAACGTATCTAGTCTATGTATAATGCTGTGCTAACTGTCGATGTCTGTACTTGTCAACTCAATGTGTAACGATGTTCTAACGGTTAATGTCCATACTATCTATTATCTAACAATGTATAAGTGATGCTCAACTACCATTGTGTAGTTGAGAATGTGACTGCCTGTACTGCGGAGTGCCAACGCTTCTTTCAAAGCTTTGTCCAAATAAAACTGTTGTTGAACCTCCAAGTCTGACTCCAAAGTGGTGACTTTCCCACAACAAGTCCATAGATTCTGGAAGCTAATTCCTGTCTTGGATGACCCCACTCTGTTGCCTAGTAATCTTAGACGCTAGCCACAAAGTTCAAAGTGGGCGTTCTCATAAGTTCTCCTGCAGGTCACTGCCAAACCAGATTAACACATGACTTCACATCTGCATACGCATCCATCTTATCTGGACAGTGAATAAGACTTATTCATAAAATTTGATTAAGTGTTCTGAATGTTCTTACCATTAGAAACTCTGCTGATAAAAAGAGGTAATAATTCCAAGATTTCAATATTCACTTGGAATATGGCTTTGTCCTAATGCCCTTTAACCATGATGCTTTGCAGTAATCTGCTTTTGGCTACAATGAATAATGATTCTTAAAAATAGATTAATACATTCAAAATATCAGCATATGTATTTTAAATTCATAATCACTTGTTTAAATCTATTACTGCATTTCATATGTGTCTAAACTACTTTTTTGTTAGCTTATAAGTCTGTTTTAGTTGTTTAACTCAATGCTGGCAGCTCTGTCAGTGTCTTAATGTCTGATGGTTTTAAAATCTTTACTAACCTATTAGGATTTTTTCCCCTTACACTGAATGCTTTTTAAAAGACAAAATTGTACCCACTTCTACTACTACCTCTCCAGCTTGTTCTGGAAACTCACCACCTTCTGTGTGAAAAAATTACCTCTTTGGACCTTTTTGTATCTCTTCCCTCTCACCTTAAACCTATGCCCTCTAATTTTAGACTCCCCTGCTTTTGGGAAAAGGTGTTGACTGCCTTATCTATGCCCCTCTTCACTTTATGTACTTCTATAAAGTTAAAGTTTATTTATTAGCCGCAAGTAGGCTTACATCAACACTGCAATGGTTCGATTTTGATCAATTGGGCCATTGGCTGAAAAATGGCAGATGGAGTTTAATTTAGATAATTGTGAAGTGATGCATTTTGGTAGATTGAACCAGGGCAGGACTTACACCATTAATGGTAGGGCATTGGGGAGATTACAGAACAAAGAGATCTAGGGGTACAGGTTCATACTTCCTTGAAAGTGGAGTCTCAGGTGGACAGAGTGGTGGAGAAGGCATTCAGCTTGCTTGGTTTCATTGGTTAGAACATGGAATACAGGAGTTGGAATGTCTTGTTGAAGTTGTACAAGACATTGGCAAGGCCACACTTGGAATACTGTGTACAGTTCTGGTCACCCTATTATAGAAAGGAAATTATTAAACTAGAGTGCAGAAAAGATTTACTAGTACGCTAATGGGACTTGATGGTTTGAGTTATAAGGAGAGGCTGGATAGACTGGGACTTTTTTCTCTGGAGCGTAGAAGGCTGAGGGGTGATCTTATAGAGGTTTGTAAAATAATGAATGGCACAGACAGTCAATATGTCTTCTGAAAGGTAGGAGAGTCTAAAACTAGAGGACATAGATTTAAGATGAGAGGGGAGAGATATAAAAGTGTCCAGAGGGGCAATTTTTTCTCATTGAGGGTGGCTGCCAGAGGTAGTAGTAGAGGCGGGTTCAATTTTGTCTTTTAAAAAACATTTAGATCGTTATATGGGTAAGAAGAGTATAGAGGGATATGGGCCAAATGTGAGCAATTGGGATTAGCTTAGGGGTTTAAAAAAAAGGGCAGCATGGACAAAGGGCCGAAGGGCCTGTTTCCATGCTGCAAACCTTTATAACTCTATGATAGGGTTAAATTCCAACAGGTTTATTTGGAATCACAAGCTTTCGGAGTGCTGCTCCTTTATCAGGTGAGTACAGTCATGCACTTCTGGGGTGCAGCTACCAATCGTGGTCAGGGGTGGGGCTCCACGTGCAATGAGCTGCCAATCATTACAAAGGGTGGAACAGGGTTTGCATTAAGCTGAAAATAAGTCTGAGGGGCAGGTTGGTGGTTGTATTGAGTTGTCAATCGCGCTAAGGTGTGGGGTAATATCTGCATTGAGCTGTCAATCATTCTGAGGGGCAGGGTAGTGTCTGCATTGAGTTGTCAATCATTTTGAGGGGCGGGGTACTTCTGCATTGAGCTGTCAATCACTCCAAGGAGCGGGGTAGTGTCGGCATTGAGCTGTCAATCACTCTGAGGGGCGGGGTAGTGTTTGCAATGAGCTGTCAATCACTCTGAGGAGTGGGGTAGTATCTGCATTGAACTGTCAATCACTCTGAGGGGCGGGGTAGTGTCTGCATTGAGCTGTCAATCACTCTGAGGGGCGGGGTAGTAGCTGCATTGAGCTGTCAATCACTCTGAGGGGCGGGGTAGTGTCTGCATTGAGCTGTCAATCACTCTGAGGGGCGGGGTAGTAGCTGCATTGAGCTGTCAATCACTCTGAGGGGCGGGGTAGTGTCTGCATTGAGCTGTCAATCACTCTGAGGGGCGGGTTAGTATCTGCATTAAGCTGTCAAAGGGGCGGGGTAGTGTCTATATTAAGCTGTCAATCACTCTGAGGGGCGGGGTAGTGTCTGCATTGAGCTGTCAATCACTCTGAGGGGCGGGGCAGTGGCTGCAATGAACTGCCAATCACTCTGAGGGCCCGCCCCTCTACAAAAGCGAAATATTGCAGATAGGGGAAATGTGAATTAAACAGAGAAAATGCTGGAAGTTCTCAGCAGGTCTGGCAGCTTCTGTGGCGACAGAATCAGAGTGAATATTTCAGGTTGTGAGCTTTAATGGCAATTGTTTTAATCTCATTCAGGGCTGGGGGGGCGGGTACTCTAACTGTCAATCAGGGGGAGGGGGCGGGTAGTTAGCGGCTCTTCCCGGCCACAGGCTTTGAGCTGTGAACATGATGAAGAAATTCGATAAGAAAGACGAGGAGTTGGGTCAGTAAGGCGGAGTTAGCGGCGGCTTTTGTTCGGATTCACGGTGAAGCTTCGGCGGCGCGGGGGAGGCACAGGCCTGGCGCTCTCCCGGAGCTGGGCTCCGGGCCCTGTGGGCTCTCGGTGCCCGGGGACAAGCTGCAGCCGGCCCGGCGGCCCGGCCACGCTCAGCAGCACCTTTGCTGCAAGAGGGAGGGAGGGTGGGGAGGCCCCCAGCCCCCAGCCCCCAGCCCCCAGCCCCCAGCCCCCGTGGTGACAGTTGGAATAATTCACCCTTGAACTAAAGGCCTGTGGGGGGAAATACTTCTGTCAATGTCAACAGCAGTCACTGAACACGTAGAGATTTGTATAAAATTTACAATACATTCACTGTGGTCTGATGGGGCGTGGGTGTTTGGTACCTCAAGTGATGGCAAGATCTGTGACAGATGCTTACCTACTTTTAAGCTGGGTGTGGTGCGAGTGATTAACCGGTCAGCCTGGTTTATTAATAGTTTCAAAATGTATTTATTATTGTCACAAATCGGCTTACATTAACACTGCAGTGAAGTTACAGTGAGAATCCCCTGGTTGCCACACTCCAGCACTTGTTCAGGTACACTGATCTGGCCAACACACCTAACCAGCATGTTTTGCAGACTGGGAGGAGACCGGAGTACCCAGAGGAAACCCACGCAAACCCAGGATAGTGACCCAAACTGGGAATTGAACCCAATCCCCTGGCGCTGTGAAGCAGCAGTGCTAAACACGGTGCTACCCGTAGAACTTAGGAAGGTAGAGGTATCTGGAGACTGGGATTATACCCACTACATTTTAGGTAGCAAACAACAAGTCAGTAAAAGAATGGCCCTGGCTATCAGACACACACTCTTAATGGTGTCCTGTAACAATGTAACCTTGACTTCCCCTAACCCTAATCAACATGCTGCCCCTCAGTCCCAAACATCAGATTCCATGTGTGTGTGTTTGTGTTTCCCCATTCTTCTTGATCACTCTCGTACCTCTGACTTGTCAGGCAGCTTGTCCAACATTGAGTTTTAGATGAACAGAAAAATATTTTATGAACTGTATCAGGCCCGTAAATATTGTGTCTATAAGAGCAGGTCAGAGGCTAGTTCTGCAATGCCTGGTTACAAGGAAGTGCAGCTCCCTTCTGTTTCCATCACCAGTGCACTGTGACTTGTGTCTACCTTCCACAAGGATCATAGAATCCTACTGTGCAGAAGGAGGCCATCAGATGTCTGCACTGGCCCTCCAACAGAGCATCATACCCAAGCCCACCCTGCTGCCGCATCCCTGTAACCCTGTGAATTTACCTGTTAATTCTGGCCCCCCACCCCCTGCCACCACCTACACACCTTGGGACATTAAGGGACAATTTAGCACATCTTTGGACAGGGGGAAACCAGAAAGCCCAGAGGAAACCCATGCAGACTCAGGGAGAACATGCAAACTCCACATAGACAGTCACCCAAGACCAAAATTGAACCCAGGTCCCTGGCGCATTGAGTGCTAATTACTGTGCCACCATGCTGCCTCTCACAGTAGTATCTCACCAAGGCTTCTTCAGTGCCTGCTGAAACTCGAGCTCTGCCATCTAGAAGAACAAGAACAGTAGGCACGTGGGAATACCACTATCTGCAAGTTCCTTGCTAAAGTGCATGATTTCCTGACTTGAAATTTTTGTCACATCTTATTTATCATTGCTGGATCAAAAATCCTAGAATTCCTGACTGAACAGCAGTGTGGGATTGCAGCAATTCAAAAAGGCTGCTTGTCACCACTTCTCAAGGACAGTTAGGGATGGACAACAAATGCTGGTTTTGTTAGTGACAGTCACATCCCATGAACCAAAAAAACATTGATGGTTATGCCTTCAGTTCTCTTGGCCATAAGATAAATTTTGTTTCCTCTCTGCCTCCTTTAAAACTTCTGTGACTGGAATTTTGAACATATGTCTTCATATTTCTTTTGGGATTTCAGTGTCAAGTTTTGTCTGATAACACTCCCATTATGTATCTTGGGACATTCTTACTAAGTTAAACTGCAATATAATTGCACATTGCTTTTATTGATGTTTAGCTGTACAGTCAGTGAGAAACTAACCAGTTTTCTGACCTTCAATTGCACTGCGGTGCCAACAGAACTCTGCATGCACTTGGAAGTTTCTCAACTTTTTTCTTACTTAGATGGTATTTCTCAGCCCACAGGAAGGACAAGCAGCATAATTATGAGTATACCATCATTTTTGCACTCCACTCCAAACAACACATGATTGTGACTTGGGCATATATTATCTGCTGAATCAATATCCTGGACTACTGACTAACATCATCATGTAAGCTACTTTAGACAAGGACTGCAGTAGTTAAAGGGGAAGGTCCATCACTAGCTTCTTTGGCAGCTAATGATAGGTTGGCTGCAGATGAATAGAAATACACTAACTACTACAATGTCCATTTTATAGTTAACCGTTTGCATAGAGTCATACAGCATGTTCAACCCACCCCACTCCCACCCACCATTAAAGAAAACTCTTGCTCTATTTAGCTGAATGGAATTCTACAGGATCCGTCAGCCTTCTGGCATCTGACCAAGTTTCTAAATTTACATAAACATAGGCCTCTCTACATAGAGGCTGCAGAATTTACTTCCAGAGTTAGTGGTTGAATCTGAAACTGTCAACATTCAAGATTAGACAAGTGGATAAGGACTAGGTAATGGGAATCTGGAATGCACTGCTTGGGAAGTTAGTGGAGGCCAGAAACTTTACAACCTTTAAAAAATATTTGGATGAGCACCTGAAACATCGTAATGTTCATGGATATGGGTCAAGTGCTGGAAAATGTGATTGGTGTGACTTTAGTGGTAGTTATTGTCAGTGCAGAGTTGATGGGCTGATGGACCTTTTCTGCACTGTATGACTTTATGACTAGGTGGTGAACAGATACAGGATCAGGGTGGATATATACCTTCAATCCCAACAAAAGTATTGGAAGAATGCAGGTCTGATAAAACAGTGTTTTTGATGGTATTTTTATTAGTCTGAGGGGACTGCTGAGATTTAGATGGTATGGCTTAGGTGCATTACACAGGTGGAACAAGGCAAATCATATTTGAGAACGCTGCAGTCACCAAAGTCACATCGCTCGTCATTAAGACAAAATTCCCACAAGTTGAACATTGAAGTTTGCAGTTGAAATCAGGAAGGGACACTGAAATACTCTGGATTGGTGACATCCATTTGGGCTGTCCTCGATTGATCCAATAAAATCCTTGGCTTGGAGTTGATCTGTAAACTAAGTTGTGGATAGTCAACTTAACAAACCTTTTTGTCGCTTGGAGTGAAATTTTGTGAGATTTTTGCTAACTGGGCTGTTTTGTAGATTGGTAAATCTTTAATAGGTGGATAAGGATAGGTCCATATACACCTATCTAAACTAATACTGAAAGTACATGAAATGCTATTCATAGAGTTCTGAGCTAAAGGTCACTATGTGATTCAACCATCAAATTGTTTTGATGACTTCAAAGTTTTGGACTTATCCTACAATGATTATTTTGTACTGAACTTAGTCAGCATTATTGCTTATAGCTACCAAAATGTTTTGCTTAGCTCCTGAAGCTATCCATCTGGTATTGCATTTTCATTGGGAATTTCCAATAGGTAGTCCTAAAACCGAGCTTTGATCTTCTGTAAGGTCTTTGCAGACAGCATAAAAATTCTTCTCCTAATGATCTTTATTGACCTATAATCTAAAGATTGTAAGTATTTGTATACTTATTGGTACCTCTCAATCACTTGAAGTAAGGTTTTTGCTCAAGCTCTGTGTGTCTCTGTACTATATGGTTGAATTAGTGCATTATTACTCTAGGTGGGGGAAAAAATTTCCATGGAGGCAGGGACAGAAATGCCAAGATCTGCAAAAGAAATTTGTAATTGTTAATTATCTGAAGCTGTAAAAATTGACCTGTGAAGCTGGAAGAAGAAACAATTCTGGTTTTCAAGGTTCATTATTTTGCCATTTCCTGGGGGAAATCATAGCCTTATTTTGGTGTAACTATTAACAGATATGTTTCTGCAGTACATGCAAGAGACAGTAATTATCTTGGGAAACTTTGTAGATTAGTTTTCTTTCCAATGCTGTATTGTTCAGAACTAAGTTGATTAAATTATGCTGTAAATTTTGATCATGAGCTTGGATGCTGGTGTTGTGACTTGCGTTCAATCAATCCATTCCATTTGTGGATGTGGTGCATACTTAACAGCCGTATGAAAGAAATTTCTTGCATTGTGCTTTTAAAAGCATATTCCAGATGATAAAGGTGTGATAATACATCAGCAACTGCACACTTGTGATACTTGGTTGTGATTCTTGCTAGGTAGTGTCATGTTGCCTTTAAGAGCAATATGGTGCATTTGGCTCCCGTCCACTGTATCATAAGAATAAAAGAATTTTATGAAAACGTTGGTACAATTAGATGGGCATTGATAGATGCTACCACTAAATCTTGAAAATCATTATGACAATCTAGTTAGTGTCCATGATTAGAAAGCCAGGCTCCAGTCTTGGCTATAGAGCCCAAGCATATTTTCAAGTTAATGCAGTAATCTCCAGTAGAATGCAAAAGGTAAACAGATGCAGTATACTCGGTCTGTCCCATTGTGACATTGTATTAAACGATTAAGTGTGGTAGAACTACATCCCAAGGTTTTTTGTTCTTTGTTCATTTTCTTTCATAGTTTGTTGAACAGGTGCTGGTAATGCTCTGGTACCTAATCCAAGTGACCAATCTTGTGTGAATTTAATAGGGAGATGATTTTATTTTAGGGGCATGACTGCTAAACCTGACACTGGCCTTGACTTGCACTCACACTTCTTAGAGGTCACTGGACAGTAATTAGCAATAAGAGAAAAGTAAAATACTGCAGATGCTGGAATCTGAAACAAAAACATAAAATGGGGGAAAATCTCAGCAGGTCTGACAGCATCTGTGGAGAGAGAATAGCTCTGACGAAAGGTCATCCTGACTCGAAACATTGACTCTATCCTTGCTCCGCAGCTGCTGTCAGACCAACTGAAATTTTCCAGCATTTTCTGTCTATGAAATTAGCAATACCTTGGCTGATTTTCTTTTCTCTCCTTTCATTAGACAATGAACGCTGAGGCCAGTTGGCCAATATCCCAACTGATAATTTGGCTGCAATAAGCTAGCATAGCACAGACTGGGAAATCAAACCTAGAATCTGCTGCTTGTTCAGGATTTCATTGTGCTTTCAGATGGTGATTATAATATCCTTTTCCTCTTTGGGATAGAATAATGGGAACCATCCTTAAAACCACTTCTAACTTCTAAATAACTGTAGTACTGATCCTCACCAACCATACCCTACCCCCGACCACCCAATATTCATCACTGACCGCTCTCCCAATCATCTGACCCATCCACTGACCACCCTCCACACTGATCATCCGCCACTCACCATCTGACTCCTAGTGGGGTAAAAAGAGGGCATGGCTTCCTTGCTTCCAATTCCACAGCCCTGGACACAAGGCAGCGTTACGCTACCTTTTCCTGTCCAGCATAAGTCAGAAGTTCCGGTGAGAAAGGAGCGGCTTCATTTCCAGATAAGCAAGTAGGAGCAGAGTGGCAATCTGCTACACAGAACTTGCAGGCCATGAAGTTATGCTTGTAACTGAATTTGTAGAATTTTCCAGTTAAATGCAAAGTGTTGTGAAAAAAGATAAGCTGCAAGTTAATTGTCATTTTATAAATTATAGTTAAATAATTTGTTCATATGTTTGCCAGCCAAAATATAAAATGTTGGGTATGCGAGTCCAACCCATCGAATTCTGCAGAGATACTTTTCCCACCACTTTCTGCAATAAAAATGATTTATCTTGACTAATAGAAATCACAATGAAAGTATTGCACTAAAGGCTGAACTAATTTCATAAGCAGTCAGAGAGTTCATGAACATTGCATTTAC